>NW_026607111.1:0-607992 GCF_029890125.1 Rhinichthys klamathensis goyatoka | reverse complement strand
GTCTATGTGTATGCACAAAAGATATATAATATGCAGACAAAGTGAGTGTGTGCCTGTGTTGTATGTGCAAACAGAGGAAGATTATGTTTCATAAAGAGCAGTCTGTCTGACAAGATTTTTCAAATATTTCTGTGAAATAGTTGAGGGGTGAAATGACAAGAAAAAAATCTTTTGTGGTGTACGTCATCTAACCCCCCCCCCCCCCCCCTCCTCTCCTCTCTCACTCACTCTCTCTCTCTCTCATCTCTCTCTCTCTCTCTCTCTCTCTCTCTCTCTCTCTCTCTCTCATCTCTCTCTCTCTCTCTCTCTCTCTCTCTCTCTCTCATCTCTCTCTCTCTCTCATCTCTCTCTCTCTCTCTCTCTCCTCTCTCTCTCTCTCTCTCTCTCTCTCTCTCTCTCTCCTCTCTCTCTCTCTCTTCTCTCTCTCTCTCTCTCTCTCTCCTCTCTCCTCATCTCTCTCTCTCTCTCATCTCTCTCTCTCTCTCTCTCTCTCTCTCTCTCTGTGTGTGTGCGTGTGTGTGTGAACACTGAACCAAGGCAATGTATTATTCATGGACCCGTCCTGAGTGTGTGACTGCTGAGACTTAGATGCAGACTCAGTAAAAGGGGAGAGTGCAATCATTTTAAATGCACAGTCTACATAAGACACTTCAAAATTATAAAATTACACAGGCTTTTTTAGAACTTCATGATACTGAGCAGTGGCTCTCAGATTATTTTGAGACCAAGGGCCTGAAGAGATTCCCTCATGGTACTTATACTGCAATGATGACAAAGCTGTTTGTTGTCATATTTGTATTGGGCTAACAGAAACTAGTAGTGTCAATATCTTAAATTGAATGCAGATTTTTTCTTTTTACATTATTAATTTATTTCAGAATTAACCCTTTGATGCACAACATGGGTCTAGACCCGACTGAGTTTTCATTTTCTATATCTTTGCAAGAAATAAATTTCATCATTCAGTATTCCAGGTATTCCTCAATTAACTTGTTTTAGATCATTACAAATCCTTATTTAATTTGTTCCTATCTTACTTTTCGAATAAAAATAGTTTTTGTGTCACTACCCTTCTAATGCGCAACATGGGTCCAAAATGACCCGTATTCATGTTTCTTTGCTGTATATTTGAAAGAAATGTATTTTATCATTTATTAATCCAGGTATTCATTAAATATCTTGTTTTTGATTCCCACAAATCATTATGTTTATTTTTCCTTTCTTACTTTATAAACAAACACGGTTTTTGTATTTCTACATCAATTTTACACACATGGGTCAAAAATTACCCATATAGGAACCTTTGATATTTATAAATAGTATAAATATATTTACTGCAGTAAACTATTCACCTGCCACACATTTCACAATTCAACACGGCTGCTTTTGTATATTTCATGCATGTAAGTTTTATTTAATACAATTTTTTGTCACAGAAAATATTTGATATTTTGTGAAAGACATCTAGCCTAATATTGGAACGTTTAGGCTAAGGTTACCTTGACCTTGAAATCCATTACTAGTGCAAAAGAGAAACATGTCCAATACTATTAGCTAGCTTGTGGTCGACATATTCTATTTTATCTAATGTTAGTTAGGTCAACAAAATAAAAGTTGCAATAGAAAGTTATATATACAAGTATATATCGTCGCTGTTGGGCAGAAACCTTGTACCTCCATTTTAATTTGTATTTGTGGTCATAAATCAATGCATATCGGTCATCAATGCTATCGGTCATAAGCCGGGGTGTGGTGGCGTTCTGGTGCACTATGGCTGCTGTCGCATCGTCCGGGTGGATGCATGCACATTGGTGGTGGGGAGATCCCCCTACAGTTGCACTATACAGTTCAATTTCAGTGTTATCGGTTATATGTGTGTTATGTGTGACAAAGTGGCCAATAAACATATTTCAAGTGTTACAGTAAATGTGTTGATCTAAACAACAAAAAGTTCTCTTTATTCTTTTGTTTTATCACGCTTGCATATGGGTCATTTTAGACTTGATGTATTAACACAAAACCTAGGAAATATTAAAATATGAATTTGTGATAATTGAAAACAAGATATTTTGAATATTCATAAATCATTAAATTTATAGATCATGAAATATTAAATGCTCAAATAAAGTGATTTCAAAAAGGTGAAACAAAAAAATGCCAAGCCATGCATGAAATAACATAGGAAATGAATACAGGTCTTTTTAGACCCATGTTGTGCATTAGAAGGGGTATCCATAGCTTGCGCATCAAAGGGTTAATAGTATGCTTTGTCATTTTATAAAAAAATATGATCAATGTAGATTTTTTAAAAGAGTAATAAAATAACTATGTTCTTCGATAAAATCAATATTATTGGGACAGAAAAAAGGAAGTGATATCAGTTACCTCTTGATTATTATCGCATTTTACCGTTTTATTTTACGTTAAATTATTATATTACAACTTATTTTGAATCATTTTTTGATGCATATAATATAATATATATAATATATAATATAGGCCCCCTACTGGACACCAACAAAATTAGTTACATTTGTTTTAATTAAATTGAATGCATGAAATTAATTCATTTTAATACGTTTATTTTGTTAATGTGATTTATATTATATTATATTGTGTTATATTATATTATATTGTGTTATATTATATTATATTATATTATATTCCTCGAGAAATGGCATTGATACTCATGGGAACTTTAAAAAGTCAGCATTTGTTCAGAGATTTGCCTGCATTACCCACTTCCTGTGCGTATGACGTTGAAAGCGGAAGTAAACAAAGATCACGTCGCAGTTCAGCACTGTAACTTACCTGACATGCGAGAGATAGGTGTTTATTGTTAAATGTCTTGTCATTTTATTTGGCATAATAGATTATCACATTGTCGTTGTCTTCATCGGTTCTTGTTTTTTAGACTCGACAAATAAATATTTTGTTAATTCTTTCTCTTGTTGGTTGGTTATGTAGCGGTAGCGTGGCTAAGAGAAGAGTAAAGTTAGTAACCTAGTTTCTTTAAATCTTTTTGAGTCTCTTAAATCTTTCTGGATAAACATAACGTAGACATTAACATTTGGACAGTCACGGTCTCGAAACAAAAGTAGCAAAGCCATTTGAAAACGACGGTGTGTCTACATTGAAGTATCATAAAATGAACGGACAAGCTGAAGTAGAGGTGGATTACAAGAGAAAATACAAAAATCTCAAACGCAAGTTGAAGTTTATAGTATATGTGAGTATCGTTTTCTTCAGTGTTCGATTTTTTTTTGTCGTTTTAAAATGCTTGTTAATCCTCTGTCTTAATTCCTCTGTTCAGGAGCAAGAGTGTTTTCAGGAGGAGCTGAGAAGAGCTCAGAGGAAACTATTAAAAGTTTCAAGAGACAAAAGGTAGTAGAACCCCTAGTAGACATTTGAACCCCTAGTAGACATTTGAACCCCTAGTAGACATTTGCTTGTCCCACAGATGCATGCACACATAATTGAACGCTTTTGTTTTGTCAGTTTTCTGTTGGACAGGCTGTTGCAGTATGAAAGAGTGGATGAAGAGTCTTCTGGTAGGTCTCTAAAGCTCTGATTACTTCTAGGACACTTCCAGGGATTCTGTGTGCTGAGAGTGTTTTTGTTTTCAGACTCTGATGCTACAGTCTCCTCGGACAGCGATGGAGAGGGAGCCAGAGAGAGAGACCGGGATGCAGGGAAAAAGTGAGTCTACAGCAAGTGGATTTTTGTTTGGATTTGACAGATGTAAAACATTAGAAATGTAGCTTGTAAAGTTTAACACTCTCTTTTTTTACCTTAAATAAAATGTGTACAATACCGTTCAAAGGTTTAGGCTCAGTAAGATTTTGATTATTTTGTTTTTAAGAAATTCATGCTTTTATTCAACAAGGATGCAATTGAATAATTGATCAATACACGCTGCTCTTATGATTTTTTTTTTTCATCAAATAATTCAGGGGAAAACATTAGAAACATTAAGCAGCACAGCTGTTTTCAACATTGATAATAATAACTACTTTGCCATCACAGGAATAAATAACATTTGAAAATATATTAAAATAGGAAACATTTTTAATTGTAATAGTATTTCACCATATTAAAGTTTTACTGTATTTTTGGTCAAATAAATGCAGCCTTGGTGGAACATAAGATAATTTTTTTAAGGCAAAGTGCGCAAATCTAGTATAGATACCCTTTATGGGTTGTTGACATTTTGAGGATGTATACTTCTTAAATTTTGCAGCAGTCAGAATTACGTGAGCAGCACGTTGCATTTGTAGTGCAAACACTATCTGTTGCACTGCCTATTAACCTTTCAATTATCCATTGAGCTTAAACAAGGGTTTTAAAATTTGCCAGTTACATGATGCTTAAAAGAAATAACCAACCGATGGGAAAAGATTTGTAAAAACACATGAATGTACTGTATATGCACATCTATTGTAACTCATATGCAATGACAGACAATGTGCTTTTGAATAGCTTTGAATAAATATAAATTGAAAAATGATAATTCTACCAAAAGAAAAAATGGAAATTAAAATGAATCAAATTTGGGCATGATTAAAGTATGGCAACTTTTATTTTTTTTGTGCCATTCCTGATTTTATCAAGCTAACATGTGCTATGCATATGTCACTTCTGCTGTTGCATATGTTTTCATCCTTTTATAGTAGCTCTGTGTGGTTTTTTTTTTTTTTTTTCAGGAGGAGAAGTCCTGGAGTTCCTCCCATCCCGACGTCCTCATCTCCTCATCTCTCACTCCTGTCCCGCTCTGGTGCGGTTCCTCTCCAGTCATCTGCTCCGGCACAGTACCTCAACACTGTGAGTACATCACGCCTCCATGAGCACTCCACAGGTCTCATACATACTGCACTCATGCTTTTCAGTTACTCACATTTGCTATGTTTCCATCGAAAGTTGCCAATTTAACTACTGCTCAAAATTGGGATATCAAATGAAACATTTGCAAATAAAGTACCGTTTCAATCCATCACTTCCTGGGAAATTGGTGCAAAATATCTGTAATAAAAGTGAAAGTTGCTGCAATCAGGGAACCCACTGTGGTTGTTACTTGCGCACAGATGAAACGGATTAAATGCTGTCATGTTATCTTGCATTCAGATGCCTTGCAATAATGTGAGAGTTCTGGGAGGTAATTATACCCAACCCTTTTGATGACAGACTTTGGCTCAGGCATTTCAGAATGACCAAAACAACATTTGAGATGGTGTGCAATGAAATTTGTCTGCTGGTTAGTCCAGTTATCCAATCACATCCTCTGTTGAGGCAAAGTCACGTGAGTTTTTTGTTGCACATCAAGTAATTTATACCTTAATGTTTTTTATGCGCATGTAGTTTATGCACATGTCTTCTTAATGGATAAAAAAAATTATCCACCTCAATTGAGCGCAAAAGTTTTAAAATGTATGCACATCTTGACTTTTCCATCCAGTGTAAAAAAATAGAAAATAAAAAATGCAATATCCCAAAATTCACATAAAATTAGGTGGATGGAAACTAAGCTAGTGTTTTACATTCTGTTTTTGTCACCTGTTAATTTTGTCATTTTATTCATTTTTTTTCTCTCTTTTTGTCTTTTATCACCTCACCTGGTTTATGTGGACTTCACACACATCTCTCTGGGCACTCTGGGTGTGTGTGGGGGAATGACTCTTATTCTTTGGTGCCGTGTGTGTGTGTGATTGTGGGTGAGCAGTTACCCTTCCCTCCTGAGTATTTGGCTCCCTCTGCTGAGCGTGTGAAGAAAGAGAGAAAAACAAAACTGGCCAAACACAGGAAAGACGGTTCAGGGAAGGTGAGAGAGGGACAGAGAGTTTGATGCTGGAAACACAGTGGCCTAGATTCATGTGGCCATTATTGTTACACTGTTTGTCACGTCTTTTAATAATCTTGCATTTACAGTAACACATTTCTCTTCGTGCATTTTAGTCACATGTTTCTGAAATGCAGTATAATAACAAAAATGCCTCTGCTCCTCCCTCTCATTCAGGTGGTTGGCCACGTCACGTCCAGTTACCCTGCAGGCAGTGGTGCAGCTGGGGGGGCGAGTGGGCCGTTCAGCTGGGTCCCACAGCAGATGCTGAGTGAGGATGCAGCCGATGAAGAGGGAGAAAGCGAGGGGGATAGTGACCAAGGAGAGGAGGAAAGAGGAGAAGGTGATGAGGCAGAGCTCGTCATTGACATACCCAATGAGTGAAGGTAATAGAAAAATACAGGCCTCTGTGAGCATTTAGCTTCAGATAGAACTACTGAAAAATCTTTCTATCTAGGGGACTTTTCATCATTATGGATATTATATATTATTAAATCCAGCTTAAACTGACTTTTTGTCAGGCAGTATCATGCTGAAATACCTGTTGACGAGATCTTGTTGCAACAAATTTAATCCAAAACCAAGTTGCTTTTACTGGGCTCAACAATAAGAATGGTATGATAATGTTATCTAGTTGGCTAACATACTGTTTAAAAGTTTAGGGTTGATAATATTTTGTAATGTTTTTAAAAGCAGTCTGGCCAAGGCTGCATTTATTTGATCAAAAATATAAATAATATTGTGAAATATTATTGCAGTATGAAATAACTGTTTTCTATTTTAATATATAAATGTTGTTTATTCCTGTGATGGCAAAGCTGAACCAGTCTTCAGTGTCACATGATCCTTCAGAAATCATTCTAATATGATGATTTGTTGCTCAAGAAACATTTCTTATAATTATCTATGTTGAAAACAGTTTTGCTGCTTAATATATTTGTGGAAACCATAATTATTTTTTTAGGATTCTTTAATGAATAAATAGTTTTAACTATCTATCTACTCTTTAACTATGTTTTTACGATAAACAGCATATTTGCAATGTAAATCCTTTGTAACAATGTAAAAGTTTTTACTGTCACTTTTGATCCAATTAATGCATCATTGCTGGATAAATACATTTCTTTAAAATAAAACAATTTTACTGACCCTAAACATATGAACAATAGTGTATATGTGGTAATTTGCTAAATTGGCTTGAAAGTTTTGGTATTCTGTGTTGAAAACTACAAATGTTTTGCTTTATATGCCATCGCTTTCCAGCAAAATTGTGTTTATGGATTTATGGAGTTACATTATAACAGTAAAATTTCTGTTTTAAATTTTAATTGAAAATATAAATATTTTTAGCAAATCTTACAAAAAAATGCATTGCTAAAAATAATGTGTTAAAAAAAAGTTGGCAGGACAACCAGAATACTCGTTCTGCACGTCTTATATTGTTAGAGATCATTCAGATCTTTCCAGATTGATAGGTATTCTTTTTATCCCATGTGGGAAATTGGAGATTGACCAAGTTACCAGCATTTTGTGATGCGTCATTAAGAAATCTGGGTCTGTGTTGTTAATGTTGGCATTTGGTTGTGTAACAGATTGAGTTACCAAAAAAACCCTGACTCATCTTGGATACTGGATAGGCTCATTCTTTTAAGACTGCTGAGCTGCAATACATTACCTGTAAGCATGCAGTAAATTTAGAGTTGTGCGACAGAATTTAGACAATAAGGGAGGGAAAGAGAGTGAGCAGAACAAAGAGAGGAAAAACACACTGAGATTGAGAGAGCCACACCCATTTTACCCTGGAGCACATCAACACAAGTCCAGGCAAGTTGCTATGGGATTATTAACCATGCACACACACCAGCTGAACATGAACTAGACACGGCAGTATCTCTAACAGTTTATTAACACAATAATAAACGATATTAAATGAAAGCAATTCAATTCTTGTTTTTTTTTGTCTTTACACAGGTTCCAAAGGAAACTGCAAGCAAAATATTTGTTTTTATGTTGTTGTTGTTTTTATTAAATATTTAAAATCTGTTTTCCTGTGTTTCTGTCTACTTTCTTTATGCTCTTTTTGAGTCAGTACACCAGCACCTGTTTTTATACACCACCTCTGATTTATCAAATGAAATTCCAAATTTATGACTGAACATTTGTCCTGTTTGTTTGTTTTTTTCTGTCAGAACGTTCTTTTGTCCATAAAAAATGACTTAAGCTACAAAAATGGCATGTTTGCTAGTGGGGATGTTGGGGAATGCTGACACACAGGTAGTCATTAAGGCGTGTGAGAGGTGTGTGTACTGGTTTGTGTGCATTATAGTAATACTAAGATGAGGTGCAGTCAGAAAGAGTGATTTAGAAAGGGAGGGATGGATGAAAGAGAGTGAGTGTGAAAGGGGGAGGGATGAAGAAGGTTAGATTGTGCCCAGACTCATTCTGCATTGCTGAAGAGAGAGAGAGAGTCTAGCAGGATCTTGTTTTGTGTAGCTGCTAGTTCAGCACTGTTAGCTGCAGTCTCTGCTTCGCTGTACCGAGGGTTTTGGCCATGCTGTTTGCTCTGCCCAGACTCGCTGTGTTTATCTCTGCAGTGCTGTTCAATGGTGTTGTAGTCTGGGCAAGTACACACACGGAGCTTGATCCAGGGTTTCTCCAGTGTCAAGAGTGTTTTTTCAGAGGCACTCCTCCACAATCACTGTCTGAGCTGGGTTTGGAGCAGAGGTGTCACAGACATCTGACCGCGCGGCCTTTTGCATCGCTCTATAACAGCAACTGCCAGACCACCGTCTATACAGCCCTTCACCTCGGCCTGAACAATGGATGGGGCAGAGGAGTGCACAGCACGGTGAGACTGTGTTTTTCTCTTCCTACTGTATTGGAGCTTTGTGTAGACTTGAGCATGCTTATCTGCTAAAAAGGCATTGCTGAATAGTAGTGAAGGCTGTTGTTATCTCACAGCCACAGTTTTTGTACTAAATGAGTGTAAGCACAGGTTATAGATTGTTCATTACGGTTTCTGCTGACATGCAAATGTACAAGGTTGTCAAGTCAAGTGGAAAAGAAACATTTTACCAATACAGGGATCATATTAGTAAGGTCAATATGAAAAAAAGATTCTTATTTTTGTCCTTTCTCTAAATTTATTCAATACTTTAAAAATGCATGTCATACACTCAGTGACTTGAATACTCCTCTTCTATGATGAGCATGGTTTTAATGTGTGTATTAAAAGTAGTTTTTGCTACTTTAGATTTTCTCTTTAACATACATCATTATAGAAGAGTATACAAGGCACTTTGTGAATGAATTGTGTTTTTATACCTATATATACACATACACAAAATATATTTATAATATATAATATACAACTTATTTTTTATATTTTAACAAAATTGCTTCATTTGAAAAACATCTGCAAAATCATTAGAAAACAAACAGGAAGTGATGTCATAGAAGGATTCCTGCTGACTTTGCGTGTCAAGGCCAATAAGTCTCTTAAAATATCAGATAATTGGACCTCCTTATGACAAAGCAGCTTTAATTCCGGCTGCAAAATGTTTTGCAATGACATGCATGAATGCTTCACGAAACCAGGCATCAATATATACACGTATAGAAAACTTTTCCAAGATTTTCCTTTTCTTTACAATGGTCACTCTTGTGGACCAGTGCAATAGAGTTATACAGTGTACAGTAAAATGAAGGTAAAACTACAGTATCCCTAGACAGTCTGGTTGCATTTAATTAATGGGGCTATTCATGAAAGTGACTCAGAACAGGTTGTTTCATTCAGTCACACCTCAAAACCTCCCTGTCAACCACGAATCTCCCAATTTTCAAACTCTTGGTGGGAAAAATTATGTCGTTATTTACTCGACCCCATGCCTTTCTTCTGCTGAACACAAAGAGAAGAAATTCTGAAAAATGTTTTTGTTTTGTTTTTGGCTATACAATGAAGGTCAGTGGGGTCCAACGATGTTTGGACCCCACCATTCTTCAAAATATCTTCTCATTTGTTCTGCAGAAGAAAATACAGGTTTGAAAATACAATTGGTGAGTACGGTAAATGATGTAAATCATGGTTGTATACTTTTGCGATTAAACAAGTAATTACATTGTACCTGTCTCTCTCAACACATCAGCAGGATGCCAAAGAAGAAATCAATGAGGATTCCCATGTGGCCATCCCAGCTCTTTACAGAGGAACCACCAACATGACCCCATCTCCCTCAAACTCCCCTCTCCTGAAATGGGATGCTCTGACAGCACAGCTGACACAGAGCTCTGTCGTACCGACGTGTTCAGAGATGAGCGGGGACATTTATGTGCAGATTGGTGTGGGTGGGTTTAACGAGTGTGGGGGGAAACTATTGTGGTCAGCAGTGTGTTGTGCTGCTTCAGATGGAGATGGTAGTTTCAGTGTTGGGCTAGTGAAGGAGGGGGATGTGAGAGTGCTCAGCATTGAGGAGTTAGAGGAGCTGATAGGAGTTACAAGCCTGTTTTCAGGAGGTTGTGGTAAAATAGGACATCAGAGAGAAAAAGAACTGACATCGCTCTTGTTAAAGCAACTGAATAAAAACAAAACACCCAACTCTGATGCACAAAGTGAACACATTGGCGTACATAACACTCAGGAAGCAGGAACACAAGAATCAGATAACGAGGACATGACAGAGCATGTGAATGGCGAAGCCCCAAGCTACACTTCCTTCAGCTCAGACTTGGACGTTGAGGAGAGCACCAATGAGACAGAGAGCTCAGAGTCTGTTCTTCTCTACATTTTGTCTTCCACCATCTCTCTCCTTTATGCCCCCTTTTCTCCGATCGTAAACAAGGCCATTAACTTTCCCTTCCAGCTCACCTATGTTCTTCAGGAAGATCTGGCCGTTCTGGCCTCGGTGCCTGTTGACAGCTACACTTTGGTCAACAACTTGTGCTCAGGAGTGTCTTCTGGGGTTTCATGCATTTTTAGCACCTTGTACCAGACAGGAGAAACAAGCGTGTGCACGGTTTACTCTTGCCTCAGTCCATTAGCCAGCAGCCTGGTCCTGGCATTCCAGGATGGATTCACAGGGACGGGCACTCTAGCGTCGGATGCCTTGGGGATCATGACGGGAACGGTTGGCAATGGGTTTAGGATCATAAAGATGGTTCTTGGGTCAGTTGGGGATCAGATGGTAGATTACCTGTGTGCCGTATCCTCTGAAATGGGCCACCAGGTCTCAACAGTAGGTAATGGGATTGGAAGACTTACCTGGAGAAGTGGAAGAGGGGTGGGCCACCTACTAAACATCGCTGTGTCCATCGTAGGCGGACTGGTGGAGAATACAATAACCAATGTCCTGGAAGCTTTTGGAGGCAGCTCAGGGGGATCATCTGAATCACAAATGCCTGAATTGCTGACATCTGAAGTGGTTGGTGAATAGATTTAAAAGTGTGTAAATGCCTGTTAGAAACCTTATTTGCATATTACACCACAAATAGAGTTCAACAGTTCCCACCCACTTTTTCAGCAGTGTTGGTTCTGGAAGTATTTTTTTTCAATTCGGATTTGTAAAAAAGCAAACGAGGTAAATCACAACATTACAAGCAAAAGTATTTAATAATCAAACAAAAAGACAACTCCAATTGCATTGCGACATAATTGACAAAACTATATAGCCTATATATATATATATTGTTAAGAGTTGATGCAATTAGCTTGTTTTGATTCTCTGATTGGAGATTTCTGTGCAGAATAATGGGTAATGTAGTTTTTAACACAAATTTAAAAAAATTAATTGAAATAATGCTGACCAAAGGCTTTTACAAAAAAACATCTATAAGCAACCTCGTAGCTCAAAGTAAGTCTATCTTATTGTTAAAAAATCAATTCCCTGATGAAATTGAATGGTATTTTTACTGCCAGAACCCAACTGTCACACTATATAGTGTCTTGTGGACTTGACAATAAATATTGACCATGGCTTGTGAATATAAATCATGAAACCTCTGTTGCTGTCTGCCTTAAAAGGAGGAAACGAATGATGCACTGCAGGGTGATTTGAACCCATTTTAAGGTGTTGAGCAATGTTTATTAAGTGACAAACAAGCAATGTAATTGTGTGAGATGTTTATGTCATTTAAACTGACATTCAAAGGCCTTGCTGTGTCATGGTTTATATGCTGCAATAAAACAACTTCTGTGTGAGTCATGCTCTCTGTCATTTATAGGCCAATCTATAGTAAAAGACCTTCTTCAAGGTAATCTGTATCTCTGAATAAGAATTGTTTTTAATATACCATCATCACTTGTACTAATATTAGAATAGCCCCTGCTGTACATAATGCTTTATAATGATCAGTCATTATAAAGTGGAACCTTTATGAATTGTTGAAAAAAAAGAAGTACGTATGTAGGCTATGCCTAATCTTAATGTACACACATTGTGCCAAATACCAATTTGTAACATTTAACATTTTCCAATCTTGGTTATTTAAGTCAGGGTTTTTCTGCCATAGACCCCAAATATGACCATCCTCATGTGAGGGACCCCCATTTAAAAAAATAAAGGGTATAGCTATCTACATTTTCGTATACTGTGAAATTAATATTATATACATGTTTAAAACATTTGGAAAATATATAGTTTCCATGAAGTTTACTCAATCATGCTACTTATTTACACATTCATTTTAACATTTGTTTTATTTTGTTTATTTACAGTACTCCTGTATTTATTTGAATCTTATTTTTATTTTTTTCCCCCTGAACTTTTCCACGGACCGCTTAACTCTCTTGTGGCCCCTTGACGGTCCCTGGAGCCCTGTTTGAAAACCCCTGATTTAAATTAATGTATTAAAGAGACAAGATCTTTACAAAAAAGCCTTATGAGATAAAAAAAAAAAAAAAATCTTCCTTCCATCCTACATTTGTGAATAGAAAATTTGAATATCAAAACTATAAAGTTTAAAATATTGTCAATACATTTATTTTTATATTCAAAATAGTAAATAATGTCTTTAACAGGCAACATTACACTTAAGTGACAAAAAAATATAAGGCTATTCATAAAATAATCCATAAAAAAATCCATAATTTAATTCGTAAACTGCCTATCAGTTCTCCTTTTTCAGTGGCTTGCATCATAACGTTTAGTGTTTCGTGTTATTACCGTAGACTGTAAAAAAAAAGGGTTCTTATAGTTCGTCTATCTGCCACTTTAAACTTTAGTCTGTTTTATGTGTTTTACACGTTTATTGCGTCAGACGGATGCGCTTTACGACGGTTAATATGACTTTACGGCAGTGCCTGTGAAACACTGGAGTCTGTGCATGCTGGATTTAGGCTGACGTTTCCCCACTGCTGTCTACAGGTGAGTTATTAATGATCTCCAGTGAGACTTTAACAAATACAGATGCTGGCGTATATGTGCTGATCAATAAATCTAAAAGTGTGCATGTCTTATAGTGGTTTCTTGACTTTAGTAGTCCTAGTTCTGCTGAAATGAACAGATCATGCGTTTAAGTTAGCCAATTAGCCGGTCTATCTTTAGACTTCAAATCTCTCAAGTTCTTATTTAAGCATTACATTGTAATGTAAATACAAAAAGGTTACTGAGTAAAATAGTTTATTGCGATCTTGAAATGAATAAAAGTATTTAAGGAAATCTTAAATCAGTGAGATCATATTCTGAATCTGACTGACACTAATATTGTCAAGTTCAGTTTATTTGTCATTTGAACAGTTTACATAAATGTATGACGAGACTCAGATCACAGAAGTTAGATATATAAGAAAAGTAGTTGATATTCAATAACTCTAAATATTAATATCTTAAAAGTGTTGTTTATTGACAGATAATATTGAAAACTGAATCTGACACTTTTGCTTTCATTTGTGAATTGAAGCGCAAACGATATGAGGCTTTCAATGACATATATCTATCATATAAAGTTTAATAATAGTCATTGTGACATGCTCAAAACTGCAGAAATTAAATACAATTTTAAATTAAACTTAAAGAGATGCACATTACTCATTATTCACTCGTTTTGTGAATTGTTAATTGCATGACCCATATCTCTCTGTCAGATGGACACTCTTTACATCTCTTCACACCCTGATGACTTCAGGAGTTTGTTACCCTTGATCGCTGCTGAATTCTGTCAAACTCCTCCACGAATAGTCCATGAGGACCCTCCGGCTGAGGTGGGCAGGTCTCGTCCTGCACTGGTCTTAGAGGGTGCGGGCGCCACGGTGCTCACCGGTGCCAATGCTGTGAGCTGGTACCTGGCAGCAGCGGGGAAACGGACAGGCAGCGATAAGAAGCAGGAAAGTCAGGTGTGGCAATGGCTGAGCTTTGCTGAGAACGAGCTGATGCCTGTGGCCTGCTCTGTGGCATTCCCTCTGCTGGGGATAATGGGAGTTGATAAGAAGGTATGTATGTCTTTTGTGTGTGCCTTGATGGTCTGACTGTCTGCGTATGCCGTGTGTTGATTGATAGGCATCACTGAGTGTACGGTTCCGGCTCCTCATTTTTAGACCTTTTTAAGTGAAAGAGACATACTCTAATTTGTCCTCTGTATTTAACCCCATCCACACATTAGGAGCAGTGAGTAGTGAACACACACACACACACACACACACACACACACACACTGCAAACTGTGGGCACACACACCGGGAGCAGCTATTTTGCTGTGGCACCCAGGGAGTGATTGGGGGTTAGGTGCCTTGCTCAAGAACGTTTCCTGCCGGTATTGAGAATTGAACCCACAACCTTTTCTTACCATTAGGCCATGACTGCCCCTGTATTTTTTTTTATCTAAAATGTTCCTGGTTGAGAAGCTGTACTAACTTAAATTTGAAATTTTAGCTTCTGCAGAGTTCCAGAGCAGAGCTGCTGCGTGTTCTCAAAGCTCTAGATGAGACTCTTGCACCGCGGACATTCCTGGTAGGAGAGGGTGTGACTCTGGCTGATATGGCTGTTGCTATGGCAGCACTGCTGCCATTCAAATATGTGAGTGCACATCTGTAATCTTAAACCATTTGAACTCTTTTATCATGACGGCTTGTATTAATAAAAGGGATAATTCACACAAAAATTCTTGTTATAATTTACTCGCCTTCGTGTCGTTCCATATATGACTTACTTCTGTGGAACATCTTAGAAGATATTTTGAAGAATGTTTCAGCTGTTTTTATTCATACAATGAAAGTCAGCGGGGTCCAAAAACAATTTTTCAAAATATCTTATTTTGTACTTCAAGAAGAAAGTAAGTCATACAGATAGGTGTTATTTTTGTATTATTTATGTACTGTTATGGTATTTATAAAAAATGGTTGAATAAGCTATTTTTATATATTAGTTTTTTGTCTTTATATACTTCTATATGTCATTAGTTTATTTTTGTTTTAATTTGAGTAATTTTGGTACTTCAGTTTAAACTTATTTATTTCAGTTAGTTACCAGTTAAGGCAACTTTTTTAACTTAAACAACACTGATACATGTTTTGAATGAAAATGATTTTTGGATGAACTGCTTCAACTTTCAGTTGCTGTAATTGATTCCTCATTATAGTACTTTTATTTCAGGCATTGGAGCCTGCAGACAGGAAGTCATTGGTGAATGTGACCAGATGGTTTAATACCTGTGTGAACCAGCCACAATTCCTGAAGGTGTTGGGTAAAATCTCACTGTGTGAGAAAATGGTGCCTGTGACCCCCAAACCCAGCGCTGCCGCCAATGCCACATCAACTGCTGCTCCTGACGCTGCTACACCAGACAGCACAACTGGTAATGGTAAGGATGTGTGTATTTGGAAGTTGTTGCTTTTTTAATTACTTTAGAAATGTGTCATAGCGTTTTGAGGTATATTTTAAGACCATTAAAAACTAGTGAATTAAAACAGCTCACATGATCTTTCAGATAGACTTTAGTCTTATCAGAGTCTGAAAGCATTGTAGAAGTCTATGTTGGCCCTGAATATTTAGTTTGTCCTCTTGTCCTTGTGATTCTCAGGTCCTCCTAAGACAGAGGCTCAGCTGAAGAAAGAGGCCAAGAAGCGAGAAAAGATGGAGAAGTTTCAACAAAAGAAAGAGATTGAGGAGAAGAAGAAGATGCAGCCTCAGACTGAGGTAGAGCGATGAATCTCAGCATATTATTCTCTTATTGACATTGACACAAGCAGAAATAGAAAGAAAGCAGAACGCAGAACTTGCCATATTGTTTATTCTTCCATCCCCTCCAATAGAAAAAGGCCAAACCTGAGAAGAAGGAACTGGGTGTGATAAGCTACAACATACCCACGCCTTCTGGCGAGAAAAAAGGTGTGCTTTTGCTTCCATTAGCAGGAATTGTGTTTTTTAGATTTGTCACGCACCCATCTAATCATGTATGTGTTTCTCTTCATGTGTCTCAGATGTCCTGAGTCCTCTGCCTGATTCTTACAGTCCTCAGTATGTAGAAGCGGCCTGGTACTCCTGGTGGGAGAAACAGGGATTTTTCAAGCCTGAATATGGGGTATGACATGAAAATCATAATGTTTTTTTATACTCTAATTAGTGGTGTATTCGTATTGAACCGTTCGGTACGAGGCTTTCGGTTCGGTTTTCGGTACGCATTTTTAAACCGAACCGTTTGTTGGACCATTTTTCCTGCCAAAATTTCGTTATTTCAAATGTAGGCGCGTGGCAAGCGCGCTCATAATGTAAGAGACGCTGGCGTGACCACAACATTGCCCAACATCAAATGGCAAATGTAATGTAATCGGAACGAAACTGAGCTAGTCGTTATTTTGTGGTTGAAGGACCGTTTATCAGTTTTGACCAATGCAGCGGGAGCCGATCTTAATCAAGCAGCACTGTTACTACACAGTGAAATCCAGTAAAGAAAAAAAATGGAATTTCGCCACTGAAGTAGTAACATCGCTGCGAGATCTAGTGAGAAACATTCACATTTCTCCGTTATTAACGGATCAAACAGCGCTGACGTGGAAACCAGGAAGAAACATTGTGCCATGAATGAACTATCCAGTGTCCACAGATCAGCAACATTCACCATGGATGTACTGACAGTAACACTACTAACTGTAACCATGGAAGTTTGGCAGGAATAGTAGGCTATAATGCTTTCAAGTAACATTACGTCGGTTTTATTTTGACATTATGAATCCAATTGCTGCCCTCAAATGTTAATCTGAACTAAAATAAACCTTTGTTTATAACTACTACAATATTACATTTTTTATTTTGTCCAAGGAGCTGTTTTGTTTTATATGCTGCTAAGAAAAATCAAGTATAGCTCCATCATTGCTCAATCATACTTTATGATGTTAGTTTTAATAAAAATATAATTAAAAAAATTAAATCAAGGAAATTTCTCTGTCATTTCTTTTTTTTTTGCTGTATCGAAAACGTACCGAACCGTGACACAAGTGTATCGTATCGAACTGTGAATTTTGTGAACCGTTACACCCCTAACTCTAATACAATAAACACTGTAGGTACACTACCAAAATGTAGTGTACAAATGTTTATATATCAAATGTTTATATTTTTTAAGAAGTCAATTCTTTTATTCAGCAAGTATGCATTAAATTGATCAAAAATGACAGTAAAGACATTTACAGTCAAAAGATTTCTATTTCAAATGAATGCTGTTCTTTTGAACTTTCTGTTTTCAACAATAGTAATAAACATACACAGAAAAAACAGTTAAGAGCAACCAAAAAAGGACAAAATTACATATTAAAAGCCAAAGAGAAAAGTTTAGTTTTAAGACTTCCTCAAATAGAGAGGAAGCCATTCTAATAAAATTAGGAAGATTGTTCCAAAGAGTGGGGCCAGCCACTTCAAAAGCTCTATTACCCCTTGTCTTTAGGCGGGCTCTGTGGAATTTGCCGTCCGATCTTAGTCCTCTTACGGGAGTGTAGGGGTGTAGTAACTTAGTCAGATAAGAAGTTGCTAGATTATTTAACCCTCTGGGGTTCTTCGTTTTCCAGTCACACTCAGGACCTTCGCGGTCAAAAGTGACCGGACCCCTGAAATCAATGTTTATTTTTTTTCAGAAAAATCAATGAAATTTATTTTTGTTCAATAATATTTTTTCTTTTTTTTTTTGGTGTTTTGAGATAATTTTATGAAAATAATTAATATTTATGCAATAATTATGATCAATTTTTTTCCCATTGAATATAATAGAAAATTTATATATTATTTTTATTATTTTTTAATTAATGCTGTATTTCAGGTTAAAGTGGATCCTTGGCCTATAGAAAACATTTTTTTAAATCACATTGGAGCCATCTGGTGGATGTAGTGAGCATAATTATCATGCAATATCATATTTTAACCACTAGATGGATTTACAGCCTCTGTAGAAAGGCTTGTGAATTCTAGTTGTTTTTGGACATATTTGCCTATTTTTTTCAGGTTGTGGATTTTAATTTATAATAAGTTATTCTCAAAGACTATTTTTGTCAAGTTTTTTTTTTTTTTTTTTTTTTAATAAAATAAAAATTCTATTATTTTCGCATAGACATGAAAATCACTATCCAAACTTAAATGGTTGTAAGCCAAGAATGCTTTGGAATATAGACCTATGGTTGGTCTTGTTTTAAAGAAGACATTTGCCAGATTATTGTAGAAGTGAAAATAATTATGAGAGTGAAACAGAAAAAAAGTTATGTAAGTTTGAGTTAATGAAAATGAACAATGTAAAAATTTTATTATTTATATTTTATATAAAATATATATATTACAAAATATATTTTACTCTAAAACTGCAAGAAAATGAAAGCCAAAAATCTTAAGAAGTTGTGTTCCAAATTTTAGGTTGATATCTCAAAAAATAAGCTTTCAGTCAAGATTTTATTTTGGCGCATACCAAACTTTTTCACTAGATGGAAAGCCAAGCTTCCTTACTGACCATATAAGGGCACCTCCATTTTCATATATGTTTTGAGTGATCTGAACCATGTATTTCCATAATTTTCATACAATTTATGAAGTAGACATCCTATTCAGAAGTAGTATGGGTGGTTTGACAGTATTTGATTTGAATTAAACCTCTAATAAACGCATAAAAAGAGCACATATTGCTGCAATAGGCCTGGAGGTTACTAAGGAAGAATTCCATCGTTTGATCTTACACTGTGTGTGTGTGTGTGTGTGTGTGTGCGTGTGTTCAAGAGAGAGAGACATAGTGTGTGACCTTTGCATTTTGGACCCAATGTCTCCCCTTTATTTGATTCCTTGATTTTATTTAACATATTCTCACATTTCTCTGTTACAGTTTCACCAGTCTCATATTTCCCTGTGTGTGTGTGTGTGTGTGTGCGTGTGTGTGTGTGTATTTTGCAACCTTGATTGTTTACAGTCTCATGCGTTCATTGCTGTGCACTTTATTTCTTACATTGATGAATAATTGCTTTTATTTCACACGTTTCCCAAAATTAGCTTTTGCAATGACACGCGTTAATTTGTGTACATGCGTGTGTTTTTGTGTGTATAAGTGTGTGTGTGTGTGAGTGTATTTGTCTGTTTTGCACTCTTGATGTTTTAGAGATTCCCCCCTTCACTGTTGTGTGCTTTTTTCCTGCATCGTGGCTGATTTGTAGATTGTACACACAAATAAACTCTGTATTTTCATATTTTTGCCAATTTCCCATTCATTTCCTATGGCCGGTCATTTTTGACCCGAAGGTCCTGAGTGTGACTATTTTTTTTATGACCACTTAGACTTTTCAAATCCTGTCCCCAATTTTTTTGTGTGTTCGTATACCAAGTACCATAAAAGTCACCAAGTTTCGTACCATTCCGACGAAGCTACGATTTTTAACATTTTTTTATTTAAAAAAATCCGGTCAGAGATGACCGAAGTACCCCAGAGGGTTAAAGATTTATACACTAGTAGTACGATTTTGTACTCGATTCTGTAATGAGTAGGCAAATAGAAATGTTTCTTGAGCAGCAAATCAGCATATTAGAATGATTTCTGAAGGATCATGTGACACTGAAGACTGGAGTAATAATGATCACAGGAATAAATTACATTTGAAAATATATTAAAATAAAAAACAGTTATTTTAAATTGTAGTTATATTACAGTTCTCTTTCATAGGTTCACTCAACGCTGCGGAAAGCGCAGTGGGATATCCTCTGGATGTGCCGATTGTCTGAAGCCCTATAGAATCACGCCAATCCATTGGCTGATGGCGCTCGCGCAAAGCTGGCTCCGCCCCGACGCTCTTACGTCGTAGCATGATGTACGCGCGCGCGCCATCTTCTCCTCAGATTTCTCTGCCTTCACGAAGCGGTCACATCTCGCCCTTCGTGCGGTTTTTCTGAGCCCGAATTCTTCAATTCAACTTCAGCTTTCGTCTCGACACTTCAGCGACTGGTATAAGTGGAACTCTGTTCTCCTTACAGTGAAGTGTCATGGATTATCGACGCTGCTCTCCGCCATGCGTTCGTTTCATCTCGAACGACGACCCTCACAGTAAGTGTGTTAAATGTATGGGTTTTTCGCATGCGCGTGAGGCTGTATTAGGATTGTCGAAATGTAAATTTTGTGACAATCTCCTTCTCAAAACCCTCCGCTCTAGACTCGCGGTTTTTGAGAAGGAGACATTCGTTTCCCCCCGTCGCGCTCCCGAGACTGCTGAGGCCTCTCGTGGATCCGCGGCCTGGGGTTCGGATGTTGAGCTCGAGGATATTGAGTATGAGCAGACGGGCCTCGCCCTTTCTCTCCCTCCCTCTCCCGAGCACGCACGCGGCGCGGTTGAATTCGCGCATGATTATTTATGTCCCAGCCCGGGAGCCCGCGAATCGGTTTCTTTCGGTCTGGATGACGTTATTTACACTGCAGCCTCCGACTCCGAGGATTTCGGGCCTGCTCTGGCTGATGACGTTATCCCGCCTAGCGGCCAGGACGCGCGGCCTACTCCGGCCTACACTGAGCTTATTGAGGTGCTGTCGCGCGCTACAGAGAAGCTCTCTATTGACTGGCCTGATGAGCCCCGCGAGTCTCAATCGTCCAAACTCGACGAGAGGTTCCTACGTGGCCCTAATTCTAGGCCAGAGCGAAGAAAGCTGCCCTTTTTCAGCGATCTGCATCACGAGATCTCCAGATCCTGGAAGCAGCCATTCTCCGCACGCCTAACTAATGCGGCAGCCGCTGACTTCACCAACCTTGTTGGTTTTGTGGAGCAGGGTTATTCCGCTATTCCAGCGGTCGAGGACACGCTGGCTAACCACCTCGCCCCGTCGTCTGCACCGTCTTGGAAGGCGCGTCCCCTTCTTCCTTCCAAGGCTTGTAGGACTACTTCCTCCCTTATTGGGAAGTCTTACATGGCGGCTGGTCAGGCAGGCATGGCCCTGCATACCATGGCCATCCTTCAAGCCTACCAAGCGGACGTCTTGAAGGACATGGATGAAGGAGAGGGACTGACGCCCGAAGCTGTCAAAGAGCTTCGCAAAGCCACAGATCTGGCCCTAAGAGCCACCAAGCACACTGCTCGGGCTGTAGGTCGCTCTATGGCGGGCTCGGTTGCTGCAGAGCGCCACCTCTGGTTGAATCTCACGGAGATCCGAGACAAGGATAAGAGTTTCCTCCTGGATGCCCCTATCTCCCACTCAGGTCTTTTCGGGGAGGCGGTCAACACGGTGGTTGACAAGTTCCGCGCCGCTAAGTCTCAGTCGGCCGCGTTCAGGCAGTTTATGCCCAGGAGGGTCAGAGGGCCCAGTGACTCCAACCCTCCCCCTTCTCAAACCCGAGAACGCTCTGCTCATAGGGCTGAGTTCCCTACTAGCAGGAGTGACCCGGCTCGCCACCCACCAACTACTGTCTGGGGAGCCCGAGGTCGTCCATTTCCTCGCCAGCGCCCTCACAAGCGCCTTCAGCTGAAGCGGTCCAACAAATCGGCCGCTCCAGCCTCCTCGAGCCGTTCCTGACCCGCAGGGCAGGAAGAGGAGAGCCTCATCAGATCTACGAGGTTGGGACAGACCGCGCAAGCGTTTCTGCCCTCCTCCAGCCGGCTCTCCTCATCCAACCCTGTCACCTTCGCCACCCAGCGTGTTTCGAAGTGCAGGTCCTGTTTCACTCTCTTCACCCAGTCCGGCGCAGGAGGAAGGAGACACATCTTGCTTTCTCCCCTCGTTCCCGGTGCACGTTACACCCGCCAATCGCTTCCTCAGAGGCACAGTTCTTTTTCCTCTGGAGCAGGCGGACCCAGTTACTTCTATCCAGGTGGTGGTACCCCCCAATACGTGTCAGGACGCCAAGCGCTCTCCTCCACGGTCAACCGCGCCTCCCCATGGAAACCAGCGCGACACCCTACCTCAGGTATGTCCCTTGCACTGCAACACTCCTCTGCCTCTATCACATTTCGTTCAAGAATGGGAGCGTTTACCAGGGGTATCGCCTTGGATCCTTCGCACAGTTCGGCTCGGCTACACGCTTCAGTTTTGTCGCAACCCCCCCTGCTTCAACGGGGTCTTTCCTACTGTAGTCGACAGCGCCGCTCAGGCTTCTGTACTACAGCAGGAGATTTCATCCCTTCTGCTGAAGGGGGCGATAGAAGAGATTCCTTCGGGGGAAGTCGAACAGGGCTTCTACAGCCGTTACTTCCTGGTCCCGAAGAAGGGGGGCGGCCTGCGGCCGATACTAGATCTTCGCCGGTTGAATTTCTCTCTTTACAAAGGAAAATTCAAAATGTTGACGCTGAAGGCCATCATATCTCATATCCGGCGGGGGGACTGGTTCGTGACGGTAGACCTCAAGGATGCTTATTTCCACATCCAGGTCGTACGGCGACACAGGAAGTTCCTCAGGTTCGCCTTTGGAGGGAAAGCGTACCAGTACAGGGTCCTCCCCTTTGGCCTCGCTCTAGCGCCAAGGACGTTCACAAAGTGTATGGATGCTGCTCTGGCCCCGCTGCGGCTCCAGGGCATCCATATACTCAACTACCTGGACGATTGGCTCCTTTTAGCCCACTCCAGAGAGTTGGTGACTCACCACAGGGACATTGTCCTCCGTCATATTCAGTCTCTCGGTTTGAGGCTGAATACGGAGAAGAGCGTTCTTACTCCAGCTCAGAACACGGTTTTCTTGGGGGTATGCATGGACTCCGTTCTTATGCAGGCCCGTTTGGCTCCTGCACGGATTTCCAGTCTGGTGACATGTCTGTCCCGTTTCGCACTAGGCCAGCATGTTTCCGTGAGCACCTGCCGCAGACTTCTGGGCCTTATGGCCGCGGCCTCCCCTGTGCTACCTCTGGGGCTGCTCCACATGAGACCTTTTCTGTGGTGGATGAAGCTCTCAGGGGCTCGGCCCACGGGGCCAGCCTTTCGCCTATTGAAGGTGTCGCGCAGTTGCTTTCGCGCCCTGTCAATCTGGCGGGACCCCCTCTTCCTTCAGAAAGGAGTCGGTATGGGTGCGGTATTCCGTCGCCAGATGGTTACGACGGATGCCTCTCTGACCGGCTGGGGAGCGGTTTTCGAGGGCAGGCCAGCGTGTGGGGTTTGGACTGGCGAGACCCTCTCGTGGCACATAAACAGCTTGGAGCTGAGGGCTGTCTTCCTGGCTCTTTGCCACTTTCTCCCTTTCCTCGAAGGACACCATGTCATTGTCAGAACGGACAATATGGCAGTAGTGTCCCATGTAAACAGACAGGGGGGTTCACGATCGCGCACCCTAGACAGGCATGCGCGTCACCTTCTCCTGTGGTCCCAGGACAAGTTCCTCTCTCTGAGAGCAGTTCATGTCCCAGGGATTCTGAACCTCGCAGCAGATTTTCTGTCGAGGCAGAAGCTCAGGTCTGGGGAATGGATGTTGAACCGCCAGTCGGTGGCCCTGATCTGGGAGGTGTTCGGAAAAGCGGAAGTGGACCTCTTTGCATCTCAGGAGTCGTCCCAATGCCCGCTTTGGTTCTCTCTGAGCCCTCCAGCTCCATTGGGGATAGATGCGTTCGCCCACCCTTGGCCGATGCAGAAACTCTATGCCTTCCCGCCCATCAAGCTGATCCAGGCGGTTCTGTCCAGAGTGAGGGAGAGCGGAGTCCGCCTCCTTCTGGTAGCCCCATTCTGGCCGTCCCAGCCATGGTTTTCGGAGCTGATCCCTCTGTTGGAATCCTCCCCCTGGGAGATACCGGTCAGGGAGGACCTGCTTTCCCAGCTTCAGGGCAGGATATGGCATCCTCGCCCCGACATTTGGAAGCTGTACGTTTGGCCTATCAGAGGCCGTTAGCTTTAAGCTTTGATCTCCCAACCGACGTTCAGGAGACTATTGCGAATGCTAGAGCCCCTTCGACGAGGAGGCTATATTCCTCCAAGTGGAGGGTGTTCGAGGCGTGGTGCTTAGCACATGATAGGAACCCAGTTAGCTGCCCAGTAGGCTCAGTGCTGGAATTCCTGCAGGAAAAGTTTGCTTCCGGAGCGGCCGCTACCACTCTCAGAGTGTATGTCGCAGCTATTGCTGCTCATAGAGAATCGGATGAGATTCCCTTGGGGAAACTGAGGTTAGTTTCGGCCTTCATGCGTGGGGTTAGGCGCCTGAAACCGGCTCGCCCCCCTAGTGTTCCCTCGTGGGACCTGTCAGTCGTCCTGGAGGGTTTGACAGAGGCTCCCTTCGAGCCCTTGGAGTCAGCTCCTGAGCGGATTCTGACTCTTAAGGTTGCTCTTTTGTTAGCTTTATCTTCACTGAAGCGGATAGGGGATTTGCAGGCTCTCTCTATTAGTGAGTCATGCTTGGACTTCGCTCCTGGCCTGGTTAGGGTTACCTTGAGGCCGAGGTCGGGGTATGTACCCAAGGTTCTTTCCACGGCGTTCCGCTCTCAGGTTGTTAACCTTAATGCTTTCCACCCTCCTCCTTTTGCCTCTGAGGAAGAAAGGAAACTTAACTTGCTCTGCCCGGTCCGTTCTTTGAAGTTGTATGTAGATCGCTCAAGCGGTTGGAGGAAATCAAACCAGCTCTTGGTATGTTTTGGTGCTGGCCGCCGCGGGCTTGCAGCATCAAAGCAGAGGATTTCCCACTGGGTAACGGACGCTATTTCGCTGGCTTATGAGGTGCGTGGTTTGCCTTCACCTCTTAGCATCAGAGCGCATTCCACCAGAAGTGTGGCTTCCTCTCAAGCTCTCTTTAGAGGGGCCCTCTTGGAAGACATTTGTGTGGCGGCAGGTTGGTCCTCTCCGCACACCTTTGTGAGGTTCTATAATTTGGATCTTGACATGACTCCAGGTTCCCAGGTTCTATCTGCTTGAACCTATCATGGTTGTTATTATTTGGTCTGGTACCGGTTATGGCAGCGCTTAGCTTGGCGAGTTTGGTATTTCGTTCCCACTGCGCTTTCCGCAGCGTTGAGTGAACCTATGAAAGAGAACGTCTCTGGTTACTTACGTAACCTATGTTCTCTGAATAGGGAACGAGACGCTGCGTTCGCTGCCAAGCTCCTCGCGCTGCCGACAGTTTTTCTTTTCGGCAGAGAAATCTGAGGA
This sequence comes from Rhinichthys klamathensis goyatoka, assembly GCF_029890125.1. NCBI lineage: Eukaryota > Metazoa > Chordata > Actinopteri > Cypriniformes > Leuciscidae > Rhinichthys > Rhinichthys klamathensis. The sequence continues at coordinate 582,678 of NW_026607111.1, read as the reverse complement.
GAAGATGGCGCGCGCGCGTACATCATGCTACGACGTAAGAGCGTCGGGGCGGAGCCAGCTTTGCGCGAGCGCCATCAGCCAATGGATTGGCGTGATTCTATAGGGCTTCAGACAATCGGCACATCCAGAGGATATCCCACTGCGCTTTCCGCAGCGTCTCGTTCCCTATTCAGAGAACATAGGTTACGTAAGTAACCAGAGACGTTTTTACTGTATTTTTGATCAAATAAATGCGGCTATGGTGAGCATAAGAGATTTCTTTCCAAAAATGTAAAAATCTCACCGACCCCAAACTTTTGAATGATAATGTATATTCATTAAATGATATTTCAACTGTTTATTATCCAGAGAAAGAATGTAAGTGAGCCAAACCCACGTGGCGTGTTCATGATGTGTATTCCTCCACCTAATGTGACGGGATCCCTCCACCTTGGTCACGCCTTGACCAATGCAATTCAGGACTCCCTGACTAGATGGTAACCGGTTATAATTGTTATATATAATTAATGTAATGTTATTAGCCATTATATAAATGTTATGCTTTATTAGATGTAATGAAAAAATTAGACAAGCATATAAAAGTCAAGACAAGACACTTTGTGGCTGATTGTTAATGTTTGGATAACTTAAGATAGCTTTGAAAGGGTAATTTACGATATGGACATCATGAGTCAGAAATAATGAGATGTTTGGTTGTTTGTTTGCTTTAATGTGGTAATGCAGGCACAGGATGAGAGGAGAGACCACTCTGTGGAATCCCGGCTGTGATCACGCTGGTATCGCCACACAGGTGGTGGTGGAGAAGAAACTGATGAGAGAGCGAAAGATGACCAGACATGATCTCGGGAGAGAGAAATTCATCCAGGAGGTCTGGAAGTGGAAGAACGAGTGAGTGTGTGAGGTTGAGGAGAATTCTGGAATGGGGATGGATAATTCCAAGATCATTAAATAATTGATTTAACTCCATTTGGTGTCGAACAGAAAGGGAGATCGCATCTATCATCAGCTGAAGAAGCTGGGTTCCTCTCTCGACTGGGACAGAGCTTGTTTTACCATGGATACTGTGAGTACAATGCACAAAAACCCAACCCAGGTGTTAAATGACAGCCAAAAATTCTTGTTTAAAAAGCTTGTCATTACTAAGCTTTAAAGTGTCGTTATTTAATAATGGATCATCAGTTTTTAATCATGTGTAATACTGTCTGCTTGCAGAAACTGTCGTTTGCGGTCCAGGAGGCATTTATACGTATGCATGAGGAAGGTGTGATTTACAGGAGTAAGAGACTCGTCAACTGGTCCTGCACCCTCAACTCCGCCATCTCTGACATAGAGGTACATTCATATCATATGTGGGTATGATAATGTGGGTATGATAATGTGGGTATGACAAGATTTTTTTTTTTTAATGAATACTATTAACCCACTAAGGTGTTTTTGGGATCCTTGAGATGTTTGGACATGCCCTGACATTTGTGCTTTTTTCCGTTGCTTATTAACATATTAATGGCAAAGGTGTCATTACCGTATTTTCCGCACTATAAGGTGCACCGGATTATAAGGCGCACCTTCAATGAATGACCTATTTTAGAACATTTTTCATATATAGGGCGCACCGGATTATAAGGCGCATAAGATACTGCAGTCAAACGTTTGACTGGGTTTGCGTTATGCATCCACTAGATGTGCTAAAGGGAATGTCAACAAAACAGTCAGATAAAGTCAAACTTTATTAAGCGTTCTGACAACTCCGTTCACTCCCATGGTAACGTTGTTCAAACGTTAAAGGAGAACTCCGGTCAATTTTAACATTGAGCTCATTTTTTTGTAAATTTGGAGTGCTGTCAGTACAGATAACAACGACAAAAACCGGTGTTGCCTACACCGTGTTATCCTCTTTTTAAAATTTGCACTTTTGTTGACTTAAACGGGGCAAGTTTTAAACCTGTTTTTAGCCTCTTAACAACCTTAATGTGTCATTACAAGTGCACAGCCATGTGAGTGAACACGGTGAATCTGACTGCAGTAAATGTGAAAGATATGAATAAAAATGTGCGCGAACTCGACAATCAACTACTGTGGACTTCGACCGAAAACAGGAAGTAAATACGGGTATGTGAGCTGGCTGAATAAAGAGATTATTCCTGCCTTCGTGAAAGCTCGGATCAAAGTTGAGACTGATATATCAGCCCAGGCATCCTTGATCCATTGGCGGATAGTGGCGTAAGTCGCCCGGCGCTGTCTCCCCGTCTTGGTGAACGTGTGTTCACCATCCATATATAAGGCGCTCCGGATTATAAGGCGCACTGTCGTTTTTTGAGAAAATTAAAGGCTTTTAAGTGCGCCTTATAGTGCGGAAAATACGGTACACTAGGCCTGTCAACTTTACGTTCGAAATCGATTGCACAATCGATCGGACCAACCAACACAAGTATCGAAAACGAAAAAAGGGAATCGATTTTAACGGGCTTCTCTCTGAGCGCGTCCAGCACGACACGCGCGTTACACAGCAACTGCAGGCTCTGACAAACACACATAACAGCAAACTATACTTCTGCATAATGTGTCTCTTTTTACAACAAATATGTGAATTCTGCCGGTATTCAGACAGTCTCATGCGTAGATACAGATTCGGGCTACAATCACGCCTACGTAGGCGAAATTTGTTTGACATTTAAATAATCTAAATAATAATTCTAATCGTAAACACAGCCATGTTGAAGCCTGCAGTAATGTTTTTCATTGATGTTATGGCAGTCCACTCTGCTTATTGTTTTTCGTGAATGTTGCACTCCTGTTTGTCATTGAGCACGAAACTTCATGCCAATAAATCATCAGGAATATTGCTGACTTGTGCGCGTCTGAAGCGCCCTCTTAACGCTCGTCCTAATGCCTGTTAGTTGTCCGTGGATTTGCCTATATTTGGTGTTGAAAATGGAAACGTCTTTAGACATGGAAAATCGATTTTACAATCGATTCAATGAACACTTATGCCTCAAAAATCGATCAGGATTTTTTCACAAAAGTGACAGCCCTACAGTACACTCTATTTAGCACAAACAGGGCTACCATAATATGTGAGCAACATGCAGGGCTCCAGACTGCGACTAAAATTTGAGAGTGTGCGACTGAACTTTACATCCAGTCGCACATGTGCGACCAGTAAATTTGCCTCACGTTAAACCCATGGTTAAGCGTGGAAGGGGCGCGTCAATGAATCCGGAATGAGTGAGTGTGACAAGAATAGAGCGCGCGCGTGTCTGTGGGAAGGAGACGGAGACAAATATCACAAGCTGCTATGTGCGTCTGATCAATGAGCGATCTATCGACTCGTTACCAAGCAGCGAATGCAAACAAAATGAAAGTAGAACGAAAATACGCTACTCATTTATGCTTCACGGACCGTTAATTATTCCGGACCAATAATAGACAGAGCAGCACATAGCCTTTCTTATGTATATCAATGGAGCAGCGCCCCGAACCATTGACAGTAAAATAAAGACCCGAACTTGCCAGTCGCGGGCCGATCTCGCTCACGCGACACTGTTACTAGGAGATCCAGTGAAGAAATCCACTGAATTCGCCTCAGAATTAATAACATCATCGCTACGAGATCCAGTGTGAAACATTCCGATTCGGCGCAGAGTTCTGCTATAAACCATAGATATCAGATCAAACAGTGCTGACGTGGAAACCAGGAGAAAAACTTATAGAAGGCTTTCAGTCCACAAATCAGCAACATTCACCATGGATTTAGGCTAATGTAGTAAGCAACTCTAACCATAAATATGATAATGTGACAGAAATAGTCAAAGGCAGCCTACACATCTTTTCTAGCACTTCAAAACTATAATATCATATATAAATGCTTTAATTTATTTTTTATGTGATGACCAACACATTTTTTGTTCATCCTTCAAAGATTGTCCTAAAACTAAAAATTTTAAGATGTTGGATAACTCTTATTTAAACACTTATTTAAAAAAAAAATACCATTGTAAACAGTAGGATGCTTTATTGGCAATGTTCACTCCTAAATAACTTAATTTTTTCACTCTTTTGTTTTTTAATTAATAGTAACGACTTAAGAATGATATTATAACAAAAGTTAATTTCATCTACACCCTAAATTAAAGCTTAGTGATTTATTGTCAGCCCAGTGCTACCAGAATTTTTCTTTTTTCTTTTTGTAGAACTCTGTGTGAGTTCTTCATTTGAGGTGATGGCCCTCAAATTTGAGTCTGGAGCCCTGTGAACTTAGAATAAAACTGCATATCGTAACAGCTGTACGTTAAGTCTCTTTATTATTAAAGAATTTGTCAGTATTACAGTTATTTTGGGGGAAAATTGAATAATTGCATTGCAAGCTGATTTAAGGTGTGCCCCTAAATTTTCTGCTTGTGCTCCTAAAATTTTCAGTCAGGGGCAACAGCGCTCCTAGTAAAAAAAGTTAGTCTGGAGCCCTGACATGTATTTACGTTTTTGTATTTTTGAGAGAATAATGTTTATGCATGGTTATTGAAAAAGCTAAAAATTGAAGTGTCTGAAATAATAAAATCAAAAGTGACAGTAAAGACTTTTATTATTATCATGGTTTCTACAAAAATGTTAAGTAGCACAACTGTTTTCAACATTTATAATAATAATAAATGTTTCTTTAGCAGCAAATTGTCATACAATGATTTCTGAAGGATCATGTGACACTGAAGATGAGTAATGATGCTTAAAATTCAATCATAGGAATAAATAATATTTTTAAATTATATGAATAGAAAAGTTATTTTAACACTATTCACAATATCACTGTTTAACTGTATTTTTGATCAAATAAATGCAGTGACCGCAACAAAGTTTTAACTTTTTTTGATAACTTTCATAACATTTTGTTTTAAATTCTTTTAAACTTGGAAAATATATCCATCTTTTTTTTTTTACAGTTTAAATTAATTTATGTTGGGAAGCAGCAGATGACAGAAGTTACATCTTCACTAACAGTCTCAGAGTCTCTGTTTTCTGAGGTCACCTGATGAATGTTGTGTTCTAGGTCGATAAAAAGGAGCTGACAGGGCGAACCCTTCTTCCTGTGCCGGGTTATAAGGAAAAAGTCGAGTTTGGCGTGTTGGTGTCTTTCTCTTACAAGATTGAAGGATCAGGTGAGGGTTGTGTCTGGAGAAATGAGGTTAGAAGTACTGACAAGACATACAGAGGTTTATAAAATGTAATGTTGCAGATGAGGAGGTGGTAGTGGCCACCACACGTATTGAGACCATGCTTGGAGACACCGCTGTGGCTGTCCACCCTAATGACCCCAGATATCAGGTGATGCCAACGTTTCCTTTTCATAACTCTGGTGTTTGAGAAATGGTCTTGAGAATGTGCTTGAGTTAAATGAACTCTTTACTATCCAGCATCTCAAAGGAAAGATGGTCGTTCACCCATTCTGTGACAGAAAGATGCCCATCGTGTTTGATGACTTTGTTGATATGAACTTTGGAACAGGTAATAAATGTTACAAGGACAAAAACGTATATTTTCTGTAAGTCTGTCTTTCAAGCTGCCGTCTTCTGGGTCCGTGTGCAGTTTACAGTGGAGTGTTGTTGTACAGGTGCTGTGAAGATCACTCCTGCTCATGACCATAATGATTATGAGGTGGGAGAGAGACACAAACTACCCTTCATCAACATCCTGGATGAAAATGGTCTACTAATCAATGTTCCTCCTCCATTCCTGGTAGGCACACACACATTGTGATATATTTGACCCTGTTCACATCAGGTATTATTTTAATCTCGTCATAAATATGATGGAAGATTGACAAATTGTTCTCTGGTGTTTTAGGGGGTGAAGCGCTTTGAGGCGAGGAAAACTGTGCTTCAGGCTCTGAAAGATAGAGGCCAGTTTAAGGAGGTCAAAGACAATCCGATGGTGGTGCCCGTCTGCAGGTTAGACACTAACTTCCACTTAACTCCTTTACTTTGTTGTTTTCAGCTGGTAGATTCCTGGTCTGGTCTGATAAGGTTGTGTAAAGCAGGGAAAAATCAATGCTAAAATTTGAAATAATTGACTAAATGCCCCTTACATTCCCAGAAAGTGTCATATAGCTCGCAAAACTATTTGCAGTGATTTATAATAAATCAATGGCATATTTAAAGTAACTTGCTAACTTTCACAGCCAGTGACAACCAAACATGTTGTCTATCACCAGATGTGAACCCCAGGTAAAGTGCCTCCTAGTGGAATAACAAAGAAATTAACAATGAAAGATCCAGTGTTGAAAATGGAGGAACATTATTATTATTATTTTTTTTTTTTTGTGGAGAGGAAGAAATAATACATTTTCGTTTCCTTTTTTTGTCTGTACGCCCAGAATATGCATATTATGGAGATGCCAATGTGGTCGGGTTTGCCTGACATCCCCTTTTCCGTAGATCATAAACTAATATTCAAACCATTCGTTATTAACTACAAATTCATGTTATATTTTTTTACATTTATTAATATTGTATTTTAATTTATTACTATAATTTGTCAGTAAATTGTTGCCTACGAGAGCATGAAAACTATTGTAATTTAATATTGTACTGTAAACAATTTTCATACTTGATGTCCAAAGTGAAATCTGGGTCCTGAAGCCAAACCACATGAGAATTGAGAAGCACCGGCTTAGAAGTGCCATCTAATCTTGGACCTTTAAAGTCGGCATGACTTTACGACATTTTTCTTCCCTATTGTGATGTTTATCCAAGCGAAATCACTTATCGAACAATAAAAAATGTAGTGCGGGATTTTTTAGGATCAGGAATTGATTAGAAGATCGTTGGATGGTTGTGGTTTGCTATTGATGTGATGTGATCTCATGTGAGTGACGGGTTGTCCCGTCCTCATGCCAGTAAACGCATCATTAGAGAAGAGTAGAGGTGTCGTTGCTAGAGGAAGGGGAAGTTATCATGATTTAAAGATTATGAGGGCACATGAATAAATAATAAATAAATAAATGTTGCACACAGATAAATAATTTATAAGCACTGCAACATTACATAAAAAAAATCATTATTTGTCCATTTTAATAATAATAATACATTTTATTTGTAATGCGCTTTTCTTAAACCCAAAGCGCTATACAGATATATATATATATAGCGCTATACGAGCGCTATACTGATTGATTTTGATTTCATGGTGACTTTAATTCCATTACAGCTGTTATGTTTACATGCACAAAGCAATTGATGAGTGTTTGTGTGTTTCTCAGCCGTTCTAAGGACATAGTGGAGCCTCTGCTGAAGCCTCAGTGGTACGTGGACTGCAGAGAGATGGGAAAGCAGGCTGCAGATGTCGTCAGAAATGGAGAGCTCAAGATCATCCCTGACCACCACCTCAAAACCTGGTTCAACTGGATGGACAACATCAGGTGACCCATCTATTTCAGCTCAGACGTTTTCTGCTGGAGTCACTGTGTGTGTGTGTGTGTGTGTGTGTGTGTGTGTGTGTGTGTGTGTGTGCATTAACACTTTTTGGGTATCAGGGACTGGTGCATCTCACGGCAGTTGTGGTGGGGCCACAGGATACCAGCGTACTTTGTGACTGTGAATGATTCTTCAGTCAAACCAGGCGAGGTGAGCAGAGACACAGGAAAATGCAGCCTGCAGTATGTGCTGTGGATACACAGGGATGCTGGGAATTAAGATACTGTATTGATGCACGCTTTTAGGATGTGGACGGACATTATTGGGTCAGCGGGAGATCTAAGGAGGAAGCCAGAGAAAAAGCTGCCAAACGCTTCAATGTCACTGCAGACAAAATCTCTCTACGCCAGGGTGCGAATCAAACATACACTTACTCTCATTACCACTGAGTCATGTTATCCTCCTGTTTTGTTCATGTCAGTTTTTACCCTCTGGCATCAATAAAGCATCTTTCTTTCTGTCTGTTTGTGTTTCAGATGAGGATGTGTTGGACACTTGGTTCTCCTCAGGGATCTTCCCCTTCTCCATCTTTGGCTGGCCCAATGAGGTCAGATATTAACACACACACACACACACACACACACACACACACACACACACACACACACACACACACACACACACACACACACACACACACACACACACACACACACACACACACACAGTAGTGGCAATATTTAGTGTAAACTAATGTGTAGGGCTGATCTTTGATTGTCTAACCAGATTGTTATACATTTATTGATTGATTGTATTGTTTTTTTATTTTTTTATTGTTGTTTTTATTGTTTCATATTATAATATTGTTTTATTTTATAATATTTTTATATTGCTCGTATAATGCCAGATTTATTAAATATTAATAATCATTTTTTTTTTATATATATGTAATAATAAAAAGTTTTATTTTGCATTGAATTGAATTTACTTCCTTTTTTTTAAATATATAATATATGTATAAAACATGAAATATTCTAATTTCATTTCTAATGATATATTATGACTGTATATGCATTATATAATGCAGTAATGTCAGTTAATGTGTTATAGAGAAAGTCTAGTTTCTTTGTCCCTGGGTCTGTGCAAAAATAGTTTTTTAATACAATAATATATACAGATACTGCAGTGATTTAAGTAATTTTGCAATATTTGTGTTTTAGTCAGAGGACCTGAGAGTCTTCTACCCAGGAACACTGTTAGAGACAGGCCACGATATCCTGTTCTTCTGGGTGGCTCGTATGGTCATGATGGGCCTCAAACTTACTGGAAAACTACCTTTCAAAGAGGTGGGTGTGTTGTGTCTTTTATATTTAGAGCTTCTGGACTAGCAAAATTTAAAAGTGAGTGTCTAACAGACTGTTAAACTTCCACTCAGATGTATCAGCATGTGTCAATTCATTCAAAGCTAGTGTAACTTGTGGTGTAAATCTGGTGTGTTCTTTCAGGTGTACCTGCATGCAGTGGTACGAGACGCCCATGGCAGGAAAATGAGCAAGTCTCTCGGTAACGTCATCGACCCTCTGGACGTCATCACTGGCATTTCACTGGAGGTAGCTAAACAACTGACTCTTGCATTAACGCCACGTGGCTACATAAGGTGTCATTGCACAAAATGAATTTGGTGTGTGTGTGTGTGTGTGTAGGGTCTTCACTCTCAACTAGCAGACAGTAATCTAGACCCTCTGGAGATTGAGAAGGCCAAACAGGGACAGGTATAAGCAGTTTTCTATGAGCTCCTGCAATCTCTTGTTATTGTACCTTTTAGCTGTTGCTACGGTGGCCGAGAAAGCTCAATGCGCTGCAACTGAAGAAAACACATGCAAATAGAAGAAAACGCATGCAAATAAAAAGAAACACATGCAAATAGAAAAGAAACGCATGCAAATAGAAAAGAAACGCATGCAAATAGAAAAAAACCGCATGCAAATAGAAAAAAACGCATGCAAATAGAAAAAAACGCATGCAAATTAAGAAAACATCTTCATCAATTTCACAACACACGTGTGCTCCAAATACTCACACCACCACCCAAATACAGAAACGTGCTGCAAAAGCTCACAACACAAATACAGAAACGCGCTGCAAATAACACGGACCACAACGGAAATGTTTCCAGGGGAACCAAAATAAGTGACGAACCCGGCTGGGACGTGCTGGCATAGATATCCATAAATCTATGCGTGCTGGTGCTTACAGCTTAAAATTCTACTTTATGTATTTTTGCTAAACATACAGAGATTACATTTTTATGACATACACCTTGTATACAATATACAAAATGTATTAACAATATGTTCAATGTCATCAGAATACAAATGAGAAAAGAACAATGAGCTGAAAACTAAAATAAATAAATAAGATAGAGAGGAAGAACATGAAGGAAAGATATTTATCTTTCATCAGTTACACTGTACAAATTGTTTCATGTTATGTTTAAATTTTCATAAAGAAAAGTTTCATAAGAAATGTTAGGTAATGTAGGGTCCAAAGTTTTAAAGTTGAGACACACATACACGCATATTTTAAAAGCTTTTTTGCAAAGTAAACATAAAAATTTATTTGCAACCGTTATGTTAACAGCATTATATTTCTGTGGTAAAAACAGCTCTTCAGCTGATGGACGCCGTGCTGCGTTGTCATGGGAACATCCCAAGTGAAAATAATGAGGAATTACGTTGTCTTAGTTGCTCCTTCATCAAGTGCGTTCCACATGGCTATAATGGCACACTAGAGCCCTGCTCACTCCAAAGGCCCACTTTAAGGGCTCTGCCGTCTGCCCTTCGAAGGGAGTATGGCATAGGGAAGCTCACGAGCAATAAGCACGTCCCAGCTGGGTTCGTCACTTATTTGGTTCCCCTGGAAACATTTCCGTTGTGGTCTGTGTTATTTGCCGCGCGTTTCTGTATTTGGTTGTGTTGTGAACTTTTGCAGCGCGTTTCTGTATTTGGAGCACACGTGTGTTGTGAAACTGATAATGATGTTTTTTTCTATTTGCACGCGTTTTTTTCTATTTGCATGTGTTTGCTTCAGTTGCAGCGCGTTGAGCTCTCTCGGCCACCGTATGTTGCTATGTTTTTCTATTACATTCTGTTTGTGAATGTGTCCGCCCTCTAGAAATCCGACTATCCCAGTGGAATTCCAGAATGCGGGACTGACGCGCTCAGATTTGCTCTATGTGCTTATACCGGTCAAGGTAAAAAAGAAATATCGAAATCATATCTACATTGACCTGTCAGTTATTGTAGTTAGAGCTGGGCGATTTTTTTCCCTATTAAAAACTCGATTTACGATTCGATTCGACCCCCCCTTCCATTTAAAACAAAATAACTGCGAACTGTAAATATATTTTAAAAATATATATTTATTTATTGTATTTAATTAAAGTGCATCAACATAAACAAAATTGCAAAGGCAAACCCTTTCTCTAACTGAAAAGTCACTGTGCAGTGTGCAACAAAGATTGTTAAACATCCAAATTATTTATAATGGGGAGAAAAAAAAATCAAAAATCGATTTTTTGAAAATATGAATCGATTTGACCTACCAACTCGATTTTTAAATCAAACGATTTTTTTCCCAGCCCTAATTGTAGTACACAAAAAGTAAACATATTATCATAAAGGCCCGATATACTCCCGAAAAAACGCGGGAAAAAAACGTTAGATTAATTAGCTGCGCAGTACTTGGTAGCCTTGTCCGCCTAAATGAATTATAAATTAACATAAAAACTAGTAGGCTATTTGCAGTATATTAAATCGTAACTGTGCCATATTATAGCTAGCCTATAATTTCAGAAAATAGTACTATGTCAACTAGTGATATCAGCACAAGAACTGTTGAGGAATATGCGACATAATTTAGACAATTGTTTTTGTCATATGTTATAATAACTGACAGACACTATCATTTCAGCCGCTCTGTGCATGTCCTCACACAGAGCGAGGATGAACATAGGAGCTCAGTTTCGTGGCTGAGAGACACGAATAGACTATTAACTATTTTTAATAAAAAAATTATATTTATTAAACAAACCAGATCAAGACGAGAGCAGAAACGAAATAAAGTGCATAACTGAAAAATAAAGCATGGGCTCAAAACAAATACAAACAGTGGGCACAGTGCAATTGCGCATTAGGTTTAGGCATTGGGTTGGGCTAATCCAAAAAAAGTGAAACAAGGGGGGTGTTCTGAAGACAGACTGTTACCTCTGAAACAGGGGTGCTCTGAAAACACCCCCATTAGCAATTAGTGCTTTCCACCTGATGAAATTAACACGGCAAAAAATCGTCCAATCAGAATTTTGATCGAGCCAGAACGTATCGACCAATAAATCGACTAGTCGACTGGGAGATTACAGCCCTAGATAGCAAGCACCTCTACAGTATTAAACAGGACAATACAGTTTCACTGTCACTTCCGATTAGAAATACTACTTCAATTTTTACTTTAAAGAGAAGCTGTCCAGTGTTTTCATGTGTGACCTCGACGGACTGAACAGAAGGGATGAACCATAGAAGATTTTCCGCTCAAAGAAGGCAGAGCCTCAGAGCCACACCTACCTATTATAACGACCAATGGTAGTTTGAAGGCGTTTACCATCCAGAGCGAACTTTTCTAGGAAGTTCACTTTGGCAAGCTCTTTCGAACTCCCGAAACGAACACCAAACAAACTTTGTTTTGGCCTAATTAGTTTAAGGTATGATAAGTTACATGGATGTAAACAAATATATAAGATTGAGGCGGACCAAACGTAAAATCATCATTGACAAACCTGTATTGATATACCGGTATTCTGAATATTTGGGTGGATGATAATAATAATAATAATAATAATAATAATAATGAATAATAATAATAATAATAATAATAAAACATGTCCTGATAAAGTATTACTTTGTGCTTTTTTTTTTTTGTTTCTCCCAGGCCGAGACATTAATCTGGACGTGAACAGGATTCTGGGATACAGGCATTTCTGTAACAAGCTGTGGAACGCAGTGAAGTTTGCCATGAGGACCCTGGGGGAGGGATTTGTTCCCTGCCAAAAAGCTCAGGTGAGAGAAAGAGATGGACGGATGGAGGTGATGGATAGATGGACGATGTGTCAGGAGTCAGGACATTGTGAAAAACATACACTTTGTGGTGTATTGTGGGTTTATTTCCCTCTAAGTTAATTTCCAAACACGTGATTCTGTGTCTCTCAGCTGTGTGGCAGTGAAAGTGTGTCTGATCGCTGGATTCTGTCCCGTCTGAGCGCAGCAGTAGCGCTGTGTGATAACGGATTCCAGGCCTACGATTTTCCGACAATCACCACTGCCATTTACAATTTCTGGCTGTACGAGCTCTGTGATGTGTATCTGGTAATGAATACACACACCACCTACACACACTTGCTTTTGGCCTCTTCATTTGTAGATTTAATTTGGTCTCTGCACACATTTCTAAAAAAGCTTTAGAGTTTGTTGAAAAGTTTAACTTTGAGACGTTTTTTTTCTTTTTCTGCTCATATAGGAAAGTGTGAAGCCGGTGTTGAGCAGGACAGATTCAGAAGGGCAAAAACAGGCAGACATCTGCAGACAGACTCTCTACACCTGTCTGGAGGTGGGACTGTGCCTCCTGTCTCCTATCATGCCTTTTGTTTCTGAAGAGCTCTTCCAGCGGTTGCCAAGGAGACGGCCTCAGGACAGCCCCCCCAGCATCAGTGTCACACGTTATCCAGACCCTTCAGAGGTGAGCAGGGGTGACCCAAGTTAGGGCTGTACACGGAATTGAAATGCAACCAAAATCGTGAAATGGCTTAGTGCAGTGCTTCCCAAACTGGGATAAGTGAGGTGACAGAGGGTGTACGTGGACAAAATGCTGAGTTTTGCCATTCATTTAATTCTACCCCACCTTATTATAACTTCAAAACCGTGCATGTATTTCTAACAGGCAAAATGCCATAAAAGGTCAAATAGATGACATTCAATCATATTACCTCATCTTTTTCGGTCAAAACTGACTCCATCCACACAAACAGCGAGCATTTGATAGGTTGGCTGCACAGTACGCTGCCTCAGTTCGCGACAATCTACCTTTGTGAAAGTGGGAATTTAGCACTTACTAGCATGAAGAACAAATATAGACCCAGACTGTGCATAGAGATTGTTAAGGACTCAAACTCTCTTTAATACAAAAACACACCCCGTGCGAGTTCTTGTTATATATATATATCATATATTATACGAGCAAGAATGCAATTTTTTGCCAAAAATCCACACGACTGCAAATGTGACATTTTATACAACAGTTCAACAAACAAAAGTGTAATAAGTGTAAAAAGTGTAAAAAAGTGATGTACATTGTCAGAATTGTTTGCTCTATTTTGCTACAAAATAAGTTCCAGCGAAAGCCACAGCAGAACTGCAACACACAGCTGTGTTTCGTGAACGAATCTGCGGCTTTGAACGAATCGCGAGATTGATGATATAGATGATATAGTCTTTGAAGTATCACTATAATGAGTTCTTTGGAGAGTTTTTTTCATTGAGGGGAATGTAGTTGAATGTGAAAGTGACTGGAATAAAAATAACCTTTTGAAACTTCAATGACATAAAGTTTAAATTACATGAAGAGTGGAGAGAGGAAACTATCTGAAACAAAGGCATCCTGTGTTGGTTTCTAGTATAAATGGTGTTTTGTTTGGTTGTAGTTCTGTTGGCACAGCGAGGAGGCCGACCGTCAGATGGAGTTTGTCATGTCTGTGGTCAGAACCATCCGATCACTCCGGGCCGATTACAACCTGACCAAGACCCGCGCTGACTGTGAGACATCACACAGTACACTGCACACTCGTTTCACACTGAATAGATTCAGCTAGGGATGCACCAAACCAATATTGCTGATGTGACTGATCCAATAAGTTGGTATATACTATATCTGACTGATATTAGAATTTTTAATCAGTATTAGTCAATATTTGGTATTGGCTATTTTTCTCTATTTTTACATTTATATTACTTTGCCTTCATCTAACACTTACTGGAAGTTAATCTTTAAAATCTTGGCAGAATTCAAAATGTTTTTTTTTACTGAACATTATAATGTTCAGTAAAAAAATTAACATGTCTAAATTAACTTGTAGCATTTAAAATGAGTGATTTTCGGGTTTTTTTTTATTTTATTTTAGACAAAGCAGTGCAGAATCTTCATATCAGCCTTAAATATACACTACTGTTCAAAAGTTTGGGGTCGGTATGATTTTTAAAAAAAAAATGTTGAAAGAAGTCTAATGCTTACCAAGATGGCATTTATTTGATCAAAAATACAGTAAAAACTAATATTTTAAAATATTATTACAATATAAAAGGTTTTCTGTCCTAATACCTCTTAAAATGTACTTTATTCCTGTGATGGTAAAGCTGAATTTTCAGCATCATTACTCCAGTCTTCAGTGTCACATGATCCTTCAGAAATCATTCTATTTCCAGAATTCTTTGATGAATAGAAAGTTCAAAAGAACAGCATTTATTTGAAATAGAAATCTTTAGTATCTTTTAAATTCATTTACTATATATATATTTGATGGAATTGTTTTAACCCTCCTAATGCATTAGAAAACTGTATACGCCTGGATAGCCCTGGTGGAAAGTAATGTTATAAAACTAAATTCATATTGTATCTAATCATCAGTAACTGAATTCACAGAACTTTTACATTTTTGAACATTAATATGGGTTTACCAGGTTATTACTTAATTTACCCCCTTTTTGTTAACAAAAATTTGAGACATTCTTTTTTTCAAGAACGACTGCAAAAACCAGTGTAATGCAAGAAAACATATTTTTATCAATATTTATGAGAAATTTTATTTAAATATATTATTGATGAAATTTATAAGAACTTTATAATATGAGAATTACCAGTATGAGCTCCAATGACTTTAGTGGATTTAATTAAATTAATTTGAAACTTTTACTGCTCAAAACAGTGTACATTTATGAAACATACATTTTCTTTTTTTATCAAAACAACACCAAAACATCAATATTATTCTATTTTCAAACAAAATGTATTAATTTTACTTTCATATGAAAAAATGATGATGATAAACAGCTTGAATCTCTTTTTTATGCTGCAATAGATCATCAATAGGTGGCAGCAAAGTAAAATGTGGACTTTTTCCTTGTCCAAAGCCTCTTTCCTTTTCCATATTTAGACTGTTTGGTTTATGAACTTTTGCTCTACAAACACATTAAGACAATTTGTGCCTGTGATTTTAATGTAATTTCAGATTTATTGTGTGCGATTGCACAAGCATGTTTATAAACAAAATGAGGAAAGAAGCTAAATGTATTTTACATAAGTAATTTGAGACAAATCTAACTAATAGATGTAAAATAACAATAAAAAAAGCATAATTTCATGTGTAAAGCCACAGTTCACTTTCAGGTCAAAACAGACCCAAACCCAAAAGGTGAAACAATTTAGTTTAAATGGTTTTATCTCATACCTTTATTGTTAAAAACATGAATGATGTGTATTAAAAAAAAAGTTTCAATCTTCATACTAAAAACTATGGATTTTTTTTTAAAAAAGAAAGAAAAAAAGATGTACCTCTTCTGGGTCAAAATGGACCCAAATGTTACAATTCTACTGTGTAAAGCCATTAAAAATACATTTCTGAGACTGAAGTGTATTTGAGTTTCCAATTATGTTGCAGAACAATTGTGCAGTTCATGAGATTCATTATAGAATCACAAGAGAGAAACGTTGGTGCATCCTTAGTCTAAACATTAACCACATCACATACACAGGTTGAGGTTTACACACAACCTACTGACCTTAAATGCTATCATCACAATTTCATATTTTATAAGCAGACACAAATGTACCTCTTGTGTTTTATCTCTGTCAGGTTACCTGCAGTGCATAGACTCTGATACTGCGGCTCTGGTCCAGACATACAGCCTTCAGATCCAGACACTGTCTTACTCTCAGACCATTCACCCAGTGGTTGGAGGCGACAACACTATCCCACAAGGCTGTGCGGTGGCCATCGCCTCGGACAAATGCACTGTTCACCTAATGCTGAAGGTAAAAATGTTGTTGCGTGACGAGAATGCGTTTTCGCTTGCACTTATACACCTGAAGGGTGTTTTATTCTGGTTGTCATAATCTTTACCACAGCCTCCAAATACAATAATTAAATGAATCAGCCGGAAATGAGGAGATGAAGTGAATTTAAATATCATTCTCCAAAAATAACATCAGCACCAGCTCAACACCCTATAATCTGGTTTGGCTTTGGATCAAAATTTCCCCCTCCTACAGCATTACATTTTAATGAGTATAATGAGCTTTCTGTGTCTGTAAACATGCCAGTTTCGAAATCCTTGTCTCCGACTCAGGGTTTGATTGACTTGGAAAAGGAGGTCACGAAACTGACGGCAAAGGAAGCGGAGCTGGAGAAACAGATGGAAAAGATGAAGGAAAAGATGGCCAAGAACGACTACAAGGACAAAGTTCCTGTTAAAGTGCAGGAGGCAGATGCTGAGAAGGTAAGTGGGATGGAGGGGAAGCAATTTGTCTGAGAAAATAATCTTAAATTTATAATAAGTTTTCTACTGGTCTTGAAGAAAAGTGCAACATTTTCTTTTTCCAGCTGAGGCAGAATGAAACAGAACTGCAGAAAGTGAAGGAAGCCATCGAGAACTTCCGAAAAATGATGTAACCGCTCACCTTTATCATGTTTTTTTTAAATGATCGTTTATGAACATTGAGATCCTTTCCTTTCCTTTGTTTAATGTCACTCAGTCCTGTCTACTGAACTATGTGGGGAAGCTTGAATAAAAATCAACCTTAGATTAAATATCAAAAATTGTCTCATTTGTCTAATTTAATATAGAAAGTTAAGCTGTAGATCATACATATGTTCATACTTTTATATATAAATTTAGAAAGTTTTAAAAATGTGTGTATATGCAATATAAATTAATTTATATTTGTATATAAAATCTCAAACTATATATTCTCTCATGTTTACATTTTAAGGAAACATACAATCATACCATTTCAAGTACAATAACAAACTTTTATTTTGTGTGAAACAAATAATCACGTTTGAAGACTTGGAGAAATCCAACCACAAAAAAAAAAAAAAAAAAAAAAGAGTATCCCCTGTTTTTATTTAATATTCATATACAATATAACATTCAGGACATTTAACGATACGATTTGTTCATAATTACAGAGCTCCACGAAATAGAGGATAAAAATAAAAACAGACTGAGAAAGAGGCAAGAGATCTTTGAGTCCCATCACTGAGTCTCACAAAAGAAACAAACGTCCAGACGGTGACGACAAGCCTGAGTGTCGACACATTTCCAACCCTCATTTGCATGTTAAATACCCACTGCGATGGAGGCATGGCACAACCAATAATTTAAAACGCCTCTGTCAAACCATGTGAACGAACAAAAACGAGGAACCCTGTCACATTTAGATGAATGACTAGTTCTAAACGCCCTCCTGCCGTCCCTCAGAACTGACTCCAATGTACCGGTATGTGATTCCCATTGACCTCTGGCCTCCAGCGCTCTCTTCCTGTCCTTCTCATTAGCTCTCCAGTCTCCAGGGAGGCCTGAACTCAGAAATGGGGAGTGGAGTGCAGTGTGTCGTATCAAAATTTCGCATATACTTTCGTGCCTGAGAGAGAGAAAGAAATGACCAGTTAATTACAACAAAAACTTACTCAAAAGCCCTTAATAGCTTAAACAATATAAAGACAGCAATTATGGTTTGAACTGTGATAATGAAGTATTTAAAAAAAAAAAGTATTTAAGAGCTTATTGCACTCTGATGTGCAAGAATGTGGGTAGCTACAATATACTACAAAACAGTAAAACAAGGTGTATACTCTGATATTTTTGTTACATACCAAGAATAGAGCAAGCTGTCTTCTGCCCTCGAGTGTCATGTCTTCACCTAAAACAGAAGATCAGATCGCCGACAGTCAAATGTCAGACAGAAACTGTAGCCATAGTTATGGACATCACTGCTGAATGTCCTCGTTTCTAGCACACCACCACATTTAAAGGGTTAGTTCACCCAAAAATGAAAATTCTGCCAGTAATTACTCACGCTCATGTTGTTCCAACCCCGTAAGACTTTCATTCATCTTCGGAACACAAATTAAGATATTTTTGATCAAATCTGAGAGCTGTCTCACTCCTTCATAGGCTTCTAGGCAATTGACGATTCGCAAAAGCCACGCCCCCTAGTTATTGTTACTACGCCCGTCAAACGCGACCAGCGCGACAGATTGCCATGACGGGAAGAGGTATACCCGTGCGTGTCAGTGACCTTTTTTGGAGCAATACCTCAGCGATATCCTCCAGATCGAGGCAAAAGGGGTTACAGTATGCAGTGGAGGGATATATTCAAAATATAAAAATACGCAATGAAGGAGACACGACTACTATCGAGGCTAATGCTTACCGGTCTCAAGCTAAATCTGAGAAACCCCATGACCTGTACCTCAAATGCAACCAGCACAGCCTTGAAGAAGATTTTATAAGCTGGTTCAGTGGCTAATGTTTGGAGTTAGAAATATATAACTCGCGCTGCATATTTAGTAATTTTGCCTCAGATACAGGATTAACACGTTCGCTTTAACAAGCAGGTTGTTCATTACCACGGAAACCGCTTGCGTGTCATGCTGCTGAATGCGATTTTCGTGTTTAAAAAGTAACTACATAAGAGACGGAAAGATGCAGATAACCATACATTATTTAAGGTTATTTCTATTCGTTACGATATTGATATATGAACTGATGATGTTGTCAAGTAAGCTTCATGCTTTCCCCGTTGCGAGCGTGCACTCCTCTAAACTGTAGTCTACAGGTGCTGCACTGCTAGTTGACTGCTAATCATTTCCCCCCGAAAAAATCACGTTATTAACAACCCTTTAGAAAACGTAATTCCTTTGTGGATCCTCTTGATCTGCTTTCTCCATGTTTCTTTGACTAATCTCAGTGTCTCAGTCTCACGCACGCTGCACGCGAGTTAACCATGTTCGACACATTTAACTGGGAGTGGGGCCGTCCACACTGTTTTATCCATTGTAGGCACCGCTCACGTTGTGTTTTCGGCTTTGGAAACGGAAAGAACACAACTCCTCCAGACAATCTCTCGGGGTACCTAGTGTCCGATTTACAAACGCCGTGGGCGCACCGCTTCTCCATCTTGCTTGGAGTCAATGTTTGACGGACCTGCTCACATAGCAACGGTTGCTATGATGTGTGATTGGACAATGGTCTTTTTGTGGGAGGGGCTTGCGAACGGTCAATTTCATTCTGCCGGTCCAGAAAAGTTAGTAAAGAAATCGTTAAAATAGTCCAAGTGACTACAGTGGCTCAACCTTAAGTTTATCAAGCAACGAGAATACTGTGCGCAAAAACAAAACAAAAATAACTTTATTAAACTATAAATTTTCTTCTGTGTGGGCCTCTGACGTGAGTTCACGAGAGCGCCACGACGCATGCGCGAGAACTGAGAAGATCATTTGATGGGAAAGTGTGAAAGGTAAGGCACTTTTATATTTTCTCGTTGGTTTCTCACGATTCAGACATCCAGGAAATGCACACTTTAGAACCATTTGAAACACTACATCGAGACCCATCTGCGTCATCATCTCGCGCATGCGCCGTGGCACTCTCGTGAACTCACGTCAGAGGGCCACACAGAAGAAAATTAATAGTTTAATAAAGTTGTTATTTTTGTTTTTGCGCACAAAAAGTATTCTCGTCGCTTGATAAACTTAAAGTTGAGCCACTGTAGTCACTCGGACTATTTTAACGATGTTTGTACTAACTTTTCTGGACCGGTAGAATGAAATTGCCTAGAAGCCTATGAAGGAGTGAGACAGCTCTCAGATTTCATCAAAAATATCTTAATTTGTGTTCCGAAGATGAACGAAAGTCTTGCAGGGTTGGAACAACATGAGGGTGAGTAATTGTTTCATTTTTGGGTGAACTAACCCTTTAAGTTCTGGAAGTGAGCATGGCTACTGTGTATGAATCTGAAGCACGTACCAACGCTCCAGGGGAACAGGGTCTCTCTGTCTGTCTGATAGGACTGCAGCACAGACAAGCACCAATCATCATCCACCTCATAGCCGGTGTACACAGATTCTGAGGAACAGGGTAAAAGTGACATTCTGCTTAATACAGCCAAATCAAACAGAGGAAACAGACAGAACCCTAGAAATTGGGACTGACATTGACAATTCTTTACATATTAGGTGTTATGGCCAGTATTCTAATCAAGATGTTTTCAAACTTTCTGATGCCACTGACCCCCAAATGATTATTCACTTGCAAGGGACTATTTTAGACCAAATTTATACTGTACAAAATAAAAATATATTAAGTGAATGAAAAATATTATCTGGAAAATATTTGGTTTCTATTAAAGGATAGTTCACCCAAAAATAAACATTCTGTCATTTACTCACCCTCAAGTTGTTACAAACCTGTATGAATGTCTTTCTTCTGCTAAACAAAAATATATTATAAAGAATATGGGTAACCAAACAGTTGATGGACCCCAATGACTTCCATAGTATGGAGGGGGAAAAAAGGGTCCATCAACTGTTTAGTTACTGACATTCTTCAAAATATATTTTGTGTTCAGCAGGAGAAGAAAACAATTCACACAGGTTTGGAACAACTTGAGGGTGAGTAAATGAAAGAATTTTCATTTTTGGGTGAACCATCACATCAAACAGACGCTCTGTTTTCTATCCACCATTAACCATTACTGTAAAATGTACTGTCAACTAAATAAAATTTGATAAAATATTAATAAAAAATGCCGTTATGCCAAATAAAAAAAAAAACAATGATAATATTAATGAAAATGAATTTATAACTATAAAGACACACCTCCTTCAATCTGTGTCCCTGCTGCGAGCCACTGCCTGACGGCTCTGATCGCATCATCTGTCATGACCTTAGGATACCTGAGGGACAGAGAGACCGAGAGATGAAAGCAACTGAAGGAGCGGAGGCAGATTACGCTGCTTGTGTGAATGGTGTCTGACCTGTACTGGAGTAGTTTGAGTAACAGGTCATTCCCTCTGTTGGACATGATGTCTTCTGGACCCCTGTATCAAAACACAATACGGCCACGTCAAGATCACATTTGCCTCCGCAAACATGAATGTGTTTATTTGTGTCCTGGATAACTCACGTGGTAGTGATGATTTCATCTTTGGTTCTTCTGATCAATAACACTGGACCCTGGTACCTGAAATGAGAGCCAAAGTATTTAAATGGAGCTCAGGCTGTAAATTTTACATGATTTATTTAAAAAGTCACCATGAAATCAAAATGGACCATTCTTATTTTTTTAGGAAAATATTTGCAGTTGATTTTTTTAATTCATGTGCCCTCATAATCTTTAATCAAAATAACTTCCACTCCTCTTGCAATGACTGTCACTGTCACTCACATGACATCACTAGCCAACCACAACCATCCAATGATCCACTCAATTCCTGATGGACAAAATGAAGTCCCGCCCTATTTTTGTTCTTATTCGAGAAGCCGTTTCACTCGGACATACATCAACATAGAGAGGAAAAGACTGTTGCAACTTTCATTTCATAACGACTTTAATCGTTAAAAACAAAGATGACTAACTTGCAAAGCTGTTCAGCATTGTTCAGGTTCATGTACTGCCTCACCGTATGGGTGACCAAGGGTCCTGAGGAAATGGAAACAAACTTTTGATCAGTGAATTGTTTGGGTTACTCTTTAGAGAGGAGTAGAGATGAAGAGAGTACAACACTCACTCCAGCTTTCTGGCATGACCTTCAGCGCAAGGGGTAAAAGGTCATCAAATGAGGCATCTAGAACCAGAGCTCGGATCTCTGGGTATGACATCACAGCCCAACTGGCTAAAATAGAAATAGAGCAAAAAAATATAAAATAATAGAAAAAAATTATTATTTTAATTCTAATAAAAAAAATAGAGCAAGACATTAAGAATTACAGTAAAACAAATGAATCATTTTGTCTGTTGTCTGATCTGTGATGTTTACCTGTGAAGCCCCCTATTGACCAGGCGTACACAATAATGTCACTCAACTGGAAGCCCAGTTTGTGAACGGCAAACTGAATGACGACGTCCATCGCATTGGCCTCGTTTTGAGGGAATGGAACTCCCTGAGAAAGCAGGAGAGAAAAAAAGTACACAGGTTTTTAGATAAAACGCATACAAACAAGTACCATTTCATGTATTTAGTGTACACCACATTAGCTGTGTGCTGTTATGACAAGGTCACTAGGTCAGCGTGAGGAACAGACGGAGTGATGTTCACTTACTGTACTGCCGCCAAACCCTGGGTGATTCCAGCCCAACACTGAGTATCCACCTATAAACACAACAGAGGAAACAGTTTCACATCCATCTAGTGCATGAATGTTGAAAATACAACACAGACACACTGAGGTAAACACATTTACCTTCCAGTGGCGTATTCATGCAGCCGACCTCATAGAATCCTGCGTTTCCCTCACAGCAAATCACCTGTGATAATCATATCAGCATTGGAAAGTGGCTTGAGGTAATATGTTATTATGTAATGTATTTTATTATGTAATTATACTACTTTCTTTCTCTGAAGCTTGTAATGGCAAATTTACTTTTTTTTTTACACTATTCAGATTCTTACCAGTGTTTTTCCGGCTGGTACTCCATCTGTCCTCCGGTCCACAAACATGGTGTCAATCTCATTCCCATCACAAGCCACCAGTTTGTTCCGCTGACCGTCATACTGAACACAACAGGGCAGAGATGGGGTTATGACCTTTATTCAGGGTTCCCACACATTTAATCAACACATTTCCATATTTCTTGAATACACATACCATACAAAAGTCGATCAAAAGATTTTTATTTCAAATAAATGCTGTTCTTTTGATTCATCAAAAAATCCTGAAAAACTGCATCACAGTTTCCACAAAAATATTAAGCAGCACAACTGTTTTCGACATTGATAATAATAAGAAATGCTTCTTGACCACCAAATCAGCATATAAGAATGATTTCTGAAGGATCATGTAACACTGAAGACTGGCGTAATTAAGCTGAAATTCGGCTTTAATACTATCACAGGAATAAATTACTTTTTTAAAATGTATAAAAAAAAAAGTTATTTTACATTGTAATAATTTTTCACAATATTACTGTTTTTACTGTATTTTTGTTCAAATAAATGTAGCCTTGAGTATAAAAGACTTCTTTCTTACTGACTGAACATATTCTCAACATATTTTGGTTATATATATATATACAGTATATATTTTATAATAATTACTAATAATAATTACTAATTGTAAATATTTTTCTATGAAATGGACAAGCATAAGCACAGAATATTCAATATTGAATATAAATGTTTTAGGATTTAATTATTTTGTATTGCTAATTCCATTTTTTATTGCTATCCATGATATGTCCAGGTTTTTCATGACCTTAGGAATTACACATTTTAAAATGTGAGAAGTTTTCCTGAGGTCTTTTAAATGAACTGTGTTGTAGTATGTGTGTAGCTATCTTTCGGTGTTACCTCTTCTACGAGTCTGGCCTGACCCTGCTGTAACATGGGCCTCATGGCCTTCTGAAGCAGACCCACTGACCCCGGGTACAGCATCCTCCGCCCGAAAGAGTGAGCTATCAGATAACTACACAAAACACACATAGACTCAAACATGACTGCTGATGAATATGGAATAGAGGTCACCAGTTACCAGACCTCATCTAAATCTTTGTATTTGTACAACCCTAACAATGAAGTATATCCCTGCAAGTGTGTAAATGTGTTATCACATGCTTGTTACCTTAAGATGTGGCAAGGCAGCGTGCGAACTGAACTCAGCACACCGTCTGCTGCGCCTCTGTGTTTCGGCTCTGGACGTAGCAGAGACACGCCACCTTTAGACAGCTTCCTGCAGACAGAGGAAGTGCAGATACATTACAAACATGCACTGATCTCAGAGTTAGCCAATTACACCCAATTAAAGCAAACTCCTCTAAAACTGAAAGTCTGACCATTGTTATTATTTTCGTAGCAAGAAAAATGTATGGTAAACCATATCAAAATTCTACTTTTGCTAAAAACTCTATATTGGGTTTAACTTTGTTTAAAAATATGTGTAAACTGAATAAAAAAGGGTTTCTAACAGGGTTAAAACCAGAACAATCTCATAAAAAACATTAACATAAAACAGGCTTTAGGGATAAAGGATTTTGACAAAAAGATCAAGTTGGTGAATCGATTTCCAATTTTAAAAACTTGTGTCTTCCTGGAATGGCCTATTTGGCAACAGGTATAAACAATCTGGACCCATAGATTTAAAAAATGATATAAACCTCTCCTCCCAACTTTGGGACTAATTTCATGGAGTTTGTTCATGGTGTATTGATCCCACTCTGTTTGTCATTTGTTATTAAAATAGGAATTTATTATAGGTTTTAGATCCATAGGAGGCAATTTTTGATGCCTGCTGACAGTGCTTCTTTTGAGGCATTGTCTTCTTCCTTGTATCCCGTTATTCCAGTGTCCAGATACCCAACAAAAGTAGATATGAAAATTATGAACCTTTAGTTCCAGCAGTTTGCTATGTGCTATGTGATCATTTTTAAGGGATGACACATTGCTTAAAGTCATGACTTTGAGTCTGTATTTATAAGTAAATTATAAAAATAAATGTCTCTATTCTGAGATGATAACATTTGCTTCTGCTGTAAAAATCGAGCTGCGGTTGGGGATGGATATTCCTCTTATTTGGTGAGAGAAAGACAGGCTTTACTTACGGACTACTAACTTCTTTCCAGCTGAAATCTACAGGCCAGTTTTTGAAGTCGAAGTCAAAGCATGCCAGTTTTTTCTGTAGGGGACATAATCAACATCCATTTAATGTGCTCATTAAAGCAAAGCTCCATGGGAATGTTCCCATGACACTGATACTGTGTCACCTTGTTGCTAGATGTGTGGTTCTTCCTTGTCTCCTCCAGTATGTTGAAGAACTGAATGTACTCTGGGTTTCTCCAGCGCCCCCACCCTAACAACAGCACAGCGGTACAAACACAATAATATTAAACGTATCCCTGTATTAAATGTTATTTTACAACAGTGTGAATATACACTAAGTAATTAAGCAGACAAACATTACTAATAAACCAGGTAAAATATAGTGTCACCTCTCAGACAGGCCACTCCCAGCAGACAGACCAGCGCTGTGCCAACATACTGACTGAGAGGAACCAGCTTACTGCTGCAGATGTACCCTACAAGAGATATCATTATTAATAGCCCACAATAACTCATCACAATATTAAGGCTTGGTATTACAATTGTTCAGTCTGACACCGTTTCGAAAAAAAAAATATTCAGGGCACAGCAAGGATGGTCAGATGTGAAAGAGAATGTCACCTTTTACATGTTACATACTCACCAAAGCACATTTATTTGATTAAAAATACAGTAAAAACTATAATTTTGTGAAATACTAGTACCATTTAAAATAAGTGTTTTCTGTTTAAATGTATTTTAAAATTTACTTTATTCCTGTGATGGCAAAGCTGGATTTTCAGCATTATTACTCCAGCCTCCAGTGTCACACAATCCTTCAGAAATCATTCTAATTTTCTTTCTTTCTTTCTTTCTTTCTTTCTTTCTTTCTTTCTTTCTTTCTTTCTTTCTTTCTTTCTTTCTTTCTTTCTTTCTTTCTTTCTTTCTTTCTTTCTTTCTTTCTTTCTTTCTTTCTTAACGCCATGCCAGCTTCTATGGCTATGTTCATGGAGAGCCAGGTTTAGTTATTCAAAAATAAAATCAACAAAGATGTAAGAATTTTTTTTTCTAAAAACCTTAAGACTAAATTTGGATTTTACTTTTTAAAAACCTTTTCAAAGGTTTTTCAAAGTTCCTCAAAGGGGTAGAAATATTACAGTCCAGCAAAATATGTTTAATGGACAGTGGATAAACAACATTGATCATTTTTATTATCAATGTTGAAAACGGTCGTGTTGTTAGATACAGGATTATTTGCTGAATGAAAAGTTCAAAAGAATAGCATTTATTTGAAATAGAAATCTATTGTAATGTTTTCACTGTCACTTTTGATCAATTTAATGCTGAATAAAATAATTCTTACTGACCTGACCTCAAACCTTTGAACGGTATGGTGTATTTTTAGCAGGGTGTGCAAAAATCTGAACTACAGTTCACCTGAGACAGCAGAAATTGTTGATTCTTTTTGTTTGTGGTCAATAACGTATTACACTAATCTGCAGATATAATCTGTCATTTATAAAATTACAATGTACATTACAATGTACTATCAATGTATTATAATTATAACAAATACAATTAGTAGCATTTCCATGTCATTTAATTACACAATTATTAGAAAATGCCATTAACCACATCTCTGTAAGGCCCAGACTCTCTTTTGCAAGAGAACAACATGATCTCCAACCACAATCCACTCCTTTAACGGCACAATATCCAAATGATACTGAACTATAGTACAACCACAATAACATAACTACATCATACTGGATACAACATTAAAATACAGTAATTACATTTATTCAGTACTTAATATGCGCCATTATAACATCTTTGATTCAGCCATTTGAATATTAACTAAACAAGATCCTACCTTGGCTTGGCCATGATGTAAAATACGGCTAGTGAGTCAGCAAAGAGCTCGTTCAGTTTATACACTACAGCATAGCTCATTCACAACCTGAACATCAGAACTCCTCAGGTCTGCTTAGCAGAAGAACATCACTGAAAGCTCTTATGAATGAACCAGGCTAAAAATACATACAGCACTGCTGTCAGAGCATTAGCCCATGACTCATTTGATATGATTACACCGACTGAGCGTAACGTTAAGACTGAACCAATCAACACCTGCTTGTGTAATAACATTAATATCTGCAAGTAGAATTGCACTATACTGTGCATATTATATTCACAAAAGGGTAACAAGAACCAGGAAAAGCTTTGACAAAAATATTGGAGCATGAATAAAAACACTTTTTATTACTGGGTGGGGTCATTCCTAGGATATCGAAGTCCACTAAAGGAGGGAGGGCGTTCTCACATTTAGCTCCTAAACTCTGGAATAGCCTTCCTGATATTGTTCGAGGCTCAGACTCGCTGTCCCAGTTTAAAACTAGATTAAAGACGCATCTCTTTAGCCAAGCATTCACATAATGCTTACCTTTTATACCACTGTTGAATCAGATCGAATGCATTAATATTATGAACAGCAGCTATGCTAATTATTTCCCATCTGCTTTTCTGCTGTTATCTCGGGACGCTAGTCCCGAGGAAAATGGCGTTCGTCAGCTCCATTTTGTATCCAGCCTCTCACGGAGACTTCAGATGCCCCAACACCTGCGATGAGATGACTAAACGCCTGTGAAGAGACGACTCAACGCATGTGAAGAGACGACTCAACACCGGCGATATGTTATGCCCTAAATTAATACATGAATAACTAACTGTATTTTTCTATGTACATTTCTGAGATGCACTTTCTGTAAAGCTGCTTTGAAACAATATGTATTGTGAAAAGCGCTATACAAATAAATTTGAATTGAATTGTATTGGATAATATTATATTTAATAATTTTATTTGTTGGCTGTAAGTAATTTTGCAACTACATGTCAGCTTACTAGAGTATTAGTAGACTGCCTGCTTAATATCTGCTAACACTTATTTTGATGCTCCCCCAACAGACTTTCTACTGAATATGAGTAACCTTGCAAGTACACGTCAATTTATTCTACTAACCCTAACCCTAAAAGTCTACTAATACTCTAATGAGAGTTAGTTGACATGTAGGTGCAATGTTATGTATAGTCAACAGAATATCTAAAGGAGACCATCAAAATAAAAGTGTAACCAATAAGTTGAGTTGTTTGCTGTTGTATGATGCTGTATTTGTGTTTTACCTTTCCTGTAGAGATAGCAGAGGAGCAGTGGAGAACTGTAGTATGACAGAGACCACAGCACTGAGGCCTGAAGGACAACACATGATAGTGATTCAATTTCACATTACAAAACTTGTGGATTTTTTGTTTTGCTTTAGACAGGATCAATTCAGTGAAATCACTTGGTCACTACACAAACTGTAGAGCAAATGTGCATGAAACATCATTGAACTCGTACCCAACCAAGGATGCTGTCTGTGTGCTTCTCCAAACCTCTGGGCTGATAATTCCACCCCTGCAGAAGATAAAGACATGCCAGTTATTATGAGTATCTTTACAAAAGTTTGCACATTTTATGTTTAGCACATAAAAATACCACAGATATTTTACAACAATAAAACATGATCACTTGGTATTAGAAATTGACTCATGATATGCTTGATGAATATATTTGACTGATTTTCTCATTTTTCTACCCTTCAGGAGGAAACAGTGCTCCCGATCATAAACAACTTATTCTTTACATATATTATTTTTCATGTAAAAGCTTTCATTCTGAAGTGAGACAGTATTTGATGCTTACAGTCATTCATATCTTTTTGTTTAATTTTCAAACTTTGTAACCATTTAAATTTTAAAACAACAACACTATTAATATTATTGAAATATTCATAATGAATATTGTGTTTTTACTGTTGTTGTCTAATGATTAAGCTATGTATTTTTGTGCCTCAAGACAGAAATAAAACAGTAAGTTAAAATAATAATTAAAAACACGTGTATATCAACAATTATGGACATAATAACATTATTGCAAAAAACAATATCAGTCAATCTATACAAGTGTTAGCCACCATAGTCGTGATAAATAATAAAGATTGAAAAAGCTTCTTACGTTATTTTTGGAGAGCCAATTAATGAATTTGTATACAGTAGTCACTCACAACACGAAGTTACTACGGTATTTTTAAAAGGATTTTGTTGAATATGTAGATGGTATTGTTTTCATACAGTTTTAATTAGAGTTTCTGTGAAGACGTGGGTAAGAGAAAGAGATGGTGAACACACTATTAATCAATTATTAATGCAACTAAGTACGATACCATGATAATGGCTAACGTCTGATAAACTAAACAGAAACACAATATAAGGCAATCAATCAAAGGTGATCGTGTTGTTATGGTTGCGCTCATGACAGATGGTTTGACTGACCTGTCAGTCGACCATTAGAGCTAAGCTCAATTCAGTTAGCAATGAGCTCTCAGTCCGCCACTCAATGTGTCTCAAAACCGAGTGAGCTGCCTATCTGGGGTTCTAGTTGTTTAGGACATCATTGGCGCATAATACAAACTTTTGAATCAAATCAAATGGCATATGATGCCCAAACTGCTGTCTGAATGGACAGCTCACTATGATTTAGGACTCCGCCAACAACACAATGATGCACTTCCGCACATTCGTGCAAGACTGATCTCGGCAGTGTTTTATTGCTACGGGTCTGTTTGAAGGGGAAGGAAGAGTCCTACCCTGCGGGGCGTTCTGCCGTCGGCTCGTATCTGGTCCGGTGAGCGGTGGATCCGCTGCAGATTGGGCCCAAAAAGGCACCGGAGCCACATCCAGCCGGCCATTCTCACCTCGGTCAGGAACTACGGCGGCGTGTGAGGATCACAGGTACTACAGTAGCGCATACCAAAACGCGACTTTACACGTCACTGTTCGATACATTTCAATACTGGTGTTCAAAACATTATTCTTTACATCGAAAAAAGGAGTTTTATGGAGGGATATAGTAGATAATACTATTCAAATAAATAAATAAATAATAAAATGTTGCAATCAATAAATTAAACGTGATCATAAATAGGCCTAACGCATAAACGCACGCTAGCCTATGTTCTGATATTTTTATATATATATTTTTAATATATATTCATGATATATTGATCTACTTGTGGTTTTATTATAAGTACATTTATGACAAATACATTTATTAATACAAAATAATGATTATATTTGTATAAATATTTTATTACATATTAAATGTATATGCATAATTGTATTTTGAATAGGTATTTTATTATTGAGTCAGGACCGATTATCAATTGAAATGAGTTATATGTAACTTTACGAGACACAATGCACCTTTATGTATGCATAATACATATAATAGCCTACATCAGGTGGTAATACCTAAAATATCATAGTGTACTTAAAAAAAGAAAATGTTCATAAAAATAGGGTCCAATGTACTTTGTTAATAGGCCTAACCCCAGATCAAAAAAAAGTTTTCTAAAATGCAATAAAATCAAGAATCTGTGATTTGTTAATTCTCTTTCAACTTTATTTAACTGACAAAAGTACAAAGAAAAGATTTCCAATGTTTTCACTGAACTTAATTTTATTTTTGTAAATATGAACAGATTTTGATTTTGATGGCTACACTCCAAAAAAAGTTGGGACAGAGGCATGTTTACTGTGTCACTTCACCTTTCCTTTTAATTAGACTTTTTAAGTTTGGAAATTGAGAATACTAATTTTTTTTGTGTGGATTTTATGCCCAATCTCGCCTGATACAAGACATCTGCTCAACAGTCTGTGGTCATCGTTGTCTTACTCTCCTTTTCATGATGGGCCACACATTCTCAATAGGAGACAGATGTGGACTGCAGGCAGGCAGTCAAGCACTCTATGGTGTAGAGTGTCTAAGAAACCACTCTGTTGTAGCACATGCTGAATGAGACCTGGCATTATCTCGCTTCTCATTGATGCCATTAAATGTCTCTTTACAATCCCAATATAGTCAGTGATACCTTCACACGCAAGTCACCCATGCCATTTGCACTGATGCACCCCTATACCATGACAGATGTTTGCTTTTGCACCTGTCACTGATAAAAGTCTGGTTGGTCCCTTTTGTCTTTGGGACTGAGAACTCAATGTCCGTTTTTCCAAAAAACAAGCTTAAACATGGACTCATGACCACAGCACACATTTCCACTGTCTTTTAGACCATCTGAGACAAGCTCTGGCCCAGA
This sequence comes from Rhinichthys klamathensis goyatoka, assembly GCF_029890125.1. Taxonomy (NCBI): domain Eukaryota; kingdom Metazoa; phylum Chordata; class Actinopteri; order Cypriniformes; family Leuciscidae; genus Rhinichthys; species Rhinichthys klamathensis. The sequence continues at coordinate 551,185 of NW_026607111.1, read as the reverse complement.
GGACTCGGTGGCATCTCTGCATAGAATTTATAGTTTTCTCCTTGCATAACAGAGATTCAAGTGTCATTCCTTGATGCAGCAGCAGACTGTGTTAAATGACAATGCTTGCCAAAGTACTTCTGAGCCCATGTGGCTGTATTTAACAGAGTAGCGTGACGGTTTCTCATGCAGTGTCATCTGAAGGTCACACACATTCAACAGAGGTCTCCTGCCTTGCCCTACACAGACTGAGATTTCTCTGAATCTTGTCACAATATTATGTGACACCTTGCATTGAGAAATGTGATTTCTGAATTGTTTGACAATCCTCTCATGAAATTTGGCACAAAGTGATGAGTCATGACCCATCTTTGCTTTGCTCCTATTACCAATTCATATATTGTGGACTGTTTCAAAAGAGTTTAACTTGGATATTCTATAAGCTTTTCACTTTTATTTTGCTTCTGTCCCAACTTTTTTGGAGTGTGTAGCAGCCATCTAAACCAAAATTGGTTTGTATTTACAAAAGTTGTTCAGTAAAAAAAAAAACATAGGATATATTTTTCTTTGCATTTTGTCAGTTAAATAAGTTGAAAGAGAATTAACAGATCAGATTCTTGATTTTGTTGCATTTTACAAAATGTCTCAACTTTTCTTGATTTGGGGTTGTATAAAGGAATTTTTCCGGCTTGATTATTCACAGGTGTTTTCCACACATTTTGAATTATGCATTGTATTGTGTTGGGTTTTAGGGTTAAAGAAATGTCTGAAAACTTAATAAAAAATGTCCTGGCAGAAAATTACCTATACCGTTTCCATTTTTCTACAGATGTTTTTCGTAGAGTTATTGACATTACAATAAAGTTGCTATAAAAAAAAAAGGTATATAACAAAAAGAAAAAGTTTCTTTGAATGAAGTTTTATATGAAAGAAAGTCATTTTTATAGTAATAACAAAAACAGTTTGCTGTCAAAAGTTAATACACCAGTCATACATATACGTCTCACACATTTATGTACAATTTTATTTCAGATACAGCTGTTTTATCTCAACATCCATTGTACTCAACCACAGCACTGTTTGTATCTGAAATGAGAGAGCATATATGAACAATGACACACATGCACTGTATCCCCCGTATGACCCTCATGTCTCACCTATCTAATTCTTTATATACATCCATTTCACCCGTTGGCTTAAGATCCTAGAGAGAGAGAGAGAGAGAGAGAGAGAGAGAGAGAGAGAGAGAGAGAGAGAGAGAGAGAGAGAGAGAGAGAGAGAGAGAGAGAAACAGGGACAAGGATGAGAAGGGCGGAGACATCTCAGATTTATAGTTTGGCAGAGGTTCGATTCGGTTCATCTGCTAATATCACTAATGCAGGCGTGACAGAACTGGAATGGAATACACACCCACCCACACACACACACACACACACTGTCAAACAGATTGTAAAATGTTGGGACCTGTTTTTTGGAACACACACACACACACACACTATTACTCATTGCTCTGCCTGAGAAGGACTATAATAACTCACCATGTAGACTGCGCCTTGGGGAGGTGTCTGCTGGGAGAAGAGAGGGAGAGAAAGAGGAAGGAAGAAATAGATTTAATAATAGAGCACAGATAGATATACATTGAGAGAGAAAGACAAGGAGAGAGAGAGAGAGAGAATGAAAGATAGAAGGGGTAGTAAAAATAGATTTAATAATACAGCAGGGGAAGGAGAAACAGCAAGGTAGACGGAGAGAAGGAGGAGCTGCGCATTTCAATCACCTGTCTTAGAACGTCAGGATTTTCATAGATGTTCTCCACCTCTCCGGAGTGGTGAGACAGTGATTGCTCGACACCTACAGGAATGAACACAGACACACAGGGGTTTCACATCACATCACACCAAATCCATTGTGGTTTGCTCTGTCCATCATCCTCTGCCAGGGCGAACTGACAGCCTTCAGATCTTTGATGGACTCAGGGGGGAAAAGACAAATGTGAGGCCTTACTTCGGTGGGTGACGCAATAGCCCTGTCTCCATAGCAACACTCCAACAGCTACGGCAATCATGGGTATCAGAAATAGGAGAAATGAGAACGAAGAAACATAAGAGGATGCTGAGACATCTTCTGCTGGGGGGAGTGTGAGAAAGACAGAAAAAGAAAAGCTAAGTTAGGTTACCCATCAGTGTGCAGAAGTGTGTGTGTGTGTGTGTGTGTGCGTGTGTGTGTGTGTGTGTACAGCAACACTCACCTGCAGGTGGCAGTGCAGGGCCTGGAGAAACTGTTGGATCTGCTCAACAAAAGTGTCAATGTGAGTAGACAGGAATGGTTAGAAATGATCTAATTACCTTCAAAAATAAATTATTCATAAATAAATAAATTGATTGATTATCTTAGATATGAAGGAGCCACAGTTGGACAGTGCATGTAACTTTAGAGGCAAACACAGGATGAGGAAGAGAAATGAAACAAAATAAGGGTTTGACTTAATGTTTTTGCATATGGTGAGGTGGCATCATTTATGCAAACAGCGAACAAACAGATGCAGTTCTTATCTATCATTGACAGTCTGAGTCTCTCACATGTTAGCCTACATCTGATGACACTGCTGTGGTTAAAATACTCTCTAACCACGACTTAAACTCTTGGAAATATTAAATAACTGTAAAAAATAAATAAATAATGTATTAAATATTTGTGAATCTTTAGTTTAAAAAAAATCTGAACCATGTTTAAAGGAACAGCTTAAAGGGATAGTTCACCCAAAAATGAAAATTAGCCGATGATTTACTCACCCTCAAGCCAGGTGTATATGACATTCTTCTTTCAGACGAATACAATCAGCGTTATATTAAAAAATGTCCTGGCTCTTCCAAGCTTTATAATGGGAGTGAATGTCCATCAAAGCGCATCCATCCCTGATTAAAGTGCTCGACTGACGGGTTAATAAAGGCCTTCTGAAGTGAAGCGATGCGTTTGTGTAAGAAAAATATTCATATTTAAAACTTTATCGACTAAAATAACTAGCTTCCGGCAGACGGCCGAAGGTTGTGGGTTCGAGTCTTAATACCGGAAGATATCAATACTCACTGCTCCGAATGTGTAGCCTAGAAATCTAGACGCACCCTAGCGGCAGCAAAAATTATTTTGCAGCCAGTGTGGTCTAGCAACTCTCCGTTGGCTTGCGAGCTGAAAAAAAACAAACTCTGGTCAGGCCAATCACATCGTGTTAGAGTTGGTGGGCGGGCTTAACATAATGACAGCAGAGTTGTGACGGTTCCGCGTGATTTCACTGCTACTTGAAAACAAACAAGATGCTACTGGCGAATAGCGGTCTTTCGAATCGGCTTTGCCCGCGACTCTGGAGGACTTGGAGTTAAGAAACGTCACTTAAGTCATTCTTAAAAAAGGAAGATGTGTTCGGAGTTTTGACGACCGGACACGGCAAAAGTTTAATATTTCAACTCAGGCTGGAGGGAAAATGCCTTTTTTTTACAGTCTATGGAAAACGCATGGGACTCATCCACAGCCATTCGTTGCTCTGATTGGTTGTAGCCTATCCTATTGCGTGCAGAGGGATTTTGAAAGACAACTGTTTATCCCGCCCCTCAAATTGAGGCATGCCAATTGTGAGTTCCCAGACCTAACATCTTGATGTAGGTCTGGCTTGCCAGGCTACCGAATGTGTGGTTAACTTGATTAAATGCATAGGACAAATTCCAAGTACTGGTTCTGTGCTCCAATAAAGTGGTGCAGGTATGACGTCACTTTGTAGGCCAAAACGCAGAAGTGAATTAGCATTTTAGCACTTCCGGTTCCATCGTCCCGAAGTCAATGGGTGTTTTTGAATGGGGTTTTGGTTAAACGGCTGAAATAAGGTCTGTGGTGAACACAAGATCAAGACACTTTCACGTTTTATTCTATGACATTAAATACATCAGTATTACCCCACTCGTGTTTTTTTTGAAGCTGTTAGGTGTCTTGAAAAAGGCGATTGCTAACAAGTGGCTAAATGGGACTATACAGAGGCTGTCGAAGAGATTAAACGTCATCACGCTGAACAGGTAAACTCAGTCTGCTTTTACAGCCTCATTATGCTTATAATTGTGCTCTTATAAACTATTCTAATTCAAACATTCTGGGAAAATGTTTTTAGATCAAATCTGAAAGAGTTGTCTGAAGCTTAGTAATGGTGACGTTGAAATCGTGGGACCGTGATGTTGTTCGTTTATAGCCTACCTTCAGCTTTTTACTTCTGGCGACTGCATTTAGGCTTTATAATTCATAAAAGTTGTGTTCATCTGTGATAATTATCTTGATGGACAAAACGTGTAAGTACCATAAACTTTTGTTGATCACATATCTTGTTTTTAGCGATAATCCAAAAGCGTATTGGAAAATCCTATTGGGTTTTTCTCCGGTTGGTGTACAAAGTGATGTCATACCTGCACCACTCTATTGGTCAACGCCACAAATGTGACGGAACCAGTCGTGAAGGACTGTAAAAAAATATGCCATTCTGTGTGACATCGTGACACGGCTTCAGTTGTCGTTTCGTCCACTATGACACACTATACGTCATAAAACAATCAATTCTTGCGTCCAAAGCCCTTTGTCGTTTACGAATCACCACAACACTATATATCAAGCGGATTGTGCCAAAATCAGGCTGATATCGTGTAGTCTGAATCTGGCACAAGTCATTATTTACTGAATATCTTGACATCTGTTCTATCTCTCCTTGGCGAATTCATGAGAGTTTATAGTTGCGCTCCGATTGATAGGGCCTCTGGAGTGTTCACTTATCTCTATTCCCAATGCACAGGAAATCTGTTGAAGTTCACTTAATTTGACAAAATACATTCATTCAGAACTCTCTCCAGTGCCATCACACACACAGAAGAAACTTGAGACGAAACTTGATAATGAACGGAACACACCTCAAGCAGGGATGTCCGATACATGAATAAATAATTAATTGCAAAGATCTGACTCAAAAGAACGATTCATTCTTGGGTCTGACATTCTTCTTCAGACAAACCTATCATATGACTCAGAAGACTTTTCGGACCACTTTTAGGGGCCGTTCAAAAAGAGCACTTTTTTCCCTGTTCCACCCTGTGCTATGCGTTGGTTTAATTTCCACTGCACTGCTTTTCCTTTGTTTTTATATAAACATGCGTTGGATGGACGTGTTTGACCATTGCGTTTGTGTCTCGCTTCTTTTACAGCATTATTTTACCGCTTTCTAAAAACACAGTTCCACTTAAAAACACACCTCTCTTTCTGCGTGGGTGGCTTGATACTTGCATATTTTGAAGTTTGGAAGCCACAATCTTCATTCATTGTAATTTCAAGATAAATAGCAACTAGTAGATTTTTGAAAATTTCTCCTTCTATGTTCCATTGAAAAATGAAATGTATTCAGGTTTGGAATAATTGAATAAATAAATTATGTTGAGTAAACCAGTCCCTTTTCAATAGCAGAACTGCAGAAGATCTATTTTCTGCGCCCTTGCTGCTCTAGAGATTCACAAGCCATGTTTGAAATAATCTATAATGATGGAGTTGGGTTTCATGAAATTGATTGGTCAAGGTACTTAATTGTGCTGCATTATGAAATGTGACCTCACCGGTGACCTACATGATTCCACTAACTAATGTTCCTGTCATTCATTCATTATGAAAATCCAATGAAGCACTGAAGGCATATCACACACAACAAAAATAACTCATTGGAATAAATATTCACCTGCAAGTTTTTAAATGTTGAAGAAGAAAAGTGCCAGACAGAGAGTGAGAAATACATCTTTATCTCACCTATATTGGCCATTGTGACGGTGCACATATATTGCACTGAGTTTCCATTTTTCAGATACAGAGTGCAGGCATAACGTCCTGCCGTCTCGGGGGTCACAGGAAGCGCTACAGAGGTTGTGATCCGGCCCAAAACAGCAGTTGATTTCAGAAAGCGACTGGGATCCTGAACATATGACCATCTCACAGCTTTGACCTGAGATCGCTCTTTGTACGTACAACTCAGATCCAGAGTGGTGCGGGATGGCTTGATATATCCTGAGGGTGAAACAGACAGAGAAATGAAAGCAGAAGATGGTCAGTGAAGGGTTAAAATGATATATATTCATTAAACAGACGGGTGTAGCCGGTCAGCTGCGGTTGACTGTGACTGATGTACAGTGTCTCCTCAAACACAAAGCAACATCAATCCTGAGCTAATTGAGCTCAGTTTTTAACTGTAATCCCACAACCCACAGAGTTGTCAGCGGCAACAAGCAGGTGTAATTACACATAATGAGATCTGTAATGAGGCCTACTAAAAACATTGTGTTAGAGAGAGGGATATATATAGAAGAGAAGAGACAAAAGTAAAAGAATTGAGTGAGGAAACTTTTTCCCTTATGAGGACATAAGGGAAAAAAGATTTCCCAGGGAGGACATACAGTAAGGGGAAAAAGAGATTAAAGTAACAACGGAGGGAGATTGGATTAAAAAAGGGAGCGAAAGATGAAAGTCAAGACACTGACTGATTGACTCTTGGATGCTGAACTACTGTGATTGATATAACAGCTTGTGCAATTATAAAATTAATTCAAGACCAGTGATGCAAGAACATGCAACATTGGAATGACATGAGGGTGAAATAACGATAGGAATTCATTTTTTAAAAACTATATTTAAATTAAATATTTAAAATTAAAGTCACCATGCAATGTTTATTATTAATGATTTATTTGTGCATAATATCATTATTTATTTTTTTAATTAATGTGCTCACCTAATCTTTAATCATAATCAGTGACAGATTGTCAGGATTATGCTCTAGTCTGGTTAGTTTTCTCTGGGTTTTTTCTCAAACGGAAGTCTGCATCCTATGAAGGCTGCATATCTCGGGCTGCCACGTCATCAAATGTCACTGAAGGCCATCTCCTTGGAGGGCAGCCTTCGTTTCGTGTCCTTCTTTCGGCCTGTTTTAAAGGATGCATCGGATGTATCCTTTGCGGCCTTAAATCACCCACAATCCTTTGCAAACATTCCAATTCATGGAAATTAGTCCGGAAATTAGTCCGTACTGAGCTTGTCTGAGTTAAGACAAAAATAATGTTTTCGGTCATGAAAGCATGATGTTAGTTTTTTGCTGTAAATTAATCACTAAACTGCCAATAATGTAAGCCACTGGGAGACTACTGTCATTCACTATATTACATTAATAGAAAGCCAGTTAATATAAAGGTAATACAAAGTATTTTTCCAAATTTAAGTTTTAATTGTATTTTCGTGCCGTGACCGTGCGGGGGCAGAACATGTGTGACGCAGCCATGCACACTTACTAGACCGTCTCATTCTAGCGTTTAATGCTGAGGAGGACTCTAGCCTACAAGCCTCAGAAGGACTGGAAGGACTCGGTCTAGGTAGGTATGCAGCTTTCCGTTTGAGAAGCACCCTCTGTGTTTTGTTTTCATTGTTTCCTGTTATGCTTTGCCTGAGTTCTGATTATGGTCACCTGTTGTTCATTTGGTTACCTCATTACTCCCTGTGTATTTAAAGACCCCCCTGTGTTGAAAATCTAGTTTTTAATGTTGTTTATATTCCTATGTGGTGTATTTAATATGATTTAAGACAAACCATGTGCAAATTCATAAGTCAACACCATTGCTGAGTATTATATACTTAAAACTGCAGTGAAAAAAGATGCGGTTTGAAATCACCTGTGGCTCATTTGCATGTCCATGGTTCCACGTTACATGAAGCAAGGGTGTAGAGTTACATTTAAGCAATTTTAAGGCATAAATAAATATTTTTCACAGGAAAAAACGTTTAAATATGCCATTTTGGTGATCAAGGATGCGTGTTAAGGGATTAAATGATTGACTACATTAAGCCCTTAGTTCAGTTCATTGTTCTGCCTCGTGTGGTTGTCAATACATTTTCTGTCTCCTAAGATTTTTGATTAAAGACTGTTCTTTTTTTTTATCCCCATTCGTCGAGCGCTTACTACAACCCCCATTCCGTTAGAATAGCAGTTATACAACCAATTCCCAATAAACAAAATCAAGTCCCGTCCTACATTTTTCATCGATCAGGAAGTTGTTTCACTTGGATATACATCACAATAGGTAAGAAAATGAATTTCTGTTTCATGCTGACGTTAATATTATATTAATATTGTATTATAGATTTAATAAATTAATTTATTAATAATTATTTAATGATTTAATAATGTTTTTTAAAAATAAATGATTCCTTTATAATATCACACAATAGCATTGAATATCTCAAACTCAGCGCTATGCTGATGCATGTTTTTATATTACATAATATATCAAATAGAAGATGTGAGATAAATTGCTATTCATTCACACACCAAACTCCATCATAGATGTCAAGTCAAAAAGTCTCGATGTACATAAAAAATATTACCATGTAAAACACTCAGTGTGTTGCTTTGGGTGAAAGCCTTGTCATCCAGGAAGACCTCGCACAAGTAGTGTCCTCCATCCGTCAGGGCTGGGCTTAACAGGAAGGAGAAGTTCCCAACAGCAGCCAGGGTGGCGGGGTCTATCAAACTGAGGTGGTGTTTGGTCTTGTTGGTGGAGCTCCTCCTCCAACGGTCAAACTGAAATATGAGCTCCATTCTTTCTGAATCAGGATACTGCCAGTAGAGCAGCACATAGTCACCAAGAATGGGGGGACAGGCTAGAGTGACCAGTGAACGAGAGAGGGCTGCCATAGACCTTGTGTCTCCTGTAGAGGAGAGATTACAAAGGAAGGTATAGTGACATAGGGGAAGAGACTCATTCAACACAAGAGAAAGTCCGAAATACAAAGTACAAGGCAAAAGAGTATAAAAAGGAACTGAAGAAGCCAATCGAGTGAAAAATGGACAGTGATACAAGAACAATATCGTCAATTTGAACTGATCCCGTCCACTGTGCTGCGAGACACTTTAGCCTCCTTGTTCTTGACACAGTCAAGCGAATAGAACATTACGAGTCCCAGAGCAAAGTCATATGGGAGATATCAGAAACGAGACAGGCATGAAAATGGGGATTATGTTATTAAGCTCAGCAAAAGCTCTTCAAGAAACATTCTCCTCTCAGATTTACAGTTTTTCTCAATTGCTAAAACACAATTTCTGAATCCTTGCTCCTTTTTCTGAAAACATTAAACACAAAACCTCATCTTCAAGCACTATTTACAAAACCTCTGACTCTTCTTGCAAAATGAAACTTTCGCCTCAAAACAGTTTTACTTGTGTTCAAAATCAAACACTGCTCTCAAATCATAGACAAAGTGATCAAAATGATATACACTATCAAGCAGTCAGTAAACAATACACCAAAAAATAGAAAACACATTGTTCAAAACATACAGTTCTCGAAAGATATCTATGGACGGCTTTTCTATTTGTAGACTTACCCGTGACACATTACTGTACCATCAAAATTTCAGGGAGAAGTACATTTTTAATCTTAAAACAAATTTCATATTTGTCTGTCATTGTCTTTTGATGAATGAAAACATCATAGTAGCGCAAAATTGATCAGAAATTACTACTCTGCTTTGCTCTTTGCAATTTTATTTGTTCTTCCTCCTTGTACCCCTATTTTTACAGTACAGTGCCCTGCATCTCACAAACGTCTCATTTGTCAGTTCTATTGTTTGATACTGTAATTCTTGTTCTTTGTTGATATGAACCTGCAAGTGCAACCAGTAAAATCTATTGAGCATTCAGTACTGTAACAAATGGTACTGTTACAGTAACGATGTTCGGGGCCATATAATTTGTTCATTGTACAGTATACAGCCTACAATGCACTGTACTACAGTATACAATACTAAAAGGGACAAAAATCAAAGGAGTAAACGTGATCAGTGTGCTTCTTCTTGTCTTTGGGCATCATTTGAAACAGGTTAAATCAATTTTGAGTGGTTGTGTTCAATCAATGACATTTGTTCTCTATTTGTATTTGATCATTGTGTTTACCAGTATGGATGACGTGTGCATTACAGTGCAGAATATGTTTTGAGAATGAGAATGTGTTTAGCGTTTTGCTGAAAAGTCTAAGTAAGATCTGCAAATTGTGTTTTGCCATGTGAAATAGTTTAAGGTATTGACAACAGACTGCACAATTAGCTAAATGAGTTCAGGCAACTGAGAACTTTGTTCAGCCAATGGGTTTTAGTGTTTTAGCAATTGAGAAAAACTGTAATAACCCTGATTAACCATGTGCTGACACAACATTTGGGAAGAACAAACCAAAATAGTTTAAATTAGATTAGATTAAATTGTTGTTCAATCAATCAATAATTAAAGCACGTTGAGGTTAGCTGGAAACAATTCACTGTTCAGTTAGTTAAAAAAACCTGAAGGAGAATATTTAGGTTTGACTAGTGTAGGCTGGGTAAATGGCACATAAGGATGGTCCCATTTTATTCACAATAGTATTCCGGTAACAAAAGAGCCTATTACCTTGTGTCACGTCTGTGAAAGAAAACACAGCTCTCTCTGAAAGAGAAAAAGAAAGAGTGGGAGAGAGAGAGAGAGAGAGAGAGAGAGAGAGAGAGAGAGAGAGAGAGAGAGAGAGAGAGAGAGAGAGAGAGAGAGAGAGAGAGAGAGAGAGAGAGAGAGAGAGAGAGAGAGAGAGAGGAAGTTAGATGCTGTTTATAATGAGGATGAGATATTCCTTGCTTTTTTATGTAGTGTAGTCTCAGATCTGTAACATTGTTTGTATTAAATTATAATAAGCAATCTACATTTTTAGACACAGTGTTACAGTACTGTCTATACTTTTGTTTCATCAGTAAATATAGTTCCAAACAAAGTCCAAGTAAAAATAACCATTACTTCTGCAAGCAACACACAGTAGCTATGTATTCTTGAATTAATCAGTGTTTTTGAATGGCTTGGTTAAGTGAATGATTCAATGACTCATAAAGACTGTGGCTGTGTCCGAAATCGCTGCTGAATAAGTAATTACTTTGTGAACATTAAAAAAGTACATTTGATATAGTGTAAATGTTAGTGGTATGAATGCAATTCAGACGTATTACATTTGTCATTGTCATGCGCCCCAGCGTCAGTTGCGTCACTTAACTATATCATTCACAAATCATCTCCTGTGGCCTCATGGGATAGTAAAGTGTACATTCGATGCATACTACACAATCTCACCAGTAGTAAGTCATCCCAGTACTTGTTGGCTAATGTTTTATGAATACTGTGAATTTGGACACAGTCTTTTCATATAATGTTTTTGTCTTAAGTATTCAGAATCAGCCTTTCACTTGTTTCTTTTCTGAATGAATCAGTGCTCCAAACAAATCAGTTGAGTGAATGATTCCAATGGGTCACAAGCGGAGTAATACAAAAAGGTGAATTTTGGGGCGATTTGCTCTCCGTGACTCTCTGATTGGTGGAATTTTCTGTACAGCATGATGGGTAATGTAGTCTTTCACCATGTATTCCGTTGTTAAACACGATAATTTTGAAAGTTCAAATAATGCGGACTTGTGGCTTCAGAAAAATCATATACCATCAATTAACAACCACTGAACTCACAGGAGGTCTGTCTTTAAATGTCTATAAGATATCGTTGAAAATCAATTTCCCAAAGGAGGAAATTAATGGAGACTGTTGCACCCTGTACATAAGCCATCATGATGGTGGAAAAAAATATGAGATGGGAGGAAAATTCTATTTGAAACGCAAAGTTTCTCAGGGGAACGCAAAAGTTTTGCAAGCGAACACAATGTGTTTTTTTGAAGGAAAAGAACTCAAGAGAACTCAAAAGTTTTGCGAGTAAACGCGGAAACATTGAAATATTATTGATCCTTTCATCTTTAATCTTAGGGGCTCCAAAATATGAAGTGTATAGGTCTTCTACTGTTAGATAAAATATCTGTTATTTTTTCTTTCATAAGAGAGTGGTTTATTTAACTTTCTGCTTTTTTGCTGCATTCTAGAAAAAAAGGAACATTATATCCCTTCCATCGTGTTTAAAAGATAACATTTAGCTACTAAGCAGATTATCTGACTATAGCGTGTTTCCACAAAATATCTTTAAATCTCACCGTTCACTGTCACATTCACCCTGTGCTCCGAGACAGACGTGTCGTTGTTACCATGGACACGGATTCTGCAGGTATAGACTCCGGTGTCTTTACTGGTGATGCGGGCCAGCTTGCTGAGCAGACTGCCCTTGTCATGGGAGATTTCAGTGTATAGCTGTTCCCCCGAGGAAGACACCCACGTTCCCCAGGCAACCACGGAGGAGGGAGACACCTGAGCTACCAGTCTCAGTGTACTGTCCACTGTGGCAGGGGGCGTGGGAGTGACAGTTACTGCAAAAGAGAGGGAGAAAATGCCTGGAGATATCAGACACATTGAGACATGAAGAATATGGTGTGCATGGTGGGGTTGTGTAGTCTACATTTAATCAGAGCGAGCAGAACAATCCTCTCCTGTAGCTTCTTGTTGTCCTGTTCAATCACACAGGAGTAGCGTCCTTGAGAAGGTGCTGCAGCCCTGAAGATCAGAGAGGCATCCGCAGAGATCTCAAAAGTCCTTCCTCCAAACACTCTGCTACTGCGTCCATTTGTTTGTCCATCGATGCAGTTGGCTGATAACAAATATGACCAGCGATCCTCCCTCGCTGACATCATCTTCCAGGTAACCAGTACAGAAGATTTGGGTGGTGAATCAAAGCAGGATAGGGTGACAGATGAGTCCTCACGTACCATGACCACATCATTCCATAGATTACCTGTAGATCATATTTTTTAAACGCAAGAAGTCAAACACACACACACACACACACACACACACACACACACACACACACACACACACACACACACACACACACACACACACACACACAGTTACTGAAAAGCATGATATTTAAAACATTATATATAAAAAAAATTCTGTCAAGACATTAACTTGAGAAACTTTCATGCTGGGCCAGAAATATATTTAAAAAAATAATTAATTCTTTTGAAAATTACACTGTAAGTTTATCTTTTTTACCCCCTCATTTTCCGTGGAGCCCCTTGAATCCCCTTGCAGACCCCTGCGAGTCCCCAAACCACAGTGTGAAAACCCCTGTAGTGCAGTATAAGCTGCAGTTATCTATGTTAATCAGCGCATGAATATAAGCTCAATTCAATTTAGTGTCTCTGTGGTTCATTTAGATGACAGAGATATCTAGAGATTCTAGTCCCTAAAGTATGTTTGATTTTTTTCGGTATGGAATTAAATGAGCTATACTTGAAAATTGAACTTTTCAGGTTTAACCATAGGGTTTAACTTTATTTCATTTCAGGCCAAATAAAGTGAAAAAAAAAAAATATATACCAGTGATAGCTGTAAAAAAAATATATATATATATATATATAAAAAATTCACACACAACAATTAGATTATACATATTCATGTGTTGTTCTCAGGTCTGCCTGTTGAACCCTGTTCCTGCCGTGCAATAATGTGATCAAATATGAAGGCATACTGTTCAGAACATGTTGCTTCCCAGCTTAATATATATATGAGAGAGAGAGTTATATATATATAATATTAAATATGATCATATAGATGTGCAGATGATGCGTTCTCTTTGATGACTGTAATATTTCTTCACTTTAGGTTGCCTGAAATAAAGTTAAACTTTAAAAATTGCATTTTCAGTATAACTTACTCAACATTTAACACAATACAATACATTACAATATATATATATATATATATTTGCTTTTAAATTTGTTTAGATAGATTTTCATACCTGCCATGAGCGGAGAGATGATAAAGCATGAACCAAAACAAACAAATATGAAAGCATGAAAATAGTTCCCCATGGTGCTGCTAGGAAACAACATTATTAGTTAAAGTGCAAGAGTAGTCTATGTCTTCTTTCTCGCATTTGACCACAAGCATAACAGGAAAATGACCCGACACTAAGTGCTGAGAACAACATGTGACAGAAGCTGATAAACACAACAAATGTCAACACACATATAAAAAAACGGAAGCAATAATACAAACATGGAGGCTGATAAACAGAACACTAATTTATATGCAGCTACAGTATCATAATGAGATAAGTCAGTGTTTTTATCTGCAGTCACATAGTCCTGCTTCTGGCTATAACAAGAATCATATAAGTACAAAATAGGCTATAATAGATCATTTTGGCCTAGTATTCACCTTTTTCCTCACTTCTCCGTGGGGGGCGCCGTAGCCGCGAGTGACTTCCGGTAAGATGCTCTCAACTTCCGTTTAGTAATTGTCATCAGCTATACGACGTTACTGGTCATGGCAAATAGTGGAGGTTCTGGTAGAATTTGTGCCGTTAAAGGCTGTCACAACAGCTACAGAAAGCTAAAAAAACTTCTGGAACATGAGTGTTACGACCACAAGCCAACAAGAAGAGCGGAATGTAACTGCCCAAAACCATTTAAATTGCACAAGATGCCATCCGACGACGAGGGCAAAAGACAATGGCTCGCAGCACTTAATTTGAAATTACCGCCCCGTAATATCCATGTATGCTCATTCCACTTTGTGGACAGACAACCAACAACGGAAAATCCATATCCTGAACTTTGGCTTGGATATGATCGTCCATTAAGAAAGAAGAGAAGACAACGACGAACTTGTCCGGAGGAAGGTGAGAGTGAGACTATTCATTAACGTTATTTACAAGGCTAACGTGCAGGTCTTCACAATTAATCGAAATGTGCCTTATGATACGGATTAAGTGTTTTCAGCGTTTCCTTCAACCCTTCAGTATGTTAACTTGTAACGTTAGCATAAAAGTGTGTTCATTTAACAAATGGCTCTTTAAATGAACCATTCTGACTCCCACGCTCCTGTGTTATAGTGTTTTGATTCAGTATGACGAATCGTTTAAATGAGTCAACTTTACGCTCCACTTTGAGTGTCAATACAGCGCAGTTTATTTTATTTTTTAATTAATGTTGACATATATATTAATATATATATATATGAATGTTGTTTTTACTCTGTTCCACTTTAGTCAAAGAGGTCTGAGTAAATATTTGACTAAATTACTTTGTGTGTGTGGTCTGTTTGTTCATTTGAACAGCTACTGCAGCAGTAATAGATCTTAAATCTTATCACAGCTCGCAATGTTTTGACAAAATAATACCTGTCAGTAATTGTTTATAAGCTCATTAAGGTATGCAGGAAAAACTCAACATTTGGCCCTTCATACATGACATTTAAAAGTGTATTAGTGCTAAACTAAAATTCTGCATGATTATATTCTAAAATATATTAATTTATTAATTGACTAACTTTTTTTATTGTATACAATTTTCAAGAAATCACTTTTCGAAAAAGAAAATATAATGCCCCAGCTAATTATAGATATGGTTATAATGGTTTGTCTGTTTTTACAGGAGCTGGTGTTTATCAAGAAGAGCACACTGGAATGGACGAAGGGAGGCCTGAAGAAGAGAGTCTTGCATCTGTCCCAAGCCCCATGCAATCTAATGTTGATGACCACGGCTGTACATCTAAAAACGTTGCCTCTGTTGGAACACAATGGGAAGACCACATCTTCGAGGAGCATTGTTATAGCAAGAGACAGCACAGAGTAACTTATGTAAACCAGTCAACACAGTGTGATACAATCAAGCCTCTTACTCTGATGAGCGACTCTGACTCAAATCTGTACACCGGGCTCCCACTCCACTCATTTCATACGCTTGTAGCTGTTCTGCGTCCCCATGCGAATGTGGCATACCAGACTGAAGTTGAACAGCAAATCTTGCTCACACTAATGAAGCTGAAATTAAACCTTTTAATAGAAGACCTAGCCATTCGATTTTGTATATCAGTGAGTCAAGTGAGCAGGATCATTTCTTTTTGGATTGACACTATGGCTGTAGTCTTGAAGGATCTAATACCATGGCTCCCCAAAGAAACAATAAGAGCCACAACACCAGAGGCATTTAAGCAACATTATCAGAATGTTACCTGTATCTTAGACTGCAGTGAAAGTGAAATCCAAAAACCAAAGAACCTTGACTCAAGGTCTGAATCGTACAGCCACTACTATGCTTGCAACACTATCAAATACTTAGTGGCTATTGCACCTTGTGGTCTAGTAATGTTCATATCAGCAGCATATGGGGGCCGCTGTAGCGACAAATTTATTACGTGTGACTCTGGCATTCTTGAAAACCTTAAACCGGGTGATGAAGTGATGGCAGATAGGGGTTTTTTGATAAGAGACTTATTGTATGAAAGACAGGTCAACTTGATAATTCCTCACTTCGCCAACCAAACACAGCTGACAGAAGAAAAAGTCACGTGCAGTCGCAGGATTGCAAATGTAAGGATACATGTTGAACGTGCAATTAGGAGACTGAAAGTGTACAAGGTGTTGTCACAAACCTTGCCTATCAACCTTATGCCAAAGATTGATAAAATTCTGCGTATATGTGCAGCTTTAGTGAATCTGCATGGTGACCTGATCCGTGAAGCAGAAAATTAATGCTCAGTCTACATGTAATCAAATTTGTACATATATATTTAATCACAATACTTTACATTTTTAATTCTAAACAAATCTCAATGTTTTCTGTTTTTGTGTACAATGTACATGGATAGATATATAATTGTTAATTTGTTTAAATATTATACAACACTTGTGCAAAACCTGTAAACAAGGAACTACTATCAAATAAATTCAAAATGTTTTTGAAAACTTGCCTTGACACATTGCCAGAACCTTTTTCCTCCTAAATGTCAGGATCTATACACTTATACACAAAAAACGGTTAGTCTTTGTACAAGTTATTTATGCTTTTCTGACTATATGCAGGTATTTGCCATTCAGTTTGAGTCGTCCGGCAATGAATTCATCCACTACTCTAGGAAGCATCACAGAGAAGTAAAAGCCTCTGAGACGAGTAACCTGCTCTGCTACATACTCTGCATCATATGGTACATTTATCAGAATGTGTTCCTTTGATGACCAGACAAGTAGTTTTGCCATTCTTAGCCCAGTACAAAACATGCCTAATTGTATCTGTCTGTAGTAGCCCCTGACTCCATTCCTCTGTAATTCAGGCTTCCCATCAACCGCTTTGATGTCACTATAGCTGCTCATTGTGAAATGGTCTGCTAGAGAGGTGGTATTGTTCTTAGGGATAGGGCACTTTATTTCCAGAAGTTCTACACCACTTATTATGCCATCAGGGCTTGCAGACAGCCATGGCTCTGTCAGGCTGACCCTGGTACCTGAGACGGACACCTGTAGACCTTGTTCTACAAGAAGGTTTCGAGCTATTACCTCTTTCTCACTCCCATACTTTGTAGCCGCATTACCCCGAAAGGTAGGGAAGAGATGCTCTCTCAGGAATTTATCAGGATTTGTTGTTGCTCGTACTGGTACACCTTTAGCTGAACTAGCAGTGATTCTTATCTGTCTTGCACTATGCCAAACCTCTGACAAGCTCTGATTCTGTGTTTGAATCTCCAATATAGCTGCCTGGTCGCTGTTCATCTCTATGTAGTTGCTGTAAAATGCTTTACATTTACTGCAAGTCAAAGTCTCCCCATGTGGCTGGTGGGGTTCTACACTATCAATGTCATCTGCCTGCTCTGGTACATTTGCATTGTAACACTTTTCTAAAAGACTATTTTTTAGTTCAAACAGAGCTTTTGTATCTGAAGAACTGACTCTCTCCCTGAAGTCATGATGCGTGTCATAGCATGGTGTCGGTGCTAGTCTTTCTCCCTCCCTGGCTGATGACGCATCATATACTTCCTCAGCTCTGTGATGTCTAAATGTTATCTGGCTGATTCGTTTTTGTTCATGATTTCTTCTGGTCCCTGCATTCCATCTACGCTGCTCATCAGTGCAAGATATCCCTGTTATACCACTGGCCACTGCATTCTGCACCTTTCAAAAATCAGAGCATATTGTTTACTTCATTACTTATTGCACAGTACATCACCATTAGCACACAAAACGTTTTTTTCAAGCCAAAGAATTTTATTAATTTACATTTATTATTGTTTAAATATTGCTGTAAAAATTAATTATTCAAGTTGAATCACTCTGCACATAGTATTTGCTGTATGTTAAGCCAGACTAGCAGTGTTGCTCTATTTATAAATACCCACCTTCCACAACACAGCAGCAGCATGACTACAAGACCTACCAGGGCCAGCTACGCAGGAGCATCCAGCTGTTTCCACTACTCCGTTATTTTGTACCATAACCCACGCAATGTGATGGGGTTTATTTATAGTCTGACTCGGCTCTACCTCCGCTTTTAAGATTGTGAACTGCTGATGATTATGGCAAAGAATTCGTCCAATTTTGTTACTGTGTAAGTAGTTGTATGCTTCCGTGCTTTTATAATTTCTAAGCTCCTCGCCGTCGACACCCTCAGACAAAACAAGATAATTAAATATGTCAACATATGTGACTGATGGCCATTGTGTCATATCATCAATCCAGGAGGTGGCGCTTGTCAATTTCGTAGGATGAGGGACAGACAAAGTTACGTTTTTAACGGTTTTCGTCAAATAATCTTGCCCGTGCTGCCACCGCAAACTAATGTTGCCATTGCTTGTTGCCATTATTGCCATTAAAATTAAGTAAAAGAGATTACAAACTTTGTTTCAGAAATGTCCAATAACGCCTACATAAACAACATCAAGCTGCGAACCGGAAGTTTTGAGCATCCTGTCTACGCGCACGCGCAAAGCATGACGGGTAGTTTCGCGTCCCGTGAAAAAGGTGAATAAGTATAAAAATGCTAATTTCTGAACTGAAAACCGTAATGTTGGCTGGTCATAAAACTGAACTTGGACTGTGGACTGAGTGGAATGTTAGCCAAGAGTGTGGGAATATGCTTGTAAAAAGAGAGAGAAAGAGAGTGAGAACATAAAAAAAGGATTTAGAGATGTAATCAGAAATGGTCTTCAGCTTCTGGCTAAATGTCTTTACATCCCAGTAAATGTCTTTAATTAAAGTTAACAGACTTATCAGCACCTCGAAGTCCCATTACCAGCTTAGCTTCTAATCACCTCTGAGCTAAAGAATGAGAAAGGGTCTAAAGAAAAGAGATAAAAATAAAGAAAACTGAAATGGAGAAAAGACGGTAGGGGTAAATGAGCTGAGAAACTTCAGAGAGAGCAAAAACTAGGGCAAAGCAGCTAATGAGAGTCAACGTAGCAGAGCCTATTGTCAGGCTACGTGTCATTGGCCCAGTGCAAACGACAGAGAGAATGAGTAAAGAGAGAGAGAGATGCTTCAGTTTTGATTTAATGGGGTGTGGAAGTGACAGAAACTGAATGTGACTGAGGTAGAGTCAAGCACTTCTGCCTTAGGACAGAACTATTTCAGCAATCAGAACTGATCTCACTAACGTATAGGCTAGTTTTGTTCAGTGTGATTGTATTTCGCCTTGTGTAAGCCTGCTTCCACAGCATAGATTCTGAACAAAATCAATGTTCTTTCGGAGATGCAGATATGCAAAACTCCGATGCAATGGTAAAATGTGCCCATGTTTCAACGATGATATGGTTGGCTGTAGTGTCTGTAGTGTTACCAGCAAGGGGAGCGCTAGAGCCACACTAGTTCACCCACAACTCGCAACTTAACTTAATTACCCAAAATATTTACTTGTTCCATTGCATCGTTTTATTATACCTCCACGAAACTCATTATGCTGATTTTATATCTGCTCTTACATTAGCCATTAAGCTTTAGAAACGAAGAGAAAGCACATTTCCAGCAAGAACTGATACAAAAGAAGAGTGCGGGAAAACCAGCAAAAAGACATAGACTGGGTAGACTGGTTTAAATGTTGTTGTTTTCCAGAATACTTTCCAGCATCCAAAAAAAGGCAAAAGAAATACACAGGGAGTTTCGTCATTCGCTATGACGACGAGGGTGTGTAGGCTATTAGCCTACAGAGTGTCTCTGGTATTTAGTGAATACAGCACTTTATACGAAACATGAGAACTGTTAACTGAAAGTAGGACAATTCCTGTCATGATTGGATCGAATTATAGTTTAGTTGCCTGAAACTGAAAGGAGTATAATGGTCAAAACCTTCTAGTTTCTGGAAAGTACCGAGCCTCCACTGGATTTTAGGTGACTTTAATTCAGCGTGACGTACGGCATGACATCACACGACTGTGTCCAATGAGCTTCGCGCTCCTGATAGAGTTTCAACAGAGTCCGATCCCAGGGCGACAGGTTTGAGACTCCGCCGTCTGAGTGCGAGAAACCTCCAACTCACTCACTGGATATTTATTCACCTGTAGGACGCTTCTTACCTGGCCACCGGACACCGCAGTTCGGAGGACAGAAGCTGTTTATACGATTTAAAAGGGATTTTGGACGCTAGATTGTAAACCAACTCAAGAGGGACTGCTGAACAGACTTCAGCGACGCACCTTAACATTAAGTTTCTCTGCTCGCCCATTGAAAGAAACTAGAGAAACCACCTAACAGTTTCTATCTCCATCTGACCGTCTCGATTCTGTACCGAGTTCAACAAGCGGACAACAGACAATTTTTGTAAAG
This sequence comes from Rhinichthys klamathensis goyatoka, assembly GCF_029890125.1. Taxonomy (NCBI): domain Eukaryota; kingdom Metazoa; phylum Chordata; class Actinopteri; order Cypriniformes; family Leuciscidae; genus Rhinichthys; species Rhinichthys klamathensis. The sequence goes on along the minus strand of NW_026607111.1, from coordinate 530,615 downwards.
GTGGACTGTCCACCCTTCCCTCCGATGAACATGTCAGGACTGTTAATCGCACTCCTTCTCCTAATTATTCAAGGTAAGACATATTATATGATCTTTGAATAAATAGTATAAGGAATCACAAATTGTTGCCGGTTATAAATCACACTGTTCTCTATCACTTTCATTCAAATAGATAGACTCAGTCAAAGCGATAGTCGGGAGTCATAATAACGTTAAATATCCTTCAGTAATCAGTAAGTTAGGCTATCTTAATCGTGCGCGCGCACATCTCTTACTGAACTCTGACTACATTCATGACTATATTCTTCTTGAAATAAAATGATTAACTATGGCAGTGTTATATAGTATGATGGAAAATAACTTCCCGGTTTGGTCATTAATCTTGTTTCTTTCCCCTGGAGATTGTATGAGTTTGGTTTCGATAAGCGCCATGTTTCTCTAGGTGTGGCCTTGGGAAGTGCTTTTTTCCCCTACGTGTTGACAGGTGTGTTTGTTTGCGAAACTATGGACATTATCCAGTCGTACTTCAGTGCTCTCTCTCCCTCGTACCACATTTCTCCCTGTTCCTCACGTCCTTTGAGTCTTTTCTCCCTTCACATCATATCATATTATTTCCAACTGAAAAGACACGTAAATAAATCCATCAGGCAACAGGGTGTTTCGGACGTTGTATTTATTTTTATAAAAATGTGGATTTCAACTTAGTGTAATTTTAGTCGTATCTCTGAAAGCTATAAAAATCACTTTCAAAACGTCATGTTGTTGAATTTTTAATCAGTTCATTTGACCGACGATCAATCAATTTACCGGTATATTGCCGGTATACCGTCCTTTGTTTCGTCATTTTTCGCCGCACTTCAGCTCCTTTTGATCGTATATTCAGCTGCTCCTCAGTGTCTTTGCAGTTTAATTATTCAGTTGCCATGTCATGGTCCGCAGGTGCACAACACCTGACAGCGAGTGAGCTGAGCTGGTGTGAGTGTCTAACCGAGCATACACACACTGTTAAAGATCTTCAGTAGAACTTGTTATTTTTGATTATAATAAAAGGTATGAATAATTTTGTAATGTATAGGAAAATACATTATGTATTAAAAGGATATGATGTGGTAAAGGTTTGTGACAAAGTAGTAGCCTACTTTATCGTAACTAAATAAGGGGAAAAAAGCAATTTACTCCTTTAACTTATTCATGGTCTGGACCTCTTCTGCCTGGGCCCATTTCACAGTGCATCGGCTGCACTTCAGGAGGAAAACTAGAATAACGAAACAAAGGATTTGTTTTATTTATGAACAGAGCAGCGGAAGAAGGGGTCATGATTGCCTCGCTTAAGCGAACAGTACAAACAGGCCTTGTGTTTTCTTTTTTTCCCTTTCCCTTCGCATCCATTTAGTTCAGTGTCCTGGGAGCTTTTGCCTTTATACACAGCAGTTGCAAAATATTTAAAGGGTCAAAGCATTGTTTTGAGAGCTCGACTCAGTGGCCCCTGCAGACTCATTTTCATTGCTTGCCTATTAAAAACAATCAGACCAACATCATGCACACCAATATAAAAGCCTTATTTTAATAACCTCATTATTACTTTTTAAATTAAGAGCTATACGGACAGGAAGTAGGTTTAACTAGTTTTATGAGTATAGAACTTGAGCCAGTTCATCTTTCTAGTTCCAGACCGAAATGTAGGCTACTAGGAGCAGCAGAGATCTGCACAATAGCAGCTACTGATTGTGTTATAATACCCTCCTAGTGAACACGGGTCAAAAAATGCTTGAACCCGTTGCCATGGAGACGCTGTGTTTTCATTGAAAGCCAGGGTTAGGGGGGCTACTGTAGCAGCGTCTCTGGCTGAATGCATCAAGTGGTCTGTGTGTGTGTGTGTTTGTTTGAGGAGGAGGAGGAGGAGGGGGTTGGGGAAAATGTTAGGCTCCTACGATGATGGAGGCGGAGGCCAAGATGACCTTATTCTAAACTGTGTGAGTACAGCAGTTACAGACGCACACTAACAAGCGCACACAATGATTGGAACATCGCTAGCTCAAGTGGGTTAAACAGTGAAGAAGTGTTGAGTAAACAGGCGAGCTGGTCTCCATTGTTTGCCGTTTCCAGAAACTGAGGAGCATGTAAACAAAAGTTGAACCGACTCTGAAGGTTTTTCAGCTGCCATTCTCTCATCTTCTTCCATTTCTTTCCCTCCCTTCCTCTCTTTTTGCGTCCCTTGCGTCCTTATCCGCTTGCTTTTGTTTGAGCGATGATTGTCATTGGTGTATTCAAACCCCCCCCCCGCCCCACCTCACGCTGACCTCAAGGCCACGCTGTTTATTAGTGTCTGAGCTGGTGAAAGAACGTGGGAGGAGGTGTAGCAGTAGACAGAACTGAAAGACTGTGGAAAGAACATTGATTTTAAAAATGCTGCATTCCTGCAAAAACTCTTACACAAGGTTATCTTGGTACACTCTTTAAAATAAAGGTTTCAAAAGGGGATTTTCACAGTGGGATTTTTGGGGTTCTCTAAAGAACCTTTTAGTGAACAATTCTTAAAAGAACCATTTTTTTTCTTACATGTAAAGAACATTTTAATAATCGAAAGAATTTTTTTTTCACTATAAAGAACCTGTTGTGCAGTGGAAAGATTCCATGAATGTTAGAGCTGCACAATTCTGGATAAATTGAGAATCACTGTTTCTTTGTTTGAAATAGTGATCAAAAATAGATTCTCTCATGATTCTGAATAGACAACTATAAATAACATGTCATTTACTAGAGGTCCTGACAAAATGTCAATTGCTGCTATCTATTTAAAAACATTTAATTAGAATGAATTATTTTAAAAAACTGTTTGTATTAATTACTCAATGACAAATACACTGATACACTGATACGGTTTGCACCAGAGATGTTCCGATACCCTTTTTCCCTTCCCGATTCCGTTACCTGGACTCAGGGTATCGGCCGATACCGAGTACTGATCCGATATCTGGGTGTGTATCTATACAGCTGCAATTCATACTAGCCCTGTATGAATTGATAGAATTATTTTATGGTGTACTGTGCTTCAGACTTATCCCTTAATAAAACATGAACAAATACATACAGTGAACTAGAGTATTTTTATTATCTGACATACATTTCACAGCAATATATTATTTATTTTTCTTAAGTGAAAAAGAACTTAAAATGCAGCCACACATCTAATACTTTAAACTGAAAAAGGTATTTTAGATTTACAATATAACTGTATAAAAAAGTGCAACAAATAAATCTAGGAATCTAAAAAATGATATATGATAAGAAAATAACCTCTTTATACTTTAAAGTCCCGAAACAATTTAGTTAAATACACAGCATTTCAGTTTTGACAGCGGCTGGTCATCCAGAACAATAAACTCGATAATTTTGTCGGTTATATTTATCGCTCGTTGGCTGTCTTTTGAAAACGTTTCTCTTCGTTTGAATGAAGCTTCCAGAGATTGTTGATTCTGGGGCGGCTCATCCTCCGTCTGCCCTTGCCATCGTGTTCTGCGGGGTGACGCGTCTTCAAATGCTTTATTAAGTGTCGAAGCTGCTAATCTTGTGCCACCCCTCGAAATTGCAGAATGCCATATGAGACATGTCACTGTTTTACTGGCTGGTTGGTCCAGTCTGAAATACTGCCAAACAGCGGAGATACTGCTAGCGCGCACTTTCTTCTTCGCTGCTCTAAACATTGGTTGCTTGTGGCAACATCACAACTTCCTGTGTTGCCACAAGCAACCACTGTTTAGAGCAGCGAAGAAGAATTGATCTCCGATTTGCAGCGTTAAGCAAAGCTAGCGTGTATAACTAGTTATTGTTTAAGAAAAGGGTATCGGATCGGTACATGGGTAGAAGTACTCGCCGATACCGATGGCAGAATTTTTATTGGTATCGGCGGCATTTCCGATACAAGTATCGGAATCGGAACAACTCTAGTTTGCACTGATACACAAATACACTGACCACTGCTTTAACTGGGTCAGCAGCAGCACCAATGAAGATCTGAATTTTCGCTGTGATCGTACTTGTCAAAAAATTTAATAGACATAGTCGAATCGTTGCAATTTAGAAATAAGACCACGGGTGTGTGAATCGAGATCGATCTTTTAACGATTAATCTTGCAGCTCTAATGGATGTTATGGTTTCTTCGTGGATACTATAGATGCTGATAAAGAACCTTTATGAGTGTATCTCAGTGGGTTTTGGGAACCTGTAGCTGTGTGAAGTAAGCCATCAGTGATTGTGGATCTCTCATTCTGGTTGCTTGTAGAGATAAGGCTGGATGAGTGATGGGGGATTTGTGGACGGGGGAACCAAAGCTTTTAACACTTGTCGCAAGTCTATGCTTGACATGCAGCTCTGGGAATGAAGTCTGCCGAAATCAATGACTGACCTTGTAATTAACATCAACCTGCACGAATACGGACACTGGAGATTTTCCCGACAAGCTTCGTACGATATCCATGGAACTGATTTATGAGTGACGGGTGAAATATAATATAAGTAACTTTTGTAGTCAGGGTTATTTTCAGAATAGCTTTTTCTTCGTTCAAAAATGGAGCTAAAATGAATCTCGCCTGGTCCTCGAAGCACTTAGAGGACAAGGCTCTTTCAAGCATTTCTTTTCTAACTGCCTCGCTCTATTCTTGTCACTTTCTTTCTCTCGCTCCGCTCCCACTGGTTCAGCAGATGTCAGATCTCAGAATGCTTTTACGGTATTAGAGATTCATGGGGTTGATATGTCCAGTTAATTGGTCCTCATATTTTAGTCTTTTGCCTGGTGATGGAAAGCCAACCGACCATTGTGGCTTTGACAAGATGGTGAGAACTGAAACAAGTGGCAGGGAGGAATGAGAAAGCAGGGTTCTGCTCCTGCTGTGGTTTACCATTTTCGAAAAGTGCCTTATGATCTTGTGGTGGAACTGTTACTGTTTTTATGCATCTAAAATGCAGATAAAACATGATTCAGCGAGACACACACAAAAACATAATGTTATCACACCCCATGCTGGCTGAGTTTACCCCCTTGTCCTATTGCATGCTGGGAGATCAGTGACCCTCCAGGGGCCAGTAGCCAGTTGCGCTGGTTGCCAGATTGATATAGGAATTTTGAGAATTGCCAGGTTGCTGTAGTAGGTCATGTCTACTCATAGGGAAAATGACCACAGATCTGCCCTCTTTAAACGTGAAGCCAAATGGCATGAAAAGGAATAGGACATGATGAGCATTCGGCCCCTCTAGACAGAATGCCATCCAGTTCGTTTTATGATTAACATTGCAACCCTGAAGGTTTTTGGGATGCTGTAGCTCCTCTTTCTGGTTTGTTGGCTCCATATTCACTGAGGTTTTTCACTGAGTTTTCATTATTTAACACTCATGTTCCACAGTAACTTTCATTTTCCATGAAATATAAAAGCACATATTTATTAGAATGTCATAGTTGCTCTATTCTGAATGAATGAAAGTGACATGTGAAGGCCAAGTATGGTAACCCATACTCGGAATTAGTCTTATGCATTTAAACCATCCAAGTTAGTGCTCACACATTAGGAGTAGTGAGTAGTGAACGCACACCCGGAGCAGTGGGCAGCCATTCACTGTGGCAGCCGGGGAGCGATTGTGGGTTAGTTGAATTGCTCAAGGGCACCTCAGTCATTTCCTGCCGGTATTGAGGACCGAACCCGCAACCTTCGGGTTACCAGTCAATCAGGCTAAAAAAGACATTTGCGCTATATTTAAAGTCTACTAAAACCATACAATAGGTTTGTTCATTTAATGTATAGTTTGAATCATTGGTTTAAATCAGACTGCCATGTATAATTTCTTGCATCCACATAAAATATTTTTTTACATATGTGCATAAAATGGACATTAAAATTGCAATATACCCAAATGAATCAGAAACAAATCAGAATTAAATCAAATTGAGAGCTTGTATTAGGGTTAGGGGAACAGAGGGATGTGCCCCCTAAAAAAATTGGGGTGAGATGAAATTGATAATATTACAATTTCAAGTTGAAATGAGACACTTACTGAGTGTTTCTAACACATGCAGATACTTTATCATTTGAGGCAGAAACATCAGATGATGAAGTAACTGAAAGGCTTCCTTTCTTTTAGTGGAATGAGCGTGTGCTTGTCCTAAGAGGTTCACAGGGGGAGGGACGAGGGGGGTGAAAGTGGTTCTGATTCCTGAGGATTTTTTAAAAGCACACTCGTGCTGTCTCATAAATTTAGCATGCCGGTGGTTTCAGGACTCCTCGCTGCGAGCGCCCTCGCACACTGGGCACAGCAGAGTGTGGAGAGACGAGGTTGCGTGAAAGAACATTCAACATTCTGGCTGGGTAGCGGTGCCTCCGAATAGCTATAGCTACATAAGCGAGACTTGAATCCCACAGCGGAGAGTTGCATTATATTATGAGTAGTGCTAAAAGAATCTCAGTCCTGCGATATCATGCTCCATTTTATTGTCATTTTAGATGCATACACACATGCCAGCTCACACCAAGAACGATAACCATAAAAATAACTATAACGATAATAATTATTAGCATCCACACCTATGCACAATAACGTTCTGCTTATTTTAAGAGGAAACTGCTTCTACTGGTTTAAACACTCAATTTAATTAAAAGAATGGATTCTGACTTTTTATCGTTCAGTGTTTTTATTGTACATCAGCTGGAAAAAATCGTTCTAAAGCCTGGGACACACCAAGTCGACGTCAAAGAACTAGCGACGAAACCTGATTGTGTTTTCGCCTCATGTTAGAAATAATCATGCATTCGAATGCTTAGGTAAGATGTATAATTATAACAGCCTTCTGTCTGTGCCGTCTTCACTTGCTTTCATCACTTTCGCTTTTATTTTTGTGCACTGGCTCGTTCGCTAAGCTGAACAGCCAATCAGAGTTCTCTCTCTCACCGATGGCCCAGTGTCAATTCAACATGCTGAATCGGCCCCAAAACGGCGTCCGATTAGAGCCAGTGGTGCAGAACACACCAAAAAACTAAGCTGACCGACACTCAAAAACGCTTTGTGTGTCCCAGCCTTAAAGGAGAACTCCGGCGGGAGCCATCTTTGGAAAACAGACTCGACTAATCAAACCACGAACGCCATTCATACAGTTCAGCTCACTTAGCACGTCGTTCGTGGTTTGATTAGTCGAGTCTGTTTTCCAAAGATGGCTCCTGTCTGTATACACGAAGTGGACTGTCTTTATCTTTATCTTCTTATTAAACTGTCTGTACACTTACAAAGTTCTCAATGCTTCGTTTTGCATGTAGGGACCCTCATTATGTTACTGTGTTAGTGTGGGGCTATTTTGAGCCTTGTTAGTAGTATTAACTAGCGATTTCTTTTTACTTATTAAATGCCCCCATTACTAGCGTTATACGCTAAACAGTTTTTAGAGATAAAACTCTTTACATTCGATTATCATGAAAACAAATCTCAGAGAACGGTTGACTAGGTACCAATGTTTTATTAGACCAAAGGTTCATTTAGGGCCGGAGTTCTCCTTTAAGAGTGATTCCAATAATATCGTTGGAAGACCCTATTCTCATACACTTAGAACAATTTTTAAAACTTTATAGTTATCGTCCTTGGTGTGAACAGGCTTTTAGTCATTAATTGCATCATTATGCTACACGGGAGCGAAAATTAAAACCGTTGTCTGTGACGAACCATGTGACCTTCGGTAGCCATCATTCACAAATCATGCAGGAGACAATTTTCCTCTTATTAGCCTCGGTTTCTCTCACTCACTCTTTTATGAAGTGACTGATACTGTTTAAAAGATTGTCCTTCCTCTGCCCCCCCTCCCCCCCTTTTTTTTCTCACTGTCCTTTGCGTGTCCATCTGGAGTCGGCTAGCCAGAGGCAGACAAGGAAGCGAGGCTTTGCTCTATTGATCCTGTATCGATCAGCAAGGCCAGCGATGCCCTTGTGAGTCGACACGGCTTATTAAAGACGCTAAGCCTCTGCCCTGTCGGACTGACATCGCTGTGAAATATATAGTCCCTCGTTTCTATATAGGACGTCTGATGTGATGACTTATCTTCTCGTTTTTTTATTTACTCTATGCTTTCTCTTATATCCCCACCACCCTCTTTTCACTTTCACATCCTTTTCACACTCTTTATCCCTGCACTCAGTTGTAGTTAGCAATGACGTTAGCGCCAGTTTGCCCTTGTCTTTCACTCTCTTTTCCTCTCCTCCTCTTCCTGAGCGGCTTGCACCTGGTCCGCAGAATGTCGTGCCAGTCCACGACGTGATGGAAGCCGGACTGGATCCTAGCCAACCAGAAATGGCCTCATTTTTTTTTTTTTTTTTTGTGCAGCCTCATTCCAGACCAGATACAGTAACCACAGCACAGTCACAGCGAGGTGAATTATCTTATTCCTGTAAGCGCGAGCCGCACAGTGCTCCTCAGAGAACGCTAATGTCATTAGCATGCCCAATGTAGCGAGCTGTCAGAGAAAAACAGCAGTGACCTTTAAGATCATTTTGCCCGTCTCCTGTGAGTTCTGTTGGGTACATTTGGTGAATGCTAGTGTATGTTCTATGTAGTATTTTATAAGGTCAGCGTATTTGAAAAGAAATACTGTAAAATAACTAAAAATGTGTGAATCACCCAAATCAAGTTCTCCCAAGGAGAACTGGAGCTTGTCTAGGTGACTTTGAAAGTTTGGAATTTAAAGGAACAGTTCATCCAACTCTAGCCACTTTTCCACTATTGTCTAAACCGTTTTTGTTGCTGAACCATTCCATGCCGATCTGGCCCATCAGCTGGTACAGATATGGTTTCATTTTCCACTGTGGGGCTGATATAAAAAAAGTTTGGAATGTAATACAAATGTGTTAGTTGTTGCCTTGGTAATGCAAGAGTTTACAAATTATATAAATGGCGTTATGGAGGATGAATTTAAATAGTCCGTAGAAAGTCATAGAGGTTTATAACAAAACAGAATGATCAGTTTTGGTTGAACTTTCTCTTTAAGCCTCATTTTAACATAATGAGATACAAACATGCAATTAACATTTTGTTAGGTATGTTTGCCGAACTATCTTCTTTGTTGTCTTGTTTTCTTCTGACCTCTGATCCTCATTGTGTTTCTCCAGACTTCCCTCTGTGATGTTTTTTTGTCTCATTCTTTTGCTCCTGTCAGCCATTTAACAAACGAGCGCAGTCCATCCTCCCACCAGTCTCTCTCTTTCTCTTTATCCCTTGTTTCTCACTTCTTCCATCTTGAGGATTCAGTCCACTTAACGGGTCTATCTGACTGCTGGGATGTTCAGTCTGTCACTCTCCAGCGACCTTCTTCCCTCCCTCTCTCTCTCTCTCTCTGACTCATTATTTCTCTAGTCATGTCTTTTCTTTCTTTCTCATTTCTCTTCCTCAGCTTTGTTGTTGTTCTGCTGTTTCTTTTTGTTTGTTGTGGACTTTGAATAGATGTTGTTTAATCCAGTTTGCTTTGTAAAACCAGTATAGTTGAAATTTCTTCAAGAATTTCTTCAGAGTACTGTGTTTCTGTGCTTTGTTTGCAGTTATTATTATGACGGGAGAACCCAGGCATGATTCTCGTTTCTGATTTACCTTTCATGTAAAATCATTCTTTCAAATGCAACCAGTCTATTTCTCTCTAATATTTGGATGCAGTCACGTCTTCTGCCCTTTCCTTTCTCCTCTAAAAGAAGGTCCATGTTTTTGCTTCCAATCACACCATTTCTCTTAAAATTGGGTCTGACCTCTCTTTCCTTCTCCCAGTAGTCTTTCTCTTCTCTTGTCTCTTTCCTTTCTTGTCACATTATGTGGTTCATGGAGGTTAAATCAGCGAAACAGCTAATTTTCCATTTTTGAAAGAAAAAATGTGGAGATGGCAGAGAACACCATTTGGTGATTCAGTTAAATGTCAAAATACTTGTAAGAATCAGTGAGAGAATTCACTGACTCCTGTGACAATAGATTCTGTGTAGGTGTCGCATTTGCTAGATTTACTTTAAGCTATTGTTTGATGCGTCACACAGCAATGTACATTCAGTAAAGGTGTTTTGGTCTGTTTTTTTTGTGTGCAGTGGTTGGAAGAATGTGTCTTGAGTCTCGGTTGTCATCACAATGGTGGAAAAAATAAATCTGCTTTGTAATTTGTAAAAAATAGGCTAAGTCACATTATTTCTACAAGACTATTAATAAACTACAGTTGTTTTTGGAGAAATCTGTTGAGTGACTCGCTCATAAAAGACAAAAAGACACCGACTTCCTCCACCTACTGATGTAAAACACTGAACGAATAAGTGAATGAATCTGAACGAATCTGTTTGGCTGATAACGTTCCTCATTTTAAGTCGCTTTGGATAAAAGCATCTGCTAAATGATTAAATGTAAAGGTATATGTGAACAGAGTCACTAGAATGAATCAAAATCACCACTGCTAGCTCATGCCACATTACGCACCAGTACAGTTCAGTTGATAAAGATGGTAGATGCATTATTGTATTGTTTGTATTGAATTCCTCTCTAAATTACACATAATTATTCATTAACATAGTACCTGTCAGTCACAGCTCAGTTCATCAGTGATGAGTAAAGGGAACATGAAATGGTGACCATGGAGGAACAGAGGAGCCATTGTGTTTGTTCCCTACCTCTTCTAGAATCACACTGCATTTCAAACAAGTTTGTGTGTGTGTGTGTGTGTGGGGTGAGGGGGAGACTAAAGAAAGCCCCTCATTGTTCTCTCAGCCATGTCCATTTATACAGGTAAGTGATATGGCAGCGTCGGAGGATCCACTCTTCTCTCCCTCTGCTCTCTAGAGGACAGAAGAATGAAGAGAGGAGAAAATGTTCCTCACGCCCTTTATGAGGGGTGAATGGATAGTTTTCACCCTGGCTCTCCTTTTTATGGCCCTCTGTGCTCCCTGAGAAGCAAAGCATGATGGGGAATAAAAGTGCTGACACAGTGGGTGAATTTCTGTGCCCTCGAAGAGCACTGCGGGAAAAGAACGCTACTTGGGGTCAATCTAAATTAAACTGAGCAGCTCAATCCCTCAATTAGTGAGGGGTACATGCTACAGTCGTTTCAAGAAAACATTGTAACAAAACGTGTTAACGTTTATTGGATGTTTATTTATAATACATACACTAAACCATTTAAAAAGTTTGGGCATGGTAAGATTTTTCAAAATGGTTGGCTAATTGTTATCAATCAAATATTCATTGAAAAATAAACTGATCCATGAATTGTGACTGTGTCAATGTATAGGGTGTGCCAAACTCATATGAGATGACCTGCACCCTTCGGAGTTAGAAAGTCATAGTTCTTCTTATTTTCATATGAAATTTCCTGATCTCTGTGTGTATGGTTGAGTATTTTCATGCAGTTTTGTATGTGCACGCAAGCTTAACATCTGCTTGTATATCATATGTATGAGTAGACTCATTTTGTTTTCAGTTTGTGAGCTATTCTTCTTCAGTGCCATAACCGAGCCCTCAGGGCAACACGGGCCTGTGAGAGAACGAAAAAGAAAAGAACAGGAAAAAAGCCCCAGGCGGACCAGCTAGCAAGGGATGTAAAATCGACTCTAAGTGATTAGCACTGGAGCATTTTGATTAGGCAGATGCAGCTTAAAAGGGCAGAACTCTCTATTCAGCCTTATCTTCATCCCTCTGTCTCTCCCCATGGAAGTCTTTTTATCTGATTTGGATTATTAATAACATTGACAGTTACATATATACATTTGGCTGATGCTTTTATCCAATAATACATATTATCAGTTCATGCATTCCCCGGGAATCGAACCCATGACATTATGCTCTACAGTTTGAGCTACAGGAATGCTAATAATCTTATAGTGCCAATGTCCGCCATGCACTGCCTGGTTCATCTCTCCCCTGCTGTTATCCCTCTTTCCTGAACATATATACACTCCTCTTCCTCTTTCCCTCACGTCTTCCTTCCTTCCTTCCTTCACCTAAATGTGTGCCGGTATACCACTCCTTCCTGTCTCTCTCAGTCTGTCTGTGTGTGGGGGAGGTCTATGGGTCCCAGTTTGTAGTGTCCTAGTTTTTCTCTCCTGGTCTCCCTCGCTCCCTTCTCAATGTTTATTTATTTAGATGCTGAGGGAGAGAGGGATGAATAGATGGGTGGGTGAATGAAGGGATGGTTGATGGAGGAGGAGAGGTGTCAGGGAGCGAGAGAGAAAGATTGATATTTTAACATTCAGTGGAAGTGTGGCTGACAAACAAGCAGCTCTCACACAGAGGCTATGCAAACGCATGTTCTGCTGGATTTCAAGCAATTGAAATGGATTTGTTCAAACAACCTTATTGTGCTGCGTGGTTTTTCTTTCCTCACCTTGTGTGAGAGATTTTATTTGATGTCATTCCTGATGAGCCGAAAAGAGCAGATGAAACGAATCCCCCTTCTTTAGCATTCTGCTTTTCTCTGAGATCCCCTCGTTCAGTCCTCGCTTTGATGGGAACTCAAACTGCAAAAGTGAAAACCTTTGTGCATGGATGGTCCCTGGCAGTACTTAACAGAGTTGAAATAGTTTCTAGCTAGCAGTCGAAGAATGTAGGTGTTATTTAAAGTCAATGTGATGTTGAAATGAATCTTATTTTTGTCTTAATGCACTTTCCTGGTCTTATTGTGAATAATTCATCAGTGCTGGTATGATAAAATCAAACTCTCCTTATGTCTCATTAAATATCCCATTTCACTCTGAAATACATCACATTATGGAAGCTAAATCTGTTGACAATTTCCATTTCATGTCAACTTTTGTAGCATATTTGTAATTATATACTAAAGAGGTTTGCTGCTGTGGTTATCAAAGTACAATACATTTTTTACTTTTTAAAAATTTGCTTTAAAAAATGGTTAATGCTAATCTTGCTTATAGCAGTTAAAGAATAATGCATGTATGTATATATGTATGTATGAATAAATGAATTAGAGCATGGAAAGTTGGACTGCAGAATTGGATGATGAGAACAGATGGAAAGAGAGACTGTGTGAGCTCAACCTTACACCTGGTGCATTATAATAGAATAAGACAGGGTTAAATAGTGCACAGACGCTGGTGGAAGTGTGTGTGTGTGTGTGCGCGCGTGTGTGTGCGTGCATGCATGTGCGTTTCGGAAACAAAATGCTTGAGAAATGTCACCAGAAGTTCATGAATAAAGTAATTGCAAAACGTTTTCTGTTATTGTTAGATTTTGGGTTAAAGTTAGTCCGTAGTAAAACTAATTATCTTTAATTTAGTCCTGTTTACATTGGTAAGTAAACATGCATGTGAGTAAATCCAGAGATGCTGTAAAGAATGGCTCTTTGAACTAGCAAAGCAAATATTTTGGTTCAGTTCTCTGCGGTTGAGGGATCAATCGAGACAGACTGAAAGCAAAGCAAACAATGTAGCGTTTGTATATTTTAGCAGACATTATCAGTCAACAAAACGCTTTGAAAGCCGGTGAGAGGGAGATTCAGATGCAGATGTGTGTGTGTTCTAGTGTGTTTTTCAACATGAGACCTCCAGTCTGATTCATTATTATCTTTCAGCCATTTGCTCTTAATGATAACCTGGGATGAGATAAACCTACCACTAACCGTGTGTGTCTCCACCCCCAGTGGTTACCGGAGACGCAAACTCCGAGGGGTGCGGTGTGTGTGTGTGGGGTGGGGGGCGGGTGTGTTAATTCATCTGTTGCCATGGAAACAGTGTATCTCCCCCCCCCCCCCCCCCCCCCAAAAGAAATCCGTCAGATGTCCTCACACCCTGTAAGATGTTTGTGTGTCAGTAAGTTTTCGCAAAGTAGATTTTCCTAATCTTTATGACTCATTGAAACACAAGCTACACCAAGTGGCAGCAATTTGTGTTTGTCCACAGTCCACAGTTTTTCATTGTATTTGCTTCATGTCCAAATGTTAGTTAAATTTTTTTCTAAATGAATGTAAAAACAGCCCTGCTGCTGGTGCGAGGTGGCGTTCCTTCGGCACTCAGCTTTAGATGGATGTGTCCTATTTCTCCTTGCTGCTGCGACTGCCATGCCTTCACGGTGAAGCAGGGTCTGATGAGGACATTTGCACACACACACACTCCCACACTTTCCTTTGGGTTCCTTCATCTTTGAACTCACACAGGCCCTTCTTGTTCCGAGTGTCAGAAAAAGGGAGCGAGAGCACGAGCGAGAGGAACTTCAGCTGTCTGAGGGAGTGAAAGACTCACTCAAGGGGAATGCAGAGCAGGTTACTTCAGCAACAGAGCTCAACTCCAACTCTCTCTTCACCCCCTCTCTCTATCCATATTTCATCTACCGCTCACCCCCACCGTGACCATACACACACACACACACACACACCACCCTGTGTCTGTCTCTCTCCTCCGCAGGGCAGTGTCTGTGAGCTGATGGCTGTGTCTCTGTGCAGATGTGATGGGAAACAGCTGTTGCATTTCTCTGCTCGCTCTCATTTTTCCCCCTCCTCCTGTTCCACCTCTCCTTATCCCTGGAAATAACAGAGTGATGGGTTTACGACCCGTTTTTCAGGACTCCTCGTGTCCGGATTTTCTTTGGCTGATCATTCATAGATAAGCTGAGTTCCTTAACCGGTCTGTTCTGGAATGTCACTGTGATTGAAGAGAAGCAGATGTGGAAGTGATAACCTTCGTCTTCTCTCTCCTCTTCCAGGTGTTGTTAGAAACCTCTCCTTTAGGGGTCGGAGTCTTTAGGCACCTCACATTTCAATCCAAAATTTGTCCATCACGATTGGCGTGCCGATTTTTGTGAATCGATTCAGAATCATTAAAGAAATAATCATGATTCATTGAATCTTTTCCCCCCATAGTAACCATCTTGTCTCTTTCTCATCTTTTTTGCGTCTCTTGTTGTCTCATCTCATGTAGTGTCTTCTCTTTCGTCTCACTACTTCTCTTACTCTTTTCGTCTCATCTCTTCTCTCAAGTGTTTAAGTGGTACTCGTCTTTGTTTTATATCATGTCGTCTTTTCTTATCTCTTCTCGTCTCCTTAACTTCTCTTTTCTTATCTTCCATGTGTCCAAGTGATAAGTCTCATCCCGTCTCTTCTCTTGAAAATCTTCTCATCGGTCTCATTACTTCTCATATTTTCCTTGTCTCATCTGTCCCATGTGTTAAAAGTGATAATCGTCTTGTCTAATTCTCATCTCTTTTCATCTCATCTTATGTCGTGTCTTCTCATCTCTTTGGGTCTCTTGTCTCCATACCTTCTCTCCTCCTTTCTCAGGTGTTCATGTCATAATAGTCTCGTCTTTTTCTCAACTCTTTCTCGTCTCTTTCTCGTTATATCTCTTCTTGGTGTTAAACAGATAACGGTCACCTCTGCTCTCTCAGGGTGTTAAAGTTCTAACGGTCTCTTTCTCGTCTCTCCTCTCACCTGCAGATCCTGTCATTTCCAGCAGGTAATTAGTTAGACATCGCTGCTGGAGCGTGTGAGGGCATTTGTGTGCGCCTGTGTGCGTTTGTAATTAGCCGTGTCTCTGATGTGCGAGTGTGTTCGTGTGATGTGAAGAAAATCCAGGATGATCCGTTCCTAATCAAAAGTGGTGGCAAATCTCTGCCGCCTCAGCCTAATCTCCCTCACATCCTTTAAAAGGAGATGCCGGCAGCCAGCTCATTTAACAGCTTATTGCTGCTTGTGTGTGTGTTTCCTTCAGCCCCTCTCGTACATGTCATATTTAGCTCTTTGGTGATCTGCTTAATATATATTGTACTTCTGTTACATTCTCCCAGAAGTCAACAACACGGATGCATGTATTCATTTAATCAGCCCCGTGTTCATTCCTTCTATTTTCTTCTGGTTTATCCCCCTGTCTCTCTCTCTCTCTCTCTCTCTCTCTCTCTCTCTCTCTCTCTCTCTCTCTCTCTCTCTCTCTCTCTCTCTCTCTCTCTCTCTCTCTCTCTCTCTCTCTCTCTCTCTCTCTCTCTCTCTCTCTCTCTCCCTCTCTCTCTCTCCCTCTGTCACCCTCTTTGAAGATCAGTGTAATTATAGGGAGCTAGTTTAATTAATGGGGGGTGTTAGGTGCTGTGTGTGTGCTATCAGCAGATGCAGGTAGTGAGTGATCTCTTGATTGATTTCCTCTTTTATTGTTCGACTTTGACATGACACATGCTGATAAAAGCAGAGGATTCACATTTAATTTTCCACAAGACAAGTCGCTCTGTGCCAATATTATCAAGAGAAACATTATCAACATTTTTCAACACGGACTCATTTCTGTTGGTCATCGTGATGGAGTAATGTTAAACCCGACCTCATCCGCCATGTTGTGTGTGTGTGTGTCTCCATCCATCTCTCTGCGGAAATGAGTCTCACAGAAAAGCAGCACAGATTTTTGATCTGGATATTTCTGTTTCTGCATTCTTTTGCTGTGAATTACCAAGATTTATCTGTAATGATGATAATGGTTTAAATCAAATGAGCTTTATAGTTTACCACACACGCACCCCAGCAGAACATTTTCAGCCAATACCCCCTTGACCCGCGAGTCCGCGACCCGAACCGCACCTGCATTAAATCTACTACATCAAGTAGACAAAAATTATTTATTTTCAAGTGTGCATAAATCACACCATAGGCTATACAGATGTTTAGATGGATCTATAAGTTAAAAGAACAACTAGCCATATATGAACCTTTACTGTCATATAATATAGGGGGTATTTTAGTGGATTCACAAATCCGTTTGTCTCTCCTGAAACTCTGCAGTGTATAGCCAACTGATCCTCTTAGCAGGATGAAAGATAAAACTTTTATTCAAACTGCGAATAGATTTTATAGGCTACTGAAAGAAAGCAAAGAGCTCAGAAGCTGTCAATCACTTCAGTTGCAGTGCGCAAACGCTGTGCTCAACGCTGCAAATCGCGTTGTAATTAGAAACCTTTGACGTTCTCTAGACTGCAGAGCGTGAACACTAATCAGCATGGGACCGTTTGAAAGCAACTTCCTATCAGTGGGTCCCGAATTGAGTCGAAATAGTCCTGGCTATTGGACCCGCAGTCTGCCCATGCCTATTGATTCCCGCAAATGGCCACTTAAATATTATTCCACCCTTTACATCAAATATTAGCGATTCACCCGTCCACATGCAGGACTTTGCCTACGACTGTGTCTACGGACCTACAATATTTCTAGAGCGGATGAAAAGTCTGAACACTTATATACAGAGAACAGAGACAGTCAAATGAGATGTGTAAATCAGAATATATCTGTACAGTGTACACCAATCATCATACCAGAACAATGATTCTTCTTCTTCTTCAAGAAACATTGACACTTTCTTCAGTTGCAAATATGTATATAAACCACCAAAAAAGAAAGAAAAAAAGAGAAGATCGAAGGTATCAACTTAGTAAATGATCAGATTTAGCGAATTGAGCAAAAAGAACACTGCACATCGCATTGACACCTTAGAACCAAGTCATAGTTAGTATTCATGAGACCGAAATTCCATTAAAGACTAAGTGGAGTACAAATATTACCTAGCAATGTCATTGTGAGCAAATTACCATTTATGAGCTCTTTATTCACCATAAAGTGATGTCATCTAAACCTCGTTCCAACACTGCTACACCCAAGTAGTGAAATGCTTGGTTAGCCTAATGTGTTCAGTGGAATGTGTCTTAGCCTTGTAAATGTGCTGCTGTCTGTCCACACGCACGGCTCACCCCAACTGCCCCCTTATTCTCCTCAGATGGGCTGTTTTTGGGCTGGCCATTTAGCTCCTTTGAGCCGAGTGTTTACTGACTCTCGTGTGTTTACAGACACTGTAATGAATGTACGTTTAGAAAGCGTGCTGTGAATGCGTCTGAGGGGGTCTGTGGACTTTGATTCGTGCTCGGTACTCTAAACAATCCTGGCTAACACTTTATAATACTTGAATTTATAGCATTTGCAAACATAACATTGATTATATAATGCTTGCCTTGGCTTGAAGGACAACAACGACAAACGACATGCAAGAAAAGCTGATGAACAACAGGACAGTTTGTCAGTTGATTGGTTTTAATTTCTTTGGGGTTGTGCATTTGATTTACATTTTGATTGGCTGGGATTGCAGTTCACGTTTAGTATGAACGGATACATTTATTGTCGATGGAACTTATCGCATCGTGCCTGGTTAAGACACGGTATCATATGTGTGTTCAAATAGTTATAAAAGTCCAGATAAAAGTTAAAAATTTCAGCTTGATTCTAATTTACAAGCCCAAAATGTTTGATTTGAGTTGCAGTTCTAATTAGATTTGATTAGATTCTGATTCATTTGGTGGTGCATTTCTGTAATATTGACTATTTTACTTGGGTATGAATGAAATTCACTTTTCGCTATTGTAACGACATTTTAATAAAACGTACAAAACTATAAACTCATGAACACTTTTGGTTACAAACTGGTTCTTTTGGTTAAAATTTAAAATTTTGAAAGTCTGCAAGTCTTTTTGGATAATTCATTGAAAAGGCAGAATAATAAGAGTAATTTATTCTTGAAAGGGGCTACACTGGTTGCACTGTGGTTTTTTTGATTTACTAAAAAGAATAATTGAAAAGACTCATTTGTTTGCAATCTGACTATACAGTAGGCCTAAATGTCACTATGTGCCGCCCCAAGGACATCTGAAAAATAAATGTCTTCTTGCCATTATATTTGCAGGTCATACAGTATTTTTATCTCATTTTCAATATAGGTTGTGTTCACACTTGTGAACAAAAAAGTTCTGGTCCGCTTAGCGTTCACATTGGCATTTTTAACACCGAACCTAAAGGCATTTCACAACCTGATTGGTCTGCTTTTATGACGTATATTTCAAGACGGAACTTACCGAACATCCAAAACAATGCTGTTTGCTGGGCTAAATAGGCTCGTTGTATGTGCGTAACCTACATATGATGGTATTTTGACCAGCTGAAAACTTGTGAAGAGTTTATAATGTGTAAAGGAGTCAAACAGCGGCAGGAATTCCTGCCACACACACAAACAAAGATCTGCTGCGAGGAGATGTGGTTCTGATGCCTACCGAAATGTGATGGGTAACATCGCGACTATCACAAGAAAAAACAGGTATGCTTGAGCAAGGGTCGCATCTTGTGACATCATGTCCCGTTTTTGATTAATTTACATGTCTTTGGTCTGTGTTGCGTTCATATTTCATTCGAACCGCGCCAGAGTTCATTTAGAAGCGGACCGAGACCCATCTTTTCAGCGGCCTCGGTCCGCTTGTTTGGTGCGCACCAGGGTTCGGATGGCAGCATTCATACTTATTCAAATTAACCGTTCTAACAGAGCAATCGCACCAAAGTTAGTTTTAATCAAACCAAACATGCCAAGTGTGAACCATATCATGTGTTGAATATTTTTTTTCTTTTCTTTTTTACTAATTACATTCACAAAACCGAGCACAAAAAGTAAGCACAAGAGAGTAAGACTATAAAGTCATTCTGCCTCCTAGATCAGCTCTTCTGAGGATTGTTTAGGTAAATGCGAGCCTGCTGTGAGCTTGTATTGTACACGATTGAAGCCTAGTATAATGTGATTGGCTGCGGTCTCTTAGCTATGGCTGGAGATTGTGCTATCTTTTTACTTTACCCAGAAGCGACTAACCGAACGGGTTCCCTCCTTCTGGAAAATGCAGGAATCCTATTACACACCACACATAGATGGAGACAAGTGTGTGTGTTTGTGTGTGTGCAAGGCAGCAGAAGTAAAGAGAAACCAGAAGTGTTTAATTATTGGATTCAATCTGTATTTTGTTCAAAGGCTAGTAATGCGATCTTCTACATATCACTTAGGCTATGTTTGCAATATGAAGTTCTTTGCATTGAAGTTATTTATGACTTCTAGATGCAAAACAGCTACTTTGAATGTGATTTGAACTCAGAACAAATGTGTTTTGTGAGCTCACTTCTAGATATAGTTAATTTTGTTAAATCATTTTAAACGTCAATATTGTTAAATGAAATAGAAGTAATACACATGAAATTAAAAAGCTCTTCTGGGGACATTTTACTATACATTTTGTCCCCACAAGGACAGCAAAACCTGTTTTTTCCACACACACAAAGTGCTTCCAGATTTGTCTTCAGATTACCTCTGAGCTCTGTGTGTGTATGTGTATGTGTGTGTTTGTTGAAGCATTCAATGTGGTCTGTGTCAAGTGTGGATGGTTTTTGTTGTCTCTAATCTTAAGGATTTGTGAACACAAACAAACAGCAATCTTTCATCTCCTTATCTCGTCTCATCTGATTGGTCACCCCTGGCCAGTGACATTTTAAGTGACATGAGTTGATGATTGACAGCTGCTACAAGCCCAGAATACATGCAGGCGAAGACTCGACATGTCCAGCAAAACGAGGAATAACTGTAGTGATGCACGAACTGTGTCACTCCTAATCGCCTATGATTTATTTGGGTGAAACGCTTCTCTTTCAGTCCTTGCAAAAAGCATCTTGTTGTTATTTCTTGTCTCTCTCTCTCTCTCTCTCTCTCTCGGTCATAAGTGGCAGATGAATAATTTAGCCTGTAGGATGGAAGTCCCTTCGCCCTGGTCATGTGTCACTCTTCTCAATCTGTGTGTGTTGCACGTGTTTGTACAAAGAGGCAAATGGATGATGATTTGTGCTTCATTTCAAGCTGCACATGGCCCTCATTCTTTCTCTCAGGCCTCATTAGCTCATAATTGTGAGTCTGTGTGTGTGTGGTAAAAGGGAACTGGGTTGTGTGAAAACTGCTCTTTTTCCTCTGTGTGTGTGTGTGTCTCTCTATAGTATCATTTGAGCTCCTCATAAGACCGCACACGCTTGACACAAAAATATTTGGTTAAAATTAGGGATGCACCGAAATTTGTCGTTTTGCCGTTTTACTCAAATTGTCTTATTATTTAATGTATGCTTGAATAAATCTGTAATGAAAACAAGTTTACAGCTTTTTGTCATTTAAATGTTTATATTTCACAAAAAAACTATAGTAGAAACAATTCTGTTATTAAAACTGCCTACTCATTTTTAGCTATTTGAGTGATGATTATAAATAAGGTTGATTAATTCAATTATTATTCATTTTTATTTACTTTTGGTTTCGGTTCATGGCAAAGTGCATCCTAAAGTGTCGGTTTCGGCCCAGAATTTTCATTTTGGTGCATCCCTAGTCGAAATGATCACACACTAGACACTATTGAAATGTTTTTTACTGATAGTGTATTCTGAAGGGCATGTGCTCCAGATACATCTTTGTACGAAATCACATATTTACATTGTTAAAGTATATGCTAAAGTATGTTTAAATACAAATACATCCACCATTGACCGTCTTTGACGTATGACATACCATGAGAATAATTTACCTAGGTGTTAACCCTCTGGGGTCTGAGGTGTTTTCGGGGTCCTTGAGATGTTTTGGCATGCTCTGACATTTGTGCTTTTTTCAGTTGCTTATAAACATATTAATGGCACAGGTGAAATTACACTCTATATAGCACACACAGGGCTACCATAATATGTGAGCAACATGTATGTACATGTTTGTATTTTTGAGAGAATATTGTTTATGCGTGGTTATTGAAAAAACTAAAAAATTAAGTTTATAATATAAGGCCACAAATAACATACTAAATATTTGTCCACAAGACTTTTGACTAGTGGATGTTGTCGCCTAGAGTTTTTGCTTCAAATTGATCTGAAAATCATTCTGCCTTATCATTCACATAAAACAATAGATTGTTTTAAATTGTGAAAAAAAAATTTTTGTTTGCAAAGGCAATATGCGGATGGGCGGAACGGCCCAACCCCCTCATGAATAATTAGGCAGTTCTCACCTGAGCAGTCTGCATACTAATGAGCCTTTCATGCAGGGGTGTCACACAAGAAAGAATGCAAGGACAATATATATACACTACCGTTCAAAAGTTTGGGGTCAGTGAGAATTTTATTTTTATTTTTTGGAGGAAAGAAAACAATACTTTTATTTATCAAGGAATAATTAATTTGATCGAAAGTGACAGTAAAGACATTTATAATGTTACAAAAGTCTTTTGAACTTCCTATTCATCAAAGAATCCTAAAACAAACAAAAAAACTGTACAACTGACAGACCAACAACTGTTTCAACATTGATAATAATAATAAATGTTTCTTGAGCATCAAATCCTCATATTATACTGATTTGTGAAGGATCATTTGACACTGAAGACACTGACACTGGTGATGCTGAAAATTCAGCTTTGATCACAGGAATAAATTACACTTTACTATATATTCACACAGAAAACAGCTGATTTACACTGGAGATAATATTTAATACTATAACTGATTTTTGTTGTATTTTTAATCAAATAAGCGCAGCCATGGTTAGCAGAAGAGAATTCTTTTAAAAGTATTTAAAATCGTACCGACCCCAAACTTTTGAACGGTAGTGTATATAAATAAATAAATGTTTATACACACACACACACACACACATATATATATATATATATATATATATATATATATATATATACAAACAATCAAAATTTAAATGAAAGCCAAAAGCACATTTATAGTCACACCTTTTAGCCATCCACATACCATTTTTAGCCATCCACCGCGGTAAAAATAAACCAGTCGCATTGCAAAGTCGTTCGCGAAATGACCGCCAGGTGGCGCAAAGGGACATTTAGCAAAACGTAAGTGGGGCTAATGTCTATTAACAGTAGCCTAAGGATGAAATACTACAAGTTATGGTAATTTCCAAATAAGCCTACAACAAATTGTTGGTCATACAGATAAGATATAATCTTTTAAAACTTTAAAAGGCTAAAGTAGGCCTACACTCTCACAGGCTAAAGACAAAACGTTTTCTGGCTCATGTCAGAAACAGACGTTTGGGTATTTCTCAGTGAGAAAATTCATAGCTGAGCGGTAGAACTTACGGTTCATCATCAAGATGACACGGGTTCAAATCCCGCACAAACATGGTCTGCTGTAAATTTTATATTTATTATTGCAAAGAGATTTGTCTAGCTCTAAAACTCTGTTACACCATACAGTTTTTTTTTTTTTGCTTATATTTATAAAATACAATTATCATGCATTTCCATTTCACACTAAGTAAAAATACAAAAAAACAAAATAGTATCCAACAGAACGACTTTGCATCTGTATAATAATAGGCTACCAATCGTAATTTCAAAAGCAGTTCTGTAAAAAAATAAATTATATATAGCCTATATATATAGGCTTTATATATATATTTTTTTTTATTCCAGGCTCTCATGCCACACCCCCGATTTCTCACGCTGAAGTGTCAACCCGGTCGGTCAAATTCCTGAAGGATATAGTTTATCTATAGATACCTGTTGAGCCACTCGTGATCGACTAGTTATTATACCGCAAATTAGTTAAAATATCCCGTAATCTATCTAGAGCGAGCGTGCATGCGAGACAGATATTGTGCTCCAAACCGTGCGCGCGCATGGCAGAGAGGTCTGTTCCCTAACCTAGAGTTTTTAAAAACATTGTTTTAAGTAAAGTGTGATTTGCCAGGGGGGATTGTGGTTTCCTTCTGGTCAGACATCCCTGCTTCTGCTGAATTATTTTAATCCCCACACCCCTCCCTCCACAGCTAATCAATGCTATAGGCTACTTCACCAATATCAAATATATAAAATAGAGATATGCAACAGGCACGTTTAAACGACAAACAATAAAATCAAAACCAGCGTTTCAGTTGTTCATTAGTTCCAGTGGCCTTAATGCATGCACGGCTTTTCAAATTTCACAAAGCGTGTTGAGATTATTTTGAATGAAATATTGAAGTTTATAATTAAGTGTTTTGGCACACCACGCCGAGTGGCCCTATGCATTTTTCTAAAGTCGGGTTTTATTCTGGCATCGTGAGTTAGTGTTCGACAAACGCGGCAGCGCGTTCATTTAGATTAATTTATTTTTCTCATTATTACAGCTAAAATAACTTAGTAGGCGACTCCGTAATTTTTTGGTCATACAGATAAGAGTAGAGTAGCTTACATCGTTCAAAACTGTAAACTTGTATTCATATTAGGCTAACGACAAAAACAGTATATCTGTCGTCTCTGTCTCCGGGAACTGCGCGTCACAAAAATGAACCGAAAGCCACTTCAGCTCAGTCACGATAAGAAATCGGCTATGTCTAAAGCCTTTAAATGTCTAAATATTTAGGCTAATAAATGTTATCTGATTATAGGCTAATCCATATGAAAACTAGAGGAACAGAGGATCTACTCAAACATGTAGCCTGTAGCGCTTCCCAATGAGAAAATGACAAGGGTGAAAATCTCGCTCTAATTAAATGTAGGCTAAATCGCCCTGAATTAAAATGTAAAAACAGATCAAATAATGTATTTGTCGAAATGTTGCGATATTGTTTCATTTAAGTTCATAATTGTTCTATAAATGTTATTTAATTTAGCAGCATTACCACGAAGCACCGTGTTTCGATATTTATTTGAATAATACAAAATCAAATAAAAACTTAATTCACAAATTGCATGCCTGGTTGTAAGGATCCAAAGATCCCTGTAGAATTTAATATTGAGTTGAACATTTTGTTCATGACAACAAATTAACAAGCGTTTTTTCAGATTATATTTAGTTTTGCTTGGAAAAAGCTGCCCCAAACCAGTTTTATTTCATCAATTATTGAAATAATGAAATATTTAGTAATAAACTTTTATGACAGAAATATCACTAGGCTACATGTAATTCCATTTAATTCCTTCATTATCAACACTGTCTAGAATAGCGATTTAAGTGTGAATTGCGACTTCTCTTTGTGTTAAGTCAGCCTCAGACTCCGATAGCCTGTAGGGGGTTGGAGGGACAGTTGCTGAACAAAGGTGTTAATGTTCCTCTTTCATATGGAGAGTGTCGGATAGCCAGCCTGATGAGCAGGCAAAATTATTGTAAGGATAAATCTGTGTCCAAATGTAGGCCCCATATTTTATATAAATTTATAATAGTAGTTTTAGTATATTATAAATATTGTAGTTTATTTATTGGCCTATTTAAAGTTTTTTTTCACACAAAATTTCAATTGAAGTTATTGTACGGTGAATTCAACAAGACATGCTGTGTCTTTGAAGCAACAATTAAAGGCTAAATAATTTTTCCGTGATTTGTATGGCTGACACGCAGCGACATATACAGTAGTATTATCAGAGCGAGGGAGACTAAATAAACTTGTTAAAAAGAGATCCAGCGCGAGAGAGGCAAAGAGAAACGCATGTTTTTAATTTAAATATGTTTCTTTGGACAATTTTCGTTTTGTACTGTTTTAATTGTTTAATTTAGCTGTAATTTCTTTGGCAATACGAATTTAAAATGTCGCAAGAATAAGATTAGCCTAGTGTTTCTTATTTTGCATCGCAAAAGAAATAAACTCTAAACCGATGCAACCCTGTTTAAAAAAAAAAAAAAAAACTGTCCCGACACTTTATTTAAACCTTGAAATGTTCGAACTTGGTTTCAAACATAAGTAATTTTTGTGTTCTTTTACATTACACAATAATTTAGCAGACTAAAGACGAGCTTCTTCTTTTTCATTTTCTGATGCAATCGGCTGACAATCTTCCTTCATCAGTTTTTGTCGTTTGTGCAGCGGCTGCGGTTCTACAGGAATGTAGCAAATTTATGTTGTAATGATAATCAAACAAAACTCTGGACTTTAAATAAGTAAACAGATATAAACAGTTAGCTATTTAAGCATCAAGGTGGGAAAATATAAACGTAGGACAACATCGGTTAACAACATGTATGCTCCTTTGAGATTCGATCTCGGGTCGAATGAAGCTCCTCGAAGCTCGTGTCGTTGCGTTGATCACTGAGCTACCGTCTGTACGCTGATAATGTTGTAAAGCCTCAGTCATCTAGCCTAAATGTTTTTATTGCAATGTTTTATGTTGAAATGTTTTCATTATTTATTCAATTACATTTCAGTAGCCTAATTTCAGTATTGTGATTATGAATTATTTTAACTACATTTCACTTGTTGAATACATCTGCTACCAGCTTTCAATCGCTCTGAATCAGGCGCGGTGCGGCCGCAGATTACCCATTAGAGAGAATAAACCGGAATAAACGAACACTTTTCAGAGTCTATGATTGTAGCGCCTCTTAGCGGTAAACGGCAGCAAATACACCACACATTTTACCGCCGCGGTGGAACGGCTGATGTGGGCATTGTCATGGCTTGCCTCGACATTTGCGTTTGAATAGCGCGCGTCCTCCGTGGGCGTGTCAGATTAACGCGTAATGAAGTGTAATGAGCTGGGAAAAAAAATACTGACAGCACTCTCTTTTCATACAGATTGCATAAACTGAGAATATTTGTTTTTTATATAAATTACTTCATTTAAAAGAAGAGAATTTAAGCTTCATAAAGAAAAACCTCTCGTGCCTGTGTGACAAGTAATCGCGGAGTTACAGTTAATCTTAGGACGCGTTTCAGAATGGACTTCACTGACAGAGAGAACGCAGAACTCGCATCATGTTTGTTTTTCTTTATTTGGTGAAAAGCACAACACTTTGTTTTTATTGTGAGTATCCACAAAAAAAAATAGAAACTTAACAGGATCTAATGATGTACAACACTTATATGTAAGATCAAAATTAACCGAGTATTTTGAGTCTCTTTTACACTGATAAAAAAAAAAGGGAGACAATCGCGCCGGCGCGATAGCCGACCCCAGGGGGTTAAACAAGCATAATATAACAAGTACAAATTTCTTTCATCATTTACTCACTATCATGTTGTTCCAAATTTATATGACTAACTTTCCTTTGAGGAACATAAAAATATATTTTGAGAAATGCCTGTTTTTTTGTGTGTTTTTTTTGTCTATACAATGAAAGTTAATGGTAACCTGTTTGGTAACCAACATTTCAAAATATCTTCTTTTCTGTTCAGAAGAAAGAAATACAGACCTATCCTTCAGCCTGAGTTCTCTACTATTTTTGTTATACTTTTTTTAATCTGATGGCTTCTCATCTCCTGCGGCCTCATGGGATAGGAAAGTGTCCACTGGTAGCACACTTCAGAATCTTAGCAGATGCAATAAGTCACCTGGGGATTGTTCACCTACTGTTTCATGAATACTGAGCATTGGGACATCTGACATCCAGTCTTTTGACATGCTGCACTTTGCATACTGCATTTTTGTTTTGGTTTCCAGTAAGAAACTTACTTAAAATAAGAAAAATTTACTTGCAAAATTGTAAGATGCAATACACACTGCTGTTAAACAGTTTGGGGTTTTGAAAGAAACCTTTTATGCTCTCTAAGGCTGCTTTTATTTGATCAAATATACAGTAAAAACAGATATATAGTGAAATATCATTACCATTTGAAATAACTGTTTTATATTTTAAATTGAAATGTATTTGTGTGATGGAAAAGCAGAATTTTCAGCATCATTACTCCAGTCTTCAGGATCACATTTTCCTTCAGAAATCATTCTAATGTGCTGATTTGTTTCTCAAGAAACATTTCTTATTATTATCAATGTTAAAAAAGATTTTTTGCAGTGTATTTATTTAGATGCAGGCATTGATCTTTGGTGCTCATTTGGGGGGACACGGTTTGAATTTACCCTGCGTCTTTGAGCCAAGGTCCCTTTTATTCCCAGCTTTCCTGTCTCCTCTCTATTGTCTCTATCAATAAAAACTGAAAAAAGTCCCCAAAAACAGAAGGTACAGTTTCACACTTCCAGACATCTGCGTATGCAAATAAACATGTTTACTGTACGCGCTAGCCTAACACACGCACGGCCACGCTCCCCACAGACCCCCTCCAGCTGTTCGTCTCCATCTGTTCCCACCCCTCAATCTTTATTCCTTTCTGCACATCAGCTGTGTCATGAATGTTTCTCATTCACCCACTGGACATCTCCGTTTTCCTGCAAACCACGCATTTACTCCGATTATGTGTGAGTGTGAGCGATAATAAGCTCTGCGGACAGAACCTGAATGCTCCGTCATCTGTCCTTGCGATATAAAATGAAGGTCTACTCACTCACACACACACACACACACACACACACACATGCAATTGGTAGTCACAGCGCGTTGTCTGCCATCTAAACTCTCATTCTGGGCACTCGTCTGTCACTGTCCGCACTGAACAGTTTTTCTCCCAGGTTGGAGGGATGAGAAGCAGGAGCTCACTAGATTTAAGACAGCGGTGTTCTCTCTCTCTCTCTGTGTGTGTGTGTGACATGATGATGGGTGACAGGCCTCCGAATGGTGGTGTGTGATTTACATAAACTGAGTGTGTGTGTGGCATGTCACCTGCAGGCGGCAAGCACAGAGAAAACACAGTTGACACACAGCCTCTGTCTTTCATTGTGTTTAACATGCCGCTTTGGACCTTAATACGGGCAGATGCCGTATTTAATTTTATACAAATGGTAACAGTTGATGGATAGTGTTTTTAATGGGATGTAATGCTGTGTAACTGTGCCGATTGTTCAGTACAGGGGTTTTCAAAGGACCCCCCAAATATATCCTCTTATGATGGATACCCTCGCTAAAATGTCCAGACAACATTCAGTTTAGTAAGTGGAAATGTAGTACAACGTATTGTTTTTATCATTTTTTTTACATCCCAGTTTGAAACCTCCTGGTTCAAATGATTGAAAGCATTGAAAATGGCTTTCCAAAACACCATCTACACTGACGGGGGTTGTCTGCATCTCTCCTGTGCTTTCAGTTTATTATTGAATCTCTCTATCTTCTACCCCCTTCCCTTCTTTCTATTTACACACCGTGCTGCTGTATGTTAAGGTGTGAAGTGTATGTGTTTAGCGTTCTGATGGACCGCTGACTACCTCTACACATCAGTGTAATGACCTATCCACACTCTCCATCCAGAGAGAGACGGCGAGAGGGAGATTTTCAATAACAGGGCTCAGCGGTGCTAAACGCAGGCTCAGAAGTAATCGCCTCGGTGGTCTCTCACACACACACACACACACACTTGTCTCAGTTTGAGCACCTGCGGAAGACAAAAAAGAGATACGGTGGGGTCCACAAGACCACTAGTGGGGAAAAACATGCTTCAGTTTGTCTAAATATATATATCTTTTTATACACATTTTTCTATTATTAGCATTACAGTCTTAGTATTTGTGTTTCCTCTTTTGCTTTAATGACAACTACAGCACTCAAGTTGTATGAACTCTGCAATTTTGAGCTTCAATTGAAAAACATCTGATGGTCTGGACAGAGTCAAATGATCAATGTCACAAATTAGTGACCTAGAAATTTTTTATCTCATATTTGTGGACTTTTTAACCATATGTTCCAGATAAAAATAAGGAAGCAATTGAGAGTTCTCATAAAACATGTTTACTTTTTTAAGGTTCCTCTTGATACCTTTTTCTTTCCTTCTTTTCTCACCTTCACAGTTTTGACGTGGCGGTGTTTTTTTTTTTCAATTTGCGAGTTTCAGTCTTTTCAGCTGGTTAGCAGACAAACTGGTCTAACTAGTTTTATACCTATGATACTGTAGGGTTTTTTTCATTCCGGTCTCACTCTTAAGCTCATTTACACTAGAGAAATTGTTCCATTTTCTATTGTCAGTAGTGTAGTGATGCATGAAGCACAGCTCACACAGAAGTCACTTTCAAACCAAGCAGTTCTCTTTTGGTGCGAATGCTGCAAACTCATGTGACCAACTAGAACCTAATGTGAAATCTGTGTGGGTAAATCTCGCACAAATCCCTGTTGAAATGACATTATTTCAACCGCAAATTTCGTGATCAACAGTAAATGTTTTATGAACGAGTTTGAAACCTTTATGCAGTAGATTTGCCACTTTTATAAAATCATTGCAGAGCAGTGGTTCTCAAACTTTTTTGGTCACGCCCCCTTTAAACCATTAAAAAAATCTCCCCTACCAAATAATTTCACTAAAAATAAAGACAAAGATTTTGTTAAATTGAAAAATGTGCAATGAAAAACACCTGCAATAGTTTCAATTTTCTAATGTCGTTGAATCATTGAAAAATATAACAGTATATGAGAGAATAATAGATCAGAACATAACTTTTAATTTAAATAAAAAAATACATTTTCAGTATCCAAGGTTATTTTCGTAAACGAAAACTGAAACTAAGAGACAAACTATTGGTCAAAAAACATTTTCAGTAAACTGAAATAAAATAGAAATTTCAACATAATTGAAAAACTAAAACTAAACGAAACTAACATCAGTTAATGAAAAACTACCTGAAATAAAATAATAATTAGCAAAAATAAATAATAGTTTTCGTAATTAATAAGCTCTCATCCTGTACCGGAAAATCACTTTTTTCCATTCCACTGCGTTACTTTATTTTTCAATGTATTGACCATTGCGCTCGAGTCTCGCGTATTTGGCATCGTTTCGCACATGACATAAAATAAGTTCAACCTTTAAAAGTCTCGAGGCCTTGCGCTTTTTCCCCATTCCACACTTTTTCCGTTTTCAAAGCAAAACCGCTTTCTGTGTGAACCAGCCCTAAGAAGCAGAAATGGCCAAATAAGTATTTCCATCATGACTAGACTTTATGCAAATACAAGCTGTACCTTAATTCCAAATAAGATAACCATCTCCTGTGAAACTAAACAAGATACCACACATATTAGACAGAATACCAGACTAAGCAGAAAAGGGAAAAACTAATAGCATATCTAGCCCAGAAATAGACGTACATTTGTCAGAGTAGAAGTAGGCCTATACTAAATGTCTGGTCTGAATAGAACATTTGAATATGAGTATAACTATGAGTATGTGATTTTAAAAGATGCAATAGACAAAAAGCATAAATGGATCAATACAAGAATAATGTTTAAAAGGATTAATCATAGAAATAAACTTAAAGAATAATCATATGCATATTTTTTCTTTTTCTCATACACCATGTTGAACAAGATTTCATTTTTTATGAATGAATAATTTTGACTTTTTAGTTGCATTTGTTTGGTTCTTGGTTCATCCTCAAATTATTTTAATTTTTTTTATTAAGAGGTATTCACAAGAGTTAACTGTAAACTGCAAACATTGTAGTGAGAGGATCGGGAAATGTTGCGAGCTGGAATCTCAAACTCTGCCAGACTCTGCAAGTCGGAAAGGCTCTGACATATACTCCCATGGTACTTTACTGTGTTTTGGGTGCGTGCGCACACGGACACACTCGTGTGCTGCTGAATTTGCTCTGTCAGGGTTGTGTTGGATGATGAATGCTTCAGGCAGAGAGCGAGCTGAATGTTATTTTTTCATAGATACTTTCACACACGCTTGCGCACGCACACACACATTCACATTTAGATTTGCACCCTCTCGCACACCCTGGCTGAGATCAGAAACATTGGCCTACTTGCTGTTTGGTTGTAACCTCATTTATCATTTCTCATTTTGTCATCCCTGAACTCCTAGACTACTCCAGTATGTGCTAAATTTCTCTCTGGCTGCGCTCGGCGAGGTGGTCGCGGGTCATCTGAATTTAGCCGGACAGAAGTGAAGGTTGTTTCTTGTTCTCATGGCCTTTTCTCATTCTCTTTCCAGGGTCTTTGGCTCAGCGCGTGAGGGTGGATGCAGAAGTCGAGTCATATCCTGGTCAGGCTGTGACACTGCGTTGCCAGTTTCCGAATCCAGGCGAAAATCAGCTCACTCAGGTCTGAAATCAACTTCATGTTACCTGCCAGTCTTAGGCAGAGCTGTGGAACCCAAACGAACAAGAGTTTGTAGAAAGAACTTGTTTGTTGGGCTTGTAGTAAGAACTTTCTGAAAGTGTTTATGTGCTGTAATCATCTGCTGGTCACCTGCTGAATTTAGTTTGGATTTGTTTCCTCTGGCATACAGGTGTCATGGATCTTTGAACAGACTGACGTAGAGAGAACCAACATCGCAGTCTTCCATCCAAAATTTGGGGCAAATTACCCTACCAAATCCCCTCTATATGGGCGTGTCCGTTTTGTAACAGACCCGCCCACTTTGGAAAACCCATCCATTCAGATTACAGATGTGAAGATGACAGATGAGGGACGATATATCTGTGAATATGCCACCTACCCTTCCGGCAACGAACAGGGAGTGTCTTCACTGGTCATGCTGGGTGAGTGAGTGTGTGTGTGTTTGTTTGCACAGGAGAAAAGAAACATTAAAACTTGGGGCTTTGCTGAAGAGCTGCAACAAATAATCAGTTAAATAATTAAAGATTTACGAAAAAAATTTCAACAACAAATTTGTATTATTGATTAGATGAATATGTAATGAGATTTATATGTACATTTGTGTGTATAGCATAAGCACTATGCCTAGTGTGCATTCATAAAATTATATATATTGTTATTAAAATTAATAATATATTAATAAAAAAAAGTTAAAAAAGCGATTTTGATTTAAAACACAAGTGACAGCTTGGTCGCGTATAAAATTAATTAAAGTTTCAGCCTTATTCTGCTTCAAAGAGTATGTGTGTGTACGCATACTCAGACTCACGTCTGTGTCCGTTTGTGGGCTTAAAGGGGATTTATAAATGGTATTGTCAGATCAATTGTGCTGCTGTTAATGTGTGTGAAATGTGGCAGTAACCTTGGCCGGGCTCTCGCTCGCTCGCCCCCCTCCCTTCTCTCTCTCTCTCCGCTATTGATCTGCCTGCTTATCATGCTGAGAGGCCGTCGCTTCCCTGTCGTTCCCCGTCTCCCCTGCTTTTCTCCTTTCCCTCTCTTTGATGTCTTTCTCAGAGCGAAACGTGAGTACAATGTGAGCGCTGTGCTAGCGCGTGGCAGGACAAGCCGATCTGTGATCTTCCCGTCTCCACTTCCTCCCCTCCTCCTCTCATCCTCCCTTACCCTCCTTCACATTATAGCATCAAATAAAGGTCAAACTCTCTCTCTTTCTCACAGCTAAACCAAAGAACATGGCTACAACTGTCACCGTTACTGCCGGCACAACCCCGGTCATTGTGGCGCGGTGTGAATCATCCAATGGCCGTCCGGCAGCGACCATTTCTTGGTCCACGGCGCTTAACGGAAATGTGTCGACGCCGATGAAGACGGACAATGCGGATAATACGGTCACCGTCCAGAGCACCTACATGCTGGCTCCGCAGCCAGCGGATAATGGCAAAGACATCAGCTGCATAGTGTCACACCGTACCATGTCCAAGCCTGACACCTTCCCGATGAAACTTGTTGTTGAATGTAAGATATCAATCAGACCATTTACTACTGATCCAAATGCTGTTACGCTAAGCATTCGCTGTTACGCTAAGCATTCCCTGTTGCTATAGCTGATAATTGCTGTAGTGAGTCATGTCTCAATCGGCCCAGGCCAGTAATGTGTCTCAGAATATGCCAGAAATTAGTAAAGGTCATCAAGCAAATTACCCTGAGGCTTTACAGTGCTGCTTGGACCAGACACATGAGCTAAGGGTCAATGAGGTCATCATGGAGTCAGCTGACAGACCGTATCAGTGTTCGATTTACATCAGACTTCAATGGTGCAAGGCTAAACTCATTCATAAAGGCTAGTTGTTCGATCCACCTATTCACTCTGTCTTTCTTTCTTTATCAGATCCTCCCCAGGTGCAGATCGTTGGGTACGATAACAACTGGTACAGGGGCCGGACAAGTGCGTTTTTGACCTGTCAGTCTGATGGAAACCCCCACCCCACCACTGTCACCTGGAAAACGTGAGCATTTCTTTTCACTTTCAGTTCTGTTTAGTCTGAGCCTTAAGTCGGGTTTACACTGTAGAATTTTAGGCACCTTTTTGCTGTTTTTCTAGGATTGTAAAAGACTTAATAGGGCAAAATCTGCAGGCTTTGATCACTTTGTGCAAGGTTGTCCTAACCTGCTCCTGAAGGGCCACTTACTTGCAGAGTTTAGCTCTAACACACCTGCCTGGAAGTCTCTAGTGATCTTGATTGGCTGGTTCAGGGATGTCCAGTCCTGCTCCTAGAAAGCCACCTTCCAGTCGAGTTTTGCTCCAATCCTAATTAAACACACCTGGACTAATCAATGTCTTCAGGATTACTAAAAGCTTCCAGTCAAGTGTGTTGGGGCAGGTAGGAGCTAATCTCTGCAGAACATTTGCCCTTCAGGAGCAGGACACCCCTAGCCTATGCAAAGAATCTCCGTATCAGACAAAGTTCAGTCAGTGTCAGTCGCACAGTGTGGTGACTTCTATGAGATGTCAATTGGACGATTGGGACCAAAGTTTTGGCTATGATGTGTATCATTGATGTTGCACAGTGTAGCATGGCTTTTACTCAAAACTTCAATGGGAATATATCGTACAGTCTGACAAGCAATATTGGAAAAATACTTAAAAAATTTGAGTGTTAACCTGGCTTAAGATAATGGCCACAACCAAACCGCCCACTGTCCATTTACAAGCCCAAAAATGGAAAGCACTTTCTCAATATGGCACTCTCTATTCTGAATCAGCTGGCTTTAAAATAACTTCTGACACTTTTTTTTTTTCAATGCCAGTCTATTATTGCGGTATCAATAATTTCAAATAAACCCACCTCTAAACGGCATGACAAAACAAACTGTTGTCAGTCAGATGGCTTCTTCCTGTCTACGTGGGTGGTTCTTGGCCAGAAAAAGCTGCAAAGTGAACCGGGCATAATGCTGATAGTCATGAGGTCTTTTAAGTTTTAGTTCTATCTGAAAGGTTATGATAATATCATCTGAATGTTGTCCTACAGTTTGTCCGGGCTGATGCCTGAAACAGTGCAGGTGCAGGAAAACCGTCTCTCTGTCCAGAAGGTGGATGACACAATAAATACCACCTTCATCTGTGAGGTCAGGAACAGCTTGGGATACGCCAGAGATCAAATCACCGTCTTCGTGAGGGGTGAGTCTGTCTATAGTATTTCATAACAGGACCCTCACACATTTATACAGTGGTGAGTTTGAGGTGGTGACAGAGGAATTAGTTGGAAATTTAGACTCAATTTCAGACAAGGGGTTACAGTTCAGACATAAGGCAGTTTGTTGGCACTTTCATTGTCTGTATGTTTGTTTTATTCGTCACTCTATTTGTCCTCAAGATCACCTTGCATGCACTGTCATCCCTCAGCATTCAGCTGTTCCTGACTCTATGGTGGCGTTTCTAATTTAGTCTGAGACTTTTGTTGATCTGGAAAATGTGAGACAGGTTCTGTAGAATTCTAAAGGACGTTTTCCGAAGAAAGGAGTGTGTGATTGCAGATGTAACTGTGTTTGGGTGGGGTTAGGTTGAGTGCAGCTGTATTTGGGTGTTTTTGAACAGTGTTTTGACGCAGTTTTCTGTTTAAATCATAGTTCTTGTATATTCAGAAAAAAATCCTTTAAATAAAGTCAATGTGTTGAAGGTATTATATCACTTGCTGCTGCATGATTTTAAAGCAATTTCACAATGCGAGAAATTGTGTCGTAGTTATAGCTTACTCGCACACTGGGTCGGTAAGATTTTCATGTTTTTGAAAGAAGTCCCTTATGCTCACCAAGGATGCATTTATTTGATCAAAAATACAGTAAATCATTAATAGTGTTAAATAGTATTACAGTTAAAATTAGCTGTTTTCTAGTTTACTGCCTAATAATTTTGTGGAAACTGTTTTTTCAAGAGTCTTTGATGAATAGAAAATATAAAAGAATAGCATTTACTTTTATAACAATGCACAAGTCTTTGTCAGTTTTGATCAATTGAATGTGTCCTTGCTGAATGAAAGTTTTTATTTTTTATTTTTTTATTCTTACTGAGCCCAAACCTTTGACGTTGTATAAAATGCGTTTGAGTGAGCGACTGGACCCACTAGTAAACGGTCAGGTGTTTTAGTTGGGCTATCATAACCCAACATAATATGATTGGATTTTCTCTTAATATTTTCATGAATGTCATTTAATTGTAATCATGGGGCATTTGTTTCATCTGGTCTTTATTGACAAAATCAAAGTTAAAGTATTCTTATTTGATTCCATTAGGATTCTTCCTTTATCTTATCTTTATTTTTTTATTCACTTATACATTTTTTTGAATATGGCAACTTTGACTTTATCACTGGTATTCAGGTGGGGGTGGGTTCGATTTGTGACCTCTGGTAAACTACTCCTGCCCTTCCCATAGCTTTATGGCCAAAGTGAGCGCTACGTTTGATAGCCGTCATTGGGTGCAAAATTGTCCTCTTCTGGCTTTTTCTGGCCCGATCTGATGTCCTGTGACAGGCTGATGGAATAAAATATCCACATGGTTGACTGCGGAGAGACTGAGCTGCTTTAGTGCTGAGCAAGACTAATAGCTCTTAGGTGATGTGGAGGAAAGGTGCTTTTCTCTCACAACTTGGGTTTTAAAAGCCTCCTACCTTCCTCCATTCCCCTTGCTATCCTCTCTCTCTCTCTCTCTCTCTCTCTCTCTCTCTCTCTCTCTCTCTCTCTCTCTCTCTCTCTCTCTCTCTCTCTCTCTCTCTTTCTTTCTCTTACATACGTGTCCTTGCAGATCTGTGTGGCTTTGAGGCAAATCTTTGCTCATTTGGAAATGTACATTCCCCTACCAAACACTTAACTGACAACATCTTGCCTTCCCACCAATTTTGGTCCCTCCCATATTCTCATGGAGTGAAAACAAGAGAAAAGGGCAAGCAGGAAGAGATTGAACTAAACGAGGAGGGTGGAGCGGATGAACGCTGGAGGCATTTCAACCCCCCTGGGAACCTACGGCTCTCCCATCGCACGTGCATCCTCTCGCTCTCCTCTCCTCTTCCGCTCGCATCACTTTCATCCTCTTCACTTCAAACTTTCTCGTTTTGTTTGCCTGAGCCACTTCTGTGCCTTCCAAAACTGCTACCCACCCTCCTTCTCCGACCATCTCCCCCCCCACAAGAGGCTCTCGGTGAGGATAAGTCAGTCACTGCTGTTTCAGCTCCCGGCCTCTTATCCTCCTCTGTCAAAGGAAGAGCGGAAGGGAAATGCTAATCAGCCCCGTAATGCAGAGCCAGGCTGTGTTGTGTTCAGTTGGCGTTCGCGGCATGTAGTGGAGGAATCAGGTGCAAGAGGAGATATGTTTTGTGGAGCGCCGCGGGAAGTGTTGGTTAGCCGTGAAGTGGTTCTGCTTAAGTGCAGCCGTTTTGACAGCCATGAAATGGCCACTACCTTCTCGGCCGCGTGGCTGTTTTCGCCCCCGGCAACTATCTCCATGGTGACTAAAGTCGGCCCGCACAGATCTTGTCTCGGTGTTCCTCCTGAAAGCACGAGAGCGGTACAGAGATACCTCGGAGCATGTTTTGTAGCTCCACCACTGGAGCCAGAGCAGGAATCCAACTTCGAATCCAAATCGTTTCTCAACACTGTGCCTCATGTTGCTCTCAGGCTAACCTAGATTCAACCCCCACTCTCTCACTCTCTCTCTCTCTCTCTCCTCCATCATTCATTTTCAACTCTAGAGACTCTTGTCATATTCTCCATCCAGCTATCATGAAAAAAATCTATTCCTCTGCCTTGTCCTGCTCTCTCCCGTCCAGTGGTGTGACGGAAAAAAGAAAAGAGAGGATGTGATTTATTTTATTTTTTTGGGTCTCATCTGTCTAGAAAAGCTCCATGAGCTTCATTCATCCACTCAGCCATTCACTTAGAGTCTTTCAGAGCGCTAATATGTACATTTATTAATATACTGCCAGTACTTAGAGAAAGATGAAGAGACTACATTAGTGGTAATACAATATAATTAGTGGTGTTCGCTAAGGCTTGGGTGAACTATCCCTTTAAGCAACTTTTGAAGTCGTGATGTAACAGAAGTAGCAGCAGATCTTTCTTCCAAATAATGACGTATAACGGAGTGAATTGTTTATCGAAAAGTCTCTTGTTTCACCGGAAGGTCAAGTTATAACAATTTAATTAAAAATTATGAGGAAAAAAAAATTTATGCCTGGATAAATCATACAAAATAAGATCAAAAAGATGCAGCCAAAAATGGATCATGCCCCCTTAATAACTTCCTATGGGGAAGAAAACATGCATACAAATATTGCCTTTGTTACAGATTATGGATTCGGTACTACTTCAAATTTTGGTGCTTCTTGGTCAGTGCCTTTGCTAGAAACCACTCCGAATGCCCTAGAAATCGCATAGCAACATGCTGAAAACCACTCAGAACACCTTTTCGGGTTGTGTGCCAACACCCTGGGATTGTGACTACGACTTCGGCACGGGCAAGCACCCCTCCGTGGCTGTGTGTGAGCGTGAAATCTTCCGATAATGAAGCCATGTAGATCCGTGGGTGTGTGTGGCCGCTATATGATCATACTGTCATGTATAATTCAGAGGACTCAGACAGGCAGTGAGAGATTGACTCAAAGATCAGAACAACACGCTCACTCCTGCTGAACCAGTGGGAGGTGGAGGTGTGTGTGTGGGAGAGAGAAGTACGCCACAGTGGGTGGCTAACGGGAACATTGCGACTGAGGCAGTCAGACATGATTGTGTTCCTGTTGTCTCTCCCGTTAGCGGTGTCTGTGCAAGATGCACAAGAAAAGACGGTGACGATCGATGAAAAACGTAAGAGTTCGAGATTATGATGTTGTTTATTTTGGGTGTTAACACATCCACTGCTCTCTTTTAGCAATGCTAGTCACGTCTTCACACACTCATCTCATACACGCATTCGCTGGGCAGTGAGGAAGAAGCTGTGCGCTGTTGTGTGTTTGTGGCTTCAAGGCCGATGCGTCTGTCTGCTGCCTCCCCTGTCAGTCCCAGCCTCCTCTCTTATGCCTTCCTTCCTCTCATCCATCCGTCAACCAGTCCCATCCGTCCCTTTGTCCATCATCCTTTCTTTTCTGTTTTATGTGAAACTGCATGCTGGTGCTGTGTTTCCTTCTTCATTGTGCAGTTGTAATTGTGAATTCTGCAAACTGGCCTTATGGAAAGCAGTTCCCCTTAAGGAATTGCACATAAATGTCACTCTCCCACATTCATTCAACATAAGCCGGACTGGACTAGTTTTCTAAACGATGTTTGACTTACAATTTTTATCACCCGTCGTCTGTGATTTCATGTACCGATTCGGACGGACTAACATCCGTGTTTATTACAGAGGTGAGAGTGTGTGTTTTCTAGACGTGATTTATGTTTTTAATGAATTACTTGTTGATATACCTTTTTAATTTATTATTAAAACCCTATTTAAACACAAACTTCACATTGGTTTATAGAAGTGGCTGTTTATAATAAACCCACATAAGTGAACAGAGAAATCTAGACAAGTATCTTACCTGACACTGATATTAAAATGGGCGCGATTTGGCTCTTTTATTAATTTTATAATTTTATTTTTTAATACGGATTCCATCCGTATTGAAATGAAAATGTAAGCATGTGAAAGTTTGGTGCACAAAAGGTTTTAAAATTAAAATCACAAAGTATGCCTGTGAAACACAAATTTCTCTAACGTAATAATCCACGAAAACTAGTCCCATCCGAATAGGGCTATACACAGACATTTAAGTTTATTCATGGACTGTGTGTGAGAAACTGGAAATAATTTTTCCCTAGGCCTCGTAAAGACCCCATGAAAACACTTAGATGTTTGTGAATGATTCAGTGTTTTTGAATTCATCTTTTAAGTGAAAAAATTGCACTGCACTGACTATGATATTTTTGTTGTTGTTGGATGCACTAAACAAATATGCTCTTAACTGAACGAGTGTCTGTTTGGAGTCTTAACAAGACTCTGGGGAACACATTGAAGGAGCCATCACATGAACGAACTGAAGAACTAGGGCTTGAATGAACTAATGAATCTTGCTTGTGACCGAGAATTTACTGACCAACTTAGAGTCGGCCATGTCATTTGTTCAGTTTGGCATCTCGTGTCTCGTTCACAAAAAGTAGAGAAAAAGGGTTATAAAAAAATTTAATTTGTAAAATTTGTATACACAAATTTCAATAAAGGGTAATAAGATATGTTGGTGTCTATTAACGAACTTGTTAAGGTGAATTATTTAAATAATCATTCATATCACAAAAAAAAAACCATTGTTGACACTTATCTAAAAGGGTCACCGAATTAATCTTTTTACTGAACGGTTCAAACGATTGAAGTCACTTGAATCAAAATCTCCACTTTTATAGAACATATCAAAGGGCTGGTCCCTTTATGTTTCACTTGACATGAACCAAGATTTGGTACTTGCTAGTCAGTTGCAGGTGGCATTTTTAATTTAGGGGGCAGGACATTTTTTATTCTAGAGAGCATTTGATTGGACAGAAATCTCTGTAGCACAGGATGAGTCATCAATATTTTTAGTCTGCTGAAGATGACTTCAGCGCTAATAGACATGGACCGAAAGGCAACAAATCTCTTTTTGGTTTTGATTTTTCTTTAAACATTTAATTTCCATTTCCTTTCCATGAATCTAATTCTGTTCTCCTTTCTTTTCTCTCTTTTTGACCTTTCTGTCTCTAGAGCAATCACCTCCCTCCTCGAATGCAGGTGTGATCGCAGGCGTGATCTTCGCGTGTCTTCTGGCCATCGTACTGTTAAGTGTCCTCGCCTACTTCCTGGTAGCCCATAATCGCCGCCAACAGCATGGTTACCGCGGCACCGGCAAGCCAACCGGTGCTCCCTACGACTCCTTTACCCGCCTCTTTGGCTCTGCCAAGTCAAGCAAAAACGGTACCGGAAACAACGGGAACAACAACACGCCCATTTACAGAGGAGATGTGGGGCTTAACGAGAAAACGGCCAATCAGGGCATGCATCCGGGGGGCGTGGCTCTGCTCGAGACCACGCGCACTCACACAGCGGAGGATATCCTGCTTAGTAGAGAGATGGATGAGGTAGAAAGGAAGAAATTTGATGAACTGGAAGAAGAGGATGAGCGATATGACCATTTCAGTGGGGCTGGACCCATCCTACAGCTCCGCCCACATGAAGATGACATAGATGATGACATGGAGTCCCAGAGGGATGGCTCTGTGATCTCTCGGACTGCTGTCTATGTGTAAGAGGAGAGCAGAAAGAGGTTCTTGAAGGGTGAACGTGGACCTCTTCCAGAAAGGTTGCATTTCTTCCTCTCAACGAATATTAATTTTATTGTAAAAACAAATTACGGCATCAAACACCATGAGAAAAGGATTAATGGATGGAATGAGTTAATGAATGGATGAATTAATACGCTGGATATAGCACAGATTAAAACATTGAAGGATCGGGTGAAGTAAATAGAGACTACTAAATGCAAAACTGTCAGGCTTCCATTCCTAATTATTGCTCTGGTTGTCATGGGGACAAGTTCTGAGTAATATGAAACTGCAGATGTTGACTCTGCGTGCTATATATGACATGCACACACACACATGAAGTTATGTATATAAATCCACTGTGCTGTTATGTAATTGTTTTAACAGGTTCTTATGTTCTGTTGATCATGATTTCACACTTAAACCAGTTTCAAACTTGATTTTAATTGAGTTTGTTTGGAGCACATTCCTCGGCGCTACATCTCTCTTTCAGCACGTTCTATGGAAGCTATCCTTATGTATTGTGTAGATCATGAAAGAGTCAAACATGCACAGTGCTCATCTGTCTCGAGATGACGTGTACAGTTCACTCAATATCTCAATCCCGTGAGTGACATGACTCACCAGTGAATCATTTGGTTTCGGGGCTAATCAAATCAAATATTAATGAATTATGTGTTCGTTCTCACCCACAATACATTTAGTCACGAAGAGATGGCAGCACATTTTACCGTTTTCCCTGCACATGTACAATTTCCTGATGCATTTAGTCACAAAACAATGTAGCAGATTGCTGTAGTAATAAAACAGCGAGTCAGGGTCACATCCTTATTCACCGTGAACTTTAAACCCTGCCGGAAAAGAAGGATTCAACTAAATATATTGTTAAACTTATGAAGTGATGGTGTGCCACATATGTAACACTTTACAATATGGTTCAATTTGTTAATATTAGTTGTAGTTATCATGAACTAACAGCATTTATTAATATACTGTTGTTAATTCATAATACATACATTTCAAGTTCATAAATTAACATGTCAACATTGACTTTAGCTAAGATTAATAAATGCTGTGGGCATATTGTTTAAAGTTAGTTCATGATACCTAATGCATTAACCAATGCTGACAAATTAAACCTTACTCTAAAGTGTTATCAACAAATCTATATTTATAACTATAGCCCATGTCCATTGTTACCATGGCCACGCAGCTATATATACCTCTCATCCGACACTACAGTTATGGATCACGTACTGTTATTTCCTTGTTTTATTGAGGTTCCTCTCGGTCGGTGAGATACACTGCCTTGTTTTAGGGGAAATAAAATGAAGAAGCTCTTGAATGAGTGAACTATTATGTGTATTGTACGATGTGAGGTGATTTGTAAACTACTGTATGTACACATTTTATTTTTCTTAAAAATGACAACAAATATCTATACTTCTAAATGTTGTAAATACGAAGACGGAGCGAAGTGAATATCCAGGTCGAATGTTGCGCATGTCAACCACCGCTCTGTGCGTACAGAACTATATGAGAGCACATATCACATATTTATATCTGTAATCTAGTATCGAATACTAGTTCCACCTGTACAGAGTTCAAACACATTCACATATGGAAGCTTTCTATGGGGTTTCTATGTTTGTGTGTATGAGTGAGTCAGTGTGTTAAATGGTGTCTGACTCGAGGGCAGTGAGTTATTCCTCCCAGTCTCTCAGGGTCTCGCACACATACACAGTGTGATTTAAACTGGACACTACTCACACACATACACACACACACACACACACTCATGTTCCTTCTCTGCCCTTGTACTCTGTTCCCGAGTATCAGAGGGCATATTGGGTACCGTAGTGTTGTTTCCCTGGGCTTCCATCTTGTTTCACTGACCCTATTAGTGCCACGTCTGGATCAATGCCGCTGAAAGAAGTTGAAGTTCTCACCTCTGAAAGGGTGGTCAGTCTGACACGGGCCGGTCTGACGCGCTCTGATCCGTCTGGCACCGAATAGGCCGGGGTTTCGGCGCAGCTTAGTTTACATCCTGATTGAAAGGTCAGACCACAATCAGTGAATGTGTGAGTAGAGGAAGTGATTTCGTCACTCGTGCTCTGAGAGGCAGAACGCTTTAGCTCCTCATTAGAGGAGAACGCACTGACCTTCCAGCTCAACGTCTCCACCAGGAATTCCGTAATGAAGGAACGGATGCCTTGAGAATATTAAGGAAGTATCCTCTGAGATGCCGAAACGGTATAAGTAGATTTCCAGAGAGTGTGGAGTCGTGATGTTACGTCTCCTCAAGTCGTCGTTTCTCGTTGTCTGGTTTCGATGTTCTGGTAAACACATGCACACATTTAAAAGCCTTAATGTCACCAGTCACAAACCATTCCTCCTGTGTACATAATATAAATATATAAACATGATATAAGACTAAACGGTAATGTCACATCCTTGTGTATTGTACTTCACTGCTGAGAGCATGAAGGATACCTAGTTTTAATTGGTTTAATTGGTATCGCTTTAAAATAATGTTGAATTTGTTCGCATTTTTAATGCATTAGGTATCATTAACTAACATTGAATCAAATGTATTACAGCATTTATTAACCTAGGTTAGTGATAATGTTCATTTAAACAACTTGAAATCTTAAAAATATATTAGTATATGCAGAAATGAAGATTAATCTAGATTAATA
This sequence comes from Rhinichthys klamathensis goyatoka, assembly GCF_029890125.1. NCBI lineage: Eukaryota > Metazoa > Chordata > Actinopteri > Cypriniformes > Leuciscidae > Rhinichthys > Rhinichthys klamathensis. Next base: position 486,874 of record NW_026607111.1, on the reverse strand, counting down.
AACGCTGTAAAAATGTTCATTGTTATTGTGTTACTTAGTGCATTAACTCATGTTAACATATTGAACCATATTGTAAAGTGCTATTGAGTTTTGTATCTGTTGATTTTACTGTTGTTTATTATTTTCTATTTTTTTTAAATGATCTGTGCTTTAATTGTTTTTTATTCGGAGTGGTTTATTGATGCCTGTAACGTGTTTGTGCTGTAAACTGTTGAGCTGAGCTCTTGAACTCTCATGGACACACAGAAAACACATCTATACTACTAAATGCTTTATCGCCTTGCGTTGCTTTTAGGATTTATTTTGGTTGTCTGAATGTTTTCGCAGTCTTTGTAATTTTGTCTTTTTTTTTTATTTGGTTGCTTATTAAAGTCTTACCGATATTTGACTGATCTTGGTATGTGCTGAATGCTCTGGGGCTCAATCATTTCTTGCAATGTTTTCAGTCAGGTTTCTGGGTTGTGAATGTATAGTTAGGTGATAAGTAACCTGTCACAGATCACACCGCCAGCTGAAATAGAGCTAAATGGGCTGCGCAAGAGAGCGGCACAAAGCATCCACATAAAGCTCTATTTTTACATCTTTGCCCTTTGTAAAGCATGTACTGTAGGTACGCTGGGCAAAACATCATTTTCACGCAGTTAAGGCATCTAATATTAGTTGAAAATAATGTTTTTGTTGAAAGGAAAACATGCTAAATCAAACTAATACAAGTTTGTGAATGTGACGACCAAGTAACATAACAATAGTGATAGCTATATTAGCTTTCACACTAACAAAAAATAAGATTCAATAATATTGAATTCTGAACTGATAACTGTGAGATGTAAAAAAAAAAAAAAAGTCTTTAGTTCTGAGTTTGTTAACTCAAAATTGCAAGAAATAAAGTCAGAAAATCGTGCTGAGAAAGTGAATTTCATGATGTTAACTCAAAAAAGGTAATTGCAACTTTTTACAGTATCACACAATTTTGACTTTTTTAATTATTATTATTTTTTTCATGGCAGAAACGGGCTTTCATAGTTTACTGGTGTTCATTTGCGATTCAGCTTCAGCTCATACAGCTCGTGTGAGGCAATCTTCAACATTTAATGATTGGATGATTTTGATCAGTCATATTCTAGACTTTTTGTTAGTGCATTAGTATCCTATAATATTTTTTCCCGCCACGTCATATTTTTATCAGGAGTATGTTTTAATTAATGATTTAATTATGGTTATGAAGCACATTCTTGATTTTGTCTTTATTGATGACGAAATCAAAAACGCCTTCATTATGGAACATTTTCCAAAGTCATTATTTTGTCTCAGTTTTGTTTGTCTCGCATTCAGATGCATCACTGAAACCTGTTTTTACGCAAGTCAGAAATAAACCACACGCACTATAAAAAAAGAATGTGGTAGAGTTCGTATTCCAGTTTCTTCCCTTTAGGTTATGAAGTTGACTGTCTCGGCATAGTTTAGCCTTAGGAACTTTGCTCTCAAAAAGCCTCTTTGTTTACACCAACGCAACAGATCTCATATCTCAACAGGTTAAAATTTAACCAAGAGCACACTTTGTGGAAGAGGGGGGAGTGAAACCGAAAGAGTTGGTGTCATGATAAAGGTATTCAGCAAGTAGAATTCCTCTCAGTGGTGTGTGTGAGTGTGTGTGTATCAGCATCCGCAGGTGACCCTAGAAATGTGCCTGTTAATGCAACAATAGACGTTTTCTTCCAGAAGTAGCTGTGCCCTAGATTCTGTCCTTTTCCTCCCTTTCCCTCTCTTTCTCTTTCAGTTGACGGGGTCAGAATCTCTGTGCTCCTGGCACACTTGTCACTGTCGTTTGGAGTTGGAGGGTTTTTTTCTCGGCCATTTAGCCATCTGCCTGCTCTAATTGCTCTGAGTTGCAACCTGGAGTGAAGACCAGCTGCCTCTTTCCTCTCTTAGTTCGTCTCTCTCTCTTCCCGCAACACTAGGTGAATGTATCATGATAATAGCCTTATGTTTCAGTGTAATGGTGTGTTTCACTTGTCCTGAGACACAATCATGGCCTAACACAGATGTGAGCTTAAAGGTGCGCTCAGTCATTTTTTTTTTCTCATTGAAAATGCTTCAGCCTTAAAGGGACAGAGCACACAAAAGTGAACCTTCATGCCATTATAAACCTGTAAGATAAACCTGATAAAAAAAAAAAAAAAATGGTTTGAGATGAGGCTCCAGTCATACCAGTAGCTTAATAAAAGCTGGTTTATTTTATATGGTGCAGGTCACCTAATGGAGGTTGCCCTGTTGAGATCACATGACCAGTGGCTATCGCTTCATCTTGGTAACCTTCCTATTATCGGACACTTCCGTGTTACTAATAGTGCATTTTTACAATGACATTGGTAACCAAAACTCATATGGTATTAGTAGAAAAACAAACCAGTAATATGTCATAATAGTTTAGATGTTTTACCAGTAACAGATTTTTTAATACTGATTTGTATTTTTTTCCTGGCTGCGGCCTTTCACGCCACAGGATTGTCAGTAGTACGCATGTCCAGTAAAGCCATTATATTTATCCATTACAATAATAAAATTCTTTGTTTCTGTAACCAAATTCCGATAGAACCAGATGTGGACAGAGCTTAAACGTGAATGCATCAAAACTACATTTAAATCCATTACATTCTATTGGATGTACACTAGTTTAAAAGTTTAATACACTAAAACATACAGTAATATTGTGAAATATTATTACAATTTAAAATAACTGTTTTCTCTTTTAGTATATTTGAAATGTAATTGTGTGGTGGCAAAGCTGAATTTTCAGCATCATTCACTGTAAAAAAAATAATTTGTTTTTTAAGTACAATCAATTTGGATGTTTAAGTCATTTGAACTTAAACTACATTAAACTGACTTAAAAATAGTTTAATCTTGTATTACATAAAAAAAAAAAGGAAAATTACTTAACTTACTTTGTTGAGTTAAAGCAATGTAAAAGCAATGCGTGTTGTCATAACTTATTGATCACATATGTCTTCAGTGTCACGTTATCCTTCAGGAATCATTCCAGTATGCTGATGTGGTCCTCAAGAAACTTTTTAAAAAATCTTTATCATCAATGTTGAAAACGGTGCTGCTTTGTGGAAACCGTGATGCATTTTCTTCATGATTCTTTGATGAATAGAAAGTTCATAAGAACAGCAATCGTTGGTAACATAATAAATGTCTTTACTCTCACTTCTGATTAAGTTATTCATTTCTTGCCGTGTCATTTTTGGGGCTGTGCCTGTGACTGAGGGTACATGCCCTGTCTATGGTAGTCCGGGATGGATTTAGGCTAAAAGGAGTTCATGAGATCATGCCCTGAAAAATCCCCCTCTCTAAACCACACGCACAAAACTCTATTTCACTCCTGTCACATGCCTCACATGTGGATGTGTGGTTAATAGCCAGTGACGAGTCTGATCCGAATGCTCTATTTTTATTCCCTGTCATGGAGAGGGACGGTTTCGGAAAGATGAAAAAGCGAGCGGAATGAAGGCCCGAGCGAAGAGCGAGGATGTGCTGGTGTGATTTGGCCCTGAAGCTGTGACACTTCCGTCATCTGTAGTGTTTCTGTGAATTGGACATGTGTGCGCACGCACCCGCGCTCGGTGGGAGATTGGATTGACCCGCGTTGCCCTGAGCTGTCAGGCTGTGAGGATCGTCTGGTATCCCTCGTCTCCCGTGGGCACCCAGAGGCTACGACATCACACGCAGAAAACAGATGAATAGATAGATTAGGCCCGGCGGGGGGTTCTTCTGGTGGCCTGTCTGACCTGATCAATTGCTTTGATTATGGGTGATTGATCAGTGGGTACTGGAGAGCAATTCATGCTCGGTTTGCCACTCTTCCATGATGGGGTTGTTACCATGGGTAGAAGATCCAGTGACCTTTTACACACACTGACATTTAAGTGAAATGATTAGTGGATGACGCTGGCGTGTTAAGAAAAGACGGAGCACATAATCAATCAGTAGGGATGATAATATAGACCCAATCCGACAGGTAGCCATAGTAACACCAGAACTCTGTGTTGACTCTGTAACCATTATCCACTCTCGGCTGTTAGCTTTTTGTCTTTTTTCTTCTTCTTTTTTGTCAGGTTCGCTACCTCAAGTTTCCGCTCATGAGCTCAGACATCGTAATTATGATGAGACGTGCATTCAAGTTCTGAAATAAGTGGATGCAGTGGCCAATTTATTTTTTCTTTCTTTATCACCTACTGACAAAGAGATGCAGCTTTTGTAGTGCTAGTGCAACAAAATGAAGCAGAGAAACATGTAGGTGTGTAAGTGATGCTTTAAGCATTCTATTCACGCATAAATGCACAGTTTGTCCTCAAAGCATCTACCACTTTGGGAAGCATGCTTCATTTAATAATTTGGGATTTATCTTATAAATGATTGTATGCATTTGAAATTCACTAGTGTGCATTGATGTATATTTTTTGACCTGGATTCATTTGCTTGGATAAATTAAATCACTGTTTTCACAACAAGCCACACAACTGTTTTGTGATAATAAGAAATGTTTCTTGAGCAATTCAGCATATTAAAATGATTTCTGAAGGATCTTGTGACACTGAAGTAATGGCTGGTAAAAAATCAGCTTTTTATCACAGGAATAAATAACATTTGAAAATATTTATATATAAAAAAAGACAACATTTGTTACTATTATTTTTTAAATCAAATTAACAACTTTGGTGAACATATGAGACTTCTTTCTAAAACATTTGAAATTTTTGGTATAAATAGTACTTGGAATAATACTTTCTCATCTGCATCTCTCAATAACAGGCTTTATATACTAGGGGTGGGAATCACCGGGTACCTCACGGTACGATACACGATACAACGCTCACATAATAATAATATGATACAGCAATTGTGCGATAATCAATAGACAATCCTTTAATGATACATCACGATATCTGTCTAACTATGAAAACAAAATGCCCGTGAAAAGGTTAAGTGCAGGTTTACACTCTTTATTCAAGTCCAAAATGTTATTTATAACAGCACAAAAAGTTTTTCAGACTGTAAATTCAATGAAACATTTTCAATGAGATCAGGGTGATGGTGTTGCATGTTTGTGGTATTACCTGTGCTCTACTTTTATCAGGCAGTTCTTGTATATCACATACTCTTTGTTGATTTTGTTTGTATAAAAGCCGAAGTGGGTCCAGACTTTGAACTGGCTGGCTGGGGCATATATTATTTTACTCGCACTGCTGTCCGCCATCCTGTTAAAAAATTTTTTTCATAGGCTAGCTTATGTCCACGTTTCCCTCATTCATTTGTTGAGCGCCACCTCGAAGAGACATGAAGTGGCGACGCTGGGAGCAGGAAAATCCTATTTAGAGCGCCTTATTTTATCAATTAAAATATCGATATTTGGCGCCAGCGTATTGATTCTCGTATAGCACGGAGAAGGACAACGATATATTGCCTTATCGATATTTTTTATATCGATACCCCTATCACAGTATACTGTAACATGCCCTTTCTAAATATTCAATCACATGACAAATATTCTTCACCATTTACCAGATTAAGTGAATGACACATCTTAACCCACTCTCTCCTACTAATTTCTGTGACTCTACTCTTCACGAACAGTACAAAAATGCTAAATAAATATAGTCATAAGTACAGTCAACATGACCAATACCAATTTGCTTCGGGCCACTATTCTTAAAATTGACACACCCTAAACTCAGAATGTCAGAGCTTCCAAAACCACTAGCAATTACAGCATTGTGGTGGCATTCATCTCATAAACATCCTTCTGACACAACTTGAAGACAGGAGTAGTCCTGCTGACATTGGAGTAGTCACAGGGAAAAAGTAGCTGGTATGAGTGAAGTGGAAGATCTCCCAGAAGGGGGTACATGAGTGGACCTGTGCAGCAACAGAATGATTGTAGGACACGGGCGAGGCGGACTTGAGGAGAAGGAGGGTGGGTTTAATATATATATATATATATATATATATATATATACTGTTTATGAGTTTATGAGTGATGGGCAAAGGGACAGGTAGAGCAGAAGAACAAAATAATTTTCTTGTCTTTCATTTTGTTTGCATTTTTGTCTGTGGAAGACTTGGAAATTGTCCACTACAAATCACACACTCTCTCACTTATCCTGTCCCCTCCTCAGAGAGACGGGCCACCTGCAAAAACAGAGCGTGACATGAAAAGGAGGGCGACTTTTTGTGTTCAGTGCATTCTGAAAGGACACACACACTTCTCCCTCTTCCAAAAGGCAAGGGCACATTGCCACTCTTGTATATTGATACACAAAGCACCTCTCTCATGCACTATTCCACACAATGAAACTGCGTTATATATCTAGAAGCAAGATTAAATTGTAGATAAATCATTTCCCCACCCTCATGTTGTTCCAAACCTGCATTTTCTTCTTTCATAAAACACAAAAAGAAGAATTTTGAAGGCTATGCTGGTTTCTCTTTTACATGAAATTACAGTTAATAGGAACAGAAACTTTTAAGCTTCAAAAAGGCTGCAAAGGCATCATAAAAGTGGCCCAAATGTCTAGTGAGTCTTCTAAAAGTCATGTCACTGAGCCTTTGAACCAAATAATGTGTTGTTTAAACTGTAGTAACTCTGTCGCTCAACCGTTGTTTGGACCACAATGGTTCAACGATGTAGAATTGCTGTTAATGACGTCACACGCTAATTAATTGTTTTGAGATCAAATTAATATCAGTTCATTTCTGTAAATAACATTGAAATCGAGGAATTCTTCGCTATTTATGTTCTCCATTGTTTTTCACGAGTTTACACTTACAAATAATCAGAGATAGAGTAAGAGAGTCTGTCCAAGGGGAGGCCAAAATTGTATGCACCTCTTGATGGAAATAACAACATTTATTTCCATCAAGAGGTGCATCGATGTTTGGTCAAGATCTTGTATTGACAATGCAAGAGTCCAGCACTCTGTACAGTCTCCTCCAGCACATCCCAAAGACTTTCAATGAATTTAAGCTCTGGGCTCAGAGGTGCCAATACATGTGTGGAAATGATTCTTCATGCTCCCTCTGCCAACCATTCTTTCACGATTTGAGCCTGATGAATCTTGACATTGTCATCCTGAAATATGGCCATGATGTGTCTTCCTACATGGTTGTTTAAGAAATGAAAAGCAACACACTCCATCAATTAGGGTTAGAAGAACTGTTGCCAAACATATAACATTCTAGAAACATAGTTATCACTGCAATAATGATCCAATCATTGACTCCAAGCATTTGCCTATTTAACATCCAAGCTAAAAGTCAAAGAATGAAATTGATACACAGAGTATATGGAAAGAAAGATTTAGATTGTACTGCATTCTTGCTTATTTTAATCAAGAGCGTAATGTAAGCTATGCTTAGGGCAAGAGCTGTAGTTCCAACCACACAACTTTGCGATGCTTTTGTGAATGTTCATTGGAATATGGTTTCAGGAAACACTGAATTATTGAACTATGTTGATAATGACAGAACTTGTGACTGTAAGATGCTTTTGAAAACTCTGACCAACTGATTCGGTGAGAAGATTGATTTCATGACACTTTTATGGTCCTTTTGCAGCCTTTTTGAAGTTTGAAAATGTCTCCATTGTGGTTCACAGAGAAAAGAAAGGAAGTGAGAGGAATACAGTACAATAAATGATGGCAGAATTTTTTTTTGTGGTGAACTATTCCTTTAAAAATTTGAAGATCGATCACTCTTTTGCCTCTCCTCCTGTTTTCTCTTCCATCGCTGTTCACCTCTATCTTCTTATATCACTGTCCATCTACAGCTCCTCCCATCTCTCACCCATCCCTCTCTCTTTTGAAGGTTGTGTATGATGAAGTGATGTGGATGAATGAGTGTGGGATGCTTTGAAATAATCCATCTGACAAGCCATCAGAGCGCGCTTTTCTCTCCTCTCTTTCGTCGTCTTGGTCATCTCTGCAGCTTCAGTGCTGCTCACTTCTGCTTGACTGACTCAAACACTCAGTCTAACCATTCCACAGCATCCACTGTTATCCTCCGCGCTAAACAACTAGTCCAGACATACACTCCACTGCTCAATATCACATCAAAACAGTCCACTACACTAAACACTTCACTGCCCAGTCCAGCACCCAGACACTAGGATTGTGCGTCCCAATATCAAAGACATGGTTAGTCATTTTAGTGCATTTAGACTGTCAATAGACTCTTCATGTTAAATCCAGAAATCAACATTTATTATTTATACAGCATCATGTCATTCCAAACCCACATGCTGATTTTTTTTTCATGTGGCGCACCAACTCTCTAAATTAAAAATCAATTTTTAATACTGTGGAATATTACAATTTGAAATAATTGTTTTCTATTTTAAAACGTGTCATTTATTCCTGTGATGGCAAATATTTCAGCAGCCATTCTGTCACAATTCTGTCAACATATGTCATTCAAATGACATGTAAGATTTATCTGTGCAAAAACCCATCAGCCTGCAACGTTCATATATCTGCTTCTGTTCCTGTATCACATTTACAAATACACAACGATTATCCTTGAACTGCTGACTACATTGCATGAAATGAATGGCTATTTTGACCAGAGCAGAATTTCTTTAATATATTTTGTCTTGACATAAACAGGTTAATAATACGCAATCAACTGAGAATCCAGGTGTCAATATTCAATATCCAGATTAATTATATTAGAGCTATTCTGTACTTACAGGAATCGGTGATTTGCTTTCATGAAATAATTTGCATTCACATTAAATTATAGTGATATGGTTACTAGTTACATTATCCTCAAAAGGTCACATTCATTAAAAGTCATCCTTTGGTATTTAAAACATTTGAATTAAACAGGTCCATCAGGTTTAAACATTGAGCCACCTTCACAGAATACCAAAGATGATGTCTAAAGTGTTTCTTAAATGCAGGTTGTTTTCTTTAAACAGTCTACACTTTAACAGCAGTTATTTACAGCTTGCTTCCATCACACAATCATTTCCGCACCGTCAAATAATGGGTTCAAAATGACACACCGCACACCACTCTCCGTATCTATTCCACAGCACAATACTCAGAAACATCTTGTCACCCTTCAACGCTCAGACGCCCAATCGACTGCATGAGCCATATTCATGGATATGATTGTACTGGACGACACTTCAGCCGGTCTGCTTCCCTGTAGAGTCAATCCCACAGCCCTTGTGGTGTGTATACATGGACCACACATCAAATAAAGCACCGATGGATGATTGTCTGGCCTAATGTTGAGTGCCTTATGAAAATATAATGGGTCGGTGATGATGAGCTACCCTGCACAATCTGTGTGATTGCAAGTTTTTATGTGCTCTGTGAATGTGTTAAAGGGATATTTCACCATTTATTAACTCTCTAGTCATTCCGAACTTTTGCGACTGTTTTTTTCAGACTTGCAATTAAAATTGGATGGAGACCACATTCTGCCAAGCTCCAAAAAGGGCACAAAAAAAGGGTTACACTTTATTTTGAGGTGACATAGTTACATTGTACTTACTCAAATAAGTACTGAGCAGTATTAATTAACTACATGTACTTACTATAGAGTTACGGTTAGTTACTTGTAATGCATTATTTACTGTTATTACTTTAGTACATGTATTACTGTTAGGTATGTCACCTTAAAATAAAGGGTTACCAAAAAAAGCACTATTAAAGCGGTAATTCATCTAAACAATTTAATTGTTCAACCTTTAATGAAAGTGAATGGATACCACAAAATACCAACCTCGAAAAGGGTACGAGTGCCATTAAAAGGGTTGTTCATCCCAAAATGAAGATTCTGTCATCATTTACTCACCGTCATGTCGTTCCCAACCTTTTGTAGAACACAAAAGAAGATATTTTGAAGAATGTTTTAGTGTTTTTTTGTCTACAGTGAAAATCGATAGAAAAGAAAAAAGTCATGTAGGTTTGGAACAATGGTGAGTACATGATGACACAATATTTATATTCATTTTGGGTGAACTATCCCTTTAAATAGTCATGTCTTGTATTAGGCAGGTTGAGCTAGAGGGGAAATTCAGTAACACTTGACCTGTTTCACTGAGTCACGGAGGAAAATAGGAGGGAATGTGGGGGAGAAGGAGAGAGACACTGAGACAGAGAGAATGAGGGGTTTGTGGTGGGGCGAAGGCAGATGAAATGTGAAGGGGAAAGCAGAAAGAAAGAACAGCTGGGAAGGCCAGCGGGCAGAGAGATGACACTGCTCCCCCCTCCATTTTTTTTCCTCTCTCTCCTTTTCTCCTCTCTTGTCCTTCATTGCCTAGCCTTTTGGCTCTTGCTCTCTCTCAGATGCCCCTGTCCTCATCTCATTTCTACAGCTGGAAATGGCAGAGTTAGACCGCTCTACAAACACAAACGTGTGTGCTGCTTTTGTGGAGCGGTGACATGCCAGCAACACTGTGTGCACCCGTGTGATCGCAAAGCCAATCTGCCGGGATCTAATATTTGGTTTTGTGATGTCTGGCACAATTTTGCACTCATTGATGGGTAAAGGTACATGTAGTGTCAGCCTCAGATGGAACACTCACCCGCTGCCCACAGCATGTTCAGTGGCCAGCCGCCAATTCAGATTGCCTGACAATATCTTTCAGGAAGCCAGGAAACGAAATTGTGTTTTAATGTATTGGAATGTTATTATGAGCTCTTAGGAGCAGAATTTATCAATTTAATTTATTGTATTGGTCGATTTTAAGTATTTTAATGATTATGAAAGAAGTCTCTTATGCTCGACAATGCCGCATTTTATTAGTAAAAACAGTAATATTAACAGTAATAACTCTTAAATGTAAAATGTTAAATGTAACAAATCTTACAATGATATCCATTAGATATCCAAAAATCATGTTTTGATGTGTAAATTTACTTAGATAAAACAGTGTTTATACTAAATTTGATTATAATTGTTTGTGCGTATTTTTTATTTATTTAGAAAAAAAAGTATAGAAATTTGATACATTATCGACCATAACATGAAAATAATTTTCAGCTTATACCGTAGGTAGTTTTTGATGTGTGTGACTGGACAGTGCTTGCTCCATCTAACTGTGGTCATGGCCAGAGCTTTTCAGACTGAGATCCCCCAGAATGCCCTGCAGCCCAAACAGAGCAGGGTGCTCTGCGACATGCTGTATTTCAGAAATAACTCCTCATCAGGCTTGACGGCCGCTCTCTTACTTATTTATTCAGCAGGACTTCTAGAGCTCCAAACAAACACACACACTCACAACCAAGCCGAGCTAAATCGCACAAATGTCAATCTGGATCAACGGGCCGCCCAGAAACAGTCATCCACACTCCTTCTCGCAGTTCAGTCTCCTGTCAACCGTTTGCAGACGCACCGGACGATGGATAAATGTCTTGGCTACTGTTGTTCTGATTTTTATAGGGCACGTCTAGCCGTTGCTTCTGGACCATTTGAGCCGCTAACCCATTTCTTTATGGATATTAAAAGATAAGGCTGTAGGCGGCCTAAAAATCTGACCTTTTCTGTAAAAGCTTGAGCCTCAGGACAGGAAATACCGGATTGTATGGTGTGCTTTGTATACACTGGCTGGGGTGGGTATTCACTTGTATGAGGATTGTAGTTTCGGTAGTCAGATTTTCTTGCCATTTGTTATGAGAAATTTAACACGTTTCATTCTATTATGTCATACAATATGTCTTTGTTTCTGATATCAGACATAAAGCGTTTGTCGCACCTGTTGAGTCATCATTCGGTCGTCTTTTTTCAACCATTACGGCCCAGATGGTTATCAGAACCTGTAGAGCCATGTTCCTCCTGCCTCTGGCTTTTGTTTTTGCAAAACGTCACATGAGCAGGTATGGCAGCAGGTGTGGTGAAACCATCATAAAAGATGGCTTGTTTCCTCATTCCACTCAAATTATTTTTGTGCTGGGGCACAGACCAGAGTAGCTGTTTGTAGGCCAGTCGGAGAAACATTAGTCATTAGGCCCATAGCTGCTATGGACCTGACATTTCCAAAAATGACTAGTGCCAGCCAGTCTCTGACCTAATGCAGTTTAACCTTAAATAAACATATAGGCTATTTGTCTAACACTGACATGTCATTTCGACTCAGTGTTGTGAATGCCTTCATGGCCTACATAATCAGCTATGACAACTTTGACAGCGTTTTCTGACAAGAGCTGGGGGAGAACATAATATGGCGTGTTTGCCAAAAAACATCTTGGCATTCAAATATTTTTCATTGCTGTCATAGCCATAAAAATAGAGAGATTCTCTATTTCTTGTATTTTTTACCAAACAAGAAATGTGTTCCATTGATCTTGTGTTATTTTAAATATTAAAATAGCCATCTATGATTGATTTATAATGTAAAAACAGTCCATACTGTTAAAACAGTCAATACTGTACAAAAACAGTTTTTGAGAAACTTTGATTGTATTCACTATTACTAATTTGTCATTTATCTCTGTGATTCCAAACCAGGGGTATGTATGTACACACACACACACACACACACACACACATATATTTATATATACATACATAGTCCACACCACAACTATAGCGGCACAGAGGAACGATATAGTTGGAATCACTTTGACAATTATTTTTTCCAACTGATGAACTGTAAAAACATGAGGGTAAATGATGACAGCATATACATTTTTGGGTGAACTATTTCTTTAAGTCTGTTTTTCACCCACAATATCAGTTTTTTAAAAAGTGAATCATTAATGATAATGATCTAAATGCTATAGTATAACACGAGCTAAAGATACCAACAAATCCATCCTCATCAATGGTGAGGGCTCAGATTGTCCATTGCAGGATTCAAACCTAAAACCTCTTGGTTACCAGCCCAAATATTTAACTACGAGGTCAGCCTGGTGTTGCACACTTTCAAAGCAACGTTCTGTGCACATGCCTCAGTGAACGATACTGATTTGTCTCCATTTATTAAATAAAGGGAGAGACTGAGGAAGGGGAAATGCACTCTTTATGAACTGGATGGACACATTGATTCAGAGTTTGTGCGCTCTCATGACAGAATTCACTCATCCCTCATATGAATCTCATCTCTGTTTCTTTACTTAACGCTGCGTATTGATTATTCTTCATCTACTGACACTCTGGAGTCACCGGAGAGACGGTTGCTATGGCACTACACTGACAGATCCACCCTCCGTCTCCATAGCAGCTGTGACAGAAGGGTACAGTGGAGTGTGATGGTCAGATGCACAGCTTCTGTTGGTTGTGAAAACTCTCAGATATGTGCATGCATACAGATAGCCTCCAATGCGACGTATGGCAATAACATAACATTTGGCTGATTTATGAAATGTCAGGGCCTTTAACATGTAGCTTTTATTGCTATAGTGGTCTCGTAAAATTTTATGGAGAGCAGATCTTTATGATGGTAGATCATGTTTTGATTTATGTTTTTAGTTATTGAGGTTGTGGTGGTATTTGTTTGAGACAGAGAGTGGACGCTTAAAATGGGACGGTGTCAAAAGCTACTGATGAAATCATGCTTGAATCCATAGTAAATGTGGCTCTTGCAATGAAAACATCAAATGAATCAGATCAAATGATTGCTTAATTAAGTTCATCTAAATTGTTGCGCTGCATTCAAAGCAAGCTGAGAGCGGGAGATTGCTCAGTTTAACTCTTGCTCAGCTGCCTAGCAGGACTCATATCATTCGAAAACACATTTAGAAATAGTGTAGCAGGCACAAAAGACAAGACTGGTGCATTGAATGTGAAAATAAATAGCAGAAAATCAGCATAATTTATTTCTTCTGTAGAATTGTGCTTGACTGACAGAACAAGAACAATACGGAACAAAACAAGCAGAGCACTTTCTACACTAGAAATAGATTATAGTCTATTATAGATAATTATATTTTCACTTCACTCTATATATAAGTTAATTATATAGATAATTATCTACACTATAGATAATTAATGTGGTTCAGATAACATAATATTTAGAATTTCTGTTGATTAAACCAATCTCCTTCTTCATTGTATTGTCATTTTTTTTATTTCAATGAACTAAACATTTTAAGGCAATCAGGTAACTTACTTTTTTAAGTTAAACCAACAATAATCTTTACTGCAGTGTAAAGTGCAAATAATGTTTTTATCGGACTAGCAGTCAGAATAAAAAAGTCACATGTAACCACATCAGTCGGAATGATGTCAATCTAAAATTCTCTTTCCACTCATCGACTTCTATCTGTGAAATCATTTACTGCTGGGTTTTTTTTGTTTCAGAATGTTGGTTGCACCAAATTACTTTGATATGATGGATAAAGCTTTTTCAAATATTAATAAGAAGCAAAGTAGTTTTGATAAATATACAATGGTTACACTTCACAATAAGATCACATTTGTTAACATAATTAATGTATTAACTAACATAAACTAACAATGAGCAATACATTTGTTACAGTATTAAGGCCCTTTCACACCGGACGCGAAACGAACAAGCGAATAGTTTGCGTCAGAACCATTCACGTCAGCCGCGACGCGAATTTGCGACGTTCATCAACATTCCAAAACATTCGCGCCGACTTTGGTGACCACTTGGCTATTGCTCTGTTGCAGGACAGGACAGCAGACCTGATTTTGCGGGACAATGCGGGACACGAGGGAGAGAACTTACTATTATTATACTAGGTGAATAAATATAGATATTAGATGTCTTTTTGCAGTGATGTTAACATGCTTTAAATTGCTAATAGGCTTTATAAAATTGTCTATTCAATCTAAATAATAAGTAAAAAAAATATCCCAATCGCTAAAAAGCACATTTCCAAATAAGCACATAAATTCCATTAGGAAAGTCTAAAGATCAAATGCGTTCTTACCGGATTCAGTGCATCTTGAATTTATATATTTTTTGCCTTATCTGGCAGCTTCGAGTATGGGCCTTCTCATTAATTATGGGACATTACATATTATGTCAGTAACTCCTGGCAGGTGTAGCTCACTTTCACCAGGAGTTCACTAAGGTCCACAGTTGCGCGGTTCCTTGTCTCTGTCCACGCAGCAGTCAAAACACCCTCTCCATGAAGAGGAGTTTGTTTGTTTTCCCACTATGGCTAGAACCAATAACGGCATGTTCTGTGTTTTCTTATTACATTTTTTTATTGTAGAATTGTAATTTAATGTATTTGCATTTACATGCAATCAAATACACTCCATTAGTAAACGGATTGAATGCTCAAATGGTCTGAAAAGCCTTCATGTAAACACCCGTTTGGGCTCGACCCGAATGAGGACAACGTCCCACCTGTCCTTGTTTCAGATTCTCATCCACAGACGACTCGACACCATAGACACACAAGCAATCAGAAGATCCTTCATTGTTGCTGTGACGTCACCTTTGTTTCCTTGTATGTGATTGGCTGAAACCTTTTCTATCGCCTCAAAAGTAAAAAAAAATCGACATCGAAGCGAAATAAATAAAAGTCGTTTTTTCGCCGCAGCACATTCGCGTTCGGTGTGGAAGCACTCATTACACAAACAGCTGATCAAAAAATAAAACCATCGCGTGAATTATTCGTACGTCAAAATCAATTATTCGTGCGTCAAAATCGCGTCCAGTGTGAAAGGACCTTTAATTATGGAAGCTTGTTTCCACCACTGAATAATTTTTTTTTTTAAATAATTGCGACTTTTTATCTCACAATTCCGAGATATGAAGTCAGAATTGTGAGCAATAAAGGCGCAATTGCGAGATATAAAGTCGCAATTCTGAGAAATAAAGTCGTGAGAAATAAAGTCGCAATTGCGAGAAAAAAAGACAGAATTGCGACTTTTTATCTCACAATTCAAACTTTTTTTCTCACAATTGCGAGTTTACATCTCGCAATTCTGACTTTATAACACATAATTGCGAGTTTATATCTCGAAATTCTGACATCTTTTCTTTTCTTTTTTCGAGATATAAACTCGCAATTGCGAGTTATCAGGCCAATTCTAAGGGGGGGGAAAAGACTAACTTTTTTCCCCTCAGAATAGTTTATATCTCACAATTCTGACTTTAAAACACGCAATTTCGACTTTATATCTCACAATTCTGACTTTATAACACGCAATTGCGACTTTATTTCACGCAATTCGGACTTTATAACCTGCAATTGGGACTTTATATCAATAAATTCTGACTTTATATCTCGCAATTCTGACTTTATAACACGCAATTGCGATTTTATATCACGCAATTCTGACTTTATTTCTCAGAATTGCGAGATATAAAGTCAGAATTGCGAGATGTAAACTCGCAATTGTGAGAAAAAAAGAGTCAGAATTGTGAGATAAAAAGTCGCAATTACCTTTTTTATTTTTCATTCTGTTGGCGGAAACAAGCTTCCATATTTAATCCTTGTTAATGTTAGGTAATAAAAATCCAGCTGTTGATTGTTTGTTCATGTTAGTTTAGAGTGCATTAACTAATGTTAACAAATACAACATTTCTTAAAATATGTCAGTGCCATTGCTTTGTCTCAAGATGCACATCAGTAATGTTTTTTCTAAGGCACATTTATAAAAGCTACTTAACTATCCTAATTGAACTAAGGCCTAATCCTGACTTAATCTAAGTCCTGTCTGTGAAACCGGGCCATAATGTATTAGTAAATGCTGAAATCAACTAAGATCAATAAATGCTGTAGAAGTATTGTTCATTCTTAGTGTTTAATGTTAACTAATGTAGTTAACTAATGAAACCTTATTGTAAAGTGTTACCTATACAACTTATAAATTCAAAATACATTTTGTTTAAAAAAAAAAAAGCTCATAGAAATCACTGTATGTATGAATTGCATGTCTATATCTGAATAAATTAATAGCTAAAAAAATGAGCATCAACTCATTGACCCGAATAATAATACAAGCAAAAAAATTCATTCAGTGTGCATAAAGAGTTTTCTACACCCTTTGCATAATGTATGTGTAGAAAGAACTGCGGGTCATTGTGGCTCTTCAAACACAGGCAGACACTGGTCTTGGCTTGTGTCTGTAACAGGCTTTCAATAGTCTGCTGCTGTCCTGCTCTGCCTGGTTGCTCTGATTAGTGATGATGACGACAGTCATATAAGCTGCAAATATAAGCTGCATGGTTTCTCGCTGTCTCACACACAGACATTATACAGCAGTGTGTTTACTGGGGCCGGGCCAATAGCTAGATGAGCAATAATTTCAAATAATGAACGAGAGAGAGAAAGAGCTTAACATTAATCAATGCAGTATGGACATTACCCACAAAAATGACACCCACCCGCCCTGCAGCATCCATGGCAGAAAAGGACAACATGGACGCCTGTAATGATCATTACTGTCCTCCTTTCTCTCTCTCGCTCTCTCTTTTCCCTCACTTTCTCTCTCTCCCTGCTCATTGTTATTTTTGTAGCAGATAATGGAGTGGGTGTTGTGGCACAGGACAAAGTTGAAGATTCTCTCGTCTCAGGCTATGTCTACATTAATCCGGATAGATTTGAAAACAGCATTTTCATTGCAAAACACTCTGTTCACACTAGCATTTTCATGCATTTTCCAAGTTTCTCGTCCACACTTAAACGCCAGAAAACGTTAAAATCATTGTACTGCACATGCATAAAAAGTCGTAAAAGTACACTGAGATGTTACCGAGACCAGACATAATAAAGATCTTCTTCTGGCACGATTATTTTAGTAGCAATTTAGCAAACAAAACTTACCACTTCTTAGTAAGTCCAGGTCGCACTCAATCGCCATTCCATGTCTAAACGCAATTAGTCTCATGTTTTGCCGCAGGACAGCAATTGCGAAGTAAATTTCTGTCATCGTTGCAGGATTGTAATATGAAGATCCTACAAAGTAACATATAACTTTAGCAACACTGTGAAAGTGAATAGCAAGCACTTACTGGCATAAACATAGACATCTATCGGTACAATTTGTCACATGGCTAAACGTGGCATCGCTTCAAATTTATCCACTTGGAGAGTGTCTTCAAAAAGTTCAGTTTTCGCAGGAAAAAATATCCAATGTTTTCAAATGTATCCGGATTAGTGTAGAGTAGACGTAGCCGCAGTGTAATTAAAGGTTTTGGGCTGTTCATATATGGCTTCTGGAATATAGCACATTTGGTTTGAGGCTAAAAGATGCTTTTTATCATACAATGCTGGTATTTTTGTATGATGCTGGTAGAATCCCAGATATTCAGGGTTATGGTTGTGTGGTTGTGGGCTTTGGGATGCTTTGATCAATATCTGGGTTGTGTAGGGGTGTTTGCTCCTGTTAGAGCAGTTGTGTTGGGGTGAGTTTGGAATGTGGCTGTGGACTGTGGCGGGAAAACAACAATTACGACTGTAGAAAGCATGAATGCTCACTAATGAAGCTGAATAACTCCCAGCTAACGAACAGGTAAACAAATACACACACATCAGTGAGCACACACACGCTCACGGAGCGATCGGGCCCCTGTGGCTGAATGCGGCTGTGTAATTGGGGTAATGGCCTGGTAATCAGGAACTGGTTGGTTCAGTCATGAGGCTGTTTAGGCCACGGGCAGGCGCCTTAAACCACGGAGCTCTAATACATCTGCATCTCTAAACAGCAGCGATCGCAGCACTACTGCCCAGCAGCGACTGCTAAATGCTAATACATGGAAATCTTAATGAGTGTGCATGGATAAATGACTTCCTTTGCGTGTGTGTGAATGTGTGTAATATAGATAGAGGTTAGAAAGGTTAACACACTGTCTGCCCTCGGCAGTAACACATTAACTTTCACTTGAGAGGAATTAAACATTTTTTGTGAGAAACTGTCATTCTTTCACTTTTGTTTCATACAATCTAAAACTTTCAACTTAAACTGCAGGTTCCTGTTGAGTCTGAGTTCACACTGAAAATCTGAGATTCAATTTAAAACAAAGACGATTTATAAATAGATTAAGCCATGTTTAATATTCCGCAAACATTAATTGTTGCATTCTCAAAATAGACAAGATAGAGGCTCAAGACAGCTCAAATGTTGAGACAGTATAGGAAGCAATTGGATTGAAAGAAAAATGCTTAGAAAATAGTGAGACGTAATTAAGCTTTAAATACCTGTGTGTAGATGATGAAGATGCTTCTCCCAAACTTTTGTTGGTAACTTCATCAAAGTCTTAATAATTGAGAGAAATGTAAGGGAAGGTGCGGTGGTTGCCCTTTCGTGCTTGATGAGCTCCATATGTCTGACTGGGGGTGTTTATGTAAGAGAGAAAGTATATAGACATCACAAGTTTAAATATAATCCTGAAGACTGAGAGAATACAGGGGAAAGCAGAAAGTGTGGTGTTTCCTCAACACTTAATTAGCAGCATGCATGTGTTTGTGTGCATATAGGGGAAATGGATGAAAGTAGGCTATGTGAGATCACAAGTTTAAAAATAATCTTGATGACTATAAGGACACTGAGTCATTTTTAAAACTTGACAGAAATGTGTGTTTACTTAGCTATAGCCTACTTTAGTGACATAATTGTCCTCAGAAGTGAGCTAAATGTGATTTAACATCCCCTTGAGAACATGTGGTCGTCCTCAATTGCAGAAAATGATTCATACACAAAATAATACATGAAGTATTGACATGAAATCAAAGTAGTACCCTAAGTTATTTTATGTTGAGTATTCTGTTTCAATCGTAAGCATGCCACAGCACAGCTTCAACAAAACTCTCACAGCCGAGTTTTCCTGTCAAAAATGAAATGCAGTGCCAATATGCATAAAGTCTATTTTAATAGGCCTACAACAATAAACAATAAGTTCATATTGCGTAACTGTACTATTGTACACACTATTGCCGGTTACTTTGTCTGTTTTTGCTCTAAAGAAAATAGTTACCTTACCGAGCATTGGCGTTCCGGAGTGAAGCAGTGTTTTTGAATGAATCTGAAATGATTCAATGACTCGCTCGTTAGGAATTACTTGTTTCATTCCTGAATGAATGAATCAGTTTTTTTTTTTAACTAATCCATTCATCCATCTAGTTTTAACCTATGGTTTTAACGGTCAACAGCATCGTAAATCCTGCAAAGTTTTTTATATATATATATATATATTTTTTAATCCAACACATTAATAACACTATAATTTGTATTATACCTTTGCATCAAAAAAAAAAAAAAAAAAAAAGTTAACCCTGCTGTGAGGTGCTGTGGGAGTGAGGGTAAAATTGACGTCTTTCTCTCTTCTGACTGCCTTTATAAATCTCTCTCTATTTTTTTCTTCTTTTTGAAAGTTGTGAAAACACTATTCTGGAGTTTTTCTTTTGCTATTTGCGCAAATGGGAACGCAAAATTTTTTTTTTGATGTAGTCTCTCATTCAGCGTTATAAAAGTTTACCCAACTATGATGACTTCTGCTTCTGAGAAACCTCAGAAATGTGAAAAGGGTCAATAGTGTAGCGATGTATGAAGCAGCTGCGCAGCTCACACAGAATCCACTTTCAAAGCTAGCAGCGTAACATGATGAATTTCGATTTATTTATTGCAATTTATTGCACGATCAATAAAACTTGATTTGAAATCTGCACAGGGAAATCATTCACCTCACAATAAATTCCTAATCACGTGGATTCCTATTTCGCCTGTTTAAAATTTGTTGAACAAAGTTAAATATGATCGCACCTTGAAAAGTCGATGTTGAACTGTATATCAATGCCAGAATGAACTTATGTATAGCCTAATGTTTATAAAAAGAAGTTTGTTGTACAGTATGTCTAACATGTTTGCGTGCTGGTCTGGACCACAATAGGGTTAATGATTGGGACTTACTGTAACTTCTGACAAAATCAGTCTTTGTCAGAAACAGGGCTGGACTGGGACAAAAAATCGGCCCGGGCATTTTGGCCCAGACTGGCCCACTATATACCACAACCGAACTCTGCACGCCCTTGAATATGTATACCAACTCCTATTAAAACCACTAATGCCATAAGTGAATAGGAGTGAGTAAGAGTTAACCGATGAAAATAACTTCTAAGTTGAACTATACTCCACAGTGATGAATCCTAAAGAAAGCTACAAGCTGGGATAGCAATACTGTTTTTTCCCACAGGATTTTGGGAAATCTGTGGTGAGTGCACCTCTGTCCCTCTAGGGGGGTTCGGGGGCATGCTCCCCCGTAAGAAAATTTTGTGCTTTTTAATGTTAAATTCATCAATCTGGTGCACTTTGAGAGTTAAAAATAAAGAGCTCCAACCCATATTCAGTGTGCAAATTGAACAAAGAAAAACTCAAAACTCTTTTAGTTGTGATATAGTGTCTGTCTACATTACACTACTACATAATAATAGTTATAATATTAATCCCATGGCAGTAATAGCCATATGTTGTAAAACAAATTCACTGAAAAATAAAAGCAACTTTCACAATTAGTTTCGTACTAATTTCTATACAGAGAAGCACATGATCTTTTATTTTTGACGGTAACGGCATCGAGCTTTTATTTTGAAGAAAAATATGGTTTACAAACTCATTACTCATTATTGTCTCATTACAATTCTAATAAAATGCGTAATCGTCAAATATGCAGATGTGTAAATAATGCGTAACTGGGTGGGTTCTTACATAGCCAGCCTAATGGTGTGTTCACACCGAACGCGAATTTAATTATTTGGGCGAGTAGATTACATACAAAGTCAATGCAAAGACGCGAATAGACGCATCATTCGCGCCGGGCGTTGCGAATGACGCGAATTGGGCGACGCGTTTGCCGCGAATGTCTTCCGCGCAAGTTGAAAAATTTGAACTCGAGCGAATGTTCAAGCGTCTAACTAAACGCGATAGACGCGTATTTGACGCTCTATTCGCGTTCGGTGTGTGAACAAGTGTTGTTGTGACTTAGGCTAGTTCTGCTTACCACAGTTCTCTGCACTCACTCACTCTCTCTTTATCCTCCTCACTATCCTCATCAGACACTTGAAGGGCCTTTGAAGTTTCTTTTTTCACGATATTTCTCTGCACATTCCTTGCGTTTCTTCTCCATCGGACCATCGCTCTGACTATTTTGACAGATACACACTGACACTGCTCGCTCACTCAGAGCTCAAAGGGGGAGGAGTTTAAAGATGTGATTGGACCAGCCCAGTGTCAATCAAGAAAATAACCAATGGGCTGCTGGTTTACGCGTTTCATCATGCGCCGGTCTGTGAGAAAAAGAAAAACCTACGCTGACTTTTTTGTCCAATGCATTACACCGGCACAAAGATCCCAGAGCCGCCAATTAAACAAAACTAAACGCAATGGGCCGCCGATATACGAGTTTTATGGGCCGTAAAAAAAAAAAAAAAAAAAAAAAAAAAAATTAAGTATGAGATGTATCGGCCCACAAAGCACGTCGGCCCACCGGGCAAATGCCCGGTATGCCCGATGGCCAGTCCAGCCCTGGTCAGAAACAATGTCAGAAATATTGAAAAATTGCATGAGTGCAGGAGCTGTGGGTGTTGAGGGAGCAGTGACCTTGGAGATGGGGATCCGGCCTGCTCCTGTGGCTACTGTCTTCTGCCTTAATGCGCAGTGGCAGAAACCTCACTGCCTCCCCGGAGAGACGCACACAT
Source organism: Rhinichthys klamathensis goyatoka (assembly GCF_029890125.1). Classification (NCBI taxonomy): domain Eukaryota; kingdom Metazoa; phylum Chordata; class Actinopteri; order Cypriniformes; family Leuciscidae; genus Rhinichthys; species Rhinichthys klamathensis. Next base: position 464,246 of record NW_026607111.1, on the reverse strand, counting down.
ACTCATGCACACACAGAGACTCGGTGTCGCTGACATCAGTTAAATCCTCAGACAGTTTAAATGCATGGGCTGAGTATAGGCCTCAGCTGTGATTAGTGCTGGGCAGAGTGATGAATGAGACTGCTGAAGACACACATGCACACACTTGTGCCGCATTGTTATCATGAAGAGTGATGGGGTGAGTCAAATTGCATGGCATATATGCAGGATATTACAGTGCTTGCCGAAGCTCAAGTGAAATGAATAGTGACCAATTGTGAACCGCATGTCCGTTCAAAGTCAGGGGCGGAGAAGGCATCAGATAAACCCGTTGGCATGATAACCGTGCACATACCAACCTTTACATTTTTGAGAATACATAAAAAAATTTAGATCATTTTTTTTTTCATTTCAGCCTTTTTCTGATCATTTGCTTCAACTGGAAATTCTGTCATTATCTAACTCAAAAGAACTTATCAAAATGTCAAAGCTCTTTCCCATACAATGAAAAAGCATGCAGAGAAAAAAACTGTCAAGTTAAATGTGTTAGATTAGAACGTAGGGAGAACATTTTTGTCAGGTTAGAAATACCAGTGCTGCCACCATATACAGCATAATTTCATAGTTTAACATTACAATTACGCAAGTATAGGTCATCTTGAGAGGAAAGTGAAATAAATTTTATAATTTGATGGATTGCACTATTATTGAACTAAACTGAATTAACATTGAACTAAACTGAATTAACATTGAACTAAATTGAGCTGAATAATGTCATCTTTAGCTGCTTTATAGTTGACATTGTTTTTGTTTTTTTTATAATTGAAGACATTGCAACATTATTTTCTTGTTTATTACTGTGCAGCTGCTTTGAAACAATCTGTATAGAGTTCTATAAATAAGGGTGAAATGTGATGTTCTACTTGCACCCTAAACCAAAACTATACTGCTTGACTTCTGCTCACATTTTACTACCAAGTTTTTAAAAACCATTATCCCTTCAATCATGTTTTGTCTCACTTAGGGCGCAGAGTCAAGATAACCACCCCCTCAAAAAAAAAGAAAAGAAAAAAATTAGTTGCATGACACCTTTGATAACACCTTCACTCTCATTTGGGCTTTACACAAACATCACAGTTTGGATTCATCATGTGTGCTGGCTTATATGTCAAAATGTGTGTTAGAACGTTTGATTTTCCAGTGTCAGATGTGTCATCATCTCTATTTGATCTGTCTGTCTCTTATTGTTATTCACCGGGATGCAGTTTCTCATGGGAAATGTTCTCTGATGTCAAATTCCACTCAGTCAGAATGGATGCTGATAATCTAACTCCATTAAGCATGGTTCTGGAGGCTTGGCTTCTCTTCTACACACACACACACACACATACACAGTCTATTTGCAGTCCTACATTGACAGAGCATCATGTCTACAGCCATAATCCCCCTAATTGCGTATGTCTTTTCATATTGACACATCCATAATTCACCTTAAATTGTTTATTCCACAAATTAATGCCATCAACCTGCCACTTTAGACGCACCGTGTGAAATAGGATTGTAGTGGCAGAGATGGGTCATGTGACTCGATTGTAATCACCGTAACTGAATTACTGCATACCGTGGTTTGTTGAGCCCAAGAGCTATCAAAATGCTTTTAGTTTCAGTTACTCTGAACTATGAGCCGAGGCCACAGGAAAGATAAACAAACCTACAAATGTTTATCTGTAATCTGGTTTTGACCATGCAACATTGGAGGGAAATTTTGTGTTCAGTGAAACTAAATTCATTGGTAACACTTTACTATAAGGTTTCATTAGTTAACATTAACTACGTTAGTTAACATGAACTAATAATGAACTGCACTTCTACAGCATTTATTAATCTTAGTAAATGTTAATTTCAACATTTACTAATACATTATTTAAATCAAAAGTTGTATGTGTTAACATTAGTTAATGCACTGTGAACTAACATGAACAAACAATGAACAACTGGATTTTTATTAACTAACATTAACAAAGATTAATAAATACTTAAACAAATGTATTCCTCATTGTAAATTAGTGTTAGTTAATACATTAAATAATGTTAACTAATGAGACCTTATTGTAAAGTGTTACCAATTTGTTTCAAGAGTATTGAAACGGATGTTTGGAAACCATGTCAATGTGTTATTGTATAAATTAAATTAAAACAATAAATAATAAAAGATAAATATATATAAAAATAAATCGTATACAATTATTAAATAAGATGTTTTAAATAAAAATCTAATGAATGTAATTTTCAGTACAATTTAAAGTTTTTTTTTTTTGCTCACTTGAATAAAAAATTTGTTTTGTTTTGTTTTGGAAGAAAGAAAGTCATGTTTGGACTGAAATGAGTGCAAGAAAATTATTGCAAAATGTTAATTTTTGGGTGAGATATTCCTTTAATGTGACATAGCAAATTTGGTCTCTGTGACACTGTTAAGTTAATGCACTGCAATATCTGTGTCCACCATTTATGTGGCAGTAAACAGCCTCACGTGGACGTCCTGTGACTCTGAGCTGCAGACTGGAGTTTATAAACGGACCTGTCACATTGATGATTGATTGAGTTTTTTCCCTGCTTTCTTGCACCATTGCTGCACACACACACACACACGCACGCACGCACACACACACACACACACACACACTGCTTCTGTCTGCAGTGACCTTCACTTCCTCTACACCTCATATTCTCTCTCCACCTCTTTCTGTGTTTGTGGTATACTGCTAAAGGCTCTTTCTTCAAATGAATCAGCTGTCTCCCTGATTGTGTTCTTAGATTTGAGTGGAGTTTTGCTCATTCTCTTTGTGTGAAGGGATAATTCTGTAATTCATGCTCAAGTATGTGCTGAACTGTGTGTAATGTTGTATTTAGTATGCGAGTATGTGTTGTAAGGGATAATGTACATTCAGATGGTCATTATCACAAAATAAACCCCAACAAGGTGATCAGGATTCTGATGTGAATACACACGAAATTCTCAATCTTGTGGATTCCCGTTGAAATGACTGCATTTCACCTGCGAAAATTCGATGAGTAACGTTAAATGTGAACCCACCTTAATAGGACCGTCCGGAAGTAGTGCAGATTTTGAGCCGAATTTCGACTCCCTGACAAATTATTACACCCCCCGTTGAAGTGACTACTGATTGCCTAATCCTAACCCCATCCCCTAATTCTAAACCTACCTATACTGGGGACTTGGGGGGTAGTAATTGGTAGTAATGATAATCTGGTGGGTGTCAGAACACAGGTGTTGTGCTGAATTCGGTGACCCACCTATGTGACCATATAGTAGTGACATTAGGGTTAGGGTTACCCAGATAGCAAATTACATCTGACCCAGTTGTGCCCCACATCTCCCACATTCTTCTGGCCGACATACCGCATGGAATGGCAGAGAAGACTCAACCTGAGTATGGCTGGCAATATAGCATACATCTGGGCACTCAACTATGGCACATATGGCTCAGTTGTGGCAGCGGCAAAGGTCACATGGGCCACATCTGGGCCACAACTCACACTTAAAACCGTCTTAATGTGTGTGGGCCAGATACAGCCCATGACATTTTGTGCTATAGTTGAGTGCCCAGATGAGGCCCGGATATGTATGCTATCTGGGTAGGGTTAGGGTTAGGATTGCATAGGATTCCCTACTACGTCACATAATTCAGTGGGTCACAATTATACACTGGTATATTGCCACGGGCAACGGTAAAATATCAAGTTTAGGGTCATTCTATGAAAATATTTTCACGCTCAGTTTTGCGGTTGAACAGAAAACGTACTCGGTTACTAGCACCTCATTGCAGTACACGAGATCCAGGGGGCGGAGTTGGATCCAGATCTAAGGGGTGGAGATGGGTAGGATTAGGGATCAGGGGGTGGAGATGGGTAGGATTAGGGATCAGGGGGCGGAGATGGGTAGGTTTAGGCAGAGAGTATCTCTCTATATGGCTCTGGGTTTAGGTATGTGTAAGGTGGGAGGAGTTGGATCTGGATCCAGCTCCTCCTCCTGGATTTCGTGTTCTGCAGTGAGGATCATCTCCACATTCTTGCGGGCTTTGACGTGCTCAGGAGTCACCTGATTGGTTCGGTTGTCCGAGCTGCTTCGCCATAAGGTGTGCAGTTGCTGCAGCACAGCCAATGAGTGAGCTTGCTGTGCTCACCGTTCTCGAAAGGGAACCATATTCTAAATTTTTTTTTGTTATTTTTTTGTTATACAATTATATACGTTACATTCTCGGATGTATTATCTTCTATGAGCTTTCAGCTGAACCAAGCGAGAGAAAAGAGGAAAGAGCGCTTTAGGACAAGAATGAAAGATTGACAGCGCGAGACGAACGAAGTGAAAGAACGACATGTGATTGACAAGGCAGATATTCAGCGAGACGTGACGCGCACACGTTCCTTCAGCCAAACTTTTGTCTTTCTTTTAAATAAAAGCATTCATTCTGTCCTTTAAACCGGTTTGTCTAGCTGTCCAACGTTCTCTCTTTCTTTTTATTTCTTCTTTCATTCCCATGTTGATGACTTGTGGAAAATCGCCAGGGCAGGCTCTCGGCCGTACGCCAGACGTTAACCTGCCTGTCAGTAACACCTGGCTGCAACGCAAAGTGAGTGATACGAGAGACGAGAGCGGATATATTTTCACAGTAAACGCTGCACTTTTATGGCGGTGACATCATGGAGTCTGTGTCTAGAATACATTGTCCTGGAAGAGTTTTTATCACGAGTGTTTTTTTTTTGTTTTTGTTTTTTTACAGCTGTAGCGCCATCTAGTGTAACATCAAGTTATTTTACATGTATTTATTTAGCACAGTGGTCCTATAGAGTCCATGAAAGTCATGATTGCAGTTTAAATAATAAATATCTCTCAAATCATTATCAAACACACCTGATTAGATAAGAGAGGCATCAAAAATGTGCAGTGTTGCGGTTGGGAGGACCATGGTTGGGAGCCACTGTGGTTTTGTTCGAAGGGACTTAGTGGAAAGAAACATAGGCCTATATATACAGTTTTTTAAGTATTTTATTGTATTCATCTATTATTGTCTGTAGATTCCAATCACAAGCCCATCTTTAAAGGCTGTTTTCTCAAAATGAGTTTTTTCCTGTAATTTTCTCATGTTGGCAGTGATAAAAAAAAATATTAAATAATCAAGAATCCCCTCTGTTAAAACCTTTGACTCAAAGAAGTCAACAAAAATGAAACAAGAATTTGAAACCCTTATCCAATGTTCAGATTTCTGGAAATGTATGCAAATTAGTGCATATTTAATTAGATACTAACTCATTTTCATATTTAAATATAACATTTTAGAAAAATTGTAAAACAATTTTTTTTTTTTGCAATTCTTGATGTATTCAATCAACTGGGGAAGTATGGTGATATCTATTAGTTTTTACATAAAATATTAAGTAATAATTAATAAAATAATGATTTAAAATTTTTATGTTTAATACAATGATTATTATAATTACATTATAGTGTAATTCCAGGAGTAGCAAGTAATACTAATGTAGGCTATATTAAATATATAATTATTTCCTTAGACATTATTGTTAGCCATATTGTTAATATTTTAATATGGCCACTATATAAAATGCTTCTTACTGAGCCTATACCATGTAGACAAAAAATATTTCACTCATTAAAAAAAATATTTTACACATACCATAAAAATAACATTCCATAATGACAAATGCACAAAAATATTTCAGGAAAAAAAAGACAAAATTAAAAAATTATCTCACCTGATGCCAGAGGTGTGAAACATTATTCTCACATCATCTCTGATTTTATTTCTAAGCTGAGCACTTTCCACCAATCTGCATGTCCTATCTGTTGTATAGAAATCGAGAGTTCACCTGAAAAAAATTATAATCATAAATGAAAAGAAATATTCGTGGTAATGTTAAACTAGCTGTACAAGACAGATGAGCATGATTCCATGTGTGTGGAATCTGGGATTTATTTATCCAGCCTAAGAAAGCAGGATCTGCTGTGAGAAAACAGCACAGCAGGATTTAAGTGGTGTTTATAAACTACCAGAACTTGTGTAGATGTGGCAATGTTGTGCGGGTCATGTGTTACTATGCAAGCTGTTTTGACTGAGGAGAATGATTTGAGGTCAGAAACTCAAGAGTATGCTTATACAGAAGTGCACTGAACTGTTTTATTTCAAAAGAAAAGGAACATTTAATTGTTATTCTATGACTCATAGAGATCTAAGTCTCTCTGTCTCTCCCTTTAGAATTTCCTGAGCCAATAAAGGGTGCCTCTACCGGAGGTATTATTGGTGGTATTCTTTGTGTGATCATCCTCATAGCCATAATTGCAACTACCATAGTGATGGTCCGCAAATGCCAGAGGAAAAACATAGAGTAAGTACTGCCACCTCTTTCATATTCTGTCTTTGACCCTGGTAAAAACAAGTTACTTAAACAGTGTGGGGGAAAGTTACTTTTAAATGTAATGCATTACAATATTGAGTTACTCCCTTAAAAAAGTAACTAATTGCGTTACTTAGTTACTTTTTATGGAAAGTAATGCGTTGTTACTTTTGCGTGACTTTTTTTTTTTACATGGGCTAGGCATGCTCCCGGTTTCTCTCAACATGGGGACAGGAGTGGTGTAAGCCAATAAATGAGAAAACAAAGTAACAGATATTTTGTTGTAAATTTAAAAGTAATGCGTTACTCGTTACTTGAAAAAAGCAATCTGATTACGTAACTCAGGTTACTTGTAATGCATTACCCCCAACACTGCGTATAAATGACCGGTGAATGTTTCCCACTTTACTGATCGTCTGTTTGTGTCTGTTCTTGCAGCCGTCCACCCACTCACAAACCTCCTCCTCCTACGAAGACATATTCATATTCAGACAGAGTGAGTAGAGCCGAAAGATTCATACTCTATTTTACACTTTGAGCAAATGCAGCTGAGTTCATTTTAAATTAGCTATATATATATATATATATATATATATATATATACAGGGGTTAGCATAAGTGAACACACCCATGCTAAAGTTGACTAAAAAGAGGATGAAAAATCATCTTTTGGAAATTGATCTTAATGCCTTAATTAAAAAAATGAGGAAAACTCCAACATTTAAGGACACCAATTTTCTTTGTGAAGGAATAATGTATCGTAAATAAATAAATGTTCTTCCTTAAAATGCAGGGTGCATAAGTCAGGACACCCCAATGTTAAATTCCCATAGAGGCAGGCAGATTTTTATTTTTAAAAGCCAGTTATTTCATGGATCCAGGATACTATGCATCCTGATAAAGTTCCCTTGGCCTTTGGAATTGAAATTAGTGATCGACCGATATATCGGCCGGCCGATATATCGGGCCGATATTTGCGGTTTTTACGTGTATCGGAATCGGCCGATACGCGGCTGCTGCGTTGGCCGATAGTTTTTTCCCGGCATTATTTATAGACAGGCGTCCACAGGCAGCTCTGTGCTGCTGGAGACGCTGCAGTTCACGTGCAGACCCTGCACTGTCCCTCCCCCACTAGCAGAGTGCAACCTGCGCTTCAAGATAACGGTAACTTTTAAACTTTCAAAGCATCTTTTAACTGTTTGACTGCTGAAATATTGTCAAACACTTTGAAAATGGAAACACGTTGCTCTATAACTGTTATGTGGTTGCAACTATATAGCTAAGCAAGTTTGTGGGTCCAAATGGAAAACGCGAATGACTCGTCTATAAAACTGCTTGCTTGCCATTGTATTTAGGGAGCTGCAAATAGCTGTAGGCTATCCGTTCAGTATGCATTAGGGCTGTCAATGAATATTCTAAATACGAATATATATTCGAATAGTTTAAAAAAAACTGAATTTTGAAGGTGAAAATTAATATTCGAATGTGGAAAAACACGCCCGCGGTAGCAGACTAACGTTACCACAGCACAGCTCGCTCGGAGCGCTCAGTGTCGGTTCTATGTACTGTGAAACTTCAATTAATGTATTTGTTTCAATCACTGAATGAAGCCTGCTATATACCTTAAATTGCTTGCACAAAACTCTTGATCAGCACTCAACATTTGTTTGTTGTTGTTCATTTAACCCGGTATGCGCGGAGAGCGTGAGGGTGAGTGCGAGAGAGAGAGAGAGAGAGAGAGAGTGCGCCTGCGAGTCCGGGCGAGCCAGAGTGAGCGCTGCGGTCTTGGCCATTAGTTGATTTACTCGTTTTTTTTTTTGTAGTAATACGTTGTCAAATATGTTTAAACTCAAATAAGCTAATTAATACTAGTAGATATGTCTCTTTGTATTAATTTGTCCTGTTATTGACGTAATGCGCGTCAATGACCAAATGCACGACGATATGCTCAAATATGTTTTTTTAGAGGGAATATACAAACGCCATTTGAGCAATTTTGACAGCCCTAGTATGCGTACGGTAGCTGTTACGAACACTGGTCATAGGATTAAGTAATACCAACGTTGTTCCGTGCTTTTTGTGGGAGATTTATTCAGCGACCACCTGGCTGAGGTTTGGACGCGTGTGGTGTGTGTCTCCCTCGCCATCGCAGTGATATTAGAGACTATGCTCATTTTATTTTATGTAGAAAAATTTAAACCATGGCAGTAAATAGTTCGTTACTTTTAAAATGAAGTACAGTGTGCACTGTGCACTTTATTATGCTGGTTGCTACTGTGTGCAATAGTGTAATTATTTTATTTATGTTTAAATATTTATTTTCAGCAGTGAACTTTTTTTTTGTTCTACCTCATGTTTTTAATATTTGTTAAATATTGTTTATCTACTTGTTCTTGTTCTACCTCACATGTTTTTACTATTTGTTAAATATTGATTTTTTTACGTTAAATAAATGTTACTTTTATTAAATTGAGACCTGTAACATTTGTTAACATCATGTCATTTTTATGATGTAAATTGAGGGAGCAAAATGTATCGGCTCCAAATATCGGCTCAAGAAAATCGGCAGCCCGTATCGGTCATCGGCTAAGGCTGATGGGGAAAAAATCGGTATCGGTATCGGCACTAAAAAATCCATATCGGTCGATCCCTAATTGAAATAGCCCCACATCATCACATAGTCTTCACCATACCTAGAGATTGGCATGGTTTTATTTTAGTTAGCCTAATAGCTGGTTTAATTTGCAAAGGCCAAGGGAACTTTATCAGGATGCATAGTATCCTGGATCCATGAAATAACTGGCTTTTAAAAATAAAAATCTGCCTGCCTCTATGGGAATTTAACATTGGGGTGTCCTGACTTATGCACCCTGCATTTTAAGGAAGAACATTTATTTATTTATGATACATTATTCATTCACAAAGAAAATTGGTGTCCTTAAAGGTTGGAGTTTTCCTCATTTTTTAAATTAAGGCATTAAGATCAATTACCAAAAGATGATTTTTCATTCCTCTTTTTAGTCAGCTTTAGCATGGGTGTGTTCACTTATATATATAAATGTGTGTGCGGTGTCCAAAAGTCTGAGTCCACACTGGAAATCGATGATTCCTAGCCTTGAGATGAACAGAAAGTTTTAAGGTTTTGAAAATTTTGAAAGCAATATGACATTAAATGGATGGGAAATATTCAAGATTCTGCATGCTACTGTTTCTTTTACTGTCTATAATGCACATTCAACATTCAAATAATTTGACACACTGCACTTATTGTGTACATACATGTTTTTACATTGTACTTATATTTAAAAATACCTGCATGTAATTACTGCTGTAATATATTTCTGTAATTACATCTATAATTACACTGTTGATTCGAAACCCTAACCCCTTAACCTATACCTTTAAACCTTTTGTTGTCACGCTGTGGTGAAGGAGGAAGACAAGGCAGGCAGAGGATCCAATATAAACTTCTTTACTTAAGTGAATATGTAGGATACAAACAGGCAGGTGTCACTCACTACAATATAACCGTACATAGACGAGAACCGACAAAGGAAGACTGAACAGGAGGAACTAAATACACACACTGATGAACAGAAACAGGTGACACAAATGATGATAATTACAATGCACAGGTGACAACAATGAAGACAAGCAGGTGTGTAGACAAGAGGGATGCTGGGAAGTGTAGTGAAGAGGCGGAGACAAGACAGACTGTGACATTACACCCCCCCTCCGGAAAGCGCGACCTCGCGCTGCAGAGGAACCAAGGCGGAGTAGATGGAGGGAGGAGCCAAGGCGGAGCAGATGGAGGGAGGAGCCAAGGCGGAGCAGATGGAGGGAGGAGCCAAGGCGGAGCAGATGGAGGGAGGAGCCAAGGCGGAGCAGATGGAGGGAGGAGCCAAGGCGGAGCAGATGGAGGGAGGAGCCAAGGCGGAGCAGATGGAGGGAGGAGGCAAGGCGGAGGCGGGGCTGACGACACCAGGGGGCCGACTGACAGGGGCGGAGCAGGTGAGAGAGGAGACCAGGGTGAAGCCGTAGAGCCGACGAGACAGGGTGATGCTGAGGGACTGGAGGGACATGGTGAGACCGTAGGCTCCGGCGACTGAAGGGTAGACAGGGACACAGAAGGACACGGTGGAGACAGAGGGAGTGAGGACCAAAGGGAAACTGAGGGGAGTGAGGAGTCCAACAGAACCGGGGGGACGAAAGGACGAGGCGTAGCCAGAGGAGAGAAGTCCAAAGGTGAGGGAAGGCCGACGAGGGACCAAAGTGGATCCGGGGGGACGAGGGAGCCTGGCGGAACTGGGGGACTGAGGGGCCATGGTGGAGCTGAGGGAGGTAAGAGCCAAGGGGGAGCAGATGGGACGAAGGACCGAGGTAGAGTCCTGGTTGAGGAGGTTGGAGGCGGAGGCCAGGGATCCACCGACCAGGCTAGATCAGCAGGGCTGGTAGTCAGGGGTGGACGGGTTGAAAGGTGGCAGATGAAGGGAGGTGGGAGAGGGAGGCTGGGTGGGAATACAGTCTCTGGCAGGGCGGACGGGACCAGCGGTGAGGGCTCGGCAGGGCTGGACGGGACCAGCGGGGAAGAAGTCTCTGGCAGGACGGCGGTCTCTGGCTGGACGGCGGTCTCTGGCTGGACGGCGGTCTCTGGCTGGACGGCGGTCTCTGGCTGGACGGCGGTCTCTGGCTGGACGGCGGTCTCTGGCTGGACGGCGGTCTCTGGCTGGACGGCGGTCTCTGGCCGGACGGCGGTCTCTGGCCGGACGGCGGTCTCTGCTGGGCTGGACGGGACCAGCAGCGAAGGCTTGACTGGGCTGGGCGGAACCAGCGGTGAGGGCTTGGTGCTGGACGGAACCAGCGGTGAGGGCTTGGTGCTGGACAGAACCAGCGGTGAGGGCTTGGTGCTGGACGGAACCAGCGTTGAGGGCTTGGTGCTGGACGGAACCAGCGGTGAGGGCTTGGTGCTGGACGGAACCAGCGGTGAGGGCTTGGTGCTGGACGGAACCAGCGGTGAGGGCTTGGTGCTGGACGGAACCAGCGGTGAGGGCTCTGAAGGGCTGGATGGGACCAGCGGAGAAGGCTCTGAAGGGCTGGACGGGACCAGCGGTGAAGGCTCGGCTGGGCTGGTGGTCATGACATGCCATGGGAGGAAGCTCTCCAGGCATCGGGAGAGTGCCTCTCTCCAGTCTAGGCCGGAGATGTCTGGGAGCTCCCTCGGGTCCACGGTCTTCGCCCCCAGCCGATAACATGCCATGATGGCCCTGTCGTCCAGAGGGCTGGAGGCAGCCAGTGGAACAAACCTCCAGGTGAATGTGAACAGATCGCGGCTATCCAAAGCCAGTGCCGCGATCTGCCCGGCCAGCTCCCAGCTCATTTAGTTAGGTCGGTTCTTCTGTCACGCTGTGGTGAAGGAGGAAGACAAGGCAGGCAGAGGATCCAATATAAACTTCTTTACTTAAGTGAATATGTAGGATACAAACAGGCAGGTGTCACTCACTACAATATAACCGTACATAGACGAGAACCGACAAAGGAAGACTGAACAGGAGGAACTAAATACACACACTGATGAACAGAAACAGGTGACACAAATGATGATAATTACAATGCACAGGTGACAACAATGAAGACAAGCAGGTGTGTAGACAAGAGGGATGCTGGGAAGTGTAGTGAAGAGGCGGAGACAAGACAGACTGTGACATTTGTATTTCAACATTGTACAATTATCTAATAATTTTTTTGACAAGTACATAGTAGTTTAAAGCACCTGATATAAAGTTTGACCTTGGTCACTAATCAAACAAGTACACTTGTAACGTTGATCATGTTAAAAATCTTTGTACAGACAGTCAGATGTTCTTGCATTCATTGAAGCACAAGATGCTCTTTGGATCATCTCAAATCATGCTGGAGATCATGATCATCAGGTTTTACACTAACTTGTGAAGTTAATGTAGCTTGAGTGCTGCTGTCATCAAAGCAAAAGGGGATATGATGGGAATTTTAGTGGAAATGCATGAAATGTTTTCTTTAAAATAGTGAAAGTGCTTTTAAGGAAGATGGAAATTCTTGTGATTCTTTTATTAGTTTTGCTCAGTTCCTGTTTTATGATCTAAGAAGTTTTATTTCAGTTAGTTGCTCAGACAACATTTCTAATTTTCATTTAATTTTTGTTTTAATTAAAAACTTTCCATTTTTTTAAATGTATTATTTAATTTATACATATATTAGTTAACAATAGCAACACTGGATGGACTGCCATCCTCAAACTGGATTAGGACAGTCTGAAAAAAAATCTACCAAAAAATCTGAAATTCTTTCAGAAGAAACTTTTCACCTATAATTATGGTAGCTTGTTTCTGCCACTGAATAAAAAAGAAAACAGTAATTTTACTTTTTATCTCACAATTGTGACTTTTCTTTCCTCTGAGAAGTGTGAGTTGTAAACTCGCAATTGTGAGAAAAAAGTCAGAATTGTGAGATAAAAAGTCGTGATTACTTTTTTTTATTCAGTGGCAGAAACAAGCTTCCATAAAGCGCAGCAATTGACCCTTTTCTTTTCCTTTCCTTTTGTAGCCGAGCATCAGTAAACCTGAGTCTACTGAGCTCATGCACCATGAGACCGAGAAAGAGGAGCCAATGACAGTAAGAGGCCATTTCTCTCCCTCTCTCTATTCCTCTAATCCGTTGTGGCATTTAAGGTGGTAAATCATACATATTTGATGGCATGTTCATTTTCCATGCATAATTCAGGCGTATTACTCACAGATCATAATCCTCTCTATCATAGAAACACATGTGCCTTGACTCTAATCACAACACAACAATCTCTACTCTGACAGGATCATTTAGTATACTATGATGACAAGGATCATCATGAGCCTTCCTGGGAGGACAAAACGACTCCTTACCATGATGACAGAGACGAAGACGAAGACGGAATGATGGGAGAGGAAGGCCTATATTACATCACTTCCTCTGCCACTAGAGGGAGCAGTTTCATGTCACCAGCTGTGATAGTGTAGGGATCATACCGAGTAGGTTTTTATACTGTAACCTGAGCACAATTGTACTGTTTTATATTGTAATATGAAGTATGGGTTTGATTGCAAAGGCTTTGATAAACCCAAACACTGTAAGGGCCCTGTTATTCAGTGCCCATTTCATAGAGACCTCAATGAGAGAATGAAGACGTCATTGTGATTAAGCACACAGATGTAGTTGTGAACATGCACGATTATTTGTCCTTCTGTAGCTGATTAAGGATTGTGCCATTTTTTTGATTGACTATGAATGAGAATTAAAGCAGCCATAAGGACAAAATGAGCCAGTGATCAACATACATTATTGAATCATTATTATTGTGGTTATTATTAGCGATGTAATTCACTGAAATTTCTTTCTTTCTGTTCCTAAACTCTCTTTTTTTTTACTTTGTACCTTACAAGATTTAGTTTTTGTATTGATTTCCTGTTTTAGTAAATTTCATTAGATTAATCATCTAATAATTTGCACCCTCCTGACTTTTATAGTAGCATTTATGATAATTGCATTGATTAAAAAAATATATATATTTGATTTGATTTTATTGTTTTCATTTGCTCCAGTTTACGCTCAATAAACGGGGTGATACGCTTTCTAGGTATTTTATGTATGCATCAGTGACAGTGTCACTGCATTATCCTCAACAATATGCGTGAATGGATGAGTCTTAAAATTGTGTGTGCAAATGTGTGTGCAATGCAAATATGGAAATCTGACCTTTTGTACAAAGGAGTTCACAAGCTCACATATTGTTATAAAAGTACGGCAATTTTCAGTTAGCCTACTTTTAAAGAACTATGATTGAATATCTATCATTGATCATATTTTTCTTTTTTGGTGTTGCCTGGGGCCTTTACTACCATATTTAGGCCTGCCTACCACCAGTAGGCATTCAGTTGCAGCCAGGTTAAACACAGTCTCGTTTAATGTTCCAGAAGTATCTAAACGAACAGCCAAAACAACAACAACAATATATAGGCTACTCACTGTAAAACGCACAAACACACAAGAACATACTCACTGCGTAGATGCTGTGACGGTGGTTTGTTTTGAATCACACCAGTGGAGGGCGCGCGCTCACAGATAAAGAGCACTCGTAGTTCTCGCAGGTGTTCAGTGGTGAACACTCACTAACTGCAGTTGCATGCTAACCATCTTAAACTAACAGGTACATAGTTTTCTACAACCTAAAATCATTTAAAACTGTTATCAGATTGTGTATTAATAAAGTACCCTGAGTTCAGTCAACAATCTTCCCTACAGTCTAAAATCGTAGAAACAGCACAGACATGCTAATTAAAGGCTAATAATAATACATTTTGTTGGTAATGTGCTTTTTTTTCTGCACTCAAAGCGCCACAACAGTGAGTATAAAATAGAAAAAGATGCAACAACAATTAAAATGAAATAAATAACAAGTTAGTAAAAAAAAAATAAGTCTTAACTTCTTGAAACATTCCAGTTGAAGCATTTCTAATTGTGATAGGAACAGTATTCCACAACAATGGCATGATATGTGATTTAGAGTTACTGGTAAACTGCAAATGTAACAGACAAAGAGAATTTGTGGAGAATTGATGAGCATAATTATGGTCAACATAGCATAGCTGTAAGGATGTGTTGAAATAGGCTACTGCTGTCAGAAAGCTTTTTTCATCATCCCCTTCGGGCAGTAATTGAAGACGGAGCCTGTCAGCAGTAGGACTGAAGGGTGTCAAGAGCTGTAGAAACTCCCCGGGGCTCGCCAACCCCCACACCCTCGTCCACCATGGGTGTTCCCACATCCACAAAAAAGAACACAAATAATTAAAGATTAAATTCATTAAAGATGCAAGGTCGGGACAACCTGTGACTCACATGAGATTTTAGCAATAAAAACCACAACGATCCAATCCATTCCTGATGGACAAAATCAAGTACTGCCCTACATTTTTCTGGTTCAAGAAGCCATTTCACTTGGATATATGTCACAAAAGGGAACAAAAGACTAAACTTCCACTTCATGCTGACTTTGTTACATACAGTGGGATTCAAAAGGCCACTAGTGAAAATGTTTTTATTTGACATTTTTCTATTTTAATAAAAAATGTTGTATTACAAATTTTTAGAATAATCATTATTAGAATAATCATTTTAGTACAAATTTAATTGAACCCTGCAGATCTTTGAGGATTTATTCAAATTAAGACCCCATTGTGTCTTTTCTTCATCTTATCTCTTCTCACATAGTCTCGTGTCCTACCTTTGCACTGCAGAGTGCTGCAAGAAACCGCTGATGAAATCGACATCCCCAAATAATCCAAAATGTTCCCGCAGAGGCCCTGGTTGTGGCTTGCCCAGGGACAGCTGTTGCTAGGCAACAAATGACATCACCACAGCAACATTCTCACTCAGCCTCATCAGTAGACCGACAGAAAGTGTGAGAGAAATAGAGAGAAGGACAAAGTGTCTGGCTCTGAACTGTGTGGTTGGCTGGTATGTCATTAATATGGCAGCTGTGTTCTGGATTTAGAGCTGCCCTCAGAAGAAAAAAAATGGGATTATTACTGAGAAACTGTCATAGAGCAGCCTTTGAAATATATATATAAATATATATACACTCACCTAAAGGATTATTAGGAACACCATACTAATACTGTGTTTGACCCCCTTTCGCCTTCAGAACTGCCTTAATTCTACGTGGCATTGATTGAACAAGGTGCTGAAAGCATTCTTTAGAAATGTTGGATGAGTGGTACCCGGTGGGGTCTTCTGCTGTTGTAGCCCATCCGCCTCAAGGTTGATGTGTTGTGGCTTCACAAATGCTTTGCTGCATACCTCGGTTGTAACGAGTGGTTATTTCAGTCAAAGTTGCTCTTCTATCAGCTTGAATCAGTCGGCCCATTCTCCTCGGACCTCTAGCATTAACAAGGCATTTTCGCCCACAGGACTGCCGCATACTGGATGTTTTTCTCTTTTCACACCATTCTTTGTAAACCCTAGAAATGGTTGTGCGTGAAAATCCCAGTAACTGAGCAGATTGTGAAATACTCAGACCGACCCGTCTGGCACCAACAACCATGCCACGCTCAAAATTGCTTAAATCACCTTTCTTTCCCATTCTGACATTCAGTTTGGAGTTCAGGAGATTGTCTTGACCAGGACCACACCCCTAAATGCATTGAAGCAACTGCCATGTGATTGGTTGATTAGATAATTGCATTAATGAGAAATTGAACAGGTGTTCCTAATAATCCTTTAGGTGAGTGTATATACCGACACTGTTGTCTCAAACTGTTGTCGCAAAACTGTTTGTTATGGTGGCAGAACTGTGCGATGTAATTTAAATTAATTTACATCATTTTCACAAAATATTGAATTGGGTTATGTTGAATAATCTTCATTGTTTTCATTGTTTTGAAATTGCTGGTCTGGGTAAAATTAAATATATACATAAAAGCTATTTAAAAAGTAGTAAAAATAAAAGACGACATACTGTAAAATGTTTTAATTTGGACTGCATATAAAAAAAAATATATAAAAAATTCAACCCATGGGACACAAATTCATTGATCACGAATAATTTTTTATAAATAAATTCAAAGAATAATAAAACCTGGATAAATGACTCCATTTCACATACAATCATTCATTTAGGATCTGTGTGCTTGATACAGAAGGCCTCGGGAACATCCTCCACCCCTCGACTAAGCCGTCTAAAAATAAATGAGAAGAGAGTAGGATGAGCAGGCGGAGAGGATGGAAGGATAAAAGAAGAAGGTTAAAGAGGGTGCAGGTGAAGTACACATTCCTCTGATCCTTCCTTGCTCTCTCCCAATCACAGTCAAATGTGTGCATGTACTTATTAACATGTGTCTCTTCCTTGCTCATACAGTCTGATGGACAAACTCCACCCCTCCATTTCTGTCTGTAACCATGTGTCTGACTATGATGAGCATGGCAGCATGTGCACTGTTGTCATGGCTGGTGAGTAAAGGCCGTTTCCATGTAGAGTAGAGCACACTCAACACAAATAGTTTCCACAAATACTAATAACACAACTGTTGCTTAAAGTCAACATGAAATGACATTCGCAACACATTTTACTTTGTAATGTGATGTATTTTGAAGTGAAACGGGATTTTCAAGAAGAAAAAATATGTTGAACAGGACCTTTATCCAGCAGAAATTAATTGGATTAAGTGAAAAAGTGGGCTTAACGTACTGGAACGCAGCCAAACCTGAATGTCTAAAACGCTATTTGGCTATTAATTAACATTATCCAATAGCCTGCATGGCCTAGGTGATGTCAGCGGAAAATAAGTTATTTTATAGGTGGAACAAGTTTTTAGACTTTGGTTATTTGAATACATATTGATTATAGATTTGATTATAGATGATTTGATTATGAAGCTAAAGAGATATTTTTTTTCTTTGGAATATCATGCACTGATGAATTCTTAGTTATACCAGATAGGCCTATGTGCATTACGGAATTAGGGTTAATGTGCATGTCATTGATTTTAAACAAAGGACTGATAAAATGTTGTGTAACTACATTTTGTTTCGAAATGTAATGATGAGGAGCAGTTGGAGTTAACCAAGGCTCCGGGATCATATTGCAGATTACACCTCGTTAGGCTACTAATGCTGCACACTCCAGTGCTAATCTGTCACGATTTGAGAAGTTCAGATATGACGTCAGGTGAGATTTGGAAACCATCTACAATGACAGAAATATTTAGGAACTATTTAGGAACATATTCGCATGCTTTGGACAGTCACGGAAGCACTGTGCGTTGTATTAAACAGTATCTTCAGGGTTTGAAGGGTAAAATGTCAAACGGCGACTGAAAACGTGACAACTGGAGTGAAGAAGAGAGCGTTTCATTATTACTTTTATAGTCTGAAAAGTCCATTCAGGATAAACTTGATAGTACAGTTGGCAATATATACAGTAATAGGATGATGCGCAACGTTAGAGCTTTTGTGTAAAGATTGCATGAAGCGTTACTCCAGTCAGACACTGACACTGCAAATATGCAAATAAGGACGTTAACCCAGGGTTAGGAATGTACAGTGTGAAACGTCAGTTTATGAATGCCCAAGATTAATTGTTAACCTCGGGTAAATTATGAGCAATGTGAATCTTGGGTCAAGATAACCCAGGATTTCTTTTACCCGGGGTTTAGAATGACCCAAGGTTAACTATGTCAATATGAAAAGCCCTTATGAGGGTTAATTTTAGGGGCATGGTTAGGGGAAAATATACACAGAGGTTGCTGGCTGCTAAATAAAGTTTCCTAAATACTTATACATAGTCTGCTCTCTGTTCAGTGACACATCACACTTATTAGAATTTTAAGTGTGTGATAAGTTGTATCAGAAACAGACCTCACTGTGCATCTGCATGTTATAAACACAATAGCTCTGCTCCAAAACCCAGTGCTCTTTCTCACTGTCTTCTATAGCAGCATCCGAACAGAAATGGAACCTCATATAAGTGACTGATTTGGAACGCTCTACATAGCCAACAACCAAATGTGTCATATTAATAGCGCTCTGCACCCAAGGCACACATGAGACTCGCCTTACAATTAATTTCAGTACAGCCAGCATGAAAGAAATGATGTGATGATAAGTGAATATAGTGAATTATAATATTGTGAATGATTCCACGGTATTTAAAGCCACTAAGCCCACTTTACTACATTTGAGACAACTAAGAGGCTAAGAGGATGATATTCCTCAGTCACGTGACTGCAGACCCCCTATAGTTACTCTTTGTGTGTAAAGAGTAATAGAAGCTGTGATTAGACAGATTGATTAAGGTGCTTAGTGGACAAGATCTCTTATTCTCTCTGTAGACTAAAGTAGAGTAGAGGCCTTCTCTACCCCAGAATCATTTACAGAACCTCTCTCTCTTGTTCTGACCTCCCTCATCCACTGGTTCTGGTTCACCTCTGGCCCTGAGGCGGGCAGGTTGTCCTGGACTAGAGGAGGAGAAGTTGAAAGAGGAGACGGAGGAGGACACCTGGACAGAATGGTGAGTGAGAGAGAAATGAGGGGGATATTTTAGGTGGAAGATAGGTAGATGGTGATAACATTTCACTGGCATTGTCTGGGTGATGGGGGTGAGTAAATAATAGAAATTTTATTTTGGGTGAACTAATTTAAAATTATTTTTATAACTATAAAACAATATAATATTATATAATACAATATAAACAATGCAATACAAAAATGTCCCCTTTGCATACCGCACATTAGGCATATTGATTTTGAGGGGTTGTCTTTAAACAGTGTAAGGTGGAAGAACTGACATTGTCCAATCGGAGAGGATTGGGTTTTGTCCACCTGCTCATATGAATTCAGCACCACATGGTTCACTGTAACTGGTGAGATAAACACATAATTAGTCAGCACTCATGAGATCACATTGGATCAGTTTTTGTCCCCTCCCTCGTAATTTCTGCTCTGCTGAAAAGAGTAGTACTGCTGGTCACCAGCATATGTTGGGTCTTTGGATGCCAGTGTGCTGTTGTCCCCACCAGGATTCTTAAAATTAATTCTGGAGGTTTATTTATCAGGAGGTATATTAGATTCTGGTTCCATTGCCAATTCACTTTACTGGTTTGGTTCCTTTACTGTACTGTAAACGATTCTCTTATTATTAATTTTGAGGGAGAAAGTATGGAAACTGTAATGAAAATAATTCCTATTGCATAAGTACACTTAGAATTCATGTTGGATTAGGAGATCATTTGAAATTTCAGCTGAACATTATTAAGAAATAAGAATTTTTTATACAATTCTTTAAAGAGCTTACTTTTTTTGTATGAAGCAACTCTGTTATCTCTTTTAAATGGATACTTTAGATTTAGTTGATCTCAAAGTGACAAGCCCTTGTGAAAAAGGACACTTTTAGCATACATTTTAAAAGAGTACTTATTACTTTAAAACTTTTAATTTGCCATTACTACAAAGTCCATTTTAAAAAAAGTGTACTTAAGTGTGTTAAGAAACATTCATGAAAATGTACTCTCTTTAGGTACACTTAAATGGCCTTTTATTTCACACTTCATCACAAGGGAGTACATCACAAAAGTAGTGTTATGAATCATGCTCAAAAGACAATTGTTAAAGGAAGACGTTTCATAGCTGTTAACAGTCAAAAATCATGAAAATCATTTGGTTCCAGTATTACTGTGAGTGTGACTGTTTGTCAGGCATTCCACTTTTATTCCTGATATTTCCATAAAATAATCCTTTCCATTAATTAATTATTGAAGTAAAAAAAAAAAGAAAAAAAAGAAGCTTTAAGAACATGGAAACTCATGAAACGTCTAGGTTACATATGGTAACCCTCGTTCCCTGAAGGAGGGAACGGAGAAGCTACGGAGACCAACGAATAGGAAGAGGCCAAACTACTTCGAGTGAAACTAAACGAGCCAATGCACATTGGCGTGCAATCGTTTGCATCAGCTGTTCAGCCACGCAGTGCGGGTATATAATGAGCAGCAGGTGCGATTGCACTTCAGTTTTTTGCTGAGGAGCCGAGCCGATAAGCTGGCTGCCCCAGCGGGCCGCAGCAGATGTGGCGACGGGATCGAAACTGACGAATAGGAATCCCTACCAAAGGGCCACAGCTGCTGACCCCATCCAGCGCCCTGTGCGAGCCTCTTGCCCCTTCTTGCCTGGAAGGATGATAGGAGAGGGCTTACACAGAGTGTATCTGTCACTGCTGTTCCTGTCACGGTAGATGTATTCGCTGGTTCCTTCTAGTCTTGTGTTTATGTTGTTGTATGAGTGCACGTGTGCAAGGGGCGTGTCTGTATGTCATTACCTGATCCACTCCAGCTGTTCATCATTACAATCACCAGCTGCAGTTCATCTCACCACGCTTCTTAAACTCACCGCTGTTCTCTCACCTTTGTCAGATCGTTGTTTGATGTTCCCCTGTCTTCTGGTTCGTGTTCCTGCCTGGTGTTTCCTGTTCGTCGTCTTCCGTGTGGATTTGGATCGTCTCACCGTTTGTCTGCACGTCACCGGTATTGACCATCGAAGTCCCTGCGTCACCTATCTCCACCTGGCTCACTGCACCCTGGACTTGTGTGTTTTGTGCTTCAAATAAATATTGTATTATACTCGCGATTGCTTCCTGTGTTTCTGCCTAACATGACAGAACGATCTGACCATGGTATGGAAGCAGCGAGCGCCTCGTCATCCTCACTCGAAGAGTTCATCCATCACAGCATCCGTAGAATGGACTCGCAAGAGAAGGAGATTGGAGATACGGGCCGTGCAGTTCAAGCCCTGGTGACGCAGGTGTCCGAGCTCACCCAGCAGATCCAGCGCCTACGACCTCCCACTGCGCCACCCACACCGGCCGTTCCTCCCGCACCATCAGGAAGCCCCTCCCAGTCAGAACCCCGGCTACCCACCCCAGAGGCATACTCAGGTGAACCGTCATTTTGTAGAGCTTTTTTGACTCGATGTTCCATGCACTTTTCCCTGCAACCTCACACTTTTCAGACCGAGCAAGCCAAAGTGGCGTTTGTGCTGACGCTATTGACTGGGAGAGCGGCACTCTGGGGAACGGCGTGGTGGGAAAACCAAAATCCATGCTGTGCCTCGTTCCAGACCCTCGCCGCCGAGATGAGACTGGTTTTTGACCGTGCGGTCACTGGAAGAGAGGCGGCCAGAACATTGGTCGAGCTACGGCAGGGAAGAAGATCAGTGTCCGAGTTTTCCATCGAGTTCCGGACCTTGGCGGCGGAGTGTGGATGGAACGAGGAGGCGCAGTGGGACATGTTCCTGCATGGGCTGGCTGACCACGTCCAGAAGGAGATCTACGCCCTGGATCTTCCCACTACCCTCAACGGACTCATTGATCTGGCCCTGCGGGTGGACGCTCGGCTGTCCAGAGTCGAGCGTCGAGCCACGCCCACCCGCACACTTGAGGCAGCCGACGGGCTACGATCCAGCGGCAGGGACGTGGTCAGCCCCGTCTACGATCACGAGCCCATGCAGGTGGGTCGAGCTCGGCTTTCCCGGGAGGAGAGGGAGAGGCGGAGGTCCCAGGGCCTTTGCCTGTACTGCGGAAGAGCCGGACACTACGCCTACAACTGTCCGGTAAAAGGTCCAGCCCGATAGTAAACATGAGGCTACTATCGGGTGGGATCTCCGCCAGGAAGACCTCATCCACGACAAGATCTACCTCCACCCTCCTCTCGGTAAGACTAAGATGGTCAGTCCACCAGCACGATTGTCAAGCACTGTTGGATTCGGGGGCCGAAGGTAATTTCATGGACCATAATTTTGCACGCAGATTTCAGATTCCAATCAAACCCCTCCCACAGCAGATTGCAGTTCATGCACTCAACGGACAAGAACTTCCCACCATCTCATTATCCACTGAAGAAATCACTCTCATCACCTCTGGCAATCACTCGGAAACTATTTCATTTTTTATTCTGGATTCACCCCTGGCACCCGTTGTTCTAGGACACCCATGGCTCATTCAACACAACCCCCGAGTGGACTGGATACATAGATCTGTGCTGGAGTGGAGTCAGGAATGTCATAGGTCTTGTCTCGTGTCTGCTTGTTCGTCTGTACCTGTTTCTGTGTTTCAGGAGGAAGCAGGGGATTTGTCTAACGTGCCCGCGGAGTATCTGGACCTGAAGGAAGTGTTCAGTAAGTCTCGTGCTGCTTCTCTCCCTCCGCATCGTCCCTACGACTGTGCAATAGATTTACTCCCAGGTAAGTCTCCGCCTAAGGGCAAGTTATCTTCGCTTTCGATTCCTGAAAGAGAGGCTATGGAGAAATATATTTCTGATTCTCTAGCAACCAAGTTCATTCGCCCTTCCTCTTCTCCAGCGGGGGCGGGGTTCTTTTTTGTGGGGAAAAAGGATGGTTCTCTGCGACCTTGCATTGATTACCGAGGGCTGAATAACATCACGGTAAAGAATACTTATCCTTTGCCGTTGATGTCTTCAGCCTTCGAGAGGTTGCAGGGAGCATCCATCTTCACCAAATTGGACTTACGTAACGCTTATCATTTGGTCCGCATCAGGGAGGGTGATGAGTGGAAAACTGCGTTTAACACCCCTAGGGGGCACTTTGAATATTTGGTCATGGCGTTTGGGCTGTCCAACTCCCCAGCAGTTTTCCAGGCACTGGTCAATGACGTGTTGCGAGATATGATCGATCAATTCATATATGTCTACCTGGATGACATATTGATTTTTTCTGCATCTCTCCAGGAGCATGTGCAGCACGTCCGACGAGTGCTTCAGAGGTTGCTAGAGAATGGGCTTTTTGTCAAGGCGGAGAAATGCGATTTTCATGCACAGTCTGTTCCTTTTTTAGGATACATCGTGTCGTCTGAGGGGATGCGGATGGACCCTGAGAAGATTAAGGCTGTGGTGGATTGGCCAAGTCCAGATTCCCGCAAGGCCCTGCAGAGGTTTCTGGGGTTCGCCAATTTCTACCGGCGATTCATTCGCAACTTCAGCCAGCTGGTCGCGCCTCTGACTGCCTTGACCTCCCCCAGAACTGCGTTCAGGTGGTCCGACACAGCCGAGACTGTGTTCAAGAAACTCAAAGGCCGCTTTGTTTCAGCCCCCATTCTAATTACCCCTGATTCATCACGTCAGTTCGTGGTGGAGGTCGACGCATCAGAGGTGGGAGTAGGGGCGGTGTTATCTCAGCGTTCACCTGTAGACGACAAGATGCATCCTTGCGCGTTTTTGTCCCATCGTTTATCTCCAGCCGAACGTAATTACGACATTGGTAATAGAGAGTTGTTGGCAGTCAAGTTGGCGTTGGAGGAGTGGCGTCACTGGTTAGAAGGGTCGGGGGTACCTTTTATCGTCTGGACTGATCATAAGAACCTCGAATATATCAGAACTGCTAAAAGATTGAACTCCAGGCAGGCTCGGTGGGCACTTTTTTTCGGTCGTTTTGATTTTTCTCTCCAATATCGTCCGGGTTCTAAGAACATCAAACCCGACTCACTTTCTCGTATATTTGATTTTTCCGGTCGCCCGTCCACTCCCGAGTGTATTTTACCCGAAACCGTATTTGTTTTAACACTCACATGGGAGGTCGAAGCGAAGGTCAAAGAGGCCTTGGAAGGGGTAACGCCTCCGCCCGGGTGTCCACCGAACCGATTATTTGTGCCGGAGGGCTTACGGTCTGACGTTATCCAGTGGGGTCACAGCTCCAACGTAGCTTGTCATCCAGGAATTAATCGCACTGGATTTCTAGTCAAGCAACGATTCTGGTGGCCACTTATGGCTCGTGACATTCGCGATTTTGTTTTGGCTTGCTCTGTTTGTGCCACGGGTAAGTCTTCCAATCGACCTCCAGATGGGCTACTTCAACCGCTGCCGGTGCCTTCGAGACCCTGGTCCCATATCGCTCTAGATTTTATTACCGCCCTCCCACCCTCCCAGGGTAACACAGTAGTTTTAACTGTGGTGGACCGATTCTCGAAGGCAGCACATTTCATTCCCTTACCCAAATTACCTTCAGCTAAGGAGACAGCGGCTACGGTCGTAGATCATGTCTTTCGGTTACATGGCCTCCCGATAGACGTGGTCTCCGACCGGGGACCCCAGTTTGTGTCCAAATTTTGGCAAGAATTTTGTAGATTACTGGGGGCGACGGTTAGTCTGTCATCTGGGTTTCATCCCCAGAGCAATGGTCAAACAGAGAGAGCCAACCAAGATTTGGAGAGAATGTTGCGATGTTTGGTTTCCAGAAATCCTTCGTCTTGGAGTCAACAACTGTCTATGGTGGAGTACGCACACAACACGTTGCCAGTGTCAGCGACGGGCTTATCTCCGTTTGAGTGTA
This sequence comes from Rhinichthys klamathensis goyatoka, assembly GCF_029890125.1. Lineage (NCBI taxonomy): Eukaryota > Metazoa > Chordata > Actinopteri > Cypriniformes > Leuciscidae > Rhinichthys > Rhinichthys klamathensis. The sequence continues at coordinate 438,944 of NW_026607111.1, read as the reverse complement.
GTGTAGGTTACCAGCCACCAATTTTTCCCAGTCTGGAATCCGAGGTTGCGGTTCCCTCCGCTCACGCCTTTGTCCAGAGGTGTCACCGCACCTGGACTAGAGCCCGGGAGATTCTACTCCAGGTGGGGGCGCGCACCAAGGCCAAGGCCGATCGCCACCGGTCAAAGCCTCCCGTATACGTCGTCGGTCAAAAAGTGTGGCTTTCAACTAAGAACATTCCTCTTCGCACCGTTTTTAATAAACTTGCTCCCAAATTTATTGGCCCGTTTCCTGTCACCAAGATTATTAGTCCGGTGGCAGTCCGCCTCAAACTACCTCCTGCGTACAGGAGGGTTCATTCCGTGTTCCATGTATCTAAAATCAAGCCCGTTTTTCATTCTCACATTAATCCGCCTGTCCCGGTTCCTCCCCCACCGCGGCTCGTAGATGGGGAGACCACATATTCGGTCAACCGTATTCTGGACTCTAGGCGGAGGGGACGCGGATTTCAGTACTTGGTGGACTGGGAAGGTTACGGTCCGGAGGAGAGAAGTTGGGTTCCTGCTAGGGACATCCTGGATCACTCCCTTATCGATGATTACAATCGGCAGGTAAGGGAGTCTGAGAACGCCAGGAGGCGTTCTTAGGAGGAGGGGTACTGTCACGGTAGATGTATTCGCTGGTTCCTTCTAGTCTTGTGTTTATGTTGTTGTATGAGTGCACGTGTGCAAGGGGCGTGTCTGTATGTCATTACCTGATCCACTCCAGCTGTTCATCATTACAATCACCAGCTGCAGTTCATCTCACCACGCTTCTTAAACTCACCGCTGTTCTCTCACCTTTGTCAGATCGTTGTTTGATGTTCCCCTGTCTTCTGGTTCGTGTTCCTGCCTGGTGTTTCCTGTTCGTCGTCTTCCGTGTGGATTTGGATCGTCTCACCGTTTGTCTGCACGTCACCGGTATTGACCATCGAAGTCCCTGCGTCACCTATCTCCACCTGGCTCACTGCACCCTGGACTTGTGTGTTTTGTGCTTTAAATAAATATTGTATTATACTCGCGATTGCTTCCTGTGTTTCTGCCTAACATGACAGTTCCGTGATAACCTATACAGTGAGATTCTTGGATAACACTGGGAAAGCGTGCCCTTTCTGTTAGGAAGGTGCTTTGTGAGCATCCACTATCCAGTGGGCCATCCTCTGCTTGGAGACAGCCTTTCCCTTCTGCTGGCCTCCGTAACAGACAAAGAGCTGGTCTGAGGTCCTGAGACTTTGAGTTCTGTCCACGTACAGATCCAGAGTGCGAACAGGACAGAGCAAAGCCAGGGCTGGGTCTGCCTCCTCCAGGGGCAGCGCTTGCAGGTTCAATACCTGGTCCCTGAAGGGAGTGGTAGGAACCTTGGGCTTTGTCGGTCTCCCTCATGTCAGCCAGACACAGCCAGAGATGGCGTTCCTGGACCACCATAGTGGACATTGCACGACCCACTGACCGCGTGGTGACCTTCGTCGCACAAAGCACAAGGTCCGTTGCGGCAAGAAGTTCTTGGAGAACTTGTGAATCATGACCACCCTTGTGCAGTCCTCAGGTCTTTACACTGGCTCCCAGTTACATTTAGGATTGATTTTAAAGTATTATTACTGGTATATAAATCATTAAATGGGCTAGGACCTCAATATATTGCAGATATGCTCACTGAATATAAACCTAACAGATCACTCAGATCATTAGGATCACATCAGCTAGAAATACCAAGGGTTCACTCTAAGCACGGTGAGTCTGCTTTTAGCTATTGTAAGACCGGAAAACTGGTTGGAGAAACTGTCTTGACCACATGGTCTATTGAAACAAAGGAACTTGCTGAAAATTAACATTCGACCTCCCCCTCACGCAGTCTCACCTGATTTACATTTCCTCTCTCTCTCAGTCAGTAACACTAAAAAACGCACACAAGTATATACATGGTTTAATGTGAATGATTATTGTGTTTAGTATCATTTTAAAGGTCTCAGGGTGGCTGGTTCAGATGTCTCATTCCAAATAAGTAAAACAAAAGGTAATAAGGTTTTTTAGAAGTTTAGAGAAACTGGCACACAAAGAAAGGTGGACAAATGGCCTTTCTCCCCTACCCCCAAAATAAGGTGTAACCTGAATGCAAATTACCATTGAAAAGAAGTTCTGGCTATTTAATGGAATGCAGCAAGGGATCGTGGCTTTTTCTGTATTTCAGATAGCCCATGAGGTAGCTCATGTAGTTCATGTTGGGTTTGCATCTATTCCTCTAATCCTAAAACATTTGATGATTTGCATTGATTATCTTTCAATTGATTATGGAATTGTTATAATACATTTACCTGACATAATAAATTGTTATATTTGATTATTCTAACAGACTTTGACTTTATTTTCATTGGAGTTAAAAGGAATAGTCAAACATTAACGTATATTTAAAGATGCACAGATATCATTGAAAAACACTTTCATTTTATGGAGTCAGATGAAACGAATTAATACATAAGATAGAATGTATTGCATTTAATTAAAAATCCCTTTGCCATAGCTTGTTTTCATATGACGTCACGCCACTGCGTTGCCATGGCGCGAAATGCAAATGGAGGGCAGGAAGTGATTTGCTGTATTTAGAAAGCACTATAACAAACTCAAAATGCCTATGTTTTGCGTCGTTTATGGTTACTTAAATCGATCAAACCACGAGGAGTTTTTATCGTGTACCAAAAGTTGTTGTTCATAAGGGGGGAAATGCAAGAAATTGACCGAAAAACTCCGGGAAAACGGCTTGCAAACCTACGTCTGCGGTCGGGAGGAACCGAATGGGAAAATGCCCGTGTGTGCCGTGATCACTTCGTCAAAGGTGAGTTTATACAACTTAAGTGGCTATGTTTGTGTAACGTGTAAGTTAACGTGTAACGTTTACGAACTTTGTAAAGTCAAAGTATGTCTGTAAGACGAGGTAGTTGCTGATATCTACCGCCTCGATGGCTGGAAATCTTTCAATTCAGTTGAAAATCGCTCCTCTTAATAACGTAAGGATCACGTCCAACATGTTTGATTTTTTGTTTATATCTTTCTCTTGTAAAATAGTGTGAAAAGTAGTACAGTACGGACTTTCCTCCATCTCGTCCATTGCGCTCTTCACTCCCTGCCCTCCATCTGAATTTCGCGCGTCATCATAATCACGTGACTGAAACCCAGCTATTGGAAGAGACGGAACGCGCATGTGACCTTCACCGCTAATTTGAATGCCGCCCTTGGATCGAATTAGTCGGACTTACACTATTATGCCAGCCGCAGCTGGAACCAGCTTCCAGAGGAGATCAGATGTGCTCCTACAGTAGTCACATTCAAATCCAGACTCAAAACACATCTGTTTAGCTATGCATTACTGAATGAGCACTGTGCCACTGTTCGTCCGACTGTTTTTACTGCACTTTATTTTATTTTTATTCTAAACAGTTTTAATTATTCTTATTTGTTTTGATTATTTTAATTTATTTCTATGTAAAGCACTTTGAATTACCATTGTGTATGAAATGTGCTAACTTGCCTTGCCTTGCCTTGCCTTGCCTTACCAGTCTTAAAAACGGCCTTTCAGCACTCTTGGTGCACCATACCAGCTGTAAGAACAGCCTTTTTGTTTTGCTCAGTACATACAACACAAACACAGATCCTCCTGAAGAGCTTGCTCGTTTAATGTAAACAGCTTCACTGAAGAGAACAGCATCGAAACGCTCGGCTCCGAAGCAAAAAGCTGAAGTGCAATCGCACCTGCTGAACAGCTGATGCAAATGATTGCACGGCAATGTGCATTGGCTCGTTTAGTTTCACTCAAAGTAGATTGGCCTCTCTAGCAAGATTCCTATTCGTCTGTTTCGACGCGGCGTCGACTGACCGACTGAAGAGAAACTAGTTAAACTGGCTAAATGACTTGTTTTGACAAAGCAAGATTTGCTAGTTAAGCTAGTGTGGCGAGCAGGACGAGGCCGAGGGCCGTGAGAGAATAGCGCGAGGCTGGTGGCGTGATTACTGATGAGCGACACCTGCGCGATGCACCGGTCTCGGATCTCTCACTGAGGAGCGGAAGCATAAAAGGAGCAGTGACGACAGTAGAGATGGAGAGAGGACAGGCCTGAACTTATGTTGTGTTTTGTTTTATTATATGTGACAGCAGTCGTCCGTGAGGGGCTGCTGTCTTCTACTTATGTTTTGTACACACCACGTACAATACTTAACTAACTATAGTTAAACAAGTCCATTATTGCTTTTTCAAAGCAGTTAACACATAATAACTGTCAGGGTTATGTTTAAGTCTGTTCTGTTGTGTTTTGCTTTTGTTTCCTTTGTGTTCCCTGTCCCTAATAGACTGAATTCTGGCGGATGACACGGATGTTAGTCCTGTCTGAATTGGTAAATGAAATCACAGACTTTTCATGGTAAATGAAAAGATTTGTAACTCAAACTACGTTTGGGAAACTATTGCAGTGACAGTAGGGACACATGTTTTAATTTCAATACAATTGTATTAAGCAAATTCATTAAATGTTATCCTTTCACTAGAAAAAAACAGTCCTTGACATTACAAAAAGTTGGTTATAGTTATAGAAACAAAGAAGCCACCACCAAGAATTACTTGTTTTATAATACCGATTTATGTTTTAGCCAAGTAATATTTTGTTTTTTTGTAAAGTAGAGCAGACGTATATATATATATATATATATATATATATATATATATATATATATATATATATATATATATATATATATATATATATATGTATGTATATACGCACTTTTAAATGACATTTTACACACATGCTGTCATATATGTACTCAAAATTCAATCTTTGATTACCATTGACTTTGTCCTTAGAAAGCTGACATAAAGCTTGATCTTGTGTTATATGGACATTTCTGTTATGCTGCAGTAAGAATCTCAGACAGTCTTGGATGTCCGACACAGCTATGCTTGTGGAATTATCTGTCCTTAGACATGCATTGGCTAGAGGCTTGATTAGTTGTTTGATTCAACATGTCTGCATGATTTCTGAGCCTGAACCTTTGCATGTGTGAATTAATGTGTTGGTATGTGTGTGTGAAGCATAAATAGCATGACTAACAGATGTGGAGGAGGTGCTGTGATGTCATGTTGCTATTTATAGACTCCCTTACATTGTGAATTTTCTGCATGTTCGTGCTTCCGGGGGTATCAAAAGAGAGAAGTAAGTTAAAGGAAAAATCTCTCGTCCAAATCATCACAAAACGCTGAAAACATGTTTCTACACAGATAGAGATGCCCAGACATTACACTATACACTAACAGTGAATGGTAAGGTGTGTGTGTGTTCATATGCAGCATGTGAGTACAAAAAAAATCACCTGAAACACACAAAATCTGCTGGCTACCGGATTTATGATTTGATATCTATTTTGTGTCTGCGTATGTGTATCTATATGCTTTTTTTGTATGCAATACTGAGAGAGAAACACAGGGAAAATGATGATATGTCTAAAATCTAGCCACAGCACTTTTTCAGGCTAATGGGACAAAAGTGACATTATCTTCAGGGCATGGTGTGTGTCTACACACCTTGTTCTTCATTCTAATAAGGAAACAAAACGATGATAGATGAGCTACTGAGCTGTGTGTGATACACACATGTGCATGTGCTTTATCACAACTGAATTAATTGTCAACACAGCAGTTTCAAATAGCACTAAATGCTATTGCTAATAAAACCTGAGGACCGACACCTGGAAAACTTGAATGAGGTATCTGTTTCCTGTTCTTCTCTTTCTCTGTTCAGCTGGCTTTGACACATTAAAGAACAAGTACTGCACCTCCTTACTAGAGCTTTCCGATTTAGAAAACTGAAGATAAATAGAAGAAATTATTTTTGAACAGATTCTTGTTTAGCCGTTTTTTTTTTTTTTCTTAGTTTATAACATCTAGTTCAAAAGTAAAATACAAAAAAATAAAAAATCCAATATCATCATCATGTAGCTATATTCAGGCAAGAGACAAATATATAATCATGGTAGATTTTAATTGAAAGATTTAACTATGTTCTCAGAACAAAGGTATTTTCAACCTGATCTCACTGGAAAATGTAATGTTATGAGATGGCATGAATTGAGTTGAGTTGAATCATAGAAAAACGATAATTTGAAAGAAGTAAGCATTAAGGTCTGCCCCTAACATATCCATCACTAGGGTGTAAGCATGAGATCGTACGAATTCATATATGGATTTGGCACCAATTCACCAAAACATAAAATAGTTACGAATTTCCATAAAAGGTTGGTGGAAGTAATTTATATATATTAAAATCACACAATTTATTAATTGCAATATTAGTCTGCTCAAAGAGTGGTTTAATATTTATTGTACCTTTTTACATTGCTGCTTTGTGTTACATATACGGGTCCTTCTCAAAAAATTAGCATATTGGGATAAAGTTCATTATTTTCCATAATGTAATGATAAAAATAAAACTTTCATATTGTCAGGGTTCTGTCACTTCTGTCTAGTCTATTTCTTGGTTTTGTGACAGAGCTCTGACACACCTGTTTTATCTTGTCTGTGCCTTGTTTCATGTGCTTTCGTGTCTTGTGCTGTGTAGCACACAGCTTGTGTTTTACACTAGCTGTGTGCTTTCATGTTGTCATGTTTTGTGTGAACACGTGGCTTATGAGTGTTTTCATTAGCTGCGTGTTCATGTCTGGTTTTGTGTGAGCACATGGCTGGTGATTGGTTTTACTGGCCATGTGCTTGTGTTCAAGTCACGTTTGGTGTGAGCACATGGCTTGTCATGTATGTTTCCTTGTGCCATGTGCTCTCCTGTTGATTGTCTAGCCCCTCCCATCTTGTTACCTGATTATTGATTCATTTGCCCCACCTGTCCTCCCTCGTTACCTCCTTTGTTTGGTCTCCCTGTTTGGTCTCCCTATTTATTCTCCCTGTGTTTGCAGTCCTGTGCTGTTTCGTTGTCGTATGTACCTGGTGTGTTACCCCTTGTGTCAAGTCAGCCAAGTCAAGTCAGTCAAGTCATTTGTTTTCCCCCTACGGGGTAGTTTTGTTTGTATTTTTGTTTTGTTATTATCATTAAAGAACCCATTATCTCTGCACCTGAGTCCTCGCTCCTTTCACCTCCACCACACCTGACAGAACGAAACAGCCATCAGAGGACTCAGCAGAGAATGGGCATCTTCTTGTTTCCATCTCCCAGCCCTTGCCCCTCCACTCGTCAGACGATGGAACGCTATGGCAAGCTCTTTTCTCTTCGCCAAGGGGGCTCCACAGTAAAAGAGTTTGCCCACCAGTTCATCATCACTGCGGAGGGGCTCGACCTTAACAACACTGCGCTTAAAGACATTTTTAACAGCGGCCTGAACGAGCCTGTCAGCGCCTGGGAGATGGAAATGTTGGGGATACTGTCTTTCTGGCAGTTTGTGGGGTTTGTAAACAACCGTGGGGAAGAGGGTGGTCTTCCGCCTCTTGGCCCACCTCCCATTTACCTCAGAAACTGCCAGGTCCCCAGTCCTCCGATGACCCCTTCGGAGAGAGGGAGGAGGAAGAACGGGTCCACCTCTTCTGCCACCTATCCTGAGGCGCCCGTGAATGCGGCATTTCCCCCAGAGGTGGCCGTGAATGCTGCATTTCCCCCAGAGGTGGCCGTGAATGCTGCATTTCCCCCAGAGGTGGCCGTGAATGCTGCATTTCCCCCAGAGGTGGCCGTGAATGCTGCATTTCCCCCAGAGGCGGCCGTGAATGCTGCATTTCCCCCAGAGGCAGCAATCTCCACACCATCGCCTTGCAGACGTAAGCGGAGGAAGAGAAGGAAGGCTTCCTCTGTCTTAACAAGTCTGGTGCTCCCAGAGCCGTCCACTTTCACTGTCGAGCCCCCAGTGTTGGCCGAAGAGGCTGCAGCGCCCCCAGTGTTGGCCGAAGAGGCTGCAGCGCCCCCAGTGTTGGCCGAAGAGGCTGCAGCGCCCCCAGTGTTGGCCGAAGAGGCTGCAGCGCCCCCAGTGTTGGCCGAAAAGGCTGCATCGCCGCCTCGCTCAAGGAAACGGAGAAGGAAGAAGGCTTCCTGCTTACCACGGGGCCCGGAGGTTGTTCCAAAGCCTGCTGTCAGCCCAGAGGCCGTCCCCAGGCTCATTGCCCTTCCGGCGCCGCCCATGCGCCTTGCCCTTCCGGCGCCGCCCATGCGCCTTGCCCTTCCGCCGCCGCCCATGCGCCTTGCCCTTCCGCCGCCGCCCATGCGCCTTGCCCTTCCGCCGCCGCCCATGCGCCTTGCCCTTCCGGCGCCGCCCATGCGCCTTGCCCTTCCGGCGCCGCCCCAGCGCCTTGCCCTTCCGGCACCGCCCCAGCGCCTTGCCTTGCCGGCTCCGTCCATGCTGCCAGTCAGGCTGGTTCCGCCCAAGCTCCAGGAGGCTGTCCCGGAGCCCGTTGCCAGCCCGGAGGCCGTCCCAGAGTCACCCGAATGTCTTGTCCTGCCAACCCAGTCTTTGCTGCCTGACCCACCCTGGCCTTCTGCCAAGTATTCAGATCCGCCTGGTCCACCTTGGCCCTCATTCTGGAATCCTGAACCACCTAAGCCTGCCTGGTCTGTCCCGCCATGGCCCTCTGCTGGGACTCCTGATCCGCTGGAGCCTGCCTGGTCTGTCCCGCCATGGCCCTCTGCTGGGACTCCTGATCCGCTGGAGCCTGCCTGGTCTGTCCCGCCATGGCCCTCTGCTGGGACTTCAGACCCGCCTGAGCCTCCCTGGCTCAACCCTCCCGTCCCTCCCTGGTCCCTTATAGAGACTTCCTGGACTGTCATGCTGGCTCTGTGTTGGCTCCCCTCCCTCCCCACTTTGTCTCTGTGTTTTGATCTACCCGTCTTGTTGTCTGTTGGTGAGTTGTCATGTTCCTGTCTTGTTTTTTTTGTTTTTTTTTGGTGTTCCTCCTTAGGGACGCCAGGTGGCGTCCTTTAGAGGAGGGGTAGTGTCAGGGTTCTGTCACTTCTTTCTAGTCTATTTCTTGTTTTTTTGACAGAGCTCTGACACACCTGTTTTATCTTGTCTGTGCCTTGTTTCATGTGCTTTCGTGTCTTGTGCTGTGTAGCACACAGCTTGTGTTTTACACTAGCTGTGTGCTTTCATGTTGTCATGTTTTGTGTGAACACGTGGCTTATGAGTGTTTTCATTAGCTGCGTGTTCATGTCTGGTTTTGTGTGAGCACATGGCTGGTGATTGGTTTTACTGGCCATGTGCTTGTTCAAGTCACGTTTGGTGTGAGCACATGGCTTGTCATGTATGTTTCCTTGTGCCATGTGCTCTCCTGTTGATTGTCTAGCCCCTCCCATCTTGTTACCTGATTATTGATTCATTTGCCCCACCTGTCCTCCCTCGTTACCTCCTTTGTTTGGTCTCCCTATTTATTCTCCCTGTGTTTGCAGTCCTGTGCTGTTTCGTTGTCGTATGTACCTGGTGTGTTACCCCTTGTGTCAAGTCATTTGTTTTCCCCTACGGGGTAGTTTTGTTTGTATTTTTGTTTTGTTATTATCATTAAAGAACCCATTATCTCTGCACCTGAGTCCTCGCTCCTTTCACCTCCACCACACCTGACACATATATTTTAGATTCATTGCACACCAACTGAAATATTTCAGGTCTTTTATTGTTTTAATACTGATGATTTTGGCATACAGCTCATGAAAACCCAAAATTCCTGTCTCAAAAAAATAGCATATTTCATCTGACCAATAAAAGTGTTTTTAATACAAAAAGAAATAAGTCAACCTTCAAATAATTATGTTCAGTTATGCACTCAATAGTCAATACTTGGTCGGGAATCCCTTGGCAGAAATGACTGCTTCAATGCGGCGTGGCATGGAGGAAATCAGCCTGTGGCACTGCTGAGGTGTTATGGAGGCCCAGGATGCTTCGATAGCGGCCTTAAGCTCATCCAGAGTGTTGGGTCTTGCGTCTCTCAACTTTCTCTTCACAATATCCCACAGATTCTCTATGGGGTTCAGGTCAGGAGAGTTGGCAGGCCAATTGAGCACAGTAATACCATGGTCAGTAAACCAGTGGTTTTGGCACTGTGCGCAGGTGCCAGGTCGTGCTGAAAAATGAAATCTTCATCTCCATAAAGCTTTTCAGCAGATGGAAGCATGAAGTGCTCCAAAATCTCCTGATAGCTAGCTGCATTGACCCTGCCCTTGATAAAACACAGTGCACCAACACCAGCAGCTGACATGGCACCCCAGACCATCACTGACTGTGGGTATTGACACTGGACTTCAGGCATTTTGGCATTTCCTTCTCCCTAGTCTTCCTCCAGACTCTGGCACCTTGATTTCCGAATGACATGCACAACTGAGCAACAGTCCAGTGCTGCTTCTCTGTAGCCCAGGTCAGGCGCTTCTGCCGCTGTTTCTGGTTCAAAAGTGGCTTGACCTGGGGAATGCGGCACCTGTAGCCCATTTCCTGCACACGCCTGTGCATGGTGGCTCTGGATGTTTCTACTCCAGACTCAGTCCACTGCTTCCGCAGGTCCCCCAAGGTCTGGAATCGGTCCTTCTCCACAATCTTCCTCAGGGTCCGGTCACCTCTTCTCGTTGTGCAGCGTTTTTTGCCACACTTTTTCCTTCCCACAGACTTCCCACTGAGGTGCCTTGATACAGCACTCTGGGAACAGCCTATTTGTTCAGAAATTTCTTTCTGTCTTACCCTCTTGCTTGAGGGTGTCAATGATGGCCTTCTGGACAGCAGTCAGGTCGGCAGTCTTACCCATGATTGCGGTTTTGAGTAATGAAACAGGCTGGGAGTTTTTAAAAGCCTCAGGAATCTTTTGCAGGTGTTTAGAGTTAATTAGTTGATTCAGATGATTAGGTTAATAGCTCGTTTAGAGACCCTTTTCATGATATGCTAATTTTTTGAGATAGGAATTTTGGGTTTTCATGAGCTGTATGCCCAAATCATCAGTATTAAAACAATAAAAGACCTGAAATATTTCAGTTGGTGTGCAATGAATCTAAAAAATATGAAAGTTTAATTTTTATCATTACATTATGGAAAATAATGAACTTTATCACAATATGCTAATTTTTTGAGAAGGACCTGTAAATATATATTGCTAAATTGTTTTATTTATTTATATATATATATATATATATATATATATATATATATATTTTTTTTTTTTTTGGGGCAATAATGGTCGATTTTTTTAATGGTTTTTTTTTGCCAAGACTTTAAAGTGTGTGCCTATTGTTAGATTTTGGTGTATTTGGCCGAGCAGTGGTTTGGGTGGCTCGCCAATGTATTAGATTTCTCCAATACATAAAATAAGTAAGCTTGACCAGAGTTCTTGTGGGGAGAAGAATTTATTGAAGGTTTTAGCAGTCCTTCAGCAACGATGTTAGCATGTCGCCCTTCAACAATCTTAACCCAAAGTTCTGTCTGTGAGACAGAACTTTATACATGAAGACAAAGCTCATGGGCTACAGACAATAGAAACCTGTTAGGACCTCCCACAGGAGATCGATCTAACTTGCTAATCCACTCTGAGCAATGCTGATTCTTTGTCATTCACACCAATCAGTTTCTGTGGGCCATTTGGTTCACAACTTTACAGGCACAGATAGAGTTGATTACATCTTAGGCACAGTAACAATGTAAATGCATCTGACTAAAGTTAACTGAAAATACACATAATCTTTCACTATACAAAAAGTGACTTTCAAAAATAAACACATCCTGTGAAATTTTCAAGTTGTGACATCTAGTGTTCCCCATATAGAAAACTACATGTTTGATGTATGAACAGATCTCTTTTATGATAAACTGTTTAATAGCAGACTGACATATCTGTGGGATAACTAAAAACTCTTTATATATTCTGGCATAGAACATGTAAAGAGTTTTTTTTTAACTCAAAGGCCTTGAGGATTTGGAGTCACATTTAACACGAAAGCCTGACATAAAAGAAACAGTGCAATGTTTAATCTGAACTTGATTGCTTGTTTTAAAACCCTTGGCCCAAAACCTCTCGCATCCCCCTATCCTCTCTTTTTTCCTCTCTCATTTCTGTCCTCCTCTCCTTAATCCTGGTCTATTCCTATCTTGTTCTCTACTCCTTTCAGGGAAGTCGTTATGCAATGAGCACACATGGTGTGCGGTCACTTTAATCTGGAGGGGATGACGTCTGTCTGTGTGTGTGTGTAGCAGAGACCTCTGTGCTCTTAATACTCCAACTGTCTCCTCGTTCATCTCTGTATCACATTCTTTATCTCTAAATCATTTCACATTTCTGTGAACTGACATACAGCTTTGATTCCTTTGCTGTGACCTTTACTGAGCTTGTTTTCTCACCCATTTACCACTCTCAACCCCGCAAGGTCGTTTCCAAGGACACTCTACTCTTGCTGTTTGGCCTTCCGATTGGCTATCTGGCTCTTAAAGCAAAAGTGCCCCCAGTAAGCAGATGACTTTCTGAATCAAGCACTGTAACCTCACGCTCCCCCAGCATCACGACAGACTGCAGAGTCAGCAGTCATACCATCACGGCATCTGAGCTGTGCAATTACTTAAGATGCGCCCTGGTAAAAAAGCGCATTGCTCCTTGGAGAAAATGTTCTGTTCTCTGTCAAGCAGCACAAAACAATGTTCATATGATTAATTGGCTCAGAATACTGGCTGCTGCACCCAGATAATCTCACACATTCTTCCTATTTTCAGTTTAAGAATAACGAAACTCATTTGGGGAACTTCCTAGCTCCTTTAGATTCACTGTTCGTGTCTTTGACAGTGTCACCTAGTCAGAGCATTCTGGCCTAATTTAGACTATGTGAGCGATTAGATTAGCACTACTGATCTGATCAGTGAACATACATATACATATATATAATACCATTAAAAAATGTCACCCTTAAAGTCCCCATGAATTCAAAATTGACCATACTTACTTTGTTTGCCTAAATTGATCGTTTTGTGGTGAACAATTCATCCATGCAAGTCAATCCACACAAAAAAAAATGTTTGGTTTCGTAATCTTTAATCAAAATCTGAAATTTCCAAGGGGGTAATCCATCAGCCGGAAGTTGAAGCTGCCTCCGGGGGCCGCCATTGTAGCTGGCTATCACCTGCTGTTAGCATCCCATTGACTCCCATTCATTTTGGCGTCACTTTGACAGCGAATAACTTTACATCTGAGGCGTCCAAAGACTCAATTTGTCCATTATTTATTTCTTAAGAAACGGGACAATGAATAAAAGGCTCCATTACTTTGTATCTTACGTTATGGTCCCGTAGAAGCCGTTTTTGTAAAAATAGGCTAACGATTGCGTCATAACCACGGGACGCTCTGTCGCACAGTACAGAAATTACCGTATAGACAGAAGTAGAAGCTCGTAGGCAATCGTTTACTGTCTATGAGGCAATCGGGTGGACATGGAGGCATAAAGTCAAGGGAGAAGCCCATAGATAGAGAGTTCATAAAAGCAACGGGACAAAATATTTCAACAACAGATTTGTTTCAGATTTCAATTCAGATTTGTCTCAGCACAGCTACTAGAAGGTCAGAACGGTTGCTCACGTGACCTCTACGTCGTCAAGCTCAGTTTGAGCCTGCGCAGTGCGCTTGGCTATCAGGAAGTGAGTGCTTTTATGGGCTTCAACTTTCTCCGTTGAAATCTATGGGGTCGCTGTGTCCATTTCTTTTACTGTCTATGGAAATTTCCCCTCCCCTCTGCATTGGAGGACCTTCCCTGATGATGTAGGTTTGACGGTTTGGGTGTCTGCTTAACATCCGTAACCACGCCCCTCCAACTGACAGTAGACAGGCTGAATGAAAACACCTACTTTTCTAGATCCAATCAGGTGCTAGTTGGAAAAAAAGCCACGCCCACTATTTTGCCTCATTTAGTATTCCTTTTCTCTCGGAAATACGTCACAACACTGGAGAAAAGTCGTTTGCAACTTCCGGTTCACGGGGACTTTAAATGTTTTTGAAGTCTTTTATGCACACCAAGGCTGCATTTTTTTTAAACAGTAAAACTATTAGAATTATTATTAGAATTTAAAATAACTTTTTTTCTGTTTTAATGTATTTAAAAATGTAAATAATTTAAAGCTGAATTTTCAGCATCATTACTCCAGTCTTCAGTGTCACATGATCCTTCAAATCCTTCTTATAACTGTTGAAAGTTTTTGTGCTGCTTAATATTTTTGTGGAAATCATGATATATTTTTTTCGGGATTGTTTGATAAATAGAAACTTTTGTAACATTATGTCTTTACTGTCACTTTTGATCAATTTAATGCATCCTTTGCAAAATAAAAGCATTTATTTCTTTCTGACCTCAAACATTTGAACTGTAGTGTATATATTTGATAAATTCCATACAGTTCTGTCATTACAACTTTGACATAGGCATGGTAATGGATATGGCAATGTTAATGTATTTGGTCTTGGAGGAATAGATCTGCTAGGAGGGTTTCTGAAAGTGCGCTGCAGACTGCTAACAGCAAACAATGCCATGTATTTAAATGTTGAGCAGCAAGCTCATTGGCCACTGATGCCACAGCAACCAATCAGCTGTGCTATGTAGATCGTGGCCTGACCGCTAACAAATTGAGTTCAGGACCTATTAGCCTGCACCATCTAGAGTTTCATGACAGAACTTTGTATCAGTACTATAAATGAATACTATATATAATTGAATATTTATACAAAATCATTAAATTATATATTTAAAAATTTTTTTTAATTGATGGTATTGTTGTATATAAAAAGGACGCTGGACAAGAGGTTTATGCACGTAACTCACTTTACTTTCAGAAAACCGGAACTAACTATTTCATACCAAAACAGCTGCATACTAAACATGCAGCAAGGCATTACCAAACGAACACAGATTAAATCATCCTGAACGGACATAACATTTTCCCCTCTCTGGGGGGGTTCAAATATGAAAGGTAGACACAAAGTCCTTCAGGTAATCAGGCTGTGCCCTCCCGCGCACTGGCCGTGGAGAACACACAGCTTGAGGTGAGGCGAACAGTGGTGTAGAGGCTGGAGACAGGGGCAGCGGCGATGGTGATGGGGGCACTGGGTGTGACAACGAGGGAGTATCCTCAGGCTATGTGGCTGATTGAGGTAAGGAGTCCTCCTGCTCCACTCTGGGTGGCATGTCCCCGCTGTTCTGAGTTGACGTTGCAGGAGGTGCTGGCACCTTCTGAAGGCAGCTGGCGTGCCAGCGGGTGCCATCATCTAGGAGGTATGTGGCTGGTCCCAGTCGGCGGGCCTCTTGCTGTGGAGTGGACCAAAATGATGCCATCTTGTTCTCCCTGTGCGGTCAGCGAGCTCTCACCCAGTCTGCCACAGTGATATCTGGTATCCTGACCCTCTTTTTCTTGTCAAACCACTGTTTCATCCGCTTCTGACGGCTGATGACTGAGGCTTTGACTGGTGTGAGTGAGTTCTGGACTGCTATGGGGCGGAGCCTGTCCAGTGGTAGGTGTAACTCCCTACCCAGCATGAGTGAGGCTGGGGAAACCTCTGTGGTTGAATGCTGGGTAGCACGGTAGTGTAGCAGTGTTAGACGTATGGCTTGTTTAAAGGAACAGCCCTGGGCCTGATGTGCTCTGATGCCACTTTTTAGGGATTGATGGAAGCATTACATCCTGCCGTTTGCCTGTGGGTGATACAGGGCTGTGTGGATATGTCGAATCCCCCTGCTCTCCAGGTATGAAGTAAACTTCACAGATATAAACTGTGGACCATTGTCGGTGGTAATGGTCTGTGGAAGGCCCCAGCGGGAGAAGAGGGACTCCAGAAAGTCCACAAAGACCTGGGAGGTGACGGAGCCGGTAGCGGTCAGCTCAGGCCATTTGGAGTGTAAATCATACACTACGACCAAGAACCGCTGCTAGTGGGGGGCACCGTGGATCTCGCCACATATGTCTAATTGCAGATGCTCCCATGGCTTTGAGGGCCAGGCCAAAGGTTGCAGGGGTGGTGGGGGTCGGCTTCCGGTTTTTCCACTCACAAGGCATGCTGGGCATTCTTTGACAACGGGCCTCAATGTCTTTGTCTATGCCTGGCCACCACACCAGGTCGCGGCATTTCACTATGCCCAGGTGGCCCTCATGTGCCATGGCCAGCACACGGGCGCGAAGGGCCCCTGGAATCACAGTGCAAACCCCACGTGCCACACATGTCTCATTCCAACAAGAGAGTTCCTGTTTGACCCGAGAAAAGGCTAACAGCTCCTCTGGTAGTTCCCTTGGCCATCCCTGACGAATGTAGGTGCAGAGCTGGGAGATGACTGGATCCTGTTCTGAGGCTGCCTTCAGTTCCTGTAGCATGACCGTGGACTCGAGCGGAGTGTGTAGCATGTAATCTCACTTTCAATGTTGTTGACGCTGGTGGGCGGGGCCTGGGCAGGAACTGACCGAGAGAAAAGGTCTGTAAGGACATTATCCCGGCCCGGGGTAAACTGTAGAGTGTAGTTGTATTGGCGAAGGCGGTCATACCAACGATGCAGTCTCAGTGGCTTGTGACCGGTGGCAGTAGAGGAGAGCAGAACTGTCAATACCTGGTGGTCTGTTCTCAGTGTAAACTGGTGGCCATAAAGGTAGAGGTGCCATCTCTCGCAAGCCCACATGCAAGCGAGTGCCTCCCGCTCCCCAACTGAGTATCTTTGTTCGGTTTGGTTCAGAGCCCGGGAGGCGAATGCAACAGGCCTCTCCACGCCGTTTTGGACTTGTGATAGTACAGCCCCTATCGCCATGGCCGAGGCGTCACAGGTGAGACCAGGGTATGACTAGATATGTCAAAATGTGCCAACACTGGAGGTGAGGTAAGTTGAGCTTTAATAGTTTGCACTGCCTTGGTGCATTCTAGAGACCAGACCCACGGTTCAACTCTCAGAAGCAGCTGGCGCAGTGGGGCTGTTATGGCTGAATATGTAGTAGCCCGTCATGCCCAGAAATGAAGCGAGCTGGGCAGCCGAGGTCTGTTCGGGAATGGAGAGGATGGCCTCCACATTAGACTGAAGGGGAGAGATGCCCTCAGTGAAAAGTCAGAAGCCTACATTTCAATAGCCGGCACAGCAAAAACACATTTGCTGCCATTGAGGGTTAGACTGTGCTTGAACACACTTTGGAGGCGACTGTCATGGATAGCAGTAGTAGCACCATGTACCACCACATCATCAAGGTAAATAACCACACCTGGTATACCTGCCAGCACTGAGGTCATGACCTTTTGAAAGCAGGAGGGGGTGGAGCTAAGGTCAAACGGCATCCTTGTGTAGCGGAAAACACAGAGGTGTGTGAAGGCCGTCAGGTTTCTGCTTTCAGGGTGGAGGGGCACCTGGAGATAGCCCTCTCTGAGATCCAGTTTTGAAAAGACAGTGGAGCCGTGAAATTGTGCCGTGAGCTCCTCAGACGTTGGCAATGGGTATCTGTCTGGGATGACTGCTTTGTTTACTGTGCAGAGGTCCACACAGATGCGCAGAGCCTCTGTTTTCTTTCTGACCACAACCAAATTAGAAATCGTGAAGCATCAACCGGCTCAATGATACCGCCATCCAGCAGCCGCTGCAGCTCAATGGACACTCCATCCCTCAGGGCCAGTGGAATACGGCGCAGTGGCTGGACGACTGGAGTCACCGAGGAGTCAATGAGGGGTTGATGGGGGAAGGCAGACAGACAGCCCATCCCTTCAAACAGTGATGACCACTTCTGATGCGGTCTGGCAGTGACAGTCATGATGGCAGCCTGTGTCAATGAGGGAAAATCCCAGTGCCATGAACAGATCCAGCCCCATTAAATTCGCCTCGCGTCGGGCCACATTGGTGACAAAGGAGGGCAAGACCCTAGCCGACATCGGCTAGTCCCATAGCTTGAAGGTACGTTTCAAAAGACTGATGCCAGCGATTCCACGGTATTGTAGGCTCACCGGGAAGCATGAGGAAAGGAGGTGGAGGAGGAAGAGAAAATTAATTCGCCTTGTCGCCAGATGTTGTTTATAAAAAGGACGCTGGACAAGAGGTTTATCCACGTAACTCACTTTACTTTCAGAAAACCGGAACTAACTATTTCAGACCAGAACAGCTGCATACCAAACATGCAGCAAGGCATTACCAAACGGACCCAGATTAATTTGTCCTGAACGGACGTAACAAGTATGTTCAGTTCATATAAATTATTTATATAATAATATTTGATTACAGATTTGTGGCTTGCACTTACTAATCATGTGCACTTCTGGTACTGTACACTGTAGCCTACTTGTAGTACTCTGCAATTTTTTTAGCATTTACCTCTCCTTTTATTCTGATCCCCATCCTTCACCTCTTTGTGAGGGACTTATTCTTCTCAACATTCATTCATTTTCTCTCTCCTGGCTATAGTGGACACATTAGAGATAGTAATGTAGTAGATTATGAGGGATTCAGTTCTCAAACACACATGCAGCGAATTAGCAGCAATGTTCTCACGCTACTCTGTGATGTAACTGTCACAGATTAAAATGAGGGTTTATTTGACTGTCTCCCTCTCTTCCTCGATCCCCCATTTTCTGAGTCAGCACAATGACTAAGAGATAAGATCACCTGACCACTGTTGCCATGGAGATGGAGATTTTCCCCCTTCTACTTCTCTCTGCAGCAAGGGAGGGGGGGGGGGGGGGGGTTGGTTGCTTTCAGAGGTTAAAGAAGGATAGAGCATACATGGTGTCAGCCATTTTGGTTCTTCAAAAATTTTGAAAAAACTTTATTAGCAATATGCCACAGACAATGCTGCCTACATTAACTTTGAGGGGCTTTAACTGTGGTATACAGTTGATTAAACTATAAACACTGTACCAAATGTGGCCAAAAGCACTTTTGGGAAGACAAGATCAAGCTATACCAGTCATTGCAAAACTCCTTACATAAACACTGATTTACAGCAAATGTAAAGCCAAGTTTAACCAAAGATCAAAAACAGAACAATGTGTCTCCCCTGCATATTATAGAATCACTACTTTCCATTGCAAATCAACCCATTGGCCCTAGGTGTGTGTGCTAGTGCATCTATTCAGAGAAAATGAAGCTAAATGTGTTTAGATAAGAGACAATGATTGAATCTAGTTTTTTGTTTCTTCTGTGGCTGATATGGATTATTGTAAAGAGATGCATGAATCTTTAGAGTACGTTTACCTTGAAGTCTAGGTCATATACATACCTTGTAGTAGTGGTAGAAGGGTCTAGATGGTGGGTCTGAATATACATACAAATTGTACTGTTCATAAACATGAATTTGTGCAATTTATGTTCTCCATAAGAGACATGAATAAATACTTATAGGGTACAGTATATGTATTATTTGAAGGTGATAGCATGTATTTACATTGTAAACTTGACCTTTCCAGGGTCACTGACCCATAGGTCACACTTTGATTATTTCTCTTTATCTCCATCTTCATTTCTTTCTAATGATCTTGACATATTGTGTGCTGTTCTGTTTTAGTGTAAATTGGTATGCAGTATAAAGCTATTCTTCAGTTAACCTGTTCATGAGACTGTAAGCTGTATTCAGCTTATAGCATTAAGATGTTTGTACAGGAGAGTAAAGGAAAGAGAATAGATGGTATGAATAACTTGTGTAGTTAAAATAAAGCATAGAAATAGATATTTGCCTCAAGTGAAGCATTAGGCATTCTTATTTAAAAAAAGCTACAATATATCATTTCATTATTCCAGTGGGAAAAATATTATACTACAAAACAGACGTACACCACACATAATGAAGAGACCAAAACTGGTGCATTAAAATCAATCTGATAACTGCAATATATAATTGATTGAATTATAATGAAGCATTCTTATAAAACACTAAGATGTTATATTAATCTATGAGAGTAACATACAGTTTTTGAAACGTTGAACATAGGTAGGTTTAAGGGTCTACTGCAGGGTCGACTAGCAGCTGTGTTCTCTGGCAACAAATTTAATACATTTAAAAGAAAAAAAAGAAAAAAACACTGAAAGAAACAATATACCAAACACGTTTACAATACAATAATCATGCAATCACACCGATTATGACTTAGCTTATAAGCCTAGTTAGTCCAATTTATTTTTTAAAAAATTAGATTTTCTCAGAGCACACGATGATGCTGTGCGACTTTGGAATTCTGCATTACCGCAGGAGGAGCTTTGTCCGCATGCGATTGGTGGCTTGTATCTGCTGCCTGCGCGCTGGTTGGACAGATGATACGTCGATATTAAGGCGTGCATGCGTCTATTGGCTGAGAGCTTAAATGTGGGCGTATCTCATGAGGTACTCTTTTATGAGGTCGGTCAGTTGGAGAAGCGCATCTCTCACATCCACCGGCGCTTCTTTCCAGGCGGAGTGGTGCGGCAGCTGGCGGTGTCGCGGAAGGACACCAGATCATATAAGGCGGCAGTGCGGCTTCCTAGTTTCGCCGGCTTTATCGCAACTACCAAGAGCAGTGCACGAGACCGGCATCCCTGCGAAATGCCCTGCCTCGCAGTCAAATTTCATTGGACCATTTAGTTTGTCTGTGTTTAATATTTATAAAGTTGTGCAGGTTCATTAACTTAATGTTGCAACGAATAATAGGCTACCTTAATACCTTGACGTGAAATCTACGCGCATTCGGTCCCTCAGCCGAGGTAAAGCAGTGAAACTAAGTTTTAAACCAAGTATAATTATTCGTCTTTCATAAGATCCTTTTTGATGACTGACCTTCTCTCTTCGTAAAAGGCTGTCCCGCTCTCCATCACTCTCATATTACCTGAAGAGAACGGACTGACTGCGCAATCATGGGGGTAAGAACGACATCTCTCTTTTACTGCATTATAGCAAACAGAAAAGGATAAAAACATTTTCCCATTTTCTTTAAAAATGTATCATGCATACTTTAAATCGTAAAAAAATGCAGCGTCATGTCCTATGCTGTCAGACATAAAGAGGAAGAATGACATTGACTTGTACGCTGATTCTAGACTGCGACACTGATGGAACAGGACGTTCTGTAATCATACGTTACGAATTATACGCTATAATTTTGAAATTGTTATTAGCCCTATATGAATGGTCAGCATCAGATTCGATAGAACTGCTTTTTTAAACTGTTATAATGCTGTCGTCATTATCAGCGGATATCGCAGATAACGTTTTAGCTGTTATCTTATTTGAAAGCTTGTCGGTGTTTGAATGATAATATCTGAATGGTTATTTTAACCTTGATCGGGTGAAGCTAGTCAGAGACTTTCTAAAGGGCAACGCTGCGCAGTGCTGTCTTCGCCTCATGATTGTGTGGTGTCTATTTCTAGCCTACTTATTTATGCTCAAAAGTAGCCTATCTTGTCAGGTTGTTTTACAGTTTTTAGGACTGTTCGGGTACATCTGTGTGGGGTCCCCCCTCCTGCACCTCATTGAGCTATATCCTTCCGTCTGTAGGCTATACTGACCGCAACGCGCCGCGCGACGCCTGTTCTGAACCGTTAATCCGGATGTTCTGAATGTGCATTTGGATCATCTTTATGGACACAACCGGCATTGCTGAGTGTGTTTCAGTGACTGGTGTCCACACAGACGCACAGACACACACACCCCAGAGCCTGTCCATCGCTGAAGTCCACATGCGTCATAATGCGGTTACCGGGAATCTGTATAAAACCGGCTTATTTTCCTGCATCTGTGACATCACCTCGCGCGGGTAATCACTGACAAGGGCATATTTAATAGATTCAGTTCTGAATAATCACTCGAAAGGTCGAATTTGAATTGCGGCTAATGGAGATTCGCTCAAGTACAGTGTGTAACTGTGGTGGGGTGAAACGAATGTCAGACTGAGTTGCGCAATTTGCCTCATCACCAGGTGGTTTTTATCATGTTATATTCGGAATGACGTGGAGAGTAAAAGCTAGGTGCGTAGCGCAGTGAGAACGCCGGTGTTGAGCAGCTGATGATGTGCGTATTTGAAAGCTGTTGCCAGGGACACAGACAGATCTGCTAAAGCTGTTAACGCAGAATACTTAGCAACATCGCAGAACTGAATGTCACGGACGCTCTGCAGCGAATGCGTCAAAACTGACGACTAGCGGTGTAAGAGCAGGGCAAAAATGATTGCGCACACAGTTTTGTCAAGGATTAATATGAGCGCTTGTGAGTGAGTTTAGCTGGTTAAATGGGATGGAAGGTAACAGATATACTGGCGCAGCTTTTCTAAAGCTTGTTAGCGGTTTGTTTAACGTCGCTAAGGCGTGCCGTGCCGGTTGCTGTCGCAGTGATGATCGTGGCGATGCACCACCATCAGCATCCCAGCTGTTTTATATTATTCCCTATAGGCCGCTTGCTGCGTCAAACACGAGGCGGAGCCACGCGAGTGGAAATTCCCGGTAGCGGCCTTTGATAGGCACGAGATGCGGATACGGAAAGCGAATAGATTAAATGAAGAAGTGACATTCATTGCGGTCGTGTTCAAATGTGCTCTTAAAGGGATAGTTCATACAAAAATAAAAATGTTGTCATCACATCCTTATGTGGTTTCATCATCCTCACTCAGCCTATAATTTTCTTCTGTGGAACATAAAAGTTTCAAACACCATTTACTTTGATAAAAAAATATATATATATAGAGAGAGAGGGAGTGAAAGTGAATGGTGGCTGAGTTTGTCAGTCCATCATATTTTTCCTATACCATTTCCATTTGTTCTCCACAAAAGAAAAAAAGGCTTTGGAGCAGCATGTTGGTGATTAAATAATGGTGAACTGTCACTTCATCACCGGAATGTGTTTCCACAATCACAATATTACAATACATTACAATTATTTATTACAAAATAAATAATTGTGTAAAATATATATATATTATTTATTTATTTAATTGGCAAATAAATAATTTACCTTATAGTTAAGGTTAGTTTCTTGCTATTTGGAAAGAGCAACTAGGCTTATGATAGGACTTTATATGGACACAAACACCAAGAAGAATGTCACAGCTTATTAAAATATGAATCAACTTGTATGCAGGTAGCTAGTATAACATGGATTTAAAATGTTCATGAGTGTGTCTATAATGAATATTAATTACTGGCAACGTAAACCAATTAAAAATATTGTTTCATTAAGCTAAGAAAGATAGAATACAACTGGTAGCATTCCAGTATGTAAATTTCCTCTTCAGACACATGATGATGCACCAGTAAGTATATAGTGTAGCCTATACACTGCAGGTGAGTGCAGCAGGGAGGGGGAGGAACACAGATCCTGTTACATGTAATTAGCCTGGCTGAGCTTGTGTTTCCAGAGTGTGTGTGGCCCGGGTTACCTGGGTGCAGATGGTACAGATAACGAGTGACCAAGGATGAGGACACAGAGGTGTCCATAATGTGGAATTATAATGAAATGATGAATACAATTTAGCAAAGAATTTTTTTTTAAAGATGTATTTTCATATACATATATACACATAGTCAATGAAGTTTATGAAGTATAAAGATTGAGTAAATTATATATATATATATATATATATATATATATATATATATAGGCCTATATTACAATTATATAATTATAAATTATATAAATATTTAAAGTATAATTGATACAAGTATATAAAGTAAATAAGTGACTCTTTGATATGACAGAAACTTTTTAGCTAATTAACTCTCTGTTTTACATAGGAACTTATACTTCAATGGATTAATGTTATTGGACCATATTTAGGGGTATGAATGATTTGTTGTTGTAGGGGGTTAAAGATGAAGTGTGTAATTTTTACTTTTTGTTTACATTTTTATGTCAGCTTAAAAGTGGCTTATACTGATAGTTGTATCTGCATAAAATGACTGACTTCAGCTTTAAGTGGGTTGGATTGGATCTGTTAGGTCTCATTATCACATTCTGTCCACGGGACGTCTGTTAGTGGAGCGAATACTCAAGGTCAGATTACCCTCTCCTCGTCTTTCCCCAGTGTTGATGTAGCGTAACTGCCCCTTAGGTCAGAGCTGCTGTGATGCCGCTCCACCGGTGGGAACATGCATGGAGTGCCTGGTTCAGGTTCCACATCCACACAACATCATTTATTAATTGTTGGTAGAGGAGCTGAGAAAGAACAGTCCATTCTGATGGAAGGAATTCTGTGGCACAGCTGACCATCAGCTCTTCTTTTAACTAGAGCTGTAATGAGCAATCAGTGTCAGACAGTGTCAGACGAATGTGACTTAAGTACTGAGGAGAAAAGAAACTGTGTGTGTCTGTGTGAAGACAGAATAAAGAAAGGAATCCTCAGACAACCCTTTTGAGATGTGAAGCATCTGTGTGTCCTGCTGTGACTGTAATTTGGGGCAGTGATTTATTGTTCCAATCAAGAACATGCACACAGATGCACACAGTCCCACACTCTGGCAAAGCTGATTCGCTCAGTGGATGAAGTATAGACAGATGGAAGGATAGAATAATGGATAGAGAAGAACAGGAGGGGGAGGTATAGAGGTAATACTTTAACAAGAAGGATTACAGATTTTTGTTTAAAGTGAAATGAAATGATATTGCAACAACTCCCCCTCTTTTCTATTTTTTCTTTTCTCCCTTAAATGTGTGTGTGTGTGTGTGTGCGTGTGTGTGTGTGTGTATTTTCTCATAATTGGAATTATTTAATCTCATTATTCTTAATTGATTAAGGATGTTTCTAAATTCAGTGATTCTCAACCTTTTTTGTTTTTGATCTATTGTCAAAAACAGCATTCAGAGGCTGGTACTTCTTTCTGGTACTTCTGCTATAATGACAAAGCAATTGAAACTTTTTTATTTACAGAAACTAGGAGGGGCAATATATAAAATAATAAAATAAAATAATGATAATTAAATCATTAAATTCCATAATTCCAAAAGTGTACACTTTTATTACCAATTAATCTAAATGACTTTTATAATCATTTGCGAATTATTACAAAAATTGAAATATTTAAAAAAAAAAATTTTTTACCGATTTAATATTGTTACAGTTATGTTCTGTTTTGAGTTCGTTTTCTGTCGTTATTAGTTTCTATGGTTATTAATTTGATTAGTCATTCTGTTCAGTTTGTTCCCTGTATATAGTTGTCCGGTCTGGTCAATGTATACGTGTTGTGGCTATTTACCTGCTTCATCTGTGTTTTCCTGGTGGATTATATATTAAAGACTTTATTTGTGATTCATTGTCTTCATTGTGTACTTATACAACCCGAACGTGACAGAAGACCTGACCCAAGAAAGGATACATATTTTTGCTGCGTTTTTAGTTTTAGTGTTGCATTCCCCCCACAATGGACCTACCCGCCATACAACTCCTGTGCCTGGAGAAGCTGGACCGTTCGCTGGAGGACCATACAAGGGAGTTTCCTCAGTCTCAGTCTAAGCCACGCCTGCCAGCAAACGGTCCCAGTGAGGATTTCGCCGCTTATGTGGTGTGGGTGCTGGTGAATAGTGGATCGGAGTTCACCATCGACCCCGAAGAGGACATCACCAGTCCCACTCCAGACTCAGAACCTAGCCAAATACCACCCCGCTGTGTGGACATGACGCCAGAGCCCATCGCAGATGGAGAGCCAGCGCCTGCCGCGATGGAAAAGCCAGCGCAAGAAGCGAATGAGCAAACCATCGCCTCGCAGCCTAAATCTCACAACGCGCCTGACCAGGTGTGTGAGCTGGCAACATCATGTGCCCCCGAGAAAATTATTGTGGAGTATGAGGGTATGAAGAGGAGCCCCGCCCACCCTCCCGCCACAGAGACGGAGTCGCTGCAGGACCAAAGTTTATTGGTATTTGGAGAGGATGAGCCTCTAACCCCAGCTGATCCCGCCCAGCCCTGCGCCCCGCTGCCTCTGTAAAACTCAGCCAGTGCCTCTGCCCAGTCTTTGCTGTCGTCCATCAGCTCTCGGCTCCTCATCTGTCTCCTCTCTGTGACGTGGATCCACCTCGGGCCTTCCGTTATCCAGATCCTCCTGGGTGAGTGGATCCTCTGGCTCCGCCTCCAGCCGCTGATTCCGTTACTTCACCTCGGCTTGTCGCCCTGTCTCCTCTGCCTTGGCTCCTCCTTCCCTCGGCTCCACCAGGGACCATTGGCCTTACGGCTCCACCGGGCTCCCTGGTAACCCGGTTCCACCTCAAGGGGGTCATCGCTGCAGCTCTGTCTCGGCCTCTGAAGCCTTCAGGGTTGCTTTGCTCTTTATCTGTGCCTAGGGCTCCACCACCATCGGCTACGTCTCCATCAGTCATCCCCATGGCTTCGTCAAGGAGATCTCCACCATTTCTCTTCCCTCCCTCGACTTGCCGTGGGATATCATCCTGGCTGGACTATGGGTCCCCATCTGACTCCTTCTGCTCCGGGCACCTCCAACCATCATCGACACCCTGGTCTCTCCTTCTGTCCTCCAGAGCCTCCTCCCTCAATTGGACTGTCAACGCGAGGTCGCACCTTTCCAGGAGGGGGCTCAATGTCACGTTATTGTTCTGGTTTGAGTTAGTTTAGTTTTTCTTGCTGCCTGAGTTCTTTATTAGTTTCTATGCTTACTCATTTGATTAGACATTTTGTTCAGCTGTTGCTTAATTAGTTCCCTTTGTTTGTTCCCTGTATATAAGTTTACTTGTTTCATTTGTGAGTTGTCCGTCCTCGTCAATGTATACGTGTTGTTGCTATTTACACTGCCTTCATCTGTGTTTTCCTGGTGGATTATATATTAAAGATTTTATTTGTGATTCATCTTCTTCATTGTGTGCTTATATACTACCCGAACGTGACAATTATAGAGCTTGACATAACTAGAAAAATGTATATTGATTTTAAAAATGTTCTTGACTTTTTACTTTTATTTATTTTTTAAAAGATTTTTTTAAAGATTTTGCCATGACTTTTCCAAGTCGAGAAATCACATTTTTAAAATACCCTCATTCCCTCAACCAGGTTTCAAGACCCTGAAAATAATGTATTTATGTATAGCATGATACATAATGTATGTAATTTGCTATACCTTGATGTATAGCAAATTATTTTTTGTAGCTGTTTTAGCATTTTTTAAAGCTTGTTTTGTTTTATTTTAAATCATTCTAAGCAGACATAAGTTTGTGTACACATAAAGAAGAAATTAAAAATGTACAATAAACATTCCATATACAATAAATAATGGATTTACATAAAATTTTATTATGATGTAAATTTTCAGTTTTTATTTATAGGTACACAGATTTTGTTTATGTCTGGTATTTGCTTCAGTAAACTCCACAAAGTGAGTCTGGCTCTTTTGTGATGGAGGCGATTCAGGGGGAGCTAATCCCAGTTTGCCCGTAATCAGATTATTTAATCTGTACTTTAAAGCCCAGACCTAGCCTGGTCTACATCTCATGCCAAAACAGATGGTACATCAAGTTCACTTACACGCACACTCATTCAATCATAATCTGGATGAAGTGTTCAGTGTTATCTGCTCTTGAACAAGCACTTCATGACTCACCCCAGAGTCGCGCACACAAATACACCCCCTTATGCCCGATCAAAAAGGCCTTTTTCTGGATGTATCGACATGTGTAAAAGTAACACACTCATAGTAATATATCACACACCGAACAGTCCTCTAACAGTCTTCCCAGAACATCCTCTCAAGATACAAGGATAAGCTAGATACAAGTAGATTGCTAGACCACCCCAAGTTGTTTCTACTGCAGTTTTTTAGATGGAAAACTAAATGACTATACTAAAGTGAGATGAGCTCCTTATGCTAGAGAAAAAGGAGAAAGGAGTGATCTTGCTGGCAGATGTGCTTCTTCATGCTCTGTGAGCATCAGACTGGCCTGGCCATTCCATTGGCTCTGTATAGTGCCACATCTTACGCTTATATAATGCATAATCTTAATATTTAAATGGTGTAAAATATGTAATGATTTCTATTTAGTGTTATAAACTGATGATATTTGATAACTTCCGATGGTCTGATGGTGGTTTCATCATGGCTGCAAGTTACATGCTGTTCAAAATTTGGGGGTTGGTACAAGGACTTGCTGTATACTTACCAAGGCCGCATTTATTTGGTCAAGAATACAATAAAAACTAATGTCAAATATTATTACCATTCAAAACAACTGTTTTGTATAGTAATTTATTCCAATCCTGTGATGAAAAAGCTAAATTTTCAGCATCATTACTCCAATGTTCAGTTTCACATGTCTTTACTGTCACTTTTGATCAAATAAATGCATCACTGCTAAATAAATTGCTGTATTAATTTCTTTCAAAAAAGATTTGAATGGTAGTGTAAGTGACCATTCAGTGCTTTGCTAAAGTGCAACAGGACAAGTCTGTATGTGCACATAATGAGGATCAAGGAATTTGTGTTAAAGTATACAAATGTGTGCAGTATTATGAGAACATAAAATCAGTTCTGTCAGGTCCATTAAGTCAAGAACACATATGACAATAAAAATGATTAGGAAATTAATATTGAATAAATTGCAATTCAAGTTGATAATTGAAATATGGCGGTATGGCTCTGTTCAGGGAGTCCTCTGACCTTTCATGAGCACCATGAAATAGCAGAGAGTCAGAGGACAGCAGCAGCATTAGGGAGCGCTCACAGTTTAGTACTGGGAGAGCAGAACTATTCCCCCATATGAACAGAGCAGCAACGATGACAGAAAAGTAAATGCCACGTTATACACGACAAGGAGGAGCTGGGGAGGAGGTGGGTTGCAGAGAGCGAGCAGTTAGGAGCGAACTGAATCTGCTTAAATAGGGCGCCCTGATTTGAGCGTAGTCATTAGCAGCGAGGGGAGATGAACAGCAGATGCGCTGGTGTAGCTCAGCTGAGCGATCGCTGATGAGACCGTGTTGTCGGCCGATAGCGTTAGCAGCATCTTGGCCTGCCAGAAGTTACTGACGCTGACGCTCAATTCCTCTCACTCTAAAAGCTTTTAAGGACAGGATGACACACAGACCCTGGAGAATCAGTGTGCTTTTTACAATTCTATAAACACAAACATTCATGAAGGCTGCAGTCCCCTGGCAAACTCCAGTAGAGGTTTGCTCTTCCCAAAGGGGAGGTTTGCTTTGTTATTCGCAGGCTAGCTGGCATTGTCATAATCAGAAAGTCAAACTCAGTGAGGAACAAGAGGCTTTTTTACAAAACGTTTCAAGGGCCCTTGTCAATCTTGACTGATATCACTTCCTGTTTTGACAGTTTCGCTGAGTTGGTCTGACAAAAATAAAAAAAATAAAGTTGCCTGGAGAAATTCTTAATTTTTGTCACTTTTACTCCAGTGCTTCTCTTTTTGACTCCAAGGGCTCCTATTGTCCACAACAATATTTAAAGGCGACATGACTTTTTTTTTTCAGTTGTTTGTGATTTACTGGATAATGATTTTTTAAAGTAGTTTTTGATTATAATTTAACATATTTTACTCACAATTTTTACCCCATTATGATATTTTAGAGCTTGCCATATCTAGAAAGATGTAAATCCATTATAATAATAACCAAATAGCAATACATATCCTGATTTTAGTTGTTTTAGCTTATTTTAATGCTTTTTTTGTCTTATTTTAAATAATTTAAAGTCATCTTGAGCCCCCCTAGTCCCTAGTGGGCATGGGCCCCTGGTTGAGAACTGCTGGTCTAGAATGATTATAAATTATAAATATCACCTGCAACAATAGAAAATATGAAAGGAAAGAAAAATAACAAAATCATTTTCATCAATCAAAACTTGATCTCTCTTTTGCAAAGTCTACCTCAGTCACTCTGTCCAAACTTATGTAGGATATATAAGTCCCTGGGCTCCACAGCCACACACTTTTATTCTCTTTGCGTGTCTTACTCTTTAGAATGTGATGCAGACTGAATGAGTGCATCAGTTTCAAGAGCATCAATAATTTGTGAGAAGAGTTCAGGGGACAGACCTCGTGCAGAGACTGTGTGTAGGTGTGTGTGTTCTGAATCAGTCAGTAGAAACGTCAGTGTGCTGGCGTGTAATTCCAGCCCATCAGCTCTGGTTCTCTCACAGAGCAGTACTGTATGTTTTTCTCACACAGTTGGTAACTTTACCACATGAGCACAATTATATCAGGAATTAGATAACCACTGTTACCGCTTAATGACAAACCTAAGACTTCCAACAAGTTTGATCTCAGAGGAAATTTACTATCAGACGTTTATGTAGGATGTCTAAAATGTTTGATATTCTTCACAATAAGCCAACAAAACATGAAAAAATATGAGGACAAATATAAATTATTAAATTAAGCACATTTTATAAACAGCATATTTAAAACAATATTTTCAGGCATCTTCCATTAGCTGGTGTGGTTTGGACCCTGATCTTCCTCATTTTCTCAGACCCTCTGTCGTCTGACAGTGAATCTCTCAACATGAGCTTAACTCAAAGTAAATATTATCTGATATCTTTTCAAAATTGCATCAGGCTTGTCCGTGGGATAACGAGAGCGATCTTCTCCTATTTCCTCTCTGTTCTTTTGCCGCAGTGCAGGTATCATTGCAGATGTACATTGCACACACACACACACACACAAACACACACACACACACACACGTGTTTTCATGTTCTATGGGGAATTTTCATAGACATAATGATTTT
Organism: Rhinichthys klamathensis goyatoka; assembly: GCF_029890125.1. NCBI lineage: Eukaryota > Metazoa > Chordata > Actinopteri > Cypriniformes > Leuciscidae > Rhinichthys > Rhinichthys klamathensis. The sequence continues at coordinate 408,319 of NW_026607111.1, read as the reverse complement.
ATACTGTACAAACAGAAATTTTTCTGCATTTTTACATTTTCAAAAAAAATATTTTTTGTTTGATTCATAAGCAGTTTTCTTCATGGGGACCAAAATGAATGTCCCTACAAGGTCAAACATTACAGGTATTACTATCCTTGTGGGAACATTTGGCGTAGCGTAGGGAATACCAGGTACACACACACACACACACATCAAAAGACACACATCTACCATAAAAACAAAATGTATAGCATAAAAGTGTAACCTATTTCATAGTATACTCTATTTAAATTTTTTTTTTGCTTTTGAATCTATTTTCCTCTGTACACCTCTCTCATTCTGGTTTTCCTTTGTTCTTCGTGTGTATTCAGCTGTTTTTGATCAATTTCGTAGAAATGAAAGATGACCTGTTTGTATGTTTGCGGTGTTTCCATGTGTGTCATCAGCTTTCACACTTTTAGCCACTTTTACCAAGCCAAACTAAAAAAAAACTACTATAGATGTGCTTCTATAGTGACAAGATGTTTCATCTGTAAGATTAGTGTGAGCTGATAGAGGTAATTCTCACTTTCTATTCAGTTAATTATTTAGTGGTGTCACCTACCGCACATGCACAGCACTCGCTTTTGTCACAGGATCTGTGGCGTTGGTGTGTGTGCAGTGCAGGTTGGTTAGAAGGTCGCCGTTGCGTGTGTGTGTGTGTGTGTGTGTGTCCGGTTGGTTTTGGGCAGGTGGTGTCGTGCTGAGAGTCATCAGACATTAAATGCAGCCGCTGACGGTGACAAGCTCTCACACCGAGATAGCAGCAGGTCAATATCTAATTACCCCACAGGAAGTGGCAAATATTCCTCTATCTCTCCCGTTTTCTCTATGCTAATCTCTATCTCTTTGGATATCTCACTTAGTCCGCCAGCTTTCTGTCAGTCCCCACCCCCGCATGCTCCTCTCTCTTTCCATCTGTCTCCTGTTCTGTTTCTCCTCTTTATCCATCCATCTTCATCTCTCACATTCTCATTCTTTTTTAATAGGTATCATCACCTGGCTGCATGCTTGAGTCTGCGCCTTTCAGTCTAAACCTGGCATGTCAGCTGACCATAAACATGCAGATATAAACCTCAGTCAAATTTCGTGCTTTGTTTTGGCTGTGTTTTACGTCACTGTTTGAATTTGCAAGTTTAATCAAAAGAGATAGGCCTGAATTTCGGATTTAAAAATGAATTAAAAGCACAATATCTTTATATTTTTAATTTCCACACAGATATATTGTGTAGTTTTGATCATACTCTCATAATTAATGAATTGGCCTGGTTCTTTCCATATATTGACCTGCAGGGGGCTCTACTCATCCAGAACATCACGTGAGAGTGCAGGGTCTTGCCTCAGTAATTTCCTGGAAGGGAATTCACTCTTCACATATCAACAGTGCTACAAGAATTGTACTTTACTCCCTAGGGCCTAGAGGAAGGCATGCTGGTAGTTCTGGAAGCTCAGTATTGATCAGCCTGTGTGGACAGATGATACATGGTTTCCCACTTTAATGATGACAAAAATAGCACCACCTGAGAGTCTCACGGGAGCCATCTTGGCTCTGCGCTCTGTGCTGCGGTATCATAGGATTACACATGCAGCCAACAGAAACAGAGGATTTACAGAACAGAGTGAATAATGATAGTACACTGAAAGGTCAAAATCTGTTCATGACAGAATAATTATCTAGAGGTTATTTATTTTTAATTAGATTAAAAAAAGGAATATTGTACCTCTCCAGAGTCTGAAATTTGATCTCTGACTTTGTTTAGATAAAGAACAAAGTGTAAAGAATCTGATTTAAGTTCTTTTGAAGCTCATGAACTCCACGTTTTAGACTTCCATCTCACTGTGATCTGAAACAGACACATATTCAATCTAATCAGAGTGTTTTTGATGAAAGAGTCGTGTCTCTGTGATGTCACACTGTTAATGTGAACGACAGGAAGGAGGGAAGATCTGAATTTTTTCAGCAAATTAAATTAGCTTTCTTTGACCTCTTTGAGGTGACCACACCGTTTATGTTTAGTCACCTCTCATGAAGCTCAAAAGCAATATTAGTTCAGAGTAAATTACTTGAAATGATCTTCATTATGATTTTACAGTGGTGGTGTTGATTAACTGATTATTTTCTCTCTCCTCTATCATTTTTGTTTTAGTATGGACGATCGGATAGTTACCGCGTGGCCACCACGCAAGATAAAGATGAAAAAGGTTCTCCAAAGAAGAAAAAGGGGGTAAAAGATCTTGATGAACTGAAGAAAGAAGTTCCCCTGGTAAGAATCCCACTTGAAAAGTAGCGTGTTTGTAGCCATTTTGCCTTTTACTTTGTTAAATGTCCCTTTTTAACTTCCATTTCAGACGGAACACAAGATGTCAATTGAGGAAGTATGCCGGAAATTTCAGACAGACATTGTTCAGGTAAACTCACAGATTATTTAGTGTTTGCTAAAACCAAGTTTCCATGTTTGTTAAACCCCCCCTTTTATAATTAGAAAGCCAATGTGTGTAATTGATGATAAATATTAGAATAGTGCAGGAAATACTCACTTTAGTTTAAGTTTGAACACATCAATTGTCTGGGGAATGACTGTTGTGTTGTGATGCACTTCTCTTTATTGACCACTAGGGAGCACTACACTCTGTAAAATACATTGGTTCTCATACTTTTAGTAGGATATGTAGGATAACTCTGGTACTTCTGCTGTAGTCAAGTCTCCATATAGCGCTTTATACAATACAGATTGTTTCAAAGCAGCTTTACCGGGATAAACAGGAAAATAATGATTCAATGATGCAGTTAAATTCTGCTGTAAAGCAGCTCCTGAAAGAAAATAGTGTTCAGTGTTGATTTAGCTCCGATCAATAACTGTAAAGATCATCAACGTAATAATGTCATAGCTGCTTGTTTTCAAACTTTTTAATGAACAGAAACTAGTAGTTTCAATAGATGACGCTTGATGATTCTAGATGTTCTTCAATAAAAACAGCAGTTATAAATTAATGAATTTCCGGAAAAATTGATTGTTCGAATTTTAAGTTAGATCATTTAAAAGAAGTCTTTATTTATTAAATATATATTTTTAAATTTTTTAAATTTAATTAAACAAACAAATTTAATAGCACATAATTTGTCTTGGGAATGACTGTTGTGCTGCACATCTCAATATTGACCACTTGGGAGCACCATACTCTGTATAATACATTGGTGTTAGTTTATTTATTTATTTATTTATTTAATATTACTTTTTTTTGTGTGTGGATAAATTAACAAATATAAATTCATTTTAAATAATTTCAAGTCATCTTGTGGTCTTCTTGGAAGATTACTGAGGTCCCCTGATTGACAACCCTTGGTATAACAGACCCAGTAATACACAGCATACATGATATGTTCACACTTTGAGTTCCTAAAATAAAACTGAATGTGTATTAATAGTAACTTTTGCTAATGGTTAATTCTTACAATGCTCTCTCTGCAAAAGGGTTTAACTAATGCAAAGGCCAGAGACTATCTGGTGCGAGACGGGCCAAATGCTCTGACCCCGCCGCCCACGACACCTGAGTGGATTAAATTCTGTCGTCAGCTGTTTGGAGGTTTCTCCATCTTGCTGTGGACCGGAGCCATTCTCTGCTTCCTGGCCTATGCCATTCAGGCTGCCACCGAAGACGAGCCGGCTGGAGATAATGTGCGTATGCGTCACATGCCAGCACCCTGCCACATATGCCTTTTCAAGGAATCTGCATTAAATATGAATATGATAACTGAATGTGTCTTCTCTGGTCTCCTCTCAGTTGTACCTGGGAATCGTGTTGTCTGCTGTGGTCATCATCACGGGCTGCTTCTCCTACTTCCAGGAGGCAAAGAGCTCCAAGATCATGGAGTCCTTTAAAAACATGGTGCCACAGGTATTGGGAACATTCCATGCAAAACTTAAGACACAGAAACACAGAGAAACAGTGAGTTGAAACGACACTCTGTCCACAGCAAGCGCTAGTGATCCGTGAAGGAGAGAAGATGCAGATCAACGCTGAGGAAGTGGTAGCAGGTGACCTGGTGGAGGTCAAAGGTGGAGACCGAATCCCAGCTGACCTCAGAATCGTCTCTGCTCATGGCTGCAAGGTACGTGGTTTATAAACCTCAGTCATTTGTCAAGAATCTGTGAAACGAATCTGTGTGCGATCTAGTGGACAATTGTGTGTCTTTGACATCATTCGTAGGTGGATAACTCCTCCCTCACTGGCGAATCAGAACCTCAGACAAGATCACCTGACTGCACTCATGACAACCCTCTGGAAACCCGCAACGTCGCTTTCTTCTCCACTAACTGTGTGGAAGGTACGGGATTTACTACAGTGTTGAACTGGTCTATCTACATAAAAGTCAAGCTCAGAAGTATGACTTTTTCTGTTTCACTGTTAGGCACTGCTCGTGGTATTGTGGTCTGCACTGGTGACCGCACCGTGATGGGCCGCATCGCCACGCTGACCTCAGGACTGGAGACAGGAAAAACCCCCATCGCCAAGGAGATCGAGCACTTTATTCACATCATCACAGGCGTGGCTGTCTTCCTGGGACTGTCTTTCTTCGTTCTGTCAATCATTTTGGGTTACTCCTGGCTGGAGGCCGTAATTTTCCTCATCGGAATCATCGTCGCTAATGTGCCTGAGGGTCTGCTGGCTACTGTCACTGTGAGCACATGCAGTCGTCTAAGCATTTGAATACTGTTCAGAGGGTTGGGAGCCAAGAATCAAAAATATACAGTGCAACCAGTGTAGTCCAAATCCGAAGTGAATGACTCTTATAAATATGAACCTGTTCTTTTTAGTCAATCAAAAACATTCAGCATGACCAAGTTGTACAATTTCTCAACAAATGACTCTTATGAACCCTTTTAGTGAATCCAAAAGCTTATCCAGGTTAATCCGATTCCCAAGCGAATGACTCTCATAACCCGTTTCTTTTTAGTGCATCAAAACATACAATGGATTTATAATAGCGCTGTCAATAGATTACAATTTTTAATTGTGATTAATCACACCCTTTTGTGCGATTAATCGCATATCGTGAAATTAAGCATATATCATGTATCTTGTTTGACACATTTATTTTGTCATAATTTGCTATATCCAGCAAAGCAAACTATCAGATTGAAGGGTGATTCTCACAAAACTGTATTTTCTGCAAGCTTTTTTCAAGGTACATTTCCAAAAAAGGACACTTGGAGACTCCAAAATGTCCAAATGATATAAGGAGTCCATATAATTCATAAATTTATGCACACCAAAGCACACCCGGAAAAATATATATTACAGAACAAAACATTTCAGAATTCAGTGTACAGTATGTGTACAGTGTAACAGCAAAGAGCTTGTTTACTTTTTACACGTCAAGTTGCGATACTGAACAGGACCACATGAAGATGGCAAAAAAACAACAACACTTTGACCTGACTGCATATGCCCACTACAGTACACTTGTACAGTAGTACTAAACACAGCAACAGAAAATGACAGAGCTGATGTTTCAAAGCTAAACATCTAAACATACACTGGAATTAATAATTCACTGTAAACTGGCCACGTGCCACTGTTCTCTCTGCCATCTCTGATGTAGGCATATGCAGTCAGGTTTTCTTTACACTAGCGCTGTTTTGTACTGGTTGTTTTAATGCATTCGCTCTCTGGATAATTGGACTGAAAACTTTCCCCGGAGTTTAGCTGCTTAAAATGATCTGATTGCAAACAAAGACGCGAAATTGGGTTAGAATAGAAATGTCTACCAGGGTTACAGGTGCTTGAAGCATTGTCATTGTCATGATTGTCAGCAAATCATTTTAACATGCTAAGGATTTTGAATTAATCGCATGTGTTAATGTTGTCAGCCCTAATTTATAACATTTATTGCATTTATACTGCATCTAAAAAGGCTCTGAAAAGTCAGTAAAAAAGTATGCAATAATTGTTTTAAATGTATTTATTAAAATTATAAATTCATATTCATTTGGCAATCAAATTATTATTATTTTTTAAAATATTCCTTCCTTTATTTGATTCAAACAAATTGGAATGCATTTTAAATTCCTTAATGTAACGTCTCTCTATTGTCTCTTTAATCTCAGGTGTGTCTCACTCTGACGGCTAAGCGTATGGCCAAGAAGAACTGCCTGGTTAAGAATCTCGAAGCTGTAGAGACACTAGGATCCACCTCAACTATCTGCTCGGACAAGACTGGAACATTGACCCAGAATCGAATGACTGTCGCACACATGTGGTTCGACAACCAGATCCATGAAGCCGATACCACTGAAGATCAGTCTGGTTTGTTCCTTTCTTCTTACGCGGAGACCGATGATGATTTTGTCTTTATGACACCAATTCTTCTTTTCAGAGTCTAAGTTGGTCTCTCTTTGCAGGTGCTTCATTTGATAAGAGCTCCGTGACATGGGTGTCTCTGGCCCGTGTGGCAGCGCTGTGTAACAGGGCTCAGTTTAAGGCAGGACAAGATACTTTGCCCATCCTAAAGAGGGACGTGGCGGGTGATGCTTCTGAGTCCGCCTTGCTTAAGTGTATCGAGCTGTCCTGTGGCTCAGTCAGGAGTATGAGAGATAGGAACAAGAAAGTAGCCGAAATCCCATTCAACTCTACCAACAAATATCAGGTTTGTCATCAGTTATTGATTTTCAAAATCAAACAGCAAACATCAACTTGAGTTATGATCAGTGGAGGTTCAACAACCAACCAATAGCATTTCAACACTCCATAAAATACGCCATGTGAACTTCTCAAGTCTATTAAACTTGCCATTGTGTACTGGAAATATTGTCATTCTTATGAAAATGTTTTCAATATTGTTGATTCCTATAAATCGTCTGCTAAATTACTTCATGTAAATGCTAAATCACGTTATTTGGGTCAAGTGTGGATAATAAAGTGTCTGGAGCAGCTCTGCAGCCTGTCAAAAAAGTGTAATTTTGAGCTTAGTCATGTAACCCTAAAACTGAAAGTACCAGATATGAAAACATTGACTAGCATTACCACCAACAGTTTCCTCTTATCCATCTTTTCCATATTTCCCCAGCTGTCCATCCATGAGACGGAAGACCCCAACGATAACCGCTACCTGTTGGTGATGAAGGGGGCGCCAGAGCGCATCCTAGATCGTTGTTCCACCATAATGCTGCAGGGTAAAGAGCAGCCCATGGACGAGGAGTTGAAGGAGGCCTTCCAAAATGCCTACCTGGAGCTTGGAGGACTTGGAGAGAGAGTACTGGGTGAGTAATATATGGTATCATTACACAGCACTCTGGAATAATCAATTCTGATTGGTCAATCACAGCATTCTTGGTCAAATATTTTGCATAATGACCGCTAAACTGTATAATTGATCGTTGTTCTTTTTCTACACTTTGATAGCACTCTAGTCATCTTTCTTCATTAAAATCTTTAATTTCAAAGCACTTATTTATTTGGTCAGTGGCTATGTAATAAGGAGGATAATGTACAGATAATTGTATGGTTATATAAGATAACCGCCGTAAAATTGAGTATATATAAAAGTATATACACTACTGGTCAAAAATGTGAAAAAATATAGTTTTTTTGCCATCAGTGGAATAAATAAAATATGTAATAGAAAACAATATTACTGTTGTTTGTTACAGTATAAAATAATTAAAAATGTGTAAACTTGCCTCCTTTCCACAGGATTCTGCCATATCTTAATGCCCGAAGACCAGTACCCAAAAGGCTTTGCCTTTGACGCAGATGATGTAAATTTCCAGACAGACAACCTTTGCTTTGTGGGACTGATGTCAATGATCGACCCGCCCCGCGCTGCCGTGCCTGATGCTGTAGGAAAGTGCCGTTCTGCCGGAATCAAGGTCATCATGGTGACAGGAGATCACCCCATCACTGCCAAGGCCATTGCTAAGGGTGTGGGCATCATCTCAGAGGGTAACGAGACTGTGGAAGACATCGCTGCCCGTCTCAACATCCCCGTCAGTCAAGTCAATCCCAGGTAAAGCCGGGACCAGCACTGTAAATGCACACAGCACATTAGCAAAGTTTTGCAAGCAAAAAAGGATCCATTATGATGGATGAAGCACAGCTTACACAGAAGTCACTTTAAAACCAAGCAGCTTGCCTGTTGGTCAACGTGGAAAATTTGCATGGCTAGTAAAGTGGATTACTATTGAAATGAATAGCATAGTATTGTATTTATTTGTGTTTTTTGTTTGTGTGTTTTAGGGATGCCAAAGCTTGTGTGATTCATGGAACAGATCTGAAGGACTATTCTCAGGAGCAAATAGATGAAGTTCTGCGGAACCACACTGAGATTGTGTTTGCCAGGACGTCTCCTCAGCAAAAACTCATCATTGTAGAGGGTTGCCAGCGACAGGTAAATGCATATACTAGCATTCAATACGGTTTATGATCTTTTGTCATTTTAATAATGTCCTGATTTGACCTTTCATTCTTTCCCTTTTCTCCTCTGTTTCTTTCCCTGTCACTCAGGGGGCCATCGTGGCGGTAACAGGCGATGGTGTGAATGACTCTCCAGCCCTGAAAAAGGCTGATATCGGTGTCGCTATGGGCATTTCCGGGTCTGATGTGTCTAAACAGGCCGCTGACATGATTCTGCTAGATGATAACTTTGCCTCAATTGTCACTGGAGTAGAAGAAGGTGAGTAAGACAATAAGGAGACTAGTGAATTGGAGTGCATGGGAGGACAGGACAGATGTTGTCAAACAAGATGTGTAAATCCATCTCTCCACTTGCAGGCCGACTCATCTTTGACAATTTGAAGAAGTCTATTGCGTACACCCTGACTAGCAACATCCCTGAGATCACCCCCTTCCTGTTCTTCATTATCGTCAATATCCCTCTGCCACTGGGCACCATCACCATCCTCTGTATCGACCTGGGAACTGACATGGTAAGCACTTCACTCTCACACTCGACATTCAGCCTTCTTACAGACACCTATATACACACGCACATGAATACAGTGTTTACCCATACACAAAAATCTACTTTCTCTCTACCTCCATAGGTACCTGCTATTTCTCTAGCTTATGAGGCTGCTGAGAGTGACATCATGAAGAGGCAGCCCAGGAACCCTCAGAGAGACAAACTTGTGAACGAGCGTCTCATCAGCATTGCTTACGGACAAATTGGTTAGTCTTGTACTACTTTGAAACTTAGTTTTTACTTCAGCTTTTACTTTATTTAAAGACCTAAACAACTACAGTCATGATGCCCTTTTGGAAAAGTAGTCATGGTCATGGAAAACCTAGAAGTAAAAATGTGAGTTCCAGGCCTGGAAATGTCATGGTAATTAACAAAAATATATTCTAAAATATGAATATAGTTTTTGTTTCTTGTTATGCTCTAGATATTTAATTATCCATCTAGAAATTGCTCTTTTTGAGTGCAATTTCTATAAAATGATCGATTTGTTATCCAGTTATCATGACAGAAAGGACATGGAAAATATATATACACAGACATATATACAGTAGTCATCTATACAGTATATATGGAGTCGGTGGCATTATTTGAAAGAAGTTTCTAATGTCCACCAATTTGTTTGTTTTTTAAAATCTCACTGACCCCAAATTTTTAAACACTAGTAGTGTATATATCAGTTAGACTATGCAACATTAACCATGAAGCGTTACCATTAACCATTTGAACTGATGTATTTACAGATTTATTTTAGTACCAAAAATAAAACTAGAAAATATGACAAACAGCAATAAAACAGCATTTAACTATCATATTGTTTTGTAAAATTATTTTAATACATGTTTGTTATTATTACTTTAGATTATTTTCTCAAAAGAGAAACAAATATTGTGTAGGCATCTGTGCAGAAAAAGTAAGCATATGTTGTGTATGTGTGCGTAGGTATGATCCAGGCTTTGGGTGGTTTCTTCGCCTACTTTGTGATTTTGGCTGAGAATGGCTTCCTGCCCTCACTGCTGGTGGGTATCAGACTCAACTGGGATGATCGCTCGATGAATGACCTGGAGGACAGTTACGGACAGCAGTGGGTGAGTATTTTGTGTTTTATTATGTTGTGACATCATAAGTGTTTAAAAGTCATACAAGTCTCAGAGGTCCCTGCATGTATGAGATGTTGTGTCCGTGTTCCACAGACATACGAGCAGAGGAAGATTGTTGAGTTCACGTGTCACACAGCGTTCTTTGTCAGTATTGTGGTTGTACAATGGGCTGATGTCATCGTTTGCAAGACCAGACGCAACTCAGTATTCCAGCAGGGCATGAAGTGAGTTCAGGAAGCTTGTGTGCAGGAAGTTTGTTTTTGTATTGATTAGAACATTTGAGGTAACTGTGCTTGTCCTTTTACAGGAATAAGATTCTGATCTTTGGGCTGTTTGAAGAAACAGCTCTCGCTGCATTCCTCTCATACTGCCCGGGCATGGATGTGGCCCTCAGGATGTACCCGCTCAAGTGAGTTTAACACACACACACATGCGCAAATTCATATGTGGAAATAATTTTACAAGCACACATCCAATTCCACCTTTGGTTCTCCCAAAGACCAGTGTGCTTATCTCCAAAGGAGAAAGTTTCACAGTTTGAGTTTATTTATTTTTTATTGTATTCAGCAAGGACACAATAAATTAAAGTGACAGTAAAGGATTTAAAAAATCTGTTTAAAATAAATGCTGTACTCTGTACAGGATTCATGAAAGAATCCTGGAAAAAGTGTATCAGTTTCCACAAAAATAAAAAAATGTTTTCAACATTGATAATAATAAGAAATTGTTCTTGAGCATCAAATCATCATATTAGAATGAATTTCCTGAATACCGGGCATAAACATTAATAAATGCAATATAAAAATTAACGTTCAATGCATTGATTATGGATTTAATAATAATATTAAAACTGTAATAATATATTTAAATGGTTATTATTATTCACAATGTATTATGCATTCATTTCTTATTCAGAATACAATTCGTGAACTGTTTCAATCAATTATTGAATGTAAAATCTTGTGTACTGTTTTAGTCAATATGCCAAAATGGTGGAAACTGTCCTTTCAAATAATTGTAATAATTTGTTCAATAATTTCAAATCTTACCAAAATAATCAAATCAAACTGAAACGGATTCAGATTTAATGATTCATTTCATTAGTAAAGAATCTACTTTAATTATTAGGTTGATAATGAATACACATGTGAAATATATCACATGACCTTAAATTGATGCTACATACTGAATACAAATGTTACAATTTCAATTTCTACTACATGAAGTATATATATATATGCTACTTATAAGTATTCTGCCATTTAAAATTGTGTCTCTCCTCATTTGTCTCTCTCGTCCTTAGGCCGAGCTGGTGGTTCTGTGCTTTCCCATACAGTTTCTTAATCTTTGTGTATGATGAGGTGCGAAAGCTTCTCCTGCGCCGGAACCCCGGTGGTACGTGTTCCTCTCTACTGCCTCAAAGACACACACTCAGAATTACACACTTCTTATGAGTATGCCTTATATAAAGTCATAGAATTGGGACATTAAGGGTCTTTGTTTGAATTAGGGATACAATAAAACACTATTCAGTTAAGAATTATGAATGAAAACGTCAGAATTTCTCAAAGTGATTCCCTCTCTTTGTCTTTCTTTTTTTTGCAGGATGGGTGGAAAGGGAGACATACTATTGATCAACAAATCTTCTTTATTCACATTCCTACATCTTCCATTTTGTTCTACTACTTCTCTACCCAACCGAGATGCACAACCATCCTCTCTCGCCCTCCTTTCAAAGAGACAACAGCTTTAAGCCAATAGCACGTCTCCCCCCAAAGAGGAAACCACAAAGCACCATCCAGACTCTCGCCCATCCCCCCACCCCCCCCCCCCCCCCCCCCATTTCCTATAATACTCTTTGCATGTATTTTCACACGGCTGTGTACATAAAGTCTGCTATATATCTAAAACAGGCAGCTGCATAATCATTATGTAGATTCGAAAGGAGCTTTTGATGCTAAAAAAAGGGAGTATGTACGCTCGCCTATTAAAAAAGTCCGTCCCTCCTCCGATCCTTTACATCCTTGCCTTTTCCCTCGACCTGTCCTCCAGTCACACACGGATACACAGATCACACAAAACCTTGTCGGATCCCAATGAACAAACTAGACTCCGTTTAACATAGTAACTTTCACTATTTCATTAATACTTTTGCTTCTTAGGACATTTCATGTTCTTTAATCTCTAACGGAGGTGGTTCGGCGGCTTTGAATTTTTATTTCCGTTTTTTAATCTCTACTTTCGTTTGATTGACATTGGCATCCTCTCTCACTCTCATTGACGTTCGCTCTCTGTCTTTGTTTGTGTGCTTGTTTGTCCGCTACAATAACCCTGAATGTTCCAATACACTCTCAATCTCTGTGTTTTAGGGAAAAATGTAAAAAATACCACATCTGATTAAAGAAATGAAGACAAATCTTGGAAAATAGAAACACTGAAAAAACGTAAAATTGATCCTCTTGTATGTTTTAACTCATATGACTGAAACACACAGGCAGTTTCCTATCAGGTTTTGCACAGAAAACTAGTATGATGTTGAACAGCGTCTATGGAATAAAATCCACTGCCGTCACGGACCTAAACACACCAGGTTTTTTTTGTTTCCCAGTTAAACTGGCTGTTTTGGCACATTAACTGGTGAAGGTAGATTTCAATGTCTATCTGTCATATCAACTTAAACCATTTGTTCTCCGAATATCTCACTTGAGAAACAAATTTAATCCAAACTTCACAATTGAGCCTGGTGTGTGCGGGCTCCACCGCTGGTTTGTCAGAAGATGCCATCGATATGAAGCAGTATTGGGTCACGTGGTCTGTATGTGCGTGAGTGTCTGCGTGTGTGTGTTTGATGAGGGAAAATGAGTGCGCTGCTGCAGTCGGCCATTGCCTGTTCATATGACAGACATGTGGATGTTGAGACTAAAGACAAAAGGACAAAACTACTGGTAGAATCATGCATATGAAAGGTCAAATCCAATAAAACATCTAGTACATTTAATACTACCAAGTGATGCCTGACTCTTCATTTTCCACATTTCTTACTGCTTCAAATATATAACTAAACTGTCCTTTGCAAGTTTGTGTGTATGTGAGAAAGAGAGAGAGAGAACTTCAAGAATTGTAATATGAGATGTTAAACTATTAAAAATTACTAAAAAAGAATGATAAACAAAATATAAAAATGAAACCTATTTCAATATATTAATAATTATACACTCACCGGCCACTTTATTAGGTACACCTGTCCAACTGCTCGTTAACACTTAATTTCTAAGCAGCCAATCACATGGCGGCAACTCAGTGCATTTAGGCATGTAGACATGGTCAAGACAATCTCCTGCAGTTCAAACCGAGCATCAGTATGGGGAAGAAAGTTGATTTGAGTGACTTTGAACGTGGCATGATTGTTGGTGCCAGAAGGGCTGGTCTGAGTATTTCAGAAACTGCTAATCTACTGGGATTTTCACGCACAACCATCTCTAGGGTTTACAGAGAATGGTCCGAAAAAGAAAAAACATCCAGTGAGCGGCAGTTCTGTGGGCGGAAATGCCTTGTTGATGCCAGAGGTCAGAGGAGAATGGCCAGACTGGTTCGAGCTGATAGAAGGGCAACAGTGACTGAAATAACCACTCGTTACAACCGAGGTATGCAGCAAAGCATTTGTGAAGCCACAACACGCACAACCTTGAGGCGGATGGGCTACAACAGCAGAAGACTCCACCGGGTACCACTCATCTCCACTACAAATAGGAAAAAGAGGCTACAATTTGCAAGAGCTCACCAAAATTGAACAGTTGAAGACTGGAAAAATGTTGCCTGGTCTGATGAGTCTCGATTTCTGTTGAGACATTCAGATGTTAGAGTCAGAATTTGGCGTAAACAGAATGAGAACATGGAACCATCATGCCTTGTTACCACTGTGCAGGCTGGTGGTGGTGGTGTAATGGTGTGGGGGATGTTTTCCTGGCACACTTTAGGCCCCTTAGTGCCAATTGGGCATCGTTTAAATGCCACGGCCTACCTGAGCATTGTTTCTGACCATGTCCATCCCTTTATGGCCACCATGTACCCATCCTCTGATGGCTACTTACACCATGTCACAAAGCTCTAATCATTTCAAATTGGTTTCTTGAACATGACAATGAGTTCACTGTACTAAAATGGCCTCCACAGTCACCAGATCTCAACCCAATAGAGCATCTTTGGGATGTGGTGGAACGGGAGATTCGCATCATGGATGTGCAGCCGACAAATCTGCGGCAACTGTGTGATGCCATCATGTCAATATGGACCAAACTCCCTGAGGAATGCTTCCAGCACCTTGTTGAATCTATGCCACGAAGAATTGAGGCAGTTCTGAAGGCAAAAGGGGGTCCAACCCGTTACTAGCATGGGGTACCTAATAAAGTGGCCGGTGAGTGTATATAAATAATACTTTTAAATTAACACTACTAAATGCAGATAATAAAATAGTATTTTTAAACCTTTTTTTTTTTTTACATTGGACACAAGTCTAATCTCATTTTTCTTTACATAGTGATATTTTATTGTATTTGTGTTCCTGGTTTTTGATAATGAGGGCATAAAATGCAACCCATATACACATCTCCTGGACTACCAAGAGACAAATGAATACTTCAATGATGACATCCGCAACAAAAGGTGTAAACGCTTTTTTCAAAGGTTTAACTCTATTTATTTTTTATATCCTGAGTGGTCATTTTAATAGCTCACAAAACACTTAAGTATCAGTTTATCTATAATTTGTCTTTTCCTAGGTTTATCAGAACTGATACTAAATAAAATATTAAAACAACTTTATAGAGAGCATTCCTTTTTATTTTATTACATTTTTCTATATTCTATTCTATTTTCCTATAACATTCATCCAGTTGTTCTTTGTGATAGAACTAATGGGCTAAACCTTCTGCTTATGGTTATTGATTAAATAAGAATAACATGAAAAAATATAATTTTTAAATTAATTAAAAACTATTTTTTTTACACATGCATAATTTTGGTTACTTGGAGCCCAATCATGAACATAATTGAAATCAACAAAATACACCAACATTAGCCACAATTTGATCTATTTCTCTCAATGATTGCAAACAAGACTGTCTTCTTCAGCCACAGAAGAGTGACTGAAATCTGCTGACCGCAGCATTCATCATATATTTATGTCACTGCAAACTACTGACTTGCAAAACTGGGCTGCCCAACACACACACACATCCATAATGTCCCTTGGGAGAACGCTATGGGCTCACTGCAGTGCTCCCCTCCCCCTCTCTCTCTCTCTCCCTGCTGCATTGCTGTAATGGAATATAGATCGCTGCTCTTGCCGCAGTGTTTAAACGGAGAGGAAGATTGCACTCAAGGTCATCACTATGGCAACTTAAAAATGAGATGGACTGTCACTGGCCTGTTGTCATAAAAACAGGTCATGTAAGTCAAATTTGTGTGATGTGAAAAAAGAAAGGACACAAAAGATGAAACGAGGCAATAAGTCAAGTTACTTTCCCATGAGCAACCATTACATAGATAATAGACTTAAAGGTATGGTACAGGCTGAGCATTTTATTGCACTTCCCATTCATTGACACAACAGAAGCAAGTTGTGAAATAAAAGACAAACAAACATTTCCATAAAATGAGAACATATATATATAAAAAAATCTTCCAGTTGGAATATTGGCATTGATTACATTGAATAGCAATAATACACTATCTTTGCTCACGTATACTGTTATCAAATCATGCATGCGCTAAATGTCCTAGCAAGACTGATGTAACAACTTATGAATAGCCTAAGACAAATGATCGTGTAATGACTGGTACCCTATACATCAAAGAAACTGTCAAGTCAGTACATTCTTGTTGCCAGGTTTTTTCCCCACTATTCTGGATGAGCTAGCATAACATTAGCTAGCATCAGGTTTGGGTGAACTGTTCCTTGAAGGATAGTATAGCTTGTAATAGTTTTTACAACTAAACTGCATTTTTTTTGCTTTGGGTCACAGTGCATTTAGTTTGTGCTTTGAGGATATTTTGGAAATAAATAATGTAACAAATGATCATGATATCCAATAGGTACCAGTAAAGGCATTTGAGGTCTTTTAATGTGCTTGATCTATCTTGGGTGATGTCAATTTAACAGTCTTTACTTTTTTGCTGGCCAATCTGTGAGTAAACTATCAAATTAGTACAACCAATATGTGGCCATGTACATGACGAGGCAAGACATTTCCCGTTAACATGAGCAAAAAGGTCAAAGGTGAGAAGGTTAAACAGATTCCATGAGCAGCTCATCCACGTCAGACGACTCCATCTCATGAAAGGCTGCATGAGACCCGATAACAGCTAGCGTAGCACCTGAATAAAAAGAGTCCGAGAGTTTCAGAAAGACTGTTTGGGGAAAAACACAGAAGTGCAATGAGATGAACAGAAGGTGAAAAACTCACCTAGTACCCAGAACACAGCAGATCCTGCCCCTGCGAGCCAGAACACAGGGAAGGAAACCCCTCCTGCTAAACCTAACTGGTGTCCCTGAGTCAACTCACGACCTGAGAGAAAGAAATGAGAGTTTACTCATTAGATCAATAGAGCACTTGCATCATAACATCAAATATTCAGCACTTAAACTCTAGCACTATAAGCAAACAAATCAAATGACGCAATGCAGGTTACATTAATCCAGATACATTTCAAAATTACATTTTCATTTCAAAATGCTTTCTGTTCACACTAGTGTTTTCAAGCCTTTTTCAAAAGGTTCCTGTCCACACTAAAATGTCTGAAATGCTTAAATCATCTTACTGCATATGCGTAAAAAGTCATAAAAGCACGCTGAAGATACCGAGACCAGACATACTAACATTAGTCTTCTGGCACGATCATTTAAGTAGCAAAATATCTCAGCACTTACTGGTACGTCCAGGTCGCACTTACTTGCCAATCCAATGTATGGCCTAAAACGCACTTGCAATCCACAGGACAGCAATTATGAGGTAATTATCTGTCATCCTTGCAGGAATGTAATACGAAGATCTTTAGCAGCACTGTAAAACATCATGTGACTCAGGGCATCATGCGAGTCAAAAAGTGAAAAGCTCATACTGGTATAAAGAAATATTTATCGGTATTATCGTGTTTTATTCGTGTCACATGACTAAATAACAAACGTGCGTGATTGTTTTCGAACATCTTCGTTTTCACAGCCCCCACAACAACACGAAAACTGCATTTTCAAATGTATCCACTTGGGAGAGCATCTTCAAAAAACTCTGTCTCAGTGTGGACAAAAGAACCAAATTGTAAAAAAAAAAAAAAAAAAAAAAAAAAAAAAAAATTCATTTTCAAATGTATCTGGATTAATGTAGTCGACGTATAAGCCTCATATGCTACTAAACACTCTCTTACCAAAAACAACCAGCTTCTTTATGCTACTAAACACTCTCTTACCAAAAACAACCAGCTTCTTTTCCAGTGTTTTCAAGTGGATTATAAAGAAGGCACCAGCAAACACTCCCAAAGCAATAAAGAGCATCGGGGAACTGATACTGAAGGAGAAAAGCACAAAGAAAACTGTTAATCAGCAATTTATTTGAACACCTTAAAGCTTCCTGTGAATGTTTATTCTGCTTAATGCCTTCTAGAATGTGGACCTTCAGGGAAACTTAAACACACACACACACACATGTTGTGTACATAAGAACAGAGGCTTGTTGAGCGTCTTTATTTCCATTACAGTGGAGCCTTTTATGTCATTTGAAGAAGTTGCATACAAATAAAATCACATCGCTAAATATGACCTCATTTGTACGCAAAATTCAAGATGATTTCAGCAAGCAGTTCCTTACATGCAGTAGAGGATGAGTCCCAGGAAGATGAAGGTGTAGTTGCTGTGATAGGTGTTCAGGTTCCTCACCACACGCTGGCACAGCTCCCCAAAATTACGAGGTTTGGAGAACTTGCGCTGGTCTACAAAGCTGGCCCACGGACGGATGGACTTCCGCCTGCGGTCAACCCAATCCTTAATCACACTACCAGACAGACCTTTGGGCAGCCAAAGCCTGGTAACCCAGACAGACAGGAAAATAGAATTACCGGAGTAATAATATAATATGATATAAACATAACAACAACAAAAAAATCATAATAACACAGCCAAGGCTAATAACAACTCATAAAACATCACATTTGACCATGTGCAATTTAATTAATATAATGACAAACAAGAAAGGAAATTTCTGATTGTATATTTAAATGGTGCTAGACTCACCTCCCCACTACTCCTGTCCCAGGAAGCTGTTCTGCCTCACTGCTAAAGGGGTCACTTGCTTTTCCATCCATATTAACGTGTCTAATAACACACAGATCTGAATTAACAGCCTAACAGGAATGTATTACTACTTTAACTTTTAACAATTACTAGCTACTAATTACATCTTCAACAGTGTAGTTAGATTATTGTACTAATTACTCTCTCTAAAAAGAATTGCATTACTTAACTTGAATTACTTTCAAAATCCCTTATCAACCTCGACCAGTTGAACAATACAAGGATCAAGGATGTAAACGTAAATTAAACTGAAATGAAATTTTTCCAAATAAAAATGAATAAAATTGTAAAAATTTCTTGAACTGACTAAAGTATTTAAATTGAGAAGTTTACATTAAAACATACATTTTAACATTAGATGTTAAATCCACTATAAAAACTATAAACTATAAAAACAATAGTGGATTTAACATCAAAATAACAGACTAAACAGAATAAAATTGAACATAGACTTTAGTCTATATAGTATTTAATGCACTGACATAAGAAGTAACTGTAATTAAATTACAGAAAAATTAAGAGTAATCCCTTTATTTACTTTTTCAAGGGAAAAAAGTAATTAAATTAGTCATTTATTACACTGAACATTGACTATATGGCAGTACACCATATAGGTGCTCTGAGATGTACTTTTTTTTCAAGATTTAAGCATTTCAATAAATAGTAAAATTCCAGCAAATTTAATAATCCTTACATATTATTCATATTACGAATTACAAATTTTAAATGAGTATTGAGTAAAAGAGCTTAATAAAACATTTAGTATAAATCTTAATGGAACAAGGTAATGGTCCATTTAGTTTATGTGATTCGTATTCATAAATGTAATAAAAAAAATGTATAGAGGACACTCTGGGACTCTTCTCTGATGAGGGGTCCATCACTTTGCTCATTACAAATATTTTCAGCATATTTGCCATATTGTAGTTGTTATACTATCATATTATTACATTACTGTAGTCATCAAAGGTGCAGGAGGTCCTAATTAATTGCGGGGAAAAAATGTATAGCACATATAGAGGCACACAAAAATTAATATATATTTGCAAAACAAACTCTAAAGCTTGACGAGAACTTTAAAAACAAAAAAAACAAAAAAGAAAACATTCTCCATTCTCCAAAAAACACTTTCCATAAACTGTGTAGCAAGTTATAAATGTCTTAAATTACATTGTGAGCTAATGGAAAATCGATGTCACTCATGGGCTGGTACAGAATCTGCGTCCAAACAACGAGAAAGAATCCGGATGAACAAGTTTGTTAAGCTTCTGCATTACGTCAGATTTGTCCAAAACATATGAAATTATGACATTATACCATTTAACAACATGATATTTTTGACGGGTTGGTACAAAAACACTCCCTAAAGTTTGTTAATCAAATGAAATCAGTAACGGAAACTAACAAGCGCTCTCTTAAATAATGCTGATTTACCCTCAACTATGAAAAATGTTTTAAAAGTGAGCTTTGAGATGCGACAGTGAATTTAGATATTGCTAAAAACAGTGCACTGAGAGGCAAAAAAATCATAAAACAAAATTCATACTCACAGTACTTTCTGTAGATGTATTCAATGTTGATGCACGGCGGATATGATGTGGTTAGCCAGCAGCAGCAGTGACGTTTACGATCTTCTTCTGTAGACGTAAACACGAGTCGAACTAATGACTGCCACCTAGTGACATGGACAAAACCAACAAGGCAGATAAAGCGATATTCTTCACACAATGATGATGAATTATTATTTATATTGTATATTATATTATTTTATACTATACTTATAATTGTAATATTATATATATATATGTTATAAATTATGAGGCCAGCTAGGAAGGCTATAATTTAATAAACCAGACAGTTGACGGCACCCTTTGATTTTCATAGTAGGAAAAATTACTAGTCAATGGGTGCCGTCAACTGTCTGTCTGGATAACCAACATTCTTTACAATTTCTTCTTTTGTGTTCAACAGAAGAAAGAAACTCATACTGTTTTGGAACAACTTGAGGGTGAGTAAATTATGACAGAATTAAGGAATTTGGGAGAACTATTTCAACAGATGTTTTAAAATGTATGAATTAAGTTATGTGGATAGAAGAGAACATTATGTTTTACAACATTAAATTACACAATGCCATACGTCATTTTTGTAAACGTAAATTGCTGAAACGTTTCTGCATGGCTTACAACTACTACCACAAGGACGTGCTTGACAAATTAGTAACCGTTGTGTTCCTCATAAAGTAACTTGTCCGCAGCCTACGTTTTTGAAAATAATAATAATAATAATAATAATAATAATAATTCTAGTCTATGAATGGTTGTGTGTAATTTATATTGTAAAAACAAAACGAAAGTATGAGTAAAGTAATTCACAGAAATTATTTTGCTAAAAAAATTACTAAAAGAGGGAACCCATGGACTGTTACTGATCTTCATTTCGACTCTCTTTTGTGTTTCTAATTTTCCCTTCCCAATATGGCGACATTCTGCGCATGATATCTCATAAACGTGACACGTGAACGGTTTGTTGACTTAAAGCCTCGATCTACAAAACATATGCGAGCGATTTTCCTCCAAATACACATATGACGATCTGCGACTGTGCGGATTGCGGAATCAGTCCACTAAACTGACTGTCGCTCGAGTGTTGTTTTTCCAGTTAAGTAGAGGGTGGTGTTTGAAGGGTTTGCACAAGAGTATAATCACAATCCAGATAAATAGTTTGGTACAGGTAAGATTTTTTCCAACCTAAAATATGCGTGTTTTATTCATACAGCAAAATATGAACAAAACAAACTGATAGAGAAAACCTTGTTGTTGTATAAAAAAAAACACAATTCCTTCCGGACGCTAATACGATGATGTTGATTGCACTTATGTGGCTGTGTGTAGTATGTAACATGTTTCTTGTGCGCGCGTGTGTGTTTTGTTTAATTTTACATCGAGTGTTTTTGGTGCAGTGTGATGTCAGGTCAAGGAAAAATCTAGTAGAGGCGGAAGTCAGTCAGCTGCAGGAATGTCAGCTGACGCAGTAAACACAAACAATTGAACGTTGTCTCAATCATATTATTCGTTTATAGAATTGAACGGTGTTTTGTAGATTTAGTAGTTAAACATAACTAAACGTCTTTTTTCCCACTTCGGCTTTAGGTCTTCTGTTCTCTTATCTCAAACGTGACGTTACATAAGAAGAACACGTGACGCTGCACGAGAGGAACGTTTGACAGCGGTTGGAACTGCTGAGGGACTGACTGACTGAGGGCGGGTCACCACAGAAACGCTGTTCGAAACAAAATAACAGCGCTGTTTCCACGACGAACGTGTAAATATCTTTCTATGTTGTTTTGTACCAATTGGAGACACAAAAATTGTATTTGAATGTTTTATAGAACTGTTATTTTAATCCAAAATCGATCCCGAAAGCTAGCTCTTAGGCTAACATAAGTGATATTTAGCGAGATTGTTTAACCGCACTGCACTGTTCTTTTATAATTTTGAAATCCGGCCTATTTGCGTGTTTTAAACCTTTAATTATATAATAACCCACTCTTGTTATTCTTGTGTTCTTCTTGACCAGGCACATTTAGACATTTCTCATGGATTCAGCGCAATGCACAAGATATTCCCTGTACTGGGAGGAGACTGAGTGCATGAACTACTATGGGATGCTGTCCCTCCATGAGATCTTTGAAATCGTGGGCTCCCAACTCACAGAGAGTGATGTCGAGGTTTTATCCTTTCTCCTTGATGAAACCTATCCTGGAAAGCATCCCCTCGATCCAGAGGGATGGACTGAAGATTTACCTCCAGGGCCTGATGGATCTCCACAGGGTAATTCTCCATGTCCCCGGCTTCTGAATACATGGCGAAAAATAAAGCCGCAGAATGAGCCGTGCCCCATCGCCTGTCGCCACCGACCCAAGAGTGGCGTTGAACTGCTGTTGGAGTTGGAGAGGCGAGGGTACTTGAGCGAGGGAAACCTCAGACCTCTATTGCAGTTGCTGCGGATTCTGACACGGCATGATGTTTTGCCCTTTGTGTCACAAAAGAAGAGAAGAACAGGTGAGTATCAGGTTTAAAACTACATTATACTGTAGTAGTAAAACAGTAATGTTTATGGTCTGAATCTGATACTGATGTGTAACCTGTGCTGTTAGTGTCTCCAGAGCGAGAGAAGATAGACTACCCAGAGGTGGATACCAGACGGGACACACAAATCAGCCCAAACACAGATATACCATCCTTTGAAAACACACAAGACCACCAGTGGAGAGCAGGTGAGCAGAAATTACAGCTAAAGCTCAGCACATTCATTTATTAAAGTTTGTTAAAAGATTTTGTCTCTGTTTTTCAGCCTTTTTGCAAGTCTAATATAATATATATAATAAAACAGCTGTTGTTGGCAAGTTGATTAAGTTTAATCAAGTTAAAAGGCATATTTTCCACACTCTTTAGCCAAATGAAAACATTAACGTATAATATTTAATCATTGTCATTTATATGCATCAGTATAACAATATACTACCCTGGTATAGTTTTAAAGAGTTAGTTCACCCAAAGATTCTGTCATCATTTAAGCACCCACGTGTTGTCCCAAACCCGTAAGACTTTCGTTCATCTTCAGAACACAAATGAAGATATTTTTAATAAAATCTGAGCCAGTTCTGTACTCTCCATTGACAGCTATGCAACTACCACTTTGACGCTTCAAAAAGTTTGTAAAGAGATCGTAAAACTAATCCATATGAATTGAGTGGTTTAGTCCAAATTTTCTAAAGAGACACGATCGCTTTATATGATGAACAGATTGAATTTAGGCTTTTATTCACATATAAACATTGATCAGCTAACATAAACAGAGGCTCAACCGAACATGCTTGACGTGCGAGAACAAACCTCTTGCGGAAGCTCAAAAACATGCTGCTTAAACAGAAGCTCAAACGTGCTGCGTTACACAAAAGAATGAACCTCATTGGTTCTTGCACGTCAAGCAGACATATTTGAGTTTCCGTTGATCACAACTGATGTGTGTGTTGATGAATGTTTATATTTGAATAAATGTCTTAATTCAATCTGTTCATTATATAAAGTGATCGTGTCTCTTCAGAAAATTTGGACTAAATCACTCAATTCATATGGATAAGTTTTATGATCTCTTTATGAACTTTTTATAGTGTCAAAGTGGTTGTTGCATAGCTGCCAATAGAGGGACAGAAAGCTCTAAAATTTTATTAAAAATATCTTCATTTACTTTCAGAAGATGAACAAAAGACTTACGTGTTTGGAACAACATGAGGGTGAGAAATTAATGAAAGAATTTTAATTTTTGGGTGAACTAAGCCTTTAAAGGGTCATGAAACCCCCTGTTTCAGCACCAGGTAGTCCTCAATACAGTTTTGAAAAATGCTTCAAAGTGTACATGGTAAGCTAAGGAGCTGAGGGGGAAGAGGGGAGACTGACATCACAACAAGGGTTTTATTTTGCTTTCATGGAGTTAAATGCATCAATGCTTCCCACAAATTCACGCTGCAATTCACCATTACACTCAACAAAACTAGGCTATATTATACATGTTTTATAAGCTCACCGTAAATTACACAAATACATACATATCCTTTGACAGCTATAATTAAATGCACAAATAAATGCACAGCTGTTCGCATTTGTACTCTGCATCGAAAATGTATATGAACGCTGTTGCATTTTTAATAACTTTTTAATACAAAATAGCCTTTTTAAGGCTTTTTTTAATAAAAAGATCAAGTGAAAATTATTAATAAAATGGACAAAGAAACACCTTACATAGAACAAGTGACAAGTCTATTAGTTTGCATTTACATTCTAAGACTTAATGCACATCTATTTTTACCTACAGTATCAGATTGTTTCATTTCGTCTGTTGCTATGATTATGTCACTGTCAATAAATACAATTTTATAATCACTGAAGCTGTCATTCACTTGGTTACGTTCAATGCCTGCTCACTGAGATATACACTCCTGCAAAAAAACTCCGCCTCTATTTAAAAAAGTTGTCTACACTGTACAATAAATTAATCTCTTATTTACATTGTTTACACTTTGTTGTTAATAATGAAAGGTTTCGCGAGCGTTCAGAACACTAAAGTGTTAAAGGGTTAGTTCACCCCAAAATGAAAATTCTGTCAGTAATTACTCACTCTCATGTTATTCCAACCCCATAAGACTTTCGTTCATCTTCGGAACACAAATTAAGATATTTTGGATTAAATCTGAGAGCTGGATCACTCCTCCATAGGCTTCTAAAGGGATCTAAACTGGCCGGCCTAAAAGTTATTAAAGACATCGTTAAAATAGTCCAAGTGATTACAGTGGCTCAATCTTAACCCTCTGGGGACCAAGAACGCACCCGTGCGTTTTGGCAGATTTTTTTCACATAGCAGAAAAATAGACTTAAACTACTCCATCATTTCTGGTCATACAGAGTTATGAAACATATAAAAAAAACTGTTAAATGTCTACTTTTTTATGTGCCCACCTACAATCGAAATAAAATATAGTGCTTTTGTAAAATAAAGAAAATAAACAGGGTGTGCGTTCTGCCTCTCTGTGTCCGTGAACTTTTTTTCTGGAGCACGTCTCTTGAACTTAAACAAAACTTAGCGAATACTATTCACCCAGACATGAGCAATATATGTTTATGATCATTTAAGTTTGTACTTTTAAATTATCTAATTTAAAACTAAAATAAATATTCCCTGTTTATGTAATCTATATAAAAAGAGAGAGGTGTCAGCCGTTCTCATTATCGTTCTCGCATCTCATTATTCCACTAATGTGACACGCCCACAGAGAGCGCGTGCTATTCAAACGCTAATGATCTGAAGCAACACATTGAGACATGTAAACGCCCACATAAACTCGGTAAACACACTATATTTAGTCAGATTAATGTACTGTCGTCTTGCGCGGCTGTGAGGAATAATACTGGAACATTTACCTACCTCAGAACAAGTGCTGGTTTATTTTCACTTCGAGGAGCGAGCTGAACTGTAAGTGTTTTTATTGTTCTAATCACGATATATAATAACGTTAGTGTCTGTAAACGCAAAAATAGCCTACTGTTTAAATTTGAATCATGTTTCTGTGTGTGTGTGTGTGTGTGACTAGTTTTGGATAGATTATAAAGTTTTAACTCTAAAATAGACATCAAAAAGCTTTTGTTAGCAGTTTCTGCTCATATGTTAAATATATAGTATGTTTTGTTAATATACTAATCAACTAAGAATAGTGTTTGTTCCAATGCAAGCTATATCAAAATAATGAATCCTTAACTTTGAAATATGTATGATAAAATGTATTGGCCTACTAAGACATTTATGGAAAAAGACAATTTTCTTTTCAAGATGTTTCCAACTCTAACTTTGAACCAATTTTATTGAATGGCCCATATAACCTATTTGAACAGGATTTGTTTCCAGGTATGACTAAAAATGTGCTTTTGACTTTCATTTATATTTTTTTATTATATATATATATATATATATATATGTGTGTGTGTGTGTGTGTGTGTGTGTGTATTGTCCTTGCATTCTTTCTTGTGTGACACACCTGAATGAAAGGCTCATTAATATGCGGGTCATCTTTGTCTTCTCAACCACCTAATTATTCACAATGGGGTTGGGCCGTTCACGCCCATTCGCATATTGCCTTGGCTAACAAAATAATGTTTTTCACAATTTAAAAGAATCTATTGTGTTATGTGAATGATTAGAAAGGATGATTTTCAGATCATTTTGAAGCAAAAACTCTAGGCCACAACTTCCATTAGTCAAAAGTCTTGTGGACACATATTTAGTATGTGTTTTGTGGCTTTATTTCAGAAACTTTAATTTTTAGTTTTTTCAATAACCATGCATAAACAATATTCTCTTAAAAATACAAACATGTACATACATGTTGCTCACATATTATGGTAGCCCTGTTTGTGCTAAATAGTGTAATTTCACCTGTGCCATTAATATGTTTATAAGCAAATGAAAAAAGCACAAATGTCAGGGCATCTCAAAACATCTCAAAGACCCCAAAGACACCTTGGTCCCCAGAGGGTTAAGTTTATCAAGCAACGAGAATACTTTTTGTGCGCAAAAAACAAACAAAAATAACGACTTTATTCAACTATTCATTTCCTTCTCTGTTGGCCTCGAGATTTCACAAAGTGTAACTGCGCAAAGCTTCTGTGATGCACGTCCCACAAGGTAAACTTGATAAACTTGGTCGCTTGATAAACTTAAGATTGAGCCACTGTAGTCACTCGGACTATTTTAACGATGTCTTTAATAACTTTTGGGCCGGCCAGTTTCGATCCCTTAAGAAGCCTATGGAGGAGTGATCCAGCTCTCAGATTTAATCAAAAATATCTTAATTTGTGTTCCGAAGATGAACGAAAGTCTTACGGGGTTGGAACAACATGAGGGTGAGTAATTACTGACAGAATTTTCATTTTGGGGTGAACTATCCCTTTAAGCAGATTCTGACTAACTTAAACACCTCTGATTGGCCATTGCATTCACACGCTCAATAAATATGTTTGTGATTGGCTTCAATGATCATTGCTGCAAAAACACATTGTAAATAGAAACCTTTGGCGGTCTTCACAGAGCACTTACGCAGATACACACGGGAGTGTTAAAAGCAGCCGCTTACCAGCGGGTACCGATTATAACTGGTGCTCGCCTGCTCGGTCCTGCAGAAATGCTGGTATCGTCACATTTTTTAAATTTCAGTACCAAAATACTTGTACTTTTGACAATCATAGTTTGAACTGATTGACTGAAATGAATTGAATTTACCATGCTGTAGAGCTGCACGATTCTGGATAAATTGAGAATCACGATTCTCCCATGGAACAGTCAGCTAAACAAAATAACATGTAATTTACTAGAGGTTCTGATAAAATGTTAAATGCTGCAGTCTATTTAAAAGTTTAATTAATAATCTGAATTAATTCTTTTAAAAAAATTGTTTGAATGAATGATTCAATGACTCACTCATAAGTACTTCACTTGTTTCATTACTAGATGAATCAGCGTTTTTAAACAAATCTCTTGAGTAATTGTTTCAATGACAAATACATTTTGAAAGTCACTTGTCACTACCTGGTGGTGCAACTATGTAATCGATACAGTCATTATTTGAAGCACCAAGTTGCTTTCAAAAGGTGATTAGCCATGTTTCCACTGTCGAGCCAAAAGCGGGCATGCTAGTGCTTGCCAGGGCCAATCGTGTTTCCACTGTCAATTCCGGGGCTTGATCAGTGTTATTTGGCCCACCGTATACCTTGGTCCAAAGCGGGCCAGCTTGGGCTTGAGGAGTGGTTGTGAACAAAGGCGGAGTTTATCTGAGTCTGGAGACTGCAGATATACCATCTTAGTTCATATAACATCAGCATTAAAGACTTTTAAAAATAATTTTAGCTCAAAACTCACTGCAAAAGACTATGCGGACTAACCATTATTATAGTAAACATTGTAAATACGACCGCTTGAAGAAATCAGACAAATCATATAGGCTATCACATTTTATCTGTCAGTACGTCTCGTGTCTCTATACCGGACTGTCTGATATCCATATTTAGCTCCACATACAGTATGTCATAAAATAAAGCAACTCTGTTTCTCTAACTTAAAATATAACTGTATTGGGACTGTCACTGGAGAGAGTACTATTGCTCCTCAAAAATTTTTGTAGAAAGGATCATTCTTTCTAAATGTGATGTAAATATACTGTATTTTGACTACACATAAACAGAAACAGACGTGAATAAGTATGTGTGTCTACTTTCTTTTGTGAAATAACAGAAAATACCACTTTATTTCTGTGTGACTAATGTGCAATCTTGACCCAAATTAATTCACTATCAATGTATGACTTATTATTGTAAAACATTGATGCTTGGGTTTTACATCTTTAAGTTAACAACAAAAATATCACTTTTATCATATTTGTTTTGTCATCTCGCTAGTTCCCAGTGATTTCTTTCTGATTAGTTTTCTGATAAAACTTCCATTTGTTGGTGAAATGATGGGTTTGTTCCAGAGAGGCGTGTGACGGGCGAGTTTTACACTTGTACACTTTACACACTGTACGATTTGGCCATCTGAGACAAATTTTGCAAATCCTAAAAGAATCCTCTGATCCTAGGCTAAAATCTGAAGTCTTTGATCGTTAGTTTGACATGTTTACCGACAGCCGATTAATGACCATTGCGATAAAATTTTACCTCCGACAAAATTCTGGCAGTGTCATAAGTTTTGACTCACAGTCCTGCAGTGAGACTTCTCCTACGATGACCATCAAATTGTCTTAGTTTTTCAAGAAAAGCCATGACCAAAATTAACATTAGAGATTTCTTTGTAGTAGGCTTGCTACGATAGTCGGTGTTACCGGTGTTCAGAAGCAACACCGGTTACATCACTTGCCCACCGCGGCACCGCCCCCCACCGTCGATATGATTTTTTATATATATATATAATCATTTAGTTCAGTTAGAGAACAGACACTACAATTAAAAACTGTACATGTCTGCTTAATACACTTCGCATTCACTGTCACACTTCGATTAACCGGTGGGAAAATATCTTCACCGTCACCTCCCTTCTTTGTAGCCACCATTTCAATCCCACATGTAATTTGTCTCACTGTGAACGTATGTGTCATTGATTGATGATTTAAAAGTCTGAACGAATTTTCTTGCGTGTCCGTTTTTAACGCGTCTTGACTGTCATGCAGTCTGACATCAATGACAACTGAAATCTTACAGTGTGAAGGGTTACAGCGAGGATCATGTTCGTACAGTCTGACAAGGAACAATCGTAAAGGACTATAATAAATCGCACAGTGTGCACCCTGCTTTACTGAAGCAGCGCTGCGAAGCTTCTGGCCCGACGGGTTTTGGGCTCTGTCTGTGCTACAGGTCCAAGGCTACCCAGCCCTAGTTATCATGTGTATTAATCTGTTGTCATACCTGTGTCAGGGGCAGGCTCTTCTCTGACAACAACCACCCCTGTCCGACGGAAGCGAGGTAGAGGTCACCACTGGAGAAGAAAATCTGGGGGAAAGCCTGTAATCCAGCTTCAACCAACACCCAACAAAGTGACCTGCGGTAAGAGACTTTTTTTTTTTTTTACGTTTTAATCTCTCTTACCAGCATTCTTTGAATATATGAATCTCTTTGCCTTTTCATTTCTCTCTCCTTTTGTTTGATTTTACAGTATCTATAAAACGCTTTAGAGCTGATAATTTCTGAGTGCACCTCAACAGTTTATAATTAACCATAGGGGTGGGAAAAAAAATCGATATTGCAATATATTGTTGTGCTCTCTGTCGCAATAAATAATCGATACACTAACGCCCAATATCGATATTTTATTACAACACAAAATGATTAATTTACCCGTTGTCAGTGTCACTGTCACTACCCAATATCTACCATTCTGTTTGCGGGGGGCGCTGTTCGAGTAAATAGGGGTAAAGTGGCGCAAACAGCGGCCGGTGAAGCACACAAGTTAACTAACAACAACAGAGAGAAGCGAGAAGAATGGCGGAAAACAATAAAAAACGAATCAAAGACCCACCCGCTAGTTTCCACTCTAAAGTGTGGAGACACTTCGGGTTTTACGAGCAGAGAGAGCGCAACGGCCGCGCGCGCACACTCTCACGTCTTCAAACAACACGAGCGCTGTCTTGCTCTCTCCCTCGCGCATATTAATCAAAATCAATTGACACGATAGTAAAAGGTCGGAAGACCGCAGTTTCACGTGGAGCATTTGGAGATTTTTAGAGATTAGAGACTCGCCTAAACTCAATGAACAACATCTCAACACTAAATTATAAAGGCCTGTCTCATATAGACGCCTGTCTCGAATACAAGCCGGTGCAGTTCGACGATTTGGGAAAATAAAAACCCGGGAAGTTTTACGGTATATTAATTCTCAATATGTACACATACATTGTTAATCTTTCTTTTCAGTCACATATATCGTGATATATCGTTGATGAAATTTCTTCCAATATATTGAATATCGTAGATATCGCGAATCGTGATATTATCATATCGTGGACCACATATCGCCACAGAATTGAATCGTGAGGTACCTGTATCGTCCCACCCCTAATTAACCAATTCATTAGTGCCTGAACCTCTAATGCTGTCAGAATGAAAGTGTCAAACCGTCACACAATAGGTCAATGTTAAACGTATGTCATCTCCATTCATCCCTTTATGAATTCCCTGCACACTGCACTATTATCACTTTGAGTTTCATTCTGACTAGACTCAAAGGCTGCTCACACCAAAGCCTCTTTATGCTTTTGCTAGATGGGAGCTGTCCTGCCATCAGGGCATTGCTAAAATCTCTTCAGAACAGAGCACATGAGACACACTGAATGGCAATAATGGCACAGTAGGTAAGGAATACCAAACTATTTGTTAGGAAAGAAGGCATTGTGTGAGGCATTTATTTTCTGCAAGGACTGTTTTTCTGGGACATTCAAGTCTCAAAATACCAATGGCCCCAATTTAGCTCATGCTCCAATTTGCTGTAAAGCATTAAAAACCGAACAAGTTTTCCTGTATAATGCCCTTGTGGGAGCTGAATGTCTCATGATGACGTGTAATAGAGATACTCATGCCAATGGCAATTTTGCAGTAATTTATTATTTATTTTTGTCACTATAATAGGTAGTTTTTTCTTCGTAACGGTGCAGATACATATCCTATAATCATTGTATCTGCATGATTTTGCTTCCTTTCAACACTTATCATCTTTGGCTTCACAGTGCATCTTCTGGTGTTACTAAAAATATAAATATATGTTGTTTATTTTTGACAGAAATCAGATTTTCACCATCTTTAAATGTGTGGATCTTTCAAAATAAATTTCTGATGCATGAGCCACACACTGAACCTCACACTTTCAAAACGTAAATGAAAATCTGGGAACTCTTATTAAAAACTCAATAGATTATTTCATCTATTGTGATCATTGATTTTAAAAGGATAAAAGTATAAAAATGTGGATGAGTTGTTATGTTACGTTTACTCAAATATCCTAATTCATGCATAAGGGTGCCATCTTGTTTTTTCAAACGTGTGTGAGTCAGGCTCTAGACACGTTCTTTGTCTGCCTCATTTCACCAAGATGCGCAGTACTGGTCAGTTTCACTCTATTGTTACAGATGCTTATTGACCCTTTATATCTGCCTGTACAAAGACTGCATGGCTCTGGTAACCTTCCTCATTACGTGTGCTGCAGGGGGTTCTTAAACCCTCAATTGAACCTGCTTGTTTCCTTGCTTATTCATGTCTTCTGCTCAAAGCATTTAGCTTTTGCTAAAGGCAACAAGCAAATCCAAAGTTGTAATGTTTTCGATTATAGTCTGTTATGTACTTAGTATCCTAGTAGCAGTTGCTCTTATCAATCAAAAGTAATACAGTAGAGGTCTGCGTGGGATTGATTTTTCCAAAAAAACGCGTTCGATTTTATCACACTTCCGTCCGAAACGTTCATGCTTTGTTCCGTTCCCGCCCGCAAAAGCCTGTAGGATTTTTCAGTCCCGGTCTGGTTAGATTCTGTCTCGTCTTGGTGTCTATAGGCTATTTTTCCCAATTTCCACAAACACGACTCTCCAGATCTCCAGTTACAGACTTCTAGATGCTGTTATTATTAGATAATTATATATTGCGGAGGCCCACAAGTCATTTATTTCTCCTGCTTTCCGCACACATATCAGTATCTTCCCTCCCGCATCCGTATTCAGCAATTCAAAACTTGAGGATTGCAGACCTCTATAAAACAGTAATTTGGTGCAGCACAAGATTGCTTAATGGTTAACATATTCATTGAAGAATCAAAATTACACAAAAAAGTGTCAAACACCCTAATTGGGCTCAGGTGCAGGACAACAAAGTAACAATAAAGGAAAAAAGAAGCGTGAAGTCCACACACTGAAAATAGCAGCTCCAACCAATTTTATTGATCACATTTCGACCATCAGGTCTTCATCCTTCAACCCTTCATTGTGCCTGATGAAGAACTGATGGTCGAAACGTTGCGCGATCAATACATTTTGTTGGCGCTGCTATTTTTAGTGTGCGGATTTCATGCTGCTTTTTTAACATTTCTTTCTCAGAAACGAGATTGTATAGTTAAGATTTGGTTACTGATTGCATTTTTATACCCAATAGACCTTAGTCAGGGTAGTGCCATATATAACTTTTGACAGGAATGAAAACGAGGCTGCGAGGGAGAGAAGTACAGTGCGTACGATGGATTCTACTGTTGTTTAACAACATAACGTTGTTTCAGGTGATGAAACATCATTCGGAAAAAAAAACCCTAGGTAGACAAAAACTACAAATAACAGCTTTAAAAGTTTAGTGGTCTATCTTACATGATCTAGGACCTATACAGTGCGTGCCATTGTAAAGACCGTAACTCTCACAGCCTTGTTTTCATCCGCCTTAAATTCAATATGGTGTCTAACCTGACTAAGGTCTATTGTAGTTGTGATCATTTGTGTGCACAAGACAATGTTTCAATTATGCTTTAGACTTGCTTCAATCCCCCTGCTTCCTTCATGGTTCGATTTTTCAGACAGAAAAGTACACTCACATTCTTTGCTTTTATTTCTATCACATTTTTCACCAACTTCTCTATCCCTTTTTCTGTTCCTTTTCTTTTTTTTTTTGGATAAGCAGTTTTCCGTGTGAATATCTCCTGTGGTGTGCCTGAATGAAATGTCTTTAAAGAGATTATTGAATATTGGGCCTCTGAGACTGAGCTGCATCAGCCTGTATTTCCTGGTGTCTCTTATCCAGTAAAACACTGATTATTGTCATTCCACTTCTTATTTAAAGCATCGATCCTCTCCCCTCTGTAACTGAGCTTTGATGCAGCAAAAGCTAATCTACTTTCTGCACTGACCTTTTGTTTAGTGAGGTGAGAATCCTTTGTGCCCTAACTTACCTTACCTCTCTCTCCCTTAAACATTAGATTGCACTGCATAGTGAGCTTTTTTGACCTATAAAATGTTCATAAACCAACCTTCAATCTCAAATGGTTACATTTAAATGTGAATGCTCTCTGTTGACTATGAGATCCACACTGGAGATGCTTGTTATTCAGATTATCTCAGACAACAAGTTCTGCTATGCCATGAATGACCTTTGAACTTTCACCTTTGTTTTACTCCTGAACTAGCTGAACATGCTGTTTGCTGTGTTGACTCCGCATTTGATCTTGGCAGGTTGACTCAAGAATGAGTAGAAAAAGCAGGAGAATGGATAGAGTGAAAGAGACAGAGCTCACAACAAAAACAAGTGTGTGCTGTCCGCTCTGTCCGATCATACACAGTCGAGACATGTGTGTGCTTTAACTCACGCGCCTGGTCCATGTCCTAAGGTAAAGAACCCCCTTCCTAACTCGCATAGGAGGAGGGGTGAATCTAATACTCTTGTGTTCAAATGTCAGTTTTCAGTTGTTACTGTCCACTTCCCCAGTTACATGTGCTAAACGATGAACTAGATTTGGGGAAAAATAGGAACAAAATCCTCTCTGGAGGGCTTGTTGGCCTCAGTGTTTCACAGAACTGACTCAAAGAATTCATGAAAAATTCCTTGTAAATTTCTGGGAGTCCATGCTAATTTGTCTATATTACACCAACATTACATGACATGAAATTACTCTGTTTTCAGTGTAATCTATGTTCAAAAACAAGCCATTCTACAGTCGTTGGCCAAACTCAGAGGCAAAGCTTGGTTTTGCGATGTTTTGTCCTCAAAAAACTCCTCTGTGAACCTTTGTTGGAGCAGTTCTGAAGAAAATGACCCAACAGTTCTTGTTTAGACCCATACCAGTGTTTTGTATATGTTTTCAGCATTGAAACTTAAATATTTAAAAACTTTTAAGTAAAGTTAACAGGTATCTTAATTTATTAAATCGAATTTTGCCAGTGTTTTGATTTTGTAGAATTGAAGTAGACACTGGTTGTAAAGTTAGTAAAATAGTAGCCTGATAAGCTCATTCTAGACCCAAGAGGTTTGAACCTGCAGTCTCCATATGAATTAGAAATTGTTGCTTTCTCGCACACAAACAAGAAATTATGTATATGAACTTTGCCTGATTGACCAAAAAATGAGACATAGCAAAACTATTGCAACAACGTTCATCCAAAACTGCTTGTTTCTCTCTCTCTCTCTTCCTCTCCTTTCTCTATGTCCACAGTTGAAAAACAGACTGACACAAGTGTCAGGAACAAAAACAAGTTGGCCATCCTCACATACTAAGAGAGGGAGAGAATGAAAGAAAAAAAAAGTCAAAAGAAAAGCTTGACCCTGACTTATGTGTGCAGTCGGTCAGCCTTTGGCCCTCGTTTCTCTCCCTCCATCTTGGTTTGTTGTTCAGCAGAAAAGAGGGATCGAAATAAGTGTGGAAGCTCTTCGCATGGAGCAACACCCCATAAAATGATGCACTTTTTTTTTTTTTTTTTTTATAAAAATAGTTAGTTATTGTTTGTTTATTTTGAAGAAATTTACAATATATTTACAAAATATCTAAATATTTGTGAATTCATGTTATTTATTTATTACTTTTTTTATGTCCTGGGATGCACAAAAATCATAATGCCTACAGTGGACGCATTACATATATTAACAAAAAAACCTCCACTGTGCTGCTTATTATTGATTCCTTCTGTGTACTGAAGCTGAAAGCAGAGAAAAACCATTGTCCTGTATTAGTGTATATGACGAGCTCTGATAATGTTTGTTTAATGGAACTAAAAGTGCTCTGTAAATGTGTGCTGTGTTTAAAAGAACGTTAAAGAAGTTTTGTGTTTCGAGTCTGCTTTCCAACCTGCATTACAAATTATTTTTGGGAGCATTCTGGAGAGGGGGGGCCACCATGATCTTTTAAACTTGACACACACTAAGTAATGTTGTTCCTGTAGCCACAAAATTTAAATCTAAATTTACATCCTTGTTTTAAAGGGGTCATGACATGGATTTTTTTTTTTTTTCATTTTAATATGTTCCTTGAGGTTCGCCTTATAATGTTAGTAAAGGTTTTTGCACAAAAAAAAACATTTCCAAAAACTATTTTCATTCTGACCCTTTGTCTGAAATGATCAGTTTTTAAGGGGCAACTCCTTTAAGGCTTGTCAGTAAAGGCCACTGTTCTGATTGGCTAACGTCATTGCATAGGAAACAGTATCAACGCCCTTTCACTGTTGCAAGTGTTTTGAAAACATTATCCATATAAAACCGTCATTCACAGACAAAGCATTATGAAATAATTTACTTACAAGCAGCTGCTGTCACACCCAATACAGTTGTCTGCTTCAATTTCTTTTTGAACTCTCCATTACGCTGTCTTTTTAACAAACATATAATCCTCTGACACGATCCGGGACACCATTAAAGCTGCCGTCGGCATTTTTTTTTTATCATATTCAGTGACATCGACACTATAATCCGACAGAACAACATAAATAAAGTGGTTTTAGAAAAAAACCCGAGCTTCTAACTCCACCTGGAGCGTGTTATTTGTTTTGCAAAAATCCACAGCTCCCGGATCATCGGGTCCAATCAGCGCAGGGGGGTGTGAGATCTGACTGTCAATCACAGATCGGGCACACGCTACCCCTAGCGCACGTTACAATCACATGCACACGCCTGAAGTTTGCGCAGTAACGAAGAGTGATGGCGGATGTATCTCGCTTTCATAACACTAACAAATCAAGTAAGCTCATTTAGAGTATAAATGACGTTAGCAATTGCAATCTATCGGTAGATTAGCCAGGGCAGCATACCTCCAAATACTCCATGGTGTTGATGGATGCTGATGAGACGGGCGCGTTCACAGATAACCTGGTGCACACGCACTGACGAGCACGAACTCGGTAGGAGGGTATTCGTTGATAGTGGGGGAGGGGCATGAGAGTTGTAAACATTCAAAATTTTGCCTAAATCCACTCAATCTGCCAGACTTGCCGACTGCAGCTTTAAAATAAACGATCCACTTGTGTCCGAAGCAGGGATCCTTCTAAAGTCTGTACAGAGCTGCACGAAACTGGACGCGTCAAAGCAAACGTTCCTTCACTCTTCTATTTGTCCTGTTGTCGACAGACTCAAGCGCACGTGGAGTATGTCAGAAACTGAACGCACATCTGTACACTGTATCCATTGTAGAGAGTGTCAGTGATTATCATGGGTTCTATTAGCTTTTGACCCGACACGACGCTCACAATATCAGCCGTTAAGAGTCTGAATGCCAGTGGCTGGGGCCTATGGTGAAATGATGTATAAATATTCGTCGATGTCTTGCTTTGACGGCAGTCATATGCAAATATATTCTGACGTCAGATCACGCAATATCTAAACGAGTCATTTTTGGAGCTTGAAATAAATGCTTTGTTTATAATGATGAGGACGTTTTAAGTTATGAAACTGGCAGGATGTTGAAATGGGACAAAGACCTATGACAAAAGATCAAGATAAATTTGATTTGTCATGTCAGGACCCCTTTAACATACAGTACTAGTAGCGTCAGTAATAAATCTAAATTGGTTAGACCTCACATCATGGAGTAGTTTCCTTGTCAAGTGTTAAGTCTGCATCTTAAATGGGTACTCTTTGAACAGTATAATTTAGTAAGGGCCATTATGTGAATGTTTTTTTATTTTTTTTATTTATAATGATCAAAAGAAGCTTTATTGGCAGGGTAAAATAAAGCATTACATTGCCAAAGCGATAGTATACACACATAGAGTTACACTGTCTTTCTTATTAATCCTTGTCTCACTTGCATTTAAAAAAAAAATCTTGGGTTGCACTTTATAAGGTGACATAGTTACATTGTACTTACTCAAATAAGTACTGAGTAATATTAATTAGTAATGTGTAACTAAGTCACTGTAAAATAGTGTAACCAAATCTTGTAATTACACTACTGTTCAAAAATTTGGGGTAGATAAGATTTATTTAAAGAGTAATGTTGTGAAATATTACAATTTAAATTCATTTAAAATATCATTTATTACTGTCAAAGCTGAATTACTCCAGTCTTCAGTGTCACATGATCCTTCAGAAATCGGTCTAATATGCTGATTCGGTGCTCAAGAAACATTTCTTATTTTATCATCAATATTGAAAACTGTTGTGCTGATCTTTTTTTGTGGCAATGTAAAAGTCTTTAATGCCACTTCAATTTAATGTGTCCTTGCTGAATCAAGTTATTTATTTCTTATTAAAAAAAGTCTTTCTGACCCCAAACGGTAGTGTAATTATATTTACTAGCTAAGCCCAATACTGTATACTGTACCTGCATTGATTATAGAATTAAGGTAATGCTGGATATTTAGCTCCATTCAATTTATGAATAACACCAGGACAAAGTTATCATTCCTAAAGTGCTACTGTTCACAATTACTTCATAAATACAGTATATTCAAGCATTTGAACAATGTTTTATTCATTTTCACTAATGAATAAATTTAGTGTCATCTCTTACTCCCTACATTACTGGATGGTTTTATATTTCATATTGACTGTTGCTTTGTAAACGTCCCAACATGCAAAAGGGTGGAGTTTCTGGTGGAGCTTTGGTTGTAGAAAGGTTGGATTTGTGTTGCAGCAATGTTCTGAAGATTGATGGGTCCACTTCCTCCTCTGACCTCTGAGCTAATGACATGAAAGGAAATGACATCACTGCGAAGCTCTGGTTCAGTATGTATACTCCAATCGTATTTTGCCGTCTCTGTTCCCTGTGCTGTTGCATGACATCAGTTCTACCTCCACTGTTTGGTAAAGCCAACCTGCATCATTCTGCCTATCAATTATGGCCCCTACAGAATTCAAATGCACATATCAAAGTATAAATATCACCAGATCTGTCGACTGAAACTTCGAATGTGAGCCCATCTCTGGATTTAGCTTGAGGTGCTTTCAGTCCACCTGAACCTCCTGAACGGCCTCAGTTAATGTGCTTTCATAACTCCCTCACATCTCTGCGACCCGCACTATGTTCAGTGGACATGTTGGACTTTACCAATGTGTTTCCAAATCTCTGTGTGCCTGCAAATAATTTGAGTGCCACCTCATGATGAATTGATCTAGATCTCCCCCTCCTAAAGTGCAAATCCTGCCTACTGGTTTCAAAAGCCTTAATGACTACAAGTGAAGAATCTGGGTCAATCGACTCCAAAATCTCAATGTTAAACATTTTGAAGATGATGGCCTCCGTTATCAAGTAGATCTTGGAGCTGATGCCGCATTACAAGGAGTTCGAATTTTGTGCATTCTGGTTTAATACACTGTCCGTAACAGTTCAAAATTTAACTTGCTTAAAGCAAATCTGTGTGAATCATTGCTATTCTTAGTTATTTTTATACCAATTTTTTTTTGTATAAACAAATAAACTGAATATCAAGTCTCATTATGACTGTATTTCTGCCCTCCTTTTGACCCCCCACTGATCTGCTTCATTTTTCGTGTTCTCCCCCTTTCCTCCGCTGCTGTTTTTCTTATTTCTCTCCATCCTTGCTGCAAAAACCCCCTTCAATTTCAAAACGAATCTTCACAAATCCAACTTCTTTGCCCCTTTGCATGCCATCCTTCATCCCACCCTCCTCTCTTTCTCTGTCTCCCACGCTCTTACGCTCTCAGATATCCGACTGCGTGTGCGTGCGGAGTATTCAGAGCATGAGACGGCCCTTCGTGGAGGAGTTTCTTCAGACAAGCAGCAGCCGCTGGAGAGGCAGTTTGAACTGTTCAGCCGAGCGAACCTGCTGCTCCGCGCACGGGATCTGGGCTCTATTGTCTGTGATATCAAGTTCTCAGAACTTGCCAACCTAGATGCTTTTTGGGCAGACTACCTGAGCGGGGCTCTGCTCGAGGCACTGAAAGGGGTCTTCATCACAGACTCTTTGAAAAGGGCAGCGGGACAGGAGGGGGTCCGGCTGCTTGTCAGTGTGGATCAGGATGACTACGAGGAGGGCAGGAAACTGTTGGTTGGCAGCCAGACACATAATGGGACAAACTGGGACACACAAATGTGAGTGTGAGTTTGTAAGTGCATTTTAATTTGCGTATTTGTTTTTACTCATGTGGTACGATAATGATCATACATCAGTGCTGACACAGTAGGATTTTCTTATATAGCCTACACCCTCTCTTGCCTCTCTATATTAACATGTAACCACCAGGGGGTGTTAGAAAGCAATTTTGTCTTATCCCCTTTTTTTTCTACCAGGAGAGAAACAGTGTTATTTATTTTATTATTATCTATATACTTATTGTAATATTTATTCATTTTTGGAATTACTTTTTATTTGATGTTTTTAGTTTTCATTAATTTCATTAATATTAGTTTTAGTTATTTTGTTCTATGCTTTTGTCATTACGTTGTTTTTTTTTCATTCAACTTTTTTCAGTTGCAGTAGTTGCCAAGAGTTTTTCATGAAATATTTATATTTCAGCTTTATTTTAATTAACAAAAACTATTTGAATAGTTTTAGTAAACATAGTAAACAAAAACAACACTGGTGAAAAAGTTGTAGATACTAAATAAGTGATTTTATATACTATAATTATATACTATATATATATATATGTGTGTGTGTGTGTATTTTTAGAATATCATGTTTTTTTGTTGTTGTTAATTTTATTTAATTCATTTAGTAAGCGTTATTTATAATAAATATTCAAAATATTTTTTTACAGAGAACAGAAAGATGTGGTAATACTAACATAAAATAGCATTAATTTATTTAGTTAATATTAGTTACATTACTTTGTAACATTGGCAGCCCTAAAAAACATTTTATTTATACATTTTTTTTTGTTGTAAAAAATAATTTCATGGAAAACAGTTATTTTATGGTTATTTTACAGTTTAAACCCCATGCTCTAAGTACCGTTTTATGAGTATGGAATGTATAAAATCATTAAATAAAGCTATAATTTTTTTATGAATAAATATGACACAATAACATCTGCAATCAAAGGCTTTTTTGTTGTGATTTCGATGTATAGTATGTGTAAATACATTTTTTTAATTGATTAGTTAGCTTCATAGTCTACAGTATTGGTTTCAAAGCTATTCTGCAAGTTCCCATATGTATTGAGTGATGTATCTCATGTTTCCTTCACAGGCCCTGAGAAATGTCATTTTCACACGGGACCTTCAGTTGTGATGGATGAAGAAGATGTTTTGCCTTTTTATTTCATTGCCCATTGAGTGTTGGTGACCCTGCTGGGATGGAGAGCCTATTGGAGGAGACTAGATTAAACTGGGCAGCCGTTTTGTTGGACACAAGAATCATTTTCCTTCAAAAACTGTCTGACATTTCAGAGGTTAGGTTCAGATGTGGGGCTGTTTCTCTCCACGGCAGGTCAGTTTAAACATGGACAAACACACAATACTAAACCCATAGAGGAAGAAAAACAGGAGGGAGGTTCTGCATCTATGAATACCACTTACTCTGCTCCGGGTGGTATAGATTATTTATTTATTTTATTTTGTTCCTAATGTGATGTGTTCCTTATTCTCTTTCTTTGATAAAAGATAGAAAGAATGGGAATACACAACAAATATTTACTGTAACTTAAAGGGTTTACAAATCAATCCACAAAAGAATGACAAAAAACAACAACGTTAAAATGTATAATTAACAAAAGATAAGGATTTTTATTTTTAGCATATCTCCTGTTTTGAAAGGGTTTGAAAGATTAAATGCTAACTTAATTCTTAAGATTTTGGGATGGTAACGATGCATCAGAAGACTAAAGTCACACTTCCACCATCGGGCCGGCGGATATGTTGCGTAACCGAACTACTCAGAGTGGTCTGTTGTACTGCTTATAACATCTAAAAAATGCTGTGTTTTTTTAACCCATCTTTGGGTCAAATATGGACAAACTCAGCCATTGGGTTAAATGTTTAAATTACATTTTTAACCCAACATTTGGGTTTGTCCATATTTGACCCAAATTTGGGTTAAAACAACCCAGCATTTTTTAGAGTGAAGAGTCACATAGATGGCCCAGTTAATCAACATTGCCAAAATTTGGAAATGCCACAAGATGGAGTAGAGATTGATGCTGATCTATTACAACAAAGACTTTCTACAGTGTGCACCACTGTGAGTGAGACTACATTTGTCCTGACAACTCCATGTTACCATGCTATTTGTCTCAGAAACAAGGTCAGCAAGTCATGGATTATCAGGGCCTTTAGATGCCTTTGTAAATTGCAGATATAAAAATGATAGTTAATTATAATTAGATGACTGCTGATTTGACACCAGCATTGACACAACCAGACTTACCTCTGGTCCTGTTTCTATAATGTTTTGCCCTTTTTGTTATATTTATACTTTTATGACAAAAAGATAAATGTTCAGTAGTAGTTAGTGTAGTTAGTAATTCATTTTGGAACAGTCCTGTCATAATTGGGAGTGTAAAATTGAACACTTTTGTGTTTTCATGTTTTTGTTTAAACATATTACTTGATATTGTTTTGGAAAATGTACATTTAAGTAAATATGATTCTTAATAAAGTACTGTCAGAAAATAGTTGTGTCTCTGATATTGTGTGGTAAAATGTTTAATTTTTGTTTTTAAATTCCTTTTGGGAATGTTAAGTATTGCTTATATTTACCAGTTAATTTATAGTTTTAGTATGAATAACGTTATGCACCTGTGATTAATTGTACTTTAGCACCCATAATCACTGAAACATTGTTTTGTTAAACCATTTAGCGATTAGAATATATTAATGTGTATTAATATATTGGACACAAAACATAGATTACAATGTGTACAAACAGTGTATAGTTGTATCATGTATAATTATATAGTATATGATGGTAATATACATTGTTTACATTTTTACAATTATTAGAGTGCTATATGCAATAATATTTAGTTATTGTTAAATAGTGTTTTCTATGCTTTTACACCCCCTTGTGGATTTAAGGATCACATGAAAATAACGGGCGACTCCTGTATTTTTTTTTTTTTTTTCTTGTTAGGAGCTGCTTGCTGGACTATACACCCTGGTTTAAACACTTGCTGACTCAGATAGTTGGGATTTTGAATAATATTACACCAACACCAAGCAAAGAGGGTCAGCGAAGAGTGCCCAATGGATCCCAGCTGTGTCTCAAACAGGTTTTAGGCCATGAGGTTACACTCATTTACAATTTGCTTCAAAACGAACATCTACTAATGGTGGCTAATAGTATTTATGTACAGGCCAAGATCCTTTCTTTTGAACTATTAGTATTATTATTGTCACCCTATCCGTTAAGCCATGATCCAAACCTATTTTAGATTGGAACCGGAAAAAAGAGGATAGGAGTGCCCATGGGCTGTTCAGTTGGGGCTCTGTCCATGGTGCTGAAGAAATATGACTATTGACATTAACTTTCTTTTTAAGGGAGCACAATAAATTAAACACAGCTGAAGTTGTGAAAATGTAACAATTAATAAATAATTATACGGTGTAAACAAACTGTAGGTCTACACTTATTTGCTTAGAGAGCAGTGTTTTGGAGAGAGGCCTACTTCGAGCCTTCGCCGTGTTTTCTATGCAATTATTAACTTCACCTGTAGATGGCAGCTATATTAGTGCCTAATCCTAGTCAAGCGTACGCAAAACATATACTGATACACAGGCCCTCTAAAGGAATAGGACGTACAAGAGTGAAATAATGATTCAAATCTAGCCTACACTCTTCAAATGTTTTGCTTCTCTCATTCTCGCACACACAAATGCAAGTTTTGCTTGTTTTTAGCAAACGCGTTGTCATGGAAACCGCTAGAGATAGGGAGGACAGAGAGACACATGAAGGATTTGCGCACGAACACACCCTCCACCCGACCCCATCACCTTTCGCCCCTAATTTAAAATTCAGGCTCCTCACCCGATTCCTTTTCTGTTCCCCCCACGAGAACACCCCCACCCACCCCAAATATCTGCCCTCTCTCTCCCGTTTTGCTGTGTCCGACTGTTTTTCGTGCCCGAGCAGCTCGCGCGTGTGACGGAGATCGACACGTTCGTCGATGGAAACGCTGGTAATGTTGTGTAAACAAACTGACAGCTTCATAAAATTATTATCTTGCATATGTATAACTTTTCCGTACTCTAACGCCATTTTTCTCGTTCTCTGTATTTTTTTTACCCTGACTTATTTTTGTTTCTACTTTCTGATGTTTCTGTTAGTTAGGCTATATACTATTAAAACGATTCGCGCTAAAGTTGTCGTATCTTATTTTAACCCGTCCAAGCTCGAGCAGGAGAGAGGCGGAAAGAGTTATTGCCTGTAATGATTTTTTGCTCTTGCTTTTCTTTTTATCGATTAGATAGAAATGAATTCATGGGACAGCCCTTTCTCCCTCTGTTTGTGTTTCTCTGCGTGTTCCTGCGAATCTCGGGTTGTGCACGCGCTGTTCTGCATGTAATTGGCGCAGGGCGTCGCGGGAATATTTGATTCAGAAAAAACTGAGCTCGCGCTGGGAAATATGCATGCGCTCGTGTTTTACAGTCCTGAACTTCAGCGGTGCTTATTTGTCGCGTGGTGATAAATGCACAGCTTTATGTCATGAATAAAGCAAAGCTTTCAGCTTTGGCCATTACTGCTGTTTTTGTTGTAAAAATACCAAATACGACGCTAAACACTCTAAAAATGCTTGGTTGTTTTAACCCAACTTTGGGTCAAATATGGACAAACCCAAATGTTGGGTTAAAAATGTAATTAAAAAATTTAACCCAACGGCTGGGTTTGTCCATATTTGACCCAAAGTTGGGTTAAAAGAACCCAGCATTTTTATATAGCCTATAGGCTATAGCCTACCTATTATAACGAGAAGGGCGGAATATAGCCTAAACCGTATGTCTGTGAAAGGACAAAGATTAAGGCTATAATTGTTTTACAGTAACTGTTTTCATCGCTAGAATGACGTACGGTCTGGGTGTTGATGAATGGTAATGTAGGCTATTGTATGCCAAATTCCAAGGGCTCATTTAGCAGTTTTTTGACGAATGTTGACAAAGTCGTAGTTAAATGTTTCAAAACTCTTC
Organism: Rhinichthys klamathensis goyatoka; assembly: GCF_029890125.1. Classification (NCBI taxonomy): domain Eukaryota; kingdom Metazoa; phylum Chordata; class Actinopteri; order Cypriniformes; family Leuciscidae; genus Rhinichthys; species Rhinichthys klamathensis. Next base: position 363,771 of record NW_026607111.1, on the reverse strand, counting down.
AAGCTTGAAAAGGGTTTTATTTTTTGTCATGGTTTAAATCCTTCTATCGGTAGGCTATCATCAACATTTATTTTATTTCTGTAGGCCTAATTGTGCGCGCGAGCTTCTGTTTTGTCTCTTGACTTGTGGAAAATCCGGACATATGTTTACTCCTTTGGGAAGCTTTGTAATCAATATGATCGATATTTGTTTGGCGGTGTATCCTTGTTAACGACGTTGTAATAACAGCATCACGCGGCCTCCGCACGGCCGTCAGTGTCCGCAGCCACACACGCCGAATCTCCGCTGAGGGGGAAATCGATGAGCACACTGAGTTAATTATGAGAAAATCAATTAAGAGGTGGAGATTTGGGCTTTAAAAGGGCGGCCAGTGCCAGTGCAAAAGAAAAAGGGACTGAATGCACAAGCCTGTTGTTCACACATTTCTGTGTTCTGCTCTTTTCGCTCTTCTCTTCTTGTTCTAGGTGCGCGACCGTGTGGGGATTTTCTCCGTGGTTTATGACGTTGAACTAGCCTACCTTTTTTTTAAATTCTGTAATCCGACCGTACAACAGATTTACAATTCTGTAATGAGGATAAATGTCATTCAACAGATCTTTTAAGATGAAACCTGCACGTGTTGGTCTGTGTGAGAAGCGCGCGGAGCTACACCAGGTCTCATTATATTCCCTTGCCTCAGTAAACAAAGTCCGAAGAAAAACAAACGTGTTTCGATGTGGACTATTTATTCACAGTGAACTTTTTTTCATTTTTTTTTTATGTTTGTAGCGATGGACAGAAAGATGGAGACGTTGTCTTCTAAGTTTAGACAGTGAAGATGGTCTGTCAAATATTTGAACAGACTGACTCTCTGTATATATGTGCTCTCACGTTTCATGGTTGATAAACAGGCACATGTTCTTTATTTGCTTCAGATTAACAAAGAAACACGGGTGCCACCTATCTCTGAATATACGAAAAAATCTTCAGGACTCATTATTGATGTCAATGGCATCTTTGCGCGTTTGGGAGTTTTAACACGATGCAGAAATCGTGAGAACCATTAGGAGCTGGTAGTCTTTAGTTTTAAAAGTTTTGAAATATTAAATGTAGGCCTATTAGTCAAGTATTTTTATGATTTTCTCATGCAAAGTTCTAATGGAGATTTGAAGACGCAGATCTTGACTAAACAAAACACCACTGCATTCTGATATTGTAGAAAGAGATAATAAACTGACAACAGATTTCACGTTATTCAAAGCAGCCTTTTTTTTTTACCCTATCGTTATTATTGTTTAGCCTATATCTGGCTATTAAAACAATTAACAAACGTGCTATTTGCACGCATTCTATCGTTTTAGTTTTTTTTATGATGGTAAGTTAAAATAATACAAATCAAGAAAATATTTCAGTAAAATAAGCACTGCATGCATATGAAAATATATCTGAGCCGAAAATGGTCTTCTCAACATAACCAAAACACATTTCTTCTTATCTCTGTACTGGACGAAGTGTTCACGTGACTTTCCATAATTATTCAGTGGTAGCCGAGGCTTATATTTTAGGTAGTGTTCTCAGATTGTTGTAGCCTAGATTTATTGTCAATGACGATGATTATTGGATTGTTAGTGACAGAATATTGTCTCGCGTTGTGTCATTGTGTAATCACAAACTTTTTTTTAGCTATTTTTTATACCTACACCAGATATTTTTTAATTCACTAAATTAAACTCGAGTATTACTGACATTTTGAGTATAAGATACACTCATATAATATTCTTGGTTTTGCATTTATAACCAAACTAATTAGCTTAATATAAAACGCAAATAAAGTGATACATCGAATTGCCTAAATATTGTGTCCTCTGAATACACCAAAAAGGCCACATTAAATTATTTCCATTGAGCGCGTCTTCAAATATCAAAGTGCCAGACTTTCCCAAAGATGCACTAGAAATAATATGTAGCATATGGCTATATAAATTGAAATAAAGAAACTTGTTAAAACGAAAACGCTCTCAAAAGAAATTACATTATATAGCCTGATAGCCTACAGTTTTGGTGGAGACGAGAATAAACCTCATGAAAGATTGCGCCATTAATTTAAACACTTCTCAAATCACAAGTCATCTGTTGTTAATATGCAAATTAGTAATATTATAGACATTATATTCATGCAATAACCAGAGAAAAATATTTCTCACACAAAAAATAGCGGGTAAAACAAAGGTAAACTAATTTTATTACGAGCTTTTACATTTAGGCTTACATAAAAAAACACAATGTAATTATTAACTGCTTAACTAAATATCTAGGCTACATCATTTCCCCACTCAATCAGATTATTTTATTTTGCCATCCAAGACTTATTACAGCACGTAGCCTACACATCGATTAACGCTTAATCGCTATATTATCTCGCGTCCTGTCGGTTTATTCTTTTATTAGCCTATAATACCTGCTCATATTCCTTCGTGAGAGGAAGATTGTATTTCGGGCATTGTAGCCTATATATATTTTTTTCTCTCGTTATTTTAGAAAATCACTGATCAGAAAGATCCTCAAAATGCTAGCTCGGTCTGTCAAAAAAATATTTATTTGTCGTCGTCTTGTTTATATCACTCATGTAGAATGCACACATTAGTAGGCTATATTCGTATTATTATTGTCATTATTCTTTCCTTTTTTTATCGCCCCGCCCCGCAGATATTCAGTGTCCGGTATCAATCTTGGGGTTTTTCATAAGCAGCTGTCAGCGTAACTCACGACCCCGCGGGTCAAAGGCCAAACGACCACCGGTGCAATTAAAACGGACAGAGATGGAGCATTATGGCCCCATCCAATTTTCCTCTCACAAAAGAACAAAACTCCTGGCAGTTTATTTCAGAAATATGATGTTATCAAAAGCATATAACCATATACTAATAGCCTACTGCTGTCGAAATATAAAGTAGCCTACTTATAAAAAAAAATATTTGGTCTTGGTACTCAGTTTTGCTTTCTGAAAATGTAACTTATTCTACTATATTATTCAGCATTCAGTATATTCAGGATCTATTTATTTTCTTTATCAATTCTTCAGATATTAATTTACAGAAGGCAGAATAAGTTCATGTTTATTTTTCATGCATCATTTATATTATATATATATGGTGTTTTTGAGAAGTTTTGCGGAATTGTTTCGTTTTAAAAATGTATTTATTTTATTTAGATGGCATAAATCAGAAATTATAGGTTTTTCCACATTCGCAGCTGTAAAATCCACCCGGCGAAACCTCAACATCAGCAACTAATAAATTGTGGCGGTTGCTGTGACCTTTGCAATTGTGGCTTTTGCTCCTGGTTTGAATGTGTGGCCGGTCTGTTTGCAGCTCTATTTTGTTGCTGCTATGTGGCTGTTGAAAGAATCAAGATGACCACAATAATACACAGAGGGACACGCGCGTCGTTTATGAATGTGCGCGTGTGTTTAGAACCCAATGAGACGATGGGGTCAGAGTTCAGATTCAGCCCCAGACGGACGACCTTGCCCTTATGAATGACCCCTGGGGTCATACTAGGATGGGGGAAGGATTTGATGGGATATAGAAAATTATTTGAAGGGGAAAACAGAGAAAGGAGTCACAAAGGGTAAAAAGATAAATACAGAGGTGGATATCAAACATACATATTTTTCGTCCCACTTCCAAATGTATTCTCCTTTTGCTTCAGGCACAGAAACACAAAAGAAAAAGTTAACCTTTGACCTTTATCTTCACCCCAGCTCCGCTGTGTTCCTCTATCCCCAGCTGCTATGAACTCTAGTATCTCGGTACACACTTCCTCTATAACCCTGAGGCTTAAACACCTGCAGTTGCCTTGTTCAGCACCTCAGGTACTGGGAACCAGGGCTGATGGCTATACTCAAAGCCCCAGCAGGGTACTGGTTTGGGGGCCATGCAGGGGGCTGATGAAATGGGTGCAGTTTCACACATGACCTGTGCCAGGCAGCAGAGAGCTGGCTGTCTGGCCCGTTTAGTTTAGCTACTCATCTTAGCCAATGACCAGGGGAGGATACAGGAGCGGGAGGGAGGACGCAAGCAACCCTGAGGGTGAGGAAAATTACATGAAAAAGCTTGCAAAAATGTCTGTTTGTTCCTTTGTGCTCAGTTAAAGCTTATTGCAGCGCTCATCACAAAAGTGCTTTGCTTTTAAACGTACTTTCTAATATCTCGCTTCTCTTCTAAATTCCCCATTAATTAAATAAGATGTTTTGTATTTCTAAAATCGTTTGACACGGTTCCGAACACTTTTGAGCTTTTTTTCTCTTTCTCACCTCTCCCTTTTTTTTCTGTGTCTGAAGATCCCTGTCCTGTAACCCATTTAAACAATTACCCCCATCTCTCCTCATGGGCCAGATCCAGAGTTATACCTGTGTGTTCTCTCGCTGAAGGAGAACCGCAGGTTTGGCTGGCGTTCCCTTTATCTGGCATGTGCTGATGATACTCAGTCAGTCGGCCTTTACCAGATGGGGTGTTTAGTGGGCCTTTTCTCTGTGATGGGGGGGTATTAGGGAGAATTTTCTTTATAGCTCTGGTGTTTTCAGTTGAAGTATAGAGGGATTTTTTCTTAAATCTGGGTACCTGGTATTTGAAATTACATTTTTCTTCTGTTTTTCTGTGATGGTTTATAGATATTTTGCCTTGCATTGAGTTCTGGTTATGGATAATGGGAAAACTCTCCCTCTTTATGAGTTTTAAATCGAATTTGAATTAAATCAAAACAGTGTTTTATTTGATTTGTGATTTGGTGTTTGGATAACAATAGCTTAGATAAGAATTAATTTAGCCTAATTCTTATTTTTGATTTTTGCACAAAATCGAAAACAAACAGAAGTAATTATGATGTTCTAATGGGTAAGAAGATTGCAATGGGACTAAAAGCTTTAAATACAATTAAAATTAATGTTTAGAATTAAAAAAGTATGATCAAACAATCATGGAAATGTACTGTATCACTGTAAAAAAAAAAAAAAAGATCAATAAGTTATGACAACATATGGTTTCACATTGCTTAACTCATCAAAATAAGTTAAGCGGTTTTCAGCTTTTTTAAATAAGTTATACAAGATTTAAATCATTTTTGAAGTCAGTTTAATGTAATTTAAGTTGAAATGACTTAAACATCCAAGTTGATTGTACTTAAAAATTTAAGGCAGCAACTTAAAGGGACATTTTTGATAACACTTAAGACATACTTTGTTTTTTTCAGTAGACATATTTTCTGTTTATTTAATCACTTTTTGGCCTATCATTGAGTTACATTAAAGTTAAATTATCCATTGTGACTGAAGCAGTCAATATGGATTTTTTTTAAATGTAGATCAAATTACCTCTAATCTTTTGTCATTTCTGAATGAGACATTGTCTGTTTTTTAGATGATATCTCATGCTCAATGTTACATTTGAGGGGGCGAATGAGAAAAAAATCTGGATGCACTTTCCCTTTCATTTTCACAGCCATCCTTCAGAACCAGAATGATTGTTCTTATATTCTCGGTCATTCATTTGTTACAAGGAAGAAAATGACCAAGAAAACAAAACAAACTTAAGAAAAGTACAGTGTGAAAGGGTATGAGGGATGAAGAAAGAGGGAGAGAGCAAAAGAAGACAGAACAGCTCTGAAAACAAGGCTCTCAGAGAGGGATGAAAGGGACTGGATGCAGACGCTTATTTGAGAAAAATGATCTCTGGAAGCTTCCCCACAGCCCCAAATGCCTTCATTTTTTTCATCTCTCTCTCTCTCTCTCTCTCTCTCTCTCTCTCTCTCTCTCTCTCTCTCTCTCTCTCTCTCTCTCTCTCTCTCTCTCTCTCTCTCTCTCTCTCTCTCTCTCTCTCTCTCTCTCTCTCTCTCTCTCTCTCTCTCATTTCACTGTAGGATCAAGAGCAAGTAATCTGGTTGAGATTTCTTTGTCCAGATTCATTTATTCACTGCCCGACTATCCCTAAATTGGTTAAACGTTTGGCCCCAGAAGAATTTGTCCTGTTTGTATATTTATATTTTTATGCTCATCCCCAAACATGCACAGGAAACCACATTAATACAAGCATTTTCAAGGGTTTGCTCCATTTAATTTTTTCTTTGTATGGAGAAAACCTTTTTGCATCCCTTTGCAGTGTTTGGAAAATTGAAAATGCCATTTAAATAGGCTACCAACCACAGAACAAACTCTTCTGAGAATAGAGAGGTAGAGAAATGGACAAAACGGAGAGCAAGAGTAGAAGATCATACATGTGTTCCATCACAATATATTTTCCATTTACAATTATCATCAGTGCAAATTAACAGCGGTTTTGATGAGAAATCACTGCAATTTAGTGTCAATAAGGTTCCTTTAGAGAGTTAAAATCTTGTGAGTGTTATTGATGTATAAAAAATGTGTACTATTATTTTTAACATAAAAGCAGATCCGGCAATTTGTAAATTTAATGTGTCATTCCGGTGTCATTCGCTTTAAGTTATTTTTAGCTGTAGCTCATTATGCTGCTTGGTATTGAAAACTGCTATTTCTTAACACATTGTTTTAATGTGTTTTCTTAATTATAAACACACTGGTTTGTAGTGCAAAAGGTTTTCCGTTTACTGCACTGTGATATTCTTCTCGGTATTTCCCTATAGCGGCTAATGAATTAGAAGTCTCGCACATTCACAGAAAACAGTTTACTTCTGCTTTGAAAAAATAATGCTGATATGTGAGATATTTATAACTTTATATTTAAAAAAAAAAGCAGACAATGTATTCTTAAATTTTTCTTGTATTACTTTTTATTTTGATAAGTTGTTCGTACTGTATCTGTTAAAGGTGCTCTAAGTGATGTTGGGTGACCTCACTTCTTGTTAGGCTAGCTAGACCCTCCCTCCTCCTCATCCGCGCACTAACCCTCCAAACCCCACCGCCAAATCCTTCTTGTCGGTTATTGGCTGGAACACTGTTTGTTATGTTTCGTGGTGCGGGTTGGCCCAGTTTGTTTTTGTTGCCGTTTGTGGAGCCTGGGGTGTATACAGAGACCGTGTTTTTTTACAGTGTGTTCAGGGGACAGGCAGCCAGCGGATAGTGAGGAGATGTGTGCTGTATGTGTGGCCTAAAAAACGCGTGACATCGCTTATGTCACGGTGTGGGTTTTTGTGTTTTGTTCCTTGTTCTTGTCTGTCATGTGATCCTGCCATGTGTCTTGTCTTTTGTCATGTTGTTGCTCAGTGTCCACAGGTGTTCCTCGTCTATGTTTAATGTTTGCTGTAAGCTGTCTCTCCGTCCTGAGTCTCCTTGTTGTCCTTGGATTACCTGTCTATGATAATAAAGTACTTGCATTTGGATTCGCTCTTCATGTCATTCCTGACGATTCCTTACAGCTTACTCAGGTAAAGGACTAGATGTTAAAATCCCGGAATCCACGTATCCCAAGATGGATATACTATAAGCTGGAAATAGGAGAGATATTGAGACAAATGCCAAGGATCACTGGCTTCATTGGGGTCATCAGGTGGGCACCCTCCTTCACGAGTGTTTCGATGATTAACCCACAACACCTCCAGAGGGCTCATCGGCAATACCTAGCGTCCCAGGTTTGCCCCCCTCGGCTTGTGATCCCCCCTTGCTCAACTACTGTTACTGTCTACAGACCCAGATACTATCCTTTCTCTTCAACCACAGCCAACGGCTGGCCTCCTCTGCTGCATTGGAAAGGGATTTCACAATCTGCTGCAGAGCCTGACCTCGCATTCCTAGGTCCTTCAAAAACCGGACTGAGGAGCGGCCGACAAACCCTCTACAGCCGACCTCCAATGGGTAGATCCTGACTTTCCACCCACGCTGCTCAGCATCAGCTGCCAGTTCTGAGTACTTTAGCCTCTTACGTTCATACGCCTCCTCCACTGAGTCCTCCCATGGCACTGTCAGTTCCACTAGGAAGGCAGTGCGAAGGGTGGAGGACCAAAAGACGATGTCAGGTCTAAGGTTTGTTACTGCAATCTCAATGGGGAAGTGCAACCGCTGGTTTAGATCCACTAATAACTTCCAGTCTCGTGCTTTGTGCAGCAGGCCCGGATATGAGCTGGATCCCTGCGATCTACTTGGTGTTATACCTGCACGAACAAAGGCCATTGATGGATACTGCTTGGCTGGCAGAGGCGGGAGGGTATTTGTGGCTGTTCGCTTGGCCTCAAGGCTGGCCGCCAAACACCTTAGCACCTGGTTATGCCGCCATGTACAACGGCCTTGTGCCAAGCTTGTTTTACAGCCAACCAAGATGTGCTTTAGGTTTGCTGAAGAGGGACACAGGGAGCAGGTGGCATCTTCCCCATACCACTGCTGGAGGTTAGTTGGTGATGGTAAGACATCATAAACTGCTCGAATGAGGAAGCTGACTCGGTATGCCTCCATCCCCCACAGCTCCCTCCAGGAGAGTTTCCTCTTTTCTACGTCCTTCCAATGTGTCCATTGGCCTTGTTTCACATGTGAGACTGCCTTTGTAAGCCTCATCACCTGCTCCTGTTTGCGTATTTCTTCCACGACTAAACCTCGCCGTTGTAAAGGAGATGCTTTGTGCCAGAATGGTACATTTTCCCCAACTCCTAGACCTTGTCTCCCCAACTGCACGTGCCCGACAATTTCTTGGTGCCTGAGAGCAGATTTTGCTTGCTCTGACGCCACAGCTGAGGACCACTTTCTTCCAGTCGATCGGGTAAGGACAGTTCCAGCAACTACAGTGTCTCGAGACTCTGACAGAGTCATCTCAAGCCTCACCTTGGCACACTTAAACTCCTCGGTAAGGCAGGACACAGGTAGCTCTAAAACACCTTTTCCATACAGTGCTGTGTTGGTAATGCACCTGGGAAGACCAAGCCACTTCTTGGCATAAGAGCTAACCAGCCGCTCCAGCTTTTCGACCTTGGAAAGAGGAATATCGTAGACAGTCAGTGGCCACATTAGGCGTGGAAGGAGGCCAAACTGCAGGCACCAGAGTTTTAGACTGCCAGGCAATAAGGTGCTGTCGATGCTCTTCAAGCCATTTTTGGTGACCTCTTTGAGTTGGACAACCTGCTCGGTGTCCTTCAATTGTGTTTCTACTGTATTTCTTATAGTTAGAGCACCTTTAAATCTGGTTGTAAGATGGAGGAAGAAATACAGTGGAAAACATAATTCTTTCAAACACAAAATAAGTAGTTTTACACAAATCAAAATGGAACAGTCTCTCAGTGGAGTAGATTACATGCTGTGTGGGATTGTAAGAGTTTGGCCAAAGTCTCCCTTAAGAGTTTTCTAGTTTTTTGCAGCACTTTAACAAGATGACCATTTCCTGCCAGCCCAAAGCATCATACTACACTTTTTTTTTTTTTACTTTCTTTTAGAAGTGTATTAAATTTGCAAATATGTTGGAAATATTATATATTGCTTTTTGTGAAAAAAGCTCTTTTTGTGCCTTACCTGGCACCAAAATCCTTTTCTACGTCACAGCAACTAATTCCATACTTTCATTTGGAGAAATGACCCTTCAGCCATCTTCCCATTCAAGCCAGTGATAGCCAGGGCTCTTCAACTTTATTCTCAGCGATTGGACTCTAGCTCCTTCACAGTGATCGTTGACTTCTTTTCAAACTCTCCTCCGTGTTTGTGCAGAGAGGTTTAAAGGACAATAAAGGCAGTTTTAAGGTGATTTGAAGTAGCTTACAATTAATTTTAACTGAGCTAACTGTAGTCACTGGGACATCCTAAACCTGGATTTTTTTTTGTAACTTTGTAACTTTTTTTTGTAACAAAAATAAGTCATCATTTGTCACCCATTTTTTCTCCAAACCCCAACATTTCGGTCTGTTCCATACACAAAGTTATTGTAGGGCTTCAGTACACTTGAAGTCATATGGACTACTTTTGATAATATTTTTGTCTTTAAAGGCCTGGGTATACTTCATTTTCCGTGTTCTGCTCCCTCCAAGTATACTGCTTTGGCCATGAGTGCAGAAAGACATTCGGCGAGTGCACACTATCTAGTGACTTTTTTCAAGCGCTTAAGTCACTTGCACATGTGCTGTTGTACGCGCACTGTCTGTGCAGTCACAAAAATTGGGCTACATGAGGACAGGGTGCGTGGACGTCCGCAAACCCTCCTGATTACGAAAATTACGTCATGCGGGCGGCTTAAGTATACTTTGGGGTTAATAGTGCTGACCATTCACTTTCACTGTATAGAAATGAGAAGCCAGGACATTCTTCAAAATATCTTCTTTCACATAAGAAAGTCACACAGGTTTGGAACGTTAAATGGGTGAGTAAATATAATATTAACCGAATTTTCATTTTTGGATGCACTTTCCCTTTCATTTTTTACAGCCATCCTTCAGAACCAGAATGATTGTTCTTAAGATTTTTATCCAGAACATGTAGTAATATTAATGAACACAAGAATAAGTATATCATTTCATTTCATTTTTATTTATTTAATTTTTACTGTTTAGTTTAGTTTAGTTTACACTTTATTGTCCCCTTAGGGAAATTTTTGTTTTAGAAACAAAAAAATTTTTGTTTTAGAAACCTTGTTGTTTTGTTTTAGAAACAGTGAGAACTGTATTTAAATGTCACATTTAGTGTGGTAAAGGGCTTGAATACTTTATTCAATACTTTATTCAAACGCTCACCACAGAGGGACGTGCGGTTGACAACAAGAAAATTAGCCTTAACTGACATCAGTCCCACAAGTGTTTGTTTGGACGTGCATACTCTTGTTTGCACATCTTCTCAATCAATAGGTTAATTGCAGCTTTGTCAGTGTGTGCGAGAATGTGATTAGTTGTATGTTCAGCAATTGACAAGCTGTGGGATTTTTTTTTATTTTTTTTTATTGATTGCCTTCAACAATGAACAAGACAAGAGAGAGAGAGACTGTGGGTGGTATTGATTGATTGACCCCAAATTAGCCCCTTCTTTCCATCCTCCTCCCTTAGTCAAAGTACAGAGTCATTCAGGACAGACTCCATCAAAACACTGTAAATACGTAGATTGAGTAGAGATTTTGTCTAGAATGGCAAAAGCTCATCAGCATTTTGCAAAGAAATCACTGAAAGAGCACATAAAACATGAGTCAATGACTATAACTGCAAACCATTGTTTGTTATTTAATTGAATAATTGGGCCTAAGTCAAGTCTTTCCAGTCATTTTTTGTGCTCTCTTTCTCTCGCTCGTGCTCTCTCTCTGTAAGCCCCCTCATTCCTCTCGTTAAACATTTCTTCACCTCTTAATTGTTTTGACGGAAGCAACTGTCATCCTCATTAGAGCTCATTGATTTCCTGGTTGTTAGAGGATTGATTTTTGAAACTTCCCATTGATCCCGGGCTTAAATCTCTCTGCCGTTCTCTCTCTCGCTCCCTTATATGGCCTGTTTATCCACACACAACAGAGTCTACGGCACTGAAATGGAAGTGATGAGTCAATAGAGAGGTGGACAGATAAATAGATAAACAGAGAATTTATAGAATAATCAACATCTGCCAGCTCATAGGATCCCAGAGAAGGAATGAGAAATAGTCAGCGAGATGGAAAGGAAGGTGATGGGATATCTATATAAAGAAAAAGAACTTGCTTTTTCTCTTTATTTTCTGAGTGATTGGACACAGCTGAGGGTGACCACTGATGAAAAGGCTGAGAGACCTTTCCTGACCAAATGTGAGTGTGTGGCCTGTGTCTCCTCTGAAACAGTGTGTATTCATGGGGAATAGAACTGATCTTGTCCATTTACTGTGATGTGCTCACAGCGGAATGAGAGAATCACACATTTCTTTTTCCCGTCATCAGGATTTTCATCTTGTTTGGAATGAGAATGTTTTTGGGGGGTTTAATGCAATTGATTTCTACTTTTTCTTTCCTATTCCACATCACATAAGCAGTGCAACGTGCTATCCCCGATTGCTTGGATTGTCATGCGTCACCACTCCTCTCTGCTTCTTTTCTCATCGTCAAATTCAAATGCCCTTTACATACATTCTCTGGTCTGTTTGAATTTCCAATATCACCCTCATAATCAATTATTCTTTAATCATTATGTGAATAAAAGCTTAAATTCAATCTTTTCCGCATAAAAAGCAATCGTGCCTGTTCAGAAAATTCGGAGAAAACCGCTCAATTCATAGGGAATAGTTTTACGATCTCTTTATAAACCTTTTGCAGCGTCAAAGTGGTAGTTGCGTAGGCTGTCAATGGAGGGACAGAAATCTTTCAGATTTAATTAAAAATATCTTTATTTGTGAATGATACAAAGATGAACAAAAGTCTTACGGGTTTGAAATGACATGAGTGTGAGAAATGAATGACAGAATTTTCATTTTTGGGTGAATTAATAATGTCATTGGTTTTACCATATCAGTTCAAGCCAAGTCAGATTCTGAAAATGCCTCAAAATCATTAATTAATTCAAGAAATAAATTCTTGAAAAGATAACCTTAAGTAATTTGGCACAATTTACATGTTATTTTATAAATGTTTTATAAATGTTACTAAGAAATGTTATTATTATTATTAATAATAATATATTTCTTTAAAGGCCTATTTCTTTAATAAAATAATATTTTTCTATTTCAGAGTTAATTACACAAACATTTATCATTTCCTTTCAAATCAAAGTCTTTTAAACTATCAGATATCTGATTCTGTATGACACGACTGAGTTCCGGTTATAAAATATCATGTGGTGCTATTATTAAGATATTTATGGATTAATAAAACGTGATAGTTGTTCAGAAATACTTTTTACCTTGAAAATATATTTAAAACCCTGTTTTAATTACTTTTTACTCTGGCTCTTTTTTTTTTTTAAATTGTAAATTTTCCCCCCAAAACCATTTAAAACCAACAGAAATACATTTCTTAAGAACTCTGCACATTTTTTTTTTAATATAGATTTTAAAAATATTTTCTACTTTTCTTTGTCATGGCTTTTACTTACGCAATTTCATGTATTTGTTTCTATATTATTTTCAGTTTTTTTTTTTCTCCGTGGCTGGTTCTCCAATGTGGCCAGATTCCCATTCACTTCTGCTGACCAATGAGTTAGCAGCACCTGCTGTGTCCTAGAGAGAGAAAAAGAGCGAGGGAGAGGGAGGAAGAGAGAAAGAGGAAATCGATAGGAGAAGTGATGAGGAAGGGAGGTGTAGATTAACGTCTGAAGGCCTTGGGTCTGGGGGGGTTCGCGGGGGGCTGCCTTAGGACTTAGCCATGAGGCTGTAGCTCTCCTCAGTAAATCTCTACACGCCACAGGAGCTAAAACACCCCTAAATTATATATCCGCTGAAAAACATTAAAGGGATGCAGTCAAAAGTACAAAGAAATGAGGAAATCAAATTTAGTGCCACAGTCCTGACCAATGTACCAACATTTCCTTCAAGTGACTGTTGCAAAATGCTTCTTGTATTGCAACACCACCAAGAATCACTGGTTGTCGAAGGACAATATTGCGGTTGCACGTTCACACACGAGCACTGCAGCACTGCGGAGGATAATAAATATATCTAATAAATATCATTATTTTTGGACCAATCTCCCACAATAAAGGAAGAGCAGTGAGGGATGGCACCGGGGACTGGCTGGGATATTGGCAATATATCAGCATTGATTATTGAGAGTACTGACAGAGACAGAGAAGGAGAAAAGGGGAGAGGGAGTTCATAAAAACTAATAAAAGAGACAACGAGTGAGGAAGGAACAGAGGCTTTAGATGGATCTGCCTTTCTGCTCTAAAATAAGAAAGCAAAAAGTGTGTGTATGTGTGGATGACTGTCCATCTGTTTAGATGTACAAGACATAAATGTGTATGTTCACTTATCCAAGCACTAAAATTGGTGCTAGAGATGTGATTATGCTCGAAATGGCCGGGTGTCGCAGAGAATCTTTAAGACGTCAACTCTTTCTGAGCTCTTTGAATATGTCTGTATGTATGACGGAATGATGGGATGATGTAGCAGAGAGATATTATTGATTAGACTTCCATTTTGTTGATAAAAGCGAATCTAATCTGACTTGCTCATCTGTCAACGTGGCATCATTGTTTAGCAACAGCAATCACAAACCCACAAGCACACATAAAAAACTGCTTATTCTTACATTCTCCCAGCCTGCTCTTTTTACCTCCATTAAATTAATCATACTTTCCACTCTGCTATATGTCTCTGTCTGGATAATGTGTGTTATAGCCTAAGAGAATTTATTATTTCCTGTGCGCATAAGCATGGAATATTTCTGCAGTTGTCAAGACGTGACAGTTTAATCATCAATAACAAACACAGCAGCATTAATCATGCATGCGTTTCATTCCACGCTCGTGTGGAGTCATCTGATGATCTGCGTGCTAAAGCTGTCACCGCTCTTTGGTAGAGAGGCAATTGCCTAGCAGCAAACTGTGTTTTAAGGATGCTTGTGATCTCATCTAAATAATTAATTCCAGTTGAAGCAATGAGCAAAATGACAGGCAACCGTTTTGTCAATTTTCACAGCACTGTGTGGAAAATTCAGAAGCGATGTTGTTTTTAGTAGTCGATCAATGAAGTTTTTCTTCACTGGGTTTTTGATAAACTTACATTTGTTCAGGATTTCATTTGGATTTGTTATGGGTATGCATATGATAACTGGATAACATGAAGTCATAAGTTGTATGTGTGTTATATACGCTTAAAAATAAAGCTTCCAAGGTTTTCACAGCAATGCTATAGAAGAACCATTTTTGTGCTGTTGAAAAACATTTTAGAGAACATTTGTTTTCTTAGTGGGAACCATGGATTATAATCGTTCTTCATGGAAGCGGATACCAATATATATATAATTTACTTTCATTGTATGGAGAGAAAGAAGAAGAAAGAAAGAAAGAAAGAAAGAAAGAAAGAAAGAAAGAAAGAAAGAAAGAAAGAAAGAAAGAAAGAAAGAAAGAAAGAAAGAAAGAAAGAAAGAAAGAAACAGAAAAAGTCATTCATACATGTTCTGAACAACATGAGGGTGAGTAAAAGATTACAGATTTTTCATTTTTGGGTGAACAGAGAAAATAGTATCGATAGTATCGATAAAATAGTATTTGCAAGCATATCACATTCACAGTTTGGTCTGCGGTGATTCATTTGTGTATATTCACAATTATATGTGAACATATTTAAGTGTGTATGTCAAGTCAGCCAAGTCACCTTTATTTATATAGCGCTTTTATACAATACAGATTGTTTCAAAGCAGCTTTAGTGAACACTTGATACACTTGTTCAGCTGAAGTCAGTTCAGTGTTGATTCAGTACCGTTGTAAAGATCATCAATTATTAGTTCATTAGTTCATTTCATCTATAAAGCAGTTCTGCAAAAAATAATGTCATCGTTCAACTCAGTTCAGTTCTCATTCAACAGTGTCAGTACATCAGATCAATAATATTGTTGAATGTTAAGTGTCCCCAACTAAGCAAGCCAGAGGCGACAGTGGCAAGGAACCCAAACTGGTGTCAGAATGGAGAAAAAGAACCTTGGGAGAAACCAGGCTCAGTCCCTGGGCCAGTTCTCCTCTGGTGTATGTGAATAAGAAACAGCTTTTCTTTCCCATCACTCCAGGAAGCCACATAAACAATAGCTAGGTATGTTTGGATGAGGAGAGCACAGCTATAGGAAGGAGGTGTTAGCTCCCTATCCTTCCAACACCATCTTATTTTCCTCTCCCTCAATTTCGCACTCTCTCTTCCCCTCCAGTCCCTCTCTCCTTCTCTTAGATGTGCACAACCACACTATATTCTACAAGAAATAATTGCTTTTGTCTGAAAGGAGTACTGGAGGGAGGGGCTCCGAGCGCCCCCGTTACCTCAGCGCGTCAAGGGGGTATGCGAGGGACAACCGGTCACTCCTTTTCATCTGTTTCACTTGACCTGCAGATGTCATCTGTCAATAGCGAGATTCAAGAGATGGACAGGGACAATGAAACACATCCTTTTATTGAACAAAATAAGGATGGAAAGCGGTTTGTTGCAGACGTAGAGACCCCCCAAAAATGAACACAACATGGTCTTCAACAAGAGGAGTAATTGTATCACTTTTATTAGTAATGCGAAACAACACAATGTCTACGTCATTATATGTGGCAAGTAGAGTCCAAAATGCATCATTTGTGTTTTGGTTTACATCTCGGTCATTGCCAAGACTTCTGAGCCTGAGCTCACAGAGAGTTTTGCTGCCTAGTGGAATCGATTTACTCCTATCGACTGGAGTGTTTAGCGTATAGATTTTTCTATTTAAAAATCTATATTGACAATAATCTTGTGTGTAAGTGCGCCGCAGCATGGTTTGTAATTGACAGGGCCTGATGAATTGGTGGTAGGAGAGAGAAGCAGCGCCGCTCGCTGATTAAGGCCCCCGGGAGGTTTGCTGGCATGTCGAGATTTCCTAGCACAGTGTTTCCCAACCCTGGTCCTGCACGGAGGCCTCCCCAACAGTACACTTTTTGGATGTCTCCCTCATCTGACACACCTATTTCAGGGCTTTCAGTATTGTAATGAGTATAATGAGGAATGTGTGCTGTTGGGGTGCGCAGAAACAGAGCTGAGAAACATAAAACACTGGCTCTCCTAAGATCAGCCAGTTTTGCTTCTGCTGTTGTTCTGTATCATTATTGGTAAACGATGTTTATTGATGGAAAAAAATATGTAACTGTCTGTGGGACTTTAGGGGAAATTAAGGGAATCTCAGGTGTGTCCAAAAACAAATACTGCATTTCTGCATATTCTGATAATAATCAGAATTTGGTCGATTTTTTTGTCAGTAATAAGCCAATACAGTTATGAACTGAACACATCAGCTCACAAATGGCTTTGTTAATCAGACTGTGAACACCTTTTTAGACCTTAACTGAACTTTCATTCAGAATTGTAGGCCTGCATGTTCAAACAAAGGTGATTATAGGTTCAATCAACCTGCATTTACCGTATTAAATACATTGAAGAAACACATTTTTATTTGCAACTTTAAAAAAATCATGACCTAAATTTTGCCATTTATTGTGCTCCTGTTTGAATGAATCATGAATGAATGACAGTTAATGAGTTGAAGTTAACACTTTATTTTACAGTGTCATTGTTACAGTTACATGTAGTAACTGTATTAATAACTATAAATTATGCATAATTAATTACATGCAATTAACCCTCAACCAAACCCTCATCCTAAACATAACCCTATAGTAACATGTAGTTAGTTATATTATTACTCAGTACTTAAAGTATAATTACAACGTAATACTGACACCTTAAAATAAAGTGTAACGAGTTGATCAAAAATATAGTTCACCCAAAAACTCCGTCATTTACTCACTCTGATGTTGTTCCAAACCTGTATGATTTTCATATGGAGCACAAAAGAACATATTGAAAAAAGAAAAATGTCTTTTGTCCATAGAATGAATGTGGAACTTAATCTGAAAATGGTGTGCATGCATGCAAACGTGGTCACTGATGGGTTGGCTTTCTTTTTTTGTATTAATATGTTAAAACTGGGTTTGCTGTATTAATGAGCAGCGTTGTGTTTTACTCTTAGGTGAATTAGTATTATTGGAGAGAGATGTTTGTAGCTCGTATCAGTCCATGTGTGATTTTACCTTTCAGCGAGGCAAGCACAGGGGTACGGAACCGTTAGAGAGAGAGAGAGAGAGAGAGAGAGAGAGAGAGAGAGAGAGAGAGAGAGAGAGAGAGAGAGAGAGAGAGAGAGAGAGAGAGAGAGAGAGAGAGAGAGAGAGAGAGAGAGAGAGAGAGAGAGAGAGAGAGAGAGAGAGAGAGAGAGAGAGAGAGAGAGGTGGGGGTGGGGTGGTGGTGATGTGAGAGTTGTAACGGCTCCGCTCGCGCTTCAATGTTGCAGGCAGCGTGGAATCAGAGCGCGCGAGCGTATGGGAGGAGAACGTGCACGAATAAGATATTGGGGTTCCCAAATAACGGGAACAGGCAGACAGACAGACCAAAACACGCAGGCGGATGGACGGAAATATAGGCAAGTGTTCTTATAAACCAGCGACATATCGAGCTCTTTTCCCCTGATGTTTTCGTGCTTTATTCATTTGTTTGCCTTATTTAGTCATGTATCGATTGATTGCGTTTTAATTACTGGCGTGTGACAAGGTGCGTGGGAGGAGGGGCGAATCCGGCGAGCACGTTGAGTTGCCTTATTTTTCTATAGATTTTTAATTTAAATGAGCAAAATAAGCAGACGATTTTAACAACGTTTACTTTGTGTAAATGAATGTGACCTGTAGCTGCTAGAACAAGGAAGAGAGCTATATAAGAGCTAGACCAAATAAATTAACCAAAAAATGCACCACATATCCAAGTAATAACAATATCCGCTGTCTTTTATACGTTATACAGTCAGGGTGTGAAATCTTTTTTTTTTTCTTTCCTTTATTAGCCTATACCTAGTAAATGCAGAAAGGTCAGTTTATTTTACAAGCAGATAACCAAAGTTAAAGCGACTGCAACCAAGGGGTGAAGCAGCAGGCCAGCTGAACAGTGTCGACAAGGACAGAAACACTACAGGAGAGAACGGGAGAATCGCGATATGCAGTTATACCTAACATAATTCGCAAACATAATTAGCCTATGCTTTTGAGTGACAGATACATATAGCCTATGTTCGGCAAGCAGATCGAACAGTATACCAAATACTGTAGCTTAATACCAAAACAAATAGACAAACGTGAAGTAATAGTCAAAAATAACACACGTTTGTCTTGTTTCAATCCGTCTATCCGCCTGTGTGCGCGCGCTGGGAAAATACAATCGGGCTGCGCGCGCGTCTGCGTATCTATGCATGTAGATCAAAAGTAAACTACAAGCGAAAAAGGAAAGTATAAACGCTATAATATGAATAAACAGTTTTATGTCAGAAACGCCTCGGAACCCAATGATTTAAGTGAGAGAAAAAAAGCCTATCTTGCCACAACTGCTAAAATAGCAAAGAAAAACCAACAGCAAAAAGAGCATCTGATAAGAACCAGACAAGAAGACGGATCATGTTTGTTCCTTTGCCGGTGCCGTTTGTCTTGCCGAGAACTGCCTCTGATCTCCACGCCTGGCGCCTCAAGTCCCCGCTGGCTCTCCGCTCTCACTCCGGTAAGGCTTTCTTCCACAACAACCACCTTTTCTTCCCTCCCAATCCCGAATCCGGTGAAACCTCCCTAGTTCATCCCACTCAGTGGCATAATCCCCGTATTCACCGTGTGAATGAAACATCCTCAAGTGCCGTTTTCTGTTTGTGTCGCGCGCGCTTGCCGCCCTTTCCGAAATTTCAGTTTAGTCCAAACGACGCGAGTCAAGTTTGTCTACAGCAAAACTAGCACTGCACTGTCGCGCTTCGAAATGCAGGGCAGGTCGGTTTTGTTTTGTTAAGGTGTTTCCTGAATATATTCCTGTCTCTCGATGGGCTCCGCATCCGTCCGTCTCCTTCTCTCGCCTCTGCCTCTGCCTCCGTCTCCCCCGAACTAAACTCGCGGTGAGCTGGGAATATTCATGCCAACTTATCGATCTCCGCAGGATCGATTCCGGGGCCGGCGGATCGAGGGGAGAGAGGAGAGAATCAGAGCAGCTGCAGAGACCAGAGAAATGAGCATTTATGCTATTTAGACATCTTATGTTTGGCTCACAAATATAAATGTATCATATAGTGTGAGGGTCATGTTTAGACAGTTGCACGTGTGATCGGCTATAACCTTATTAAATTGATGTTCACATACATCGTGTATAATGTGATTTGCACCTTGTCTTTTGCTCTTAGAGACGGGCGAAGCGCAAACGGACGACTTGCTCCGTTAATGTTTTCTTTGCGGGAACTTTCCGGTTGTTCGGTGGCCACATAAAGATGAAAACAGAGAAGGAAGGAGGATGGAGAAGGAGGGGGTGGAGTAGGAGGAGATGGGTGTTGTCTGAATTGAGAAGAGGCATAACTGCATAAGCAAGCTGCTGTTTACTGGGCATGTGACAGTCTGAGAATACAATGGAAATGTTCTGTAAATGTATAAAGAAATTATTTTCTGGATAATTTATGCATGCAGCCTATGCATTTTCTATTATTTGGATTGTATATGGGAAAATTTACATTTCATTTGGTCTATTGTCTATTGTAAACAGCATTTTGCTTTTTATTTATGTATTATTCATGCAGTTCTAATGAGCTCGTATTAATTGAGATATTGCATGGAATAGGCTATTTGCAATGATAATATTTGGCTACTTTAAAATATATATATTTTAAATAGGCTACATGACTATTTGGTTACTAAATGGTTACTAAAAAATAGAGGATTTAATGATACAAATTCTTGTATAAATTTATTAGAATTTAAATCAATTATGCATCTGCCCTATGCATATGTGATCTTTCTCCTTATGATGAAAATCAAGTTGATGTTTGAAAGGTCTTCAGATGTTACTTTCGTCCATTTTTATGCATTCAGAATGTGTACAATGGAAAGTGTTGACTTTTTTGCAACCTCATTTTACCTACAGTGGTTAGTGGGATTGCATTGTTCTCTGTATGATTTTACAATTTCATCTTTTGCATAACTTACAGGTAGCCTTAGAGGTTTTCATAGGCTTTCTTTGGGACTGAAGAATGATACAAGATGGTTAAGGGGAAGGATAATGAGCCTTTTCCCCTCAGAGATTAACAGGGCCAGGGGAGAGGAGGAGGAGTTTTGTGTCCCTTTCGCTGAAAAATAGCGAGTGTCAAAAGAAGATAAAAAAAGAGGGCCGAAAAAGAAAAAGCTGTGGACCACTAAAGGAAAGTAGGTGCAGATGACAGTGAAAAATGGGAACAAGTATGGAAAACCGAGTTTGAGAGGGAGAGGTGATCTTGAGCTCTAGACTCCGATTGTATGGATGCAGTTGCTCATTAGTTATGAATGATAAGCAAGGCTGTAAACACTTATTTCACATAGAAGTGGGTGATTGGCATATGGAAAAATATTTCATTAAAAATGTATAAATTCTGGTTTGCTTCAATATTTTTGATTATGCATTATAGACAAACCTTCACATTCAGCTTAACCTCTAAAAAGCAGTAAGAAAATCTGAGAGCAGCAGTCCTTATTTCTTCAATTCATGATGTCAAATACCATTACGGCCAGCTGAAATATCCATATCCCATCAAAGTCTCTTAATCACCATTAGAGAGAGCAGAACCTTTTAACTATTGTCCAGTTACTAATATATGCAGCTTGTACACCCTATTCCCATTAGAAAGCGGATATAGACATGGACAGAGGCAGAGAAAGAGATAATCAAGACCTATTCTTGTAAGTGGTCTCGGGAATTATTGACATTAACTGCTCCATTAAAGTTTTATGTGTGTTACAGTAACAGGCAGGTCCAGGATGATGAGAAAATATTTTAAATCTCATCAACAGAGAGAAATAACTACTATATTTAGTCAACTAAGAGAAAATTACTTTAAAATTAGTGAAAGATAATTGTCTCATTGTTATAATAATTTGTTGAAAATACACTGTAAAAAATGACAAGATCAATAACAACATGTGATATTTACATTGCTTGAACTAAGTTCATTGTACATTGTAGTAAATAAGTTATACAAGATTCAACTAATTTCTAAAGTCAGTTTAATGTAATTTAAGTTGAAATGACAAACATCCAAGTTCATTACTTAAAAATTTAAGGTGGTGTACATGTAAATCACAATGACAGGTGACATGTAGCTATTATTTATTTATTTTTTGGTATAGCTAAACGCTGTGTTTGTGTGAGCGAATGTGAAAGAAAGTGTGTTTATAGATTAGGGCGCGTCCTGGTGTTAAGATGATTGCCAATGACAAAATGTCAGCTTGGGTTTGTTTGTAACATAATGGGGAATCAATATATATAAAGAAGATGTCAATACAGAATGTTCTACTGCATTTCACTCCCTCTCTCTGTCTCTCTCTCTCTATCTCTCTCTCTCTCTCTCTCTCTCTCTCTCTCTCTCTCTCTCTCTCTCTCTCTCTCTCACACACACACACACACACACACACACACTCTTTCACCATCTCTTGCTCTGATTGATATTCCATGTCGTCACGATGTTCATTTAGTGACAGTACTCCCACAGGTCTTTTAGTGACTGTTAGTTTTGGCAGAGGAGAAATGTGTTTGCATCTGTGTGGGTTGACCTTCCGTAGTGTATTAACACTGACGGCACCCTTTCCCTCATTAGCACTGCTGCTTTTCACTCTGTAAGAAATTCCCTAGAGTTCTTTCCTCCCAGTGACCATTACAAGCACACACACACACATTTGTGCTATGTGTCTTCACACTGTATATATACAAACAAATCAACATTTTGGACTAAACTCTACATCATATATTTAAAGCTTAAAGAGACTCACAAGTGCCTGCAAGGC
Source organism: Rhinichthys klamathensis goyatoka (assembly GCF_029890125.1). Classification (NCBI taxonomy): domain Eukaryota; kingdom Metazoa; phylum Chordata; class Actinopteri; order Cypriniformes; family Leuciscidae; genus Rhinichthys; species Rhinichthys klamathensis. The sequence goes on along the minus strand of NW_026607111.1, from coordinate 341,375 downwards.
CGCACTGTATTGATATTCATCAAACATTCTGACTCTAAATATTAAACTTCTGCAAATAATTCAGCCAAAATCACTAAATGTCCTTTAGTGCAGTACACTATATGGTACAAAAGCTGTCACTGAGACAAAACCCTTTCATACGTTTCTAATACATTTAGGTATGCACACTTTGGCTACGAATATGTACCTTTGAGGTAATAATACGCAGCCTTTAGAGGTAAATAAGTTACAAAGGAGTATTTTTTAAAAGGTTACCACCCCAGTGACAGCTTTTGTACCTTTTTTTTCTGAGAGCGTATATGAACTTAGAAATTAAGGTTGAATTTACATGCACAGTCTTATCGATTTTACTTAATAAGCGGTGATGGGTGTAATGCATTACTAAGTATTTAATTACTGTAATTTAATTACTTTTCCCTTTAAAATTCAAGTAAGGGATTACTTAGAATTTTTCTGTAACTTAACTACAGTTAGGCTACTTCTGATGTAATTACATACTGTATTAACTAGAGCAATTAAAACAAGAAAGATTTAACATCAAAATTTAATGTCTAATGATAAAACGTATGTTTTTAATGTAAACTTCTCGTTTAAATACTTTGGGCAGATTAAGAATAATTTATGCAATTTTATATTTATTTGAAAGAATTTAAAGAGCAGTTTCATGTCTGTTCTTGTATTGTTCAACTGGTTGAAGTTGATATGGGATTTCGTAGTGATAAGTAATACAATAACTGTTGAAGATATAATTTGTAGCTATAATTGATTAATTTTTTACTGTAACACCCAACACTGATAAGAAGCTGTAATCCTGTAGCCTAAACATTGTGTTCTTTTGTCACTTCATATACAGTACATAAACAGTTTGTTTTAACATCAAGAATTTCAAATTAAGTTTTTCATAATTAATTTTTTTTTGTGCATGAAAACGTACTCATTGGTATAACGACATTCAAAATGTATACTGCACGTGAAGAGGTTGTAATTTTGGTCTTTTTTTAAAGTTGAACAACGTTTAACTTGAGTGCCATGTATTTATAATCTGCATCATGCATGGGACACTTCAAAAGATGTAAAACTCGAGCAATGGTCCAACATGAGCATCTAGTCCATGTTTATGATGTTTTATTAACAAAGTTCGGGAGGAGCACGTTCAGATAATTAACACGAGTGGAGAGCACTCAGCAATCAACGATAAGAGGTGTATATAGACTCAGCAGTCTCACCTCAATTCGTTGACAGTTTAGCAGCATCCCCCCACCATCCCTTCTCCACACTTCTAGTCCTAACCATTTACATACGGGGGGGGGGGGAGTACTCTAGGTTCGGGCTAAACTCCGAGCTCGGAGCCCTCCCCCCGGACAGCACGCCAAATATGCATTAAACTTTACTCCCTCGAAATTGTATGTAAGTTTGAACTCATGAAACAGTGAAAAACAGTGGACTGCAGAATGGCCCCTTACACCACTGGTTCCCAACACTTTTCCAGGAGGCACACCAACAATACACATTTTGGATGTTCCTCTTATTTGACCCATCTAAATCTGGTCTTGGTGTCTCTACTAATGAGTTTAATCGGGTGAGAGTTTGAAAATGTGTTCTGTTGGCTTGCCTTCAGGAAAAGTGTTGGGAAACACTGCCGTACACTGCAGTGATTGTGTTGATTCTTGCGTGCGGTCGGGTAAAAATGATGCATGCAGCCGCAAAGCCGCTGTGGTGCAGCATTACGTTTAGACTGTTCCAACCTCACATAATATTTTAACATTATTATTAATATCTCTTTCTGGCTCCTCCTCTCTCTTTCTCGTACAAAACACACTCTGGAGGTGTTGGTGGCTACATGATGGCACAAAAGTAGGAGAATTGTTCAGACAGGCCCTTAATCAACACATCTGTGAGAGACAGCACCTGGTCAATACACCCCCTACCAGTACAGCAGCACTCACACAGATTCTCCACTGCTGTGTTAATTTAGTGTGATTATCTGGCTGCACATGTGTATTTGTGTGTGTATGTGTTGGAGAGGGAGAGAGAGACATTGTTAAATTCGCCTCAGACACACAGAAATGCTGTGTGTGTGTAGATGAATGGAGGGATAGAGACTTGACTGAAAGATGAGCATAAATAGACATGAATGCATGTATTGATATTTTGACATGGCAGGTACATAGTGGCTTAACTGACAAACTGATGTACTGAGAGAAATTCAGATTACTGTGTGGGATAATAAGATGGATGGATTGACACAGCAATACACTACTTTTTAAATCTGGCTCCCCCTTTGATGCTGTTAGGTGAACAATTGGCTTAAACCAGTGTAATTTGTCCTTTCAGCAGCTGCTGTGTGTGTGTGTGTGTGTGTGTGTGTGTGCGTGTGCACATTTTGAAAATAGAGAATGTGTAATAAAAGCTTGCTCTTCGATTATGTCCTTCACTCCTCATGAACAAGCTCAAGACCTAAATCTGTTCTCTTCCTCCATTTCATTTAAGATTTATAGCGATCAAGGTCTCCTGTTCACATGCAGGGCTTTGTGAATTTATTTCAGGGCTTTTTTTTTTAACCCTTTTAATGGTCGTAAGGTTGTCTGGTGTCATGTTTTGATGATTAAAAATGCCAATTATTAGTATTTTTAATCAGCTAAAATTCAAACAGAATTGTTATCTAAATTATATGATCTAATAGATACAGTTTGATTTAGATTACATTAGTGGCCCACTGTTACAGTATTTATAACAATACATGCATGTATTGTTTGGCATATCTCTCCCTGGATGCTTTTGAGAAAATACCAGTAAACAAACTGTTAGAGGGGTGACGGGATTACTCTTCCTTCTTTGTACCATTCCTTCATCCTTTCATGCCCTTTAGTTTTATTCAAGTTTTTTTTTTTCTTCTGGATCCTCAAGTTCCTGTTTCCCTTAGTACATTATTTACTGTTAAAGGGATATAGTTCACCTAAAAATGAAAAACATTCTGTCATCATTTACTTACCCTCATGTCGTTCCAAACCTGTATGCATTTCTTTGTTCTGTGGAACACAAAAGAAGATATTTTGAAGAATGTTGGTTGGTAATCAAATCGTTGTGCTGGCCATTGACTTCTATTGTATGGCCAAAAAAATAAAATATAACAACAAAACACTGAGACGGTCTTCTCAAAATATCTTCTTTTAATGTCCCACAGATGAAAGAAAGTCATGCAGTTTAGGAACAACATGGTGTTTTAATTTTGGGGTGAACTATCCTTTTAATCCTCATAAAACAGCACAAGCTGCAGTAAAATTAGGTAACAAATACAGTTTTACCCCACTTACAACCACACACATTTTTTACTGACAACACAAGCCGAAACCACCAGCCACCTACCCGTACAAATCTTGTAATTGGCCACATGCTGCCTTGAGTGACAAGTATGATCATCAATCAAATTAAGATGGAGAGAGGGGAGGGAAGGGGCCCGACTCCCCAGACAGGCTCCTGTTAACAGGGTTTCCTTCAATCCGGGTTTATCGATCAATACGTGGCTTGCCAATTTGTACTCTGCACCTGAGTACATAAAATGCCTATTGCATCAGATTACTTTAAGTTTATATCCATTATGCAGCATGTTCTCATCACTTCTTTAAGAGAAAATTATTTCCATTCACTTGCTGTAGTAAAATGGCACCAAAATACAGAGATGTTTTGACTTTAATTTGACAACCTTACTCGTACATGCTTTGATGGGAAAGCAATTTGCACTGTGAGTTTATTACCATCAATGCATACTAGCTTGATTGGTGTCCAGCATCTGATGATGCAGATGGACATTAAACCAGGAATGCTGTAGGGATCACGGCTGCATGAACGCATTTTCTGTGGAACGTATCCGAGGAGACGTACAATGAGGGAGCTTAGGCAACATAGCAGAAATGATTAAAGTCGTAAAAATATGTTGAACTGCAGATTATACACTCTCAGAAAAAAATGGTACAAAAGCTGTCACTGGGGCGGTACCCTTTCAAAAGGTACATCTTTGTACCTAAAGAGTGCCCTCAAAGGTACATATTACAACTTTTCTTCACTGACAGCTTTTGTACCATTTTTTTCTGAGAGTGTATGAGGAACTATTTTATGGTTCTCCGAAATACAAAATTCTGACGTTGGTCATGACATTCAGTGGTCTGATATTTCCTAATTTTCGCCGTCATCCATGGCAACGCTGTGACAAGACAACTGAAACCAGTGCTACTTTTATTTCTCTCATATCACATCGCGTATTCGCAATCTCTTGCTGCGGCTCAGTTAATGATTGTGGTGAAAATAATCTCAGATGACTTAAAGGGATAGTTCACCCAACAAAGAAAGTTTACTCAACCTCATGTCGTTCCAAACCTGTGTAATTTTATTTCCTCTGTGGAACATAAAAGAAGAGAATTTGAGTCTGTTTTTTTTCTTTTTTTTTCTATAAAATGAAACTCAATATTAACCATATTAACTGTTTGATTACCAGCATTCTTCCAAATATCTTCTTTTTTATTATTATACAGTTATACAGGTTTGGACACGACGAACTTATCCTTAAATATTAATATTACTGAAATGTCGTTGCATCGTTTGTCTGTAGCTGGGCTGATTGTTTTGTACGTTGTAGTGGATTGTTTTTATTTTTTTAGAGGAAGCTATGCAGTTAATATTGTAAAATCATTCCAGCTCAATTTAATATTCCATATCTGCATATTTGTTTATTTATTTGAGATAAATATGCATTTTTATTTATTTTATTGCTGATAGTCTCCCTACGTCGTGGCCCTTATTTTGCGATAATAGCATCTGTCTGTTCATTATCCCTTTCAGACAATAATGTGATTTCTAAATGGTGTCCCTCACAAATGCAGCCCTGTTTGTCTGTTCTCTCTTTATTGTTGTGATGCTACAGTGTGGGATGTTTAATGGGGTTTCTTTATAAAGGCTTATCTTCTACCCTCTGTCTTTCTCTCCGTAGCTCTTGCTCTCTCTCCTCCAGTCTTGGTGTGGCATGATGGAGGGATTTTTAAGGAGATTTTTTTCCGTGTTCATTGGACGTTGATGAGCTCCTCTGTCTGTCGCTGCTGGCCTGTCATAGCCTCAACACTGCTTATAGCAAAATCAATCGGTCTCAGTCACAGAGGGTGAAAGAGACGAGAGCATTAGCTAGCGCTCCGTTCACACACACATTCATGTATCCAAAGTTTATAGCCAACAAACACACACTTGGTTCAACTCCTGCCCTCCCTCACATCTTGAAGAGAAGAATATGGGATGAAGGGATGGAGGGAAAACGCATGAAAGGAAAGGATGACAGAGGAAGAGAGGGAGCTGGAGCAAGGGAGAGATAGTAGCATTAAAATTCATGGCTTTTTTTACTCTCTGTGCTGAAAAATCAATAGTGTTTACTATGAATGAGAGGAGCGCTGGACAGCAGAGCTGGGGGCAGATAGACGGGGGGAGAGAGGGAATGGGGAGCAGGGGGGGGGTTGACTTCATTACTGGAGGCAGAGGTACGAGAGGTCAAGGTTAAAGACTCAACCTAGCGGGTAGAAGGTGGGGGTAGTCTACCATTTACCCACAATGCTGCAATAGTATTGTGGAGTCAGATACAACAGCCCTATCAGTATAAATGAGAACATGTCGGTTTGGGATCCCTGCTTTCTCTATCTCATGCGCCCACCGCATACACTCGTGTTCGCGTGGATAAGCATCTGTAAATTCACATTTGGATGGTCCTGGAACTAGTTGGATGTTTTGTACCCAGCTGTGTTGCAGCTGATAGCGGCATCTGCCACTTTTGTAAGTTTTAACGAACCTTAACGCCTCATGCGATGCGAAACACTCCGAAAGCTAAGGGGGAAAGTCACATACCCTCTATTAAAGAGTCTGGAAAAGGTTGATTCTTCATCAGCCTCTAGTTTGGAATATATATATAGACAGTTAAGGGCCGTATAATTATAAAGATAACTATATTAGCGTCCAGACCAGCAGATGATATCGTTCTGTTTATTCTAATTGTGGGTGCTTGTCTGCCACTTTAAATACTCAACCTTGTTACAGCAGGATGGATTCTGATTGGCTGTCAATGTTTTTATCGTTCATCAGCTGGATAAAATCGTTTCTCTGTGCTGTTATCGCTATAGCTGTGGTGTGAACTCTGCTATTTTTTAATATTGAGAGGGATTTTTGGAACTATATCTTTATAGTTATCGTCCTTAATGTGAACGGGCTATTAGACTGATTTAAATCTCTGGTGTGGGTTTGAATGCGTTTATATTTCAGTTTAAAGGAATATTTCTGGTTTAGTACAAGTTAAGGTCAATCGACAGCACTTGAGGCATAGGGCCCTATCTTGCACTCAGCGCAAATGACTTTGTACACTGACGCATGTATCATTCCTATTTTGCACCCGCGCAAAGCGGACTTTTCCCTCCACAGACGCACGTCGGTTAACTAAGAAATACACTTGCGCTCCCCGGGGCGGTTCAGCGCAAAGAGGAGGCGTGTTCCGGCGCAAACTTTCCCTCATGCTATTTTGCTGTTCTATAAAACAATTGCGCCACTGACCAGAAAAAAAGTAGTCTAAAGTCAGTGGCGCGTTGCGCGTTGTTCATCAAGCTATTTTAAGGGCGCATGCTTGGCCATAATCAATGTAGCGTGTGCACAACGCGCATACACTTTGATTCTCTCATCTAAGCAGCCGTTTTCATTTTTGCAAATCATACATTATTAGGCTACGATAGATAGATAGATAGATAGATAGATAGATAGATAGATAGATAGATAGATAGATAGATAGATAGATAGATAGATAGATAGATAGATAGATAGATAGATAGATAATTTATTGTAAAAGCATACATGAAGCTTACACATTTACGCAAATTATCATACGCCTGTTTAACAGAAGTTAATTTGGGTGGGTTTCTCCATCCCCAATGTCACTTCTCTGACGAGAACGTTGCTCTCCTCGGCTGTGAACCGCTCCTGGCGCGCGCCTGGCAAATCCGCCGTTATAATAGGAATCCGCTTTAGAACAAGCGCGCCTGCTCTTAAAGGGAATGTGAGATGACGCTCTGATTGGTTTATTTCACGTTACGCCCAAACCACACCTATGAATAATGAAGCTACTTCGGACCAACCCCTTTTAGATTTGCGCCAGGCGCAAGAGGCATTTATCCCGCCGGGAAAATAGCAACAGCGCCGGGATCCGCCCACAAAGTTACTTGCGCTTTGCGCTTTGACACTTGCGTTTCAGATCGTTAAAATAGGGCCCAAAATGTTGATTACATCAAATTGATTACATCACTTAAAAAAAAAGCTAAAATCTTACAGTGGGGCACTTGCAATGAAAGCGAATGGGGCCAATCAGTAAACGTTAGAATACTCACTGTTTCAAAAGTACAGACACAAGACAAACAATATGAGTGTTAACATTATTTTAGTGTGAAAAAATGTTTTCCGTGTTATGTTATAGCCAATTTTACAACTTTGTTACCATGAAAGCGTAACACCAGAAACCTTAAAACTGCCCTAAACAATGCAAAAACAACTTTATAGCTCAGATGAAATAAGTTTTAAAAGAATTAGGGGCCATTCACACATAACGTGTTTTTGCGACTAAAAACATGAGATGAGACAGAAGAAAAATACAAGGTCTAGAGATGCATTTTTAAGCGTTGAACTTCTTTTAACTTGAGCACAGTGTCATGCACGAGACGCTGCAAAAGATGCCAGCGCAACAGTCACGTCCGTCTTGTACGTTTTCAAAAAACAATGGAAAAGTAGCGCAGTGAACTGCAAAAAGGTTTTCTGTGTGAATGGCCCCTTACTGTAGGTGCTTTCATAAATTATAGCCTTCACAGTTCTGCTTTTAAATTCTCCAAATACTGGTCTGCATTTACTACCATTGTGAGTGTCTCGCCATAACCTTGATCTTTGTGGTATCAACATTATGCTACAAATACTGTTGACTGGGCTTAACTTCTATTGAACCCAGAATAATACTTTTAAGTATGAGATGAAGGGTTATTTTCTGAATTGGAAGTGATATGGCTACTGGGGTCTGCTTGCAAATCTCCACCCCTTTATTTTTCTCATTTGGTGGAGAGTATATGTTTTCATGGTGATATATACAGTACTCAAGCAGTTTGATATTCAAGGAGACTCATGAATGATGTAACAGGAGATGCTTGTCTTAGGCCCGGGTGGATGTGGCTGCAGGAGTATATGGGATATAAATGGAAATGTGAACTTTTACATCAGCATAAATTTACATTAAAGCCATATGATTGGATAATTTCCTCTATGATGGCTATCAAATCTTTATTAATCAGTTTGATAGTGTGCGAGTTTTACTGAGATTAATATCAAATGCATTAGAAGCCCAGCGGCTCATTTCTTTCATTATTTTGTATTAGTCGACAGTAAGATGGATGTGTAGCACAGGTGAACAGGCACACAGGCTGCTCTGCAGGCCTTGACTTATATATGCAACTGCTGCTGCTGCCTTAAATAATGTAATAATCTAACATTCAGAACATTATAATGTCTCATTTAGTTACCTTAACTTGCCCGAGCACATGATCCAATGAGCTGTATTTAATATGACTTATGTAATGTTGTTTATAATGTTCATAAGAGAGTATAATGTACGTTACTCTCGGCTCTTATGTCTCATCCTCTCTTTCTCTCCCTCTCTTTTGGTGCTTTCCACTTTTTTTCCTTTGCACAGGATGCTTTCTTATTCTCTTTTATTTTTTCTGCTCTTTTTCACCTTCTCTCTTTTTCTCTCTCTCTTTCTCCCTCCCTCTCTTTCGTCGTCGACTGTTCCCTTAGCGACCGTTTCCAAGGCACCCACTCCTAGTGGCTGGGGGAGGGGACCTGTGATGTCATGCATGCATAACTATACACACCTGAATTCTCCTGTTTTTAATCTTTCTGCTGGACTCTCTTCCTTTTCTTTTTCAACGCTTCAGTATTTCAGACCCAGATGGCTCTTCTGTTGTTGTATATATAGCCTCTATTTATAAATTCCATACACAAACTCCGAGATTATAGTTATTTGACCAAGTATTTGTTTGTGCTATACACATGTAAATAAGTATTTACTCTGGTACATTACAATGCACGCAGACTCTGTGTCCTTGCCGTATCCATTGAGATCTGATTCATATTAAACAGGCCTTTATCAGTGCGGGTGCTATTGTGTGTGTGTGTGTGTGTGTGTGTGTGTGTGTGTGTGTGTGTGTGTGTGTGTGTGTGTGTGTGTGTGTGTGTGTGTGTGTGTGTGTGTGTGTGTGTGTGTGTGCTCATTCGCTAAACCTTGCCTCATCTTAGGCTGTAAGGTTTGTCCCCATGATGCAATCTGATCATATGTCTAAGTAACCTTTAAATTATTTAGAGAAAAAAATACTTTTCTTTAATTAGTATGAAAAGAGTACGCTGTATTTTGAATAGACTAAATGTAAACACCTAATTCAGGCAATCACAACAGCTGTGAGTGGCTGATTTAATGGGATAGTTCAGCCAAAAAAGAAAATTCTTTCATCATTTACTCACCCTCAAGTTGTTCCAAACCTGTATGAATTTCTTTCTTCTGCTGAACACAAAAGATATTTTGAAGAATGTTGGTAACCAAAAAGTTTAGTTTTTTTTTTTTTTTTTTTTTTTTTTTTTTTTTTTTTTCTATGGGGTCCATCAACTGTTTGGTTACCGACATTCTTAAAAATATCTTCTTTAGAGTTCAGCAGAAGAAAGAAATTCATACAGGTTTGGAACAACTTGAGGGTGAGTAAATGATGAAAGAATTTTCTTTTTTGGCTGAACTATCCCTTTAACTCACTCCTGTGTTGACATCGCTCCACCACCCCACCTTCCACTTTTATTTTCTGTTAGTTCTATTTCTATTATTAATTATATTTTGGTCGGCACCCAACAATGACATTAAACAGGAATGTGTGTGTTTCAGTCGAAGTACATTAATGCACTGTTAAAATTGTTTACAGCTACTGCCTATAGAACAAGGAAAAAATAGAAAAAATATTAGCACCTATTTAGATTGCAAAATAACTTTTCATAAATATAAGTATATTTATAAATAATAATAATAATGATAGCTCTATAATAAATAATAATAGTATGAAATATGATATGCATATGGATATATTATGTGTTGTTTGTTGTTGTCTAATGATTCTGAATTTATTATCAAAAAGTAGAAATAAAACAATTAAGAATTGTTTCTGCATACTGATTATCTGCCACTTAAATATAATAATAATCTGTACCATTTTTAGTTATGAATTTTTTTTTAATCAGTAACAATGTAAAATAAACAGTTGCCAAAAAAATTGCGTATTGTTTCTGTATTGTTTGTTTTTAAACAGGCATTTAATGCATTGCATGAACTGATGCATTAACATGTTCATAGTTTAATGGTCTTACCTGAAAATGATCTCATTCTTTAAAACTTTGCTTTTAAAACTCCAGCTAAGGTGCACTAATACATGCTTTTTGGACAATGTTACATCACTAAGCAACAAATGAGTCAGAGGATGTAATGAATGTTGTGTTGTTTCTGGAGTTAGCTGATGAGGGTCACGGTTACTAGGCAACGGTCAGCACAGTCCGTAGATATGCATTCAACTCCTAATGGGAGCGGAAAAGGGGAGTGTGTGTGTGTTGGGGGTCAAGTTTGTCTGAAAGGGGATTAATATTTTGAGAAGGGGCAAGCAGTGGCTCTGTCTGCACGGCTTGTGTCTACACAGTTCATTTGATGTTACTCCTCTTTGAAGCTTTTGTCCCGGTGTTTCACTCATTTCCGAGGAAGAGAAGTGGCCTTGGCTACAAAGTGCCCAACATATATTCAAACTCAACTCACACATTCAGTCTGTATAAGTTGCACACAAGTTAATGATAATCATGCACCAGTATTTTTTATTTTGTGTGGGCAACAATAGCAGCCCTGACCCACTTTATTAATAATAAATAATTTAAAATAATTTATTGATTTTTAAAACAAGTTAATTTTGTAACTGTAAAATGTGTGAGGCCCAGTGGTAATTTTTGTTTAATGTATAAGGGCGTAATGTCAGGTTAATAATCAGTACTGCATCTGAACATGACAGCCAAATTTAGACATTTGAATGCATGTGCTGGACGCTTATAATCAGTATAATGTCAATAAGAATTCTTAAACATTAATACAGATCTTTTTATTTCATGCACCATCTTTTTATTACCTACCTTGCACATGTTCTCGTTTTCACACTTGATTTTGTCCCTATCTCGTTCCCACCCTATTGACCCTCTTTCCCCAAACAATTCTCTCTCTCTCTCTCTCTCTCTCTCTCTATTGATCGACATATAGTGAGCTCTGTTCTTCACTGTGCTGCCTCCCTTTAATCAATACAGATAATTGTCTGCTCTCTCTCTTTGCCAAATACTCTCTCTCTCTCTTTCTCTCTCTATCAATGAACCCCCTAACCACCCTAAGTCTGGGATTCCCCCTGTCTTAATGACCAAAGGTAACCTGTTCTCTCTCTCTTTCCATCGATTGGCGTGGGAGCGATTGACTCACGTGTAAACATGGTGCCTGATTGTGCTGCGTTGAAGTGTCTTCAACTATTCCCATGTGGTGCTTATAGAGACAGACTTTTCAGTGTTTGTCAGGCTAAAAACATGTTATCAGATTCATATTGGAAGGTCACACCATACTGATACTCCATGACAAGAAAATAAGAAATATCAAATATAAACAGTTATTAAAGATTTACATTTATATTTATAAAGTTTTAAACTTCAGTAGTAATTTTGATCATGCTGTTGCAAATAAACACTTTTTATATCACAAATATATCACTTTTTGTGGATAGAATAGTATGATAGGAAAGTATTGAAGAATGAGATCAGGACATGTTGCATGTCAGATTTGAATCTGCATTTCCCACATGAGCAGGCTCAAACCTGATCGTTAATGCAGTTGCAAATATGACATTTTATTGTAATCATTTATTTTAATATATTTTGATTTAGTGTTGTTTTGTTTTAATAATATTTTTTAATATTATATCACTTTTTATTGATAGTGTTAATAGAGATGAGAAGAAATTATTCTGGAGACTGGGATCTTGACATGTTGCAGGCCAGATTTGAATCTGCATTTCCCACATGATCACCAAAGCTCAAAGTTGAGGAGTCAGTTTGATCATGCTGTTGCAAATATAAAATTTTCAACATTATTATTTATTTATTTTAGATTTTACACACACACACACACACACACACACACACATATAATTATGTCACTTTGTATTGATAGATGCAGAAGAGATGAGAGGAATGATTTGGGAGACTGGGACCAGGACTTATTGCCAGCCAGATTCAAATCTCCATTTTCCACATGAACGGCGAGGCTCAATTTCTGGAATATGTGCACTAGACCACTGTATCTTTTAACTCACTCTATAAGGACAGAGGAGATGTGCAGATATAACTTTAAATTCCCCAAGGTCAAAGTTTAGTCTCTGCAGGTCAAGCTTTTTCAGCAAGGTAATAGAGAATTAATATTTATAGTGTACTCTGTGTGATTTTGGATTGCCATGGAGGTACCAGAAAGCATTTTCTTCGTGATGGCAGTGTGGTTTTGTTTGGTCGAGGTGTGAGAAAGAGAGCAAGAAGGGGTGAATAGGAAGGTGAGATTCTTGTCTTGCCAAACTCTGATTCAAAATGAGGAAATCTGTGAAGAGGGAGATTACAGGTGATATAGGCCTCATTCCAGAGTGTGACATCCCACTGGGATCTGAACGCATAGACATAGTAGAAAGGTATTTATTTCTTTGGTGTTAGACACAATTCACAGGATCAGTGTACAGTCTTTGTTGTGCATCCTTGGGTTTTCACTGTTTATGTGAACTATATGCTGGACTTACACATGAAATCACTGATTTCAACCAACATATTTTCATGTGCTATTAAGAATATAGAAGATGTGGAATAACAGTGAGCTGAAAGGGGGATAAGAGAAATGTAGCACTTCATATGTATTTGTAGGCTATTGAAATATTGATATATTTTCTTTGCTTTGTGTCTCTGTTGCCTCTTTCTTTATCAGATTACGTCTCCTCTCGCTTTCTCTCCCTCTTTCCCAGTCAAGCCTCAAGGATAGAAACCTTGAATTAGAATTTCAGAGGCAAAGAAAGAGAAAGAAGGGGGTAGGGTGGGGTTGTGCTCTTAGGGAGCGGTCGTTGAGAAAGTGCCTCTAATGGGCGTCTGTGCGCTCCCCCCTGCCTAGGGCCCCGATCGATACCGACTCAGAGCAATAAAGCTTTCCCCTGTCATCTCCACAGAATACAAAGCAGTATGGGGAGAGAGAGAGAGAGAGAGAGAAAGAGAGATAGGTGAAAAGCTGTTCCGCTAGCCAGACCGATTTCCTACACCCCCCCCCCCAGCCCATCTACCCCCATCTAACAACAGTAGAGCCCCTACCCCCTCTCGTTCCTTCTCTCCATCTCATAGTCCAACTCTCCTTTCCCCAAATGTAGCACGGGTCCCCTGTGCCGGCTCTGACTAGGTTTTGATATCTCCCTGCGCTCGGGAGGAGAGAAATAAATAATGGCAGATGAAACTCTTATTTTAGTTATTATCACAAACACAGAGACAAGGACGGATAGAGAGAGACGTCCAAGTGGGACATAAAAAGGAAAGGAAATTAAACAATAAAAGAGGTAAGAAATGATAGCTGGAAATGTATGGATAGACAAAAAGAGAGAGAGTGATGTAGTTTAGGAAGTGAAATGGGATGAGAAGAGAACGAAAGGGGGAATGAAGTGATACAAAAAGGAGGGGGGCGGAAAGCGAAGGAGAAGGGGATTATGGGAGAGAGAAAGATGGATGTTGTGATAAAGATGGAAGGTGAGTGGGAATTTTGATGAGTTGATGAGTAAGAATGACAGACATGAGAACGTGTGAAGGGGAAAAAACTGCACAGGGGAAAGGTGAAAGCTGAAATTGTAAACCAATCACATTTAATCAGCACCACAACACTGAAACTATCGGAAAAGACAGAAACAGTTTCTCAAACAGGGATATGCAAAACTTGTGATTTTGGATTCTTGTGTTTAAAAACAATTATGAGAGCACTAGAAAAGCCTGAGATGAAGCTTGACGAGCACTAAATAAAACTTTTTACAATGAAAAATCGAATAAAAAAATCTAGGTATACCAGTCAACCTCACTAGTTGACCATCGTGACCCGTCCTTCATGTCAAAGCAAACGGCTCCTCTTGAAAGTGACAGTGTAGGTGTGAACGTGTGTGTGCTTGTCCTCCATCACCGGGCGGTTGTGCTTTTTCTGTGTGACAGCTCTGGAGTTGCTCCGTCATTACGCTGCTGTCAACCTAATAACATCTCTTCCTCATCTCTCAAAAACAACACTTTCTGTGTGAATGTGCGTCTCATCTCTTTTGTTTTACCCTCACCGCCCTTCCTCCCCAATTCAATCCCTCATTTCTTCTTTTATTGGAAAAAGATGGGATGAATCCTTCATCTCTCTTGCAATGCTCTTCTGTTATTATACTGGAGTATAGGGCTAGGCGAGATAGCTAAAAAATATTATAGTGGTCATTTTCAGGATTTTGACGTTATTTGATATATTATATCTCAAAATGTATGTATTTGCTCTGAAATCGGTGTTTATGGTTCAGAGGACCCATAGTTTCACCAAAACATCACTGTAGCCAATTAGATTAAAAATATTTAGTGCAAAAAAAGGTTAAAATAATGAATGTTTTCCAAACTGTTTTTGATTAAATCATTTTTTAATATAAATATAAAATATCGAATCACTTTCATTTCTATGCACAGTATAGCAACATTATATAACAAATATAACAATACAGCACTATTTGACTAATTAATATTTAATAAATTAATAAAAAAGAAACTAATTAATACTAAACAAATAACTCAAATAAATATATTATATACCAACTTGTTACTGAATTTAAGGCAAAACAAAAATTAGGCAAATTAATCATTACATTTTGAATGAAGCATCATCAATTCATTGAAATGGAAAGTTTAAACTGATTCACAGATATAAATCAAAAATGTGAGGTTTAAATCAGAGATTTATATATATATATATATGTAAAACTCTGATTTAAACCTCACAAGTTTGATAATATCAAATATTCACAATATCTATACAACGATTTTACTTTCACAATGTAATATGTAGCTACAGTATATATATATATATATATATGTAGCTACATATTACATTGTGAAAGTAAAATCGTTGTATAGATATTGTGAATATTTGATCAACTGTAACTGTGAAGGTTGCCAGTTTGATTCAATATTGCAGCAATAAATAGTTCTGTTCCGTTTGAACGGCCATTTGTAGAGACCAAGAGCACGGGATTGGTGGCACTTTTTTCTGCTAACACACATTTCCTTCTACTTTTTAGTCTTATCTTCCAAGTTTTTCATTTATTTTCTCATCTCTCTTCATCTCCCCCATGTCCTTTTCTTTCCCTGTGAGATTTTACTATCAATTCTCCCACTGTGCATTTCTTTTTCAAGTGGCCTGACTCTCTCCTACATCCACGTTCTTTCCTGTTCTGCTGTATGAATTCCTCTTAGCTCCCCTTATTTCCCCCTCTACCTCTGCACAGTAATAATGCTACTGATAGAAAGAGGCCCAAGTGTGTGTGTGTGTGTGTGTGTGTGTGTGTATGTGTGTGTGTGTGTGTGTGTGTGTGTGTGTGTGTGTGTGTGTGTGTGTGTGTGTGTGTGTGTGTGTGTGTGTGTGTGTGTGTGTGTGTGTGTGTGTGTGTGTGTGTGTGTGTGTGTGTGTGTGTGAGTCCGCGATTATTGTCGTGTCGGGAGTCAGAAGAATCGATCGATGCAGAAATATGAGGGTCTGTGTCAAAAACAATAACCACCTTTTCCCCTGACACACACACTTTCTCTCACACAGCTGCATTCACACACAGATATAAGCCTAAATATTAAGCATGCACACATTCATTCAGGGGAAACGATACTCAGCCCTCACATTACAGGAAAAGTGCTCCATTTCAGATAGGAAAACTTATCAGCACAAGAGCTGCTCTCCGTTTACCATTTCACTGTCTGTCACAGGGGTAAAAACATACACATAAGCACAGACAAACACACACACACACACACACACACACGAGACCTTTCACTGCTGTTGCCTGGCAACGTGGGCCAGTGACCAATCACAGTGCAGAGCAGTGTCCAGTGATGTCACAGCGTCTGCTGACCAGCAGGGGAGAAAGACAGAAAGAGGGAAAGAAAGAGCAAATGTCTGGAAACAATTTAAAAAGAGCATTTTTATCATTACATTACGGGACACGCTGATAGTTTAACAGCTGGAGGAGCGAGTGGGAAGTGGAGGGAATGGACATTTGTGTTTATGGAGGTGAAGAGGTGGACTTATCAGCCTGGAATGGTGGACGGAAAGAAAGCGTCTCTGTAACTTTATCAGCATTAAAGACTAAGACACATTTGTGTTGGAGTGAATGCGATTGCATCTACAGCGCGAAGAGTGTTTGCTGTGTGAAATAGTTAGCATCTAATCACTCACACACATACGCACGCATGCGGCTCTGAGCTGTGACAGCTGTGAGATTGATGGCTCTCTTGAGGCCTGGAGCTTGCACTCTTAAACAGACAGCTGATCAGATAAACATGGAGGGAAGGAGAGCGAGAGGAACGGATGAGCTTTTAAAAATCATAGGGACACATTTGCTGGTGGATCATGAGATGTTCCTGTTTGTTTCACACATGCATCGGGCTGCAAAGTCATCCTATAAACTAAAACTGATGTCATTACGAGGAGTGACGTTTCCACGTAAGCCATGTGATGAGGGGCCGGCCAAATGGCCTGAGACCCCCCGTGACATATGCAGACATGTCTGCAGCGCCGCCGCTCCCACCACGCGCATCACGCGCTGTGCGTAGGGCACCAAGTGCTGAGGGGGCACCAAAAATAGCCTAATGAAAAACCAATCATCAAACTTCTTGTTATAATCAGATTCAGCGCGTTCTTCCTCTTCATTCCGCAGCGGCGCCGAGCAGAGACAGAGAGCACGTCAGAAACACAGGACAGGGTGTGTGTGTGTGTGTGATGTGTTCATGTGTGTGTTCATCATTGGTCTGTCACTGCTCGTCAATGTCAGAATATTTGAGATGACCAATCAAATCAAAGTAGGCGGGCTTTATGTTCACAGACGCTGAGCGCGAATTTTAACAGTGCAACTCGACGCTTCAGTGTACGGTCAAGTGCGAGATAAGATGTAAGTAGCTAAACTTAACTTTATTTGACAGTTTTTTTTTTAGGTCATAAATGTTAAACGAATGACAAAAAATAATTAGGCAAGCTAATATAGTTTTGTCTAATTTCGCCATTTTGAACTGAAAATAGGCCTATATGTAACATGTAGCCTAGTGTAATAGTTTAGGCTACTGTCATTGTGAGGGGACAAGAAACATGAACAAAGCCGTTTTCATCATGTTAGGCACAGGATTTATAATGAATGTGTACATATTGAGAATAAAATACAAATTGTAACCTTTAGTAAATTAAAAAAGCCAACTTTAGGAGGGGAAGAGACAGGGCAAGATAAAAACAAAGAGAAAAAGAGTGTGATGCTGATGAGGAGAGAAAAATAATCAGCTGCCCACTGACATAGTTTTAAAGCTGTTGTTATCGAATTTTTTTTTTTTTTTTTTTTTTTTGCCTTCACAACATCTTTAAAATGCACATCTGTAGTTCAGAAAAATCCCAAATTTCCCCCGAACACCCCTAACTAACCTGCCTCAAATTCGGGATCCCAGTGATTATAAAACCATGCCATTGCATGGTAATGAAACTAGTTAATAGTAAGCATTAGACCTTAATCTAAAGTGTTACTTTTTAGCTTTTTAATTTTTTTATAAATCATACCCTCATTGGGGGCTTAGCCCCCCTAAATGAAAATCCTAAATAAAAATTCTTTTTTTTTTTAGGGGGGGCGGGGGGACATCATAAAGGAATTATGCTTAGGGCACCAAAATGGCTAGCAGCGGCACTGCATGTCTGTGGTGTGTGACCTCGGGGTCATGAACTTTAACCCCACCAGCCGCACTGCATTCGCACAGGCTCTCGATGACCATGAACCTGACAATGCTCTCTTTGAGTGAAACCACAAAACATATAAGCTACCATCTGTATTCGTTTGTGATGTGTAAGAAAATATATCTATATTTATAGAGAGAATAAATGCAGTGTGAGTATAACCAAAAAACTGTTTTCAGGCCTGTATAGGTATGAACTGTATAATGTTATACAGCTGTCTTTTGTTATATTTGTCTTTGAGTGTGTGTCTGTAGATTAATGAGAATCTAAACTAGATGTGTTGTTTTCACTTTAAAGTTTCTTTGAAATAACCAGTACATTTGAAATGGAGCGCGTATCAATTGGGAGATTCCAGAAAAACTCTTCACAACATTCATAATAAAGTGGGGCAATGCCGCCTCTTAGTGTTGAACACACAGTACTTCAGTCTCTTATATCACCTCGTATGTCCTGGACTTGGACTTTACCTCGACTGTAAATAATTTCAGCAGACTGTTCCTTAAATTCCCAGAAAGAACGAGTCATCGCATCTTGTTCTTTTAAACTGTTTTATGTTTAATCAAATTTCAGTATTTAAATATATATTTAATAGTGATGAATCTTTTGGCATAAATGGAAATGTTCGGATGTAATGCGAAACACTCTAAAACTTAGGGTTTAAATGATATTCACTAAATATACAAAATCATATTGTCTATATGTACATGCTAAAATCTTCCTTTCATGGAAATACAAAGCTTTTTTCTTTATATATTGTATTAGGATTTTTTTTGTATTAATATTATATCTTTATTTCATGTTCAAATTAGTGTGATTAAATAGTCTTAAATTCTTTTAAATTTCAGAAAATGCAAATACTTGCGAAAACTAAATGAAGACATACAGGACCGGTAAAAAGACTTTTGTTTAAAATGCTCATGCTTAAATTAATTTCTAGACTAATTTAAATTGAGTCGACATATTATTTTCTTTACAAAAATATATTTTTTAGTGATTTTAATTGGTGCAAATAGTGAAAAGTATCTTCAACACTTCAGAAAAGCATTCCAGGATGTACCTCTATTTGTGTTATTTCATAGCATATTTTACTAATTTTCTCAAATGTGAAAATAAATAAATAAATTATGTGTCCACGCTGTTCTCTGATGCAGTACATGTAGTTAGGACAGTTTAGACATTTCTATTTCCAGTCACTGAACAGTACAGGTTGTGATCCATCCCTGCTTCCTGCTTCAGACACATCACAGTTTTATATCACAAATGCTTGTTTTGCTTTCTCTGCTTTGTTTTGGGCTCCTACGGGGTGATTCATGCCCCAGTGTGGACGTGTGAGGTTGGAAAAAAAGCCGTGTGAGCAAGCGTCCTCATTCTGTATTTTCTGATGGAGGCTTGTGTTGTGACAGATGTGTTGATATACAGTAGAGATACGTCGTGACACGGGTGTGCGAGAGAGGCCGAGAGAGTCACCGCAGGACTCGTGAGCGACTCTTTCCAGCAACCCCAGCACTTTCCAGCGGCACAACTCTCCCCCTCTTTTCACCTCTATCTCAACATCTGCTTATTTTTCATCTCTTACTCCTCACTGCCACCTTCCCACTCTCATCCTCTCTCAGTTCACCTGACCCCACTCTTCAGCCCACCGATCGACAGCGCTTCACTTCCTCCTTCGCTCGCTCAGCATCCTGCTCGGCTTCCTCAGACTTTTATCCTCCAAAAGCGACCGTCGCATAAATTCATAAATTCGCCCGATGAAACGACCTGTAACACACTCACGAGTTTAAAATGTATTGTATTGTAAATGCAATTGTGGCATGTCTGCTCTGACCTGCTCTGTTCTTGCTCTCTCGGGGTCAGGAAGTGGGCAAGGAGGGGGCGGAGGTGTGGGTGGGTACAGCGTAGAGAGGAGGTGACGGAGGGAGGAGAGAAGGAGGAGTGGAGAGTTCCCCCCCCACTTGTTATCAGTTTGTTCCTCCTCCTCGGCCGTCAAAGAGAAGCGGAGAGAGTGAGACAGAGAACGAGTGTGTGCATGTGTGAGAGAGGAAGAGGACCTCACTGAACGAGTGCACACATATTCATCAACATGACAAAGACCGGTCCTGTTGCATCCATGGATTATTCCCATATGTGGTTGCCAGGTATGTGTCCAGAGCATCTGTGTGGTTGCCAGGTTGGTCTCTCCTGAGTTTTATTGATGGATTCGTTAGAAATGCAGGGACATTTGTGGTCATCTGACCAAGAAGGTCAGCATGTAGAAACTGAAAGGAAGTGCTATGCAAAGTTACGCTATACAAGTCTGAAATTCCAAAATATATATATGTCTTGAATTTCAGAGTGTGTTTTTTCTAGAAATAGAGGCGTTTATGTTACAGTGCTTTGCGAATGGATTCAGATGCATTATCTGTGGTTATTTTATTTCAAAGCACTGAAACTTATTTTGCATAAATTGTTTTATTAAATATTTTTAGTTTTATTTCATTTGAATTATTATTAAAAAAAAAATTAAATTGTATTATAAATGTGACTGTGAAACATTTGGTATGCGTGGCTTCAGTGTTCAAATACTTTTTGGAGCCGTTGTGAATCTCTTTTTCTATATGTTCCCAGACTTCAGGCTTTTCGGGTAGTCAGATGCGCTGCAGTTTTCACACATTTGAATTTGAGTTGAAATCTGGGCCATTGTCAGACATTCACCTTCATGTTCTTCAGCCGCTCAGAGTTTAAGATCATTGTCCTGCTGAAAGTGAAGTTCAGCAGACAGAATACGATTTTTGTGCTGTATTTTTCTGCGTTTTGCCATTTATTTTTTCAATTTACTGAAAAAAGTGCCACAGCATGATGCTTCCACCACCCTCTTCACTGTGAGGATGGTGTTTTTTAAAGTGTGGCCAGTATTAAATTTGCACATCAAATATAACGTTTAGCTTTTGGCAGACCCAAGGTTTTCTTTTACGTTTTTTTTTTTTGGAGTAATGACATAGCTAATGAACTCTGTGGCTTTTCTCGCAAGTCTCTTGTTGCCACAATGAGGTTTAGTGGCCATTTTTATACTATGCAATCTAATGCTCTCATTGTAGCATTTGTAATTTAGTCAAATGTGAGAACTGGTCAATGATCTGATTTTTACTAAGCACTGCTTATTAACTGGTGTTCCTCTGATTTCTGTAATGCAATCCTCAGAATAATTTACATTTCTCTACATTCATTTCAAAGGCACAATTGTTAATACAAATATTTTAACACCAGATACACAAAAAAAATTGTTTTTCCTCTTCTGATAATCAGAGAGCCCTAGCTTTTAAGTGCTTTACATCAACTCCAATTTGTGGTATTATGTGCATAAAATCTTCAGGTTATTAGACTACCATTATGTATATCTATTTTTTTTTATTAAATTTTTTGCTGATCCATCAGGAAAATGAGCACTTTTCAGTACTGAAGAGTTGATGAAATCATATTTGTTGACTGGATGTGTGAGGGAACCTCTGGGAAACCCAGTGTGAAGTTCTTCATGGGGTTTCCCCTCTTCCTCCCAGATCCCAAACCGACACTTGACCTTATTTGCTTACAGT
The DNA here is from genome assembly GCF_029890125.1 of Rhinichthys klamathensis goyatoka. Classification (NCBI taxonomy): domain Eukaryota; kingdom Metazoa; phylum Chordata; class Actinopteri; order Cypriniformes; family Leuciscidae; genus Rhinichthys; species Rhinichthys klamathensis. Next base: position 319,646 of record NW_026607111.1, on the reverse strand, counting down.
ACAGGAACTCTTTCCTTTAATATTGAAGGGACTGGTATACTAGTGGACCACTATGAGTATAGCGTACTCTGTTAGTATAGTGTGTGTAAAACTATACACACTGTACTAAAACAGCTTATGAGAAGCCCTTAGAATGCTTCTTTGAGTCTTCACTTGCTGTGAAGTGTCTAGCAGGTTGGCTAGCTTGAAACCAGTATCATGTTCCTAAAGAAATCTTGCATTATCATTACTGATTATCTGACCTTTCAAACTGACCAGAAATCAGCAGTCAGAAGACGTAAGTGTCTACTGGAACTCAGATACCTTTATATTCTTAATTTGTAGCTAAATGCATACAGTGATGGAGATTTGAGATTGCCCCGATTATTGTCACAAGATAGCTGTTCTTCTTTGCATGTGGCATCTTCGTCTTTAAGTATAGTTGACAATCATGTAAAACACTATTAGCTTGGAAATGATTTCCAGTATGTGCAAGCAGTGTAAGCATATTTATTTCAGTTTTTATAATAAAATAGAGATCTTTGTAATACAGAAGTTATGAAATGGAGAAGTTTGGAAAATAGTAAGAAATAGATCTGTGTGTGTCAGATACTGTATATAGACTGTATATAATAGCGGCACTTACATTCGTGTGTGTGTGTGTGTGTGTGTGTGTGTGTGAGAGAGAGAGAGAGTATTAATAGCTGGCCCGACAGTAAGGGTTTGGTTTAACACGTTGTGTTTGCCCCAGCCTGAGGGGAAACAGAGAGGGAAGTGAGACATTAACACCAAAACCATCAGGCACTCTTTCATATTAACTTCATATGAATGATGAACTGCACATTCCCTTCATATACGACTAAATTTGAATTCTAGATCTGATTAATAAAAACTTGTGGTGAATGTTTATCAAATAAGCTATCTGCAAGGTGTCAAATAAGTTTGTGATGTTTCACTCAAATTACACTCAAATTAATCCGTGATTTAAAACATTTCTTTGACCTTTTTTGCTTTTTAAATGAACAATACATGCCTCTCTGAAGACCTCTATAGGCAGCTTAAAAGACCATTTATTTTTATCATTCATATGAACTATGAAACCCAATCTTACTAAATATAGTCAGAACTTGTGTGAGGCAATCTGAAAATATTCTCAAACTTTTACCCTGAGCTATCAGAGCACTATTTTACCAACAGGCCGTTCTGTGGAAACCCTGAACTCTACGGCCCGCTCCCTGACGGCCTCAAGTGGGGCTTTCCTTCCTTTTTACTTCCTTTCACCAACCACTGTGTCTGGACCACGGATTTGATTGCCTGAGGAAGTCGGCAATTCATCAGCTTTTTGGTGGCTTTTACACGAGTGACACAACTGATACAAGTGAAACTGGTTTCCTGTGTAACTTTCTCTGGGATTATTACAAAAAAAATTAAAAAAAATAAAGTTGTACTGCCCCCTGGAGGAGCCAGACATTAATTATCAGTATCTGATAAAAACCTCATTGATTCATGTAGTTGGCAGGAATGAAATATTGATGAAAGGAACTCTGAAAGAGTGAGAAATGAAGGATGAAATGTGAGTGTTGAGATAAAGAGGATCAGACGAGATAGTGGTATATGCAGGTGGGTGATATTATTAGTCAGTCGTTGGCTTTATTTGCATTTTTCACAAAAGGGAAGTGAGTGTTTCTGTGTGTGAGTGAGCATGTGTGTGTGTGTGTTTATGCACGTCTATTTGAGAGACAATATTTTTTTTTTTTGCTACAGAGTTTATACCTCTGATGCCGCTTAGCTCCTTTGAACAATGTGTATTGTAAAAAGTGCCATACAAATAAACTGAATTGGCTTGAATGCATCAGAAACATACACACATGTTCAGTTGTGTGTTCTGACTTAGAATATATGTATGTGAATCTACCTGCTTCAATGTAGACCAGAACTTCATAAAACTCTTTCAAAAAATGTTATTAGAATTCTTAGAAGATATATTTCACACACGTTAACTCTGCACACCCTGTTTCTCTCCGCTGAGGATCTGGGACAGTCCCATTGGGTCGGTTACAGTTAAATTTGAAGTGACACGTCTGTGGTGATGTATGTAATAGTTGTTTGTTGGATTAATCACGTCTCCACTTGTTTGAGAATGAAGGAATCTAAACCTGACGCTGCTCTATCATCAAAAAATGTTTTATTCCAAATATAACACTTGTGTTTGTTAAACTTCCATTCATCATCCTCAAAACATCATCACTCTTGTGTTAAACAGAAATCCATCAGCTCATGACTAATTTTATACCTCTCTGTCTTCTTTTCTCTTCAGATATCAGAATGTCAAAGCCAGTAGAGGTTGAGAATCCAGCGGCAGACTCTCCGATGGAGAGCACAGGTATAGAGCTACATTATATTTCTGTATGTCTGAAACAGGGCTCAACAAAAAGGTTTTTCTGCTCAGATATTTACTTGCCCTGATAACATCTTCACTGGCCTTATAACAAATATGATAAGTATTTTAAATGTGCAGCATATTTTTATATGTTACCAATATAAATACACATTTTTTAACAATATAAATAAATCTAATAATATATATACTCTTATAATGTTGTAACATTATATTGAATCAAAATTATACATGTATTTTGTTATGTTTGTAGCCAAGTCTTCTAATGTCAAACTAACTAACTTGAACAAACCAACTAACTTAAACTTACATTTACCAAATTAACTAATACGTTGCCTTCTCTTATTGTATTTCTCTTATTGTTTTCTCAGACTCAGAAAGAAATGGCTCAGATTCAAATAATCAGGTAAGTGACTGGTACCAGTGTTATCTTTTATTTGAATGCAGCATTAAAAAAATGAATAATATTTTCTATGTGTTTCCCTCCAACAGGTTCAGCTGATGAAAATCAACCCTTTCTCCCATTCACCCACACTGAGTAGCGGCAACAAAGTGAGTAAATGTGTGTGAATTACTGAGTGTTTTAAGTGAGTCTGCACAGATCTGCACATTTTCTTGTTTGTGGGTTATGGCCAATTTAAAACCGGTTCTGAAGACAATTTGATTAAAAGTTAGGGTAACCCTTTATTTTGATGGTCCCTTTTGACACTTCTGTTGACTATAAGTAACGCTGCATGTCCTACATGTCAACTAACTCTCATTATAATAGACTGTTTGCTCAATATCCGCTGAAACTTTATTTTGATGCTCCCCAACAGACATTCTACTGACTATAAGTAACTTTGCAAATACAAGTCAAACTTAGTCTAACCCTACTAGTCAACTAATACTCTACCAACACTCTAATGAGAGTTACTAGACATGTAGGACATGCAGCGTTACTTATAGTCAACAGAAGTGTCAAAATAAAGTGAAACCAAAGTTAGTTTTTACTGTTTTTTTTCCACCTCTTTTTATTATTTCACTATCCTCCCTTTGTCACCCTCATTTAAATACCCCCACTCCCTGTGTCTCTTTTAACCCATGAATTCATCATCAACATTTCTCTGTCTATGTCTCAGGCTAAGGTGGAGGATTGTGGTGAGATGTCTCCCGCTGCACCCGCTCAGACGGCCCTTTCCCACACACAGCTGATGCTAACGGGTGGCCAGCTCGCAGGGGTGAGACAAACACGCACTTACTTTTTACATGTGCTTCTTATGTGTGTCTGTGTGGGTTCCTGCGTGAGCTTGCTTGCCTTGCTTAACCTGTGCTTTCTTTCATCCACTTTTCTAACTCTTATTTTCACCACATTTTCCTTCTCTGCCGCTCTTTCTCTCTCTCTCTCTCTCTCTCTCTCTAGTTGACTGCACTTTTGCCTGCACAGCAACAGCTGCTCTTACAGCAGGCGCAGCTCCTCGCTGCAGCTGTGCAGCAGTCACATGTGGCCCACGCAGCCAATCAACAGCAGGCCCAGCAGCAGGCCAATCAGCAGGCAGCTCAGCCGCAGCCACATGGCCAATCGCAGAGCACACAAGAACAAACCGCCACCCCCGTCCCACCTCCTCCTCACCAGCTCCCTCTTTCTCAGCCAATCCAGCTCACTGCCCAGGTACAGCCAATCAGTGCTGAGCAGCACCTGAGGTGATACAAGGGACAAATTCACTAAACAGTCAAAATCCTGCATCTTATTTGCTTATTCTCAGTGAATTCCCTCCTCAGACCACCTCAGATCAGAGTGAAACCATCATGTCCTCTCAGCATCTGTTTCTTTTCTCTCTTTCAGGACATTCAGCAGTTGTTACAGCTGCAGCAGTTAGTCCTCGTTCCAGGACACACTCTGCCTTCACAGTTTCTTTTACCACAAACGCAGCACGGGCAGCAAGGTAGCTCATTTACTATTTGTATTCTCACGCTGTGCCCTAAATAAGTTTCCTATGTCAGGTCATTTGTCCCTCTTCACTTAAAGCTAGACTTGTTGCATGTCAGTTGTCATGATCCAGCTGGTTAAAACAAAACTTATTTTAATAAATTAATACATTTATTATTATCACTTTATTTTATAATATTTCAGGGCATGGTGATTGGATTAAAAAACTGTGGTTGTCAATCAGATTTCATTTATTAATAATGAAATTAATTAATATAATCATATGGTTGTGTATGTTTCAGGGCTGCTATCAACACCAAATCTAATTCCACTACCTCAGCAAAACCAAGGAAGCCTGCTGGCCGGTCCACCCAGACTTAGTCTTCAAGCACAGGTACATCATCTAATGAAAGACCCACATATTTGGGAGGTAAACATACACTCACCTAAAGGATTATTAGGAACACCTGTTCAATTTCTCATTAATGCAATTATCTAATCAACCAATCACATGGCAGTTGCTTCAATGCATTTAGGGGTGTGGTCCTGGTCAAGACAATCTCCTGAACTCCAAACTGAATGTCAGAATGGGAAAGAAAGGTGATTTAAAGGGGTCATATAATGGTACATGCACTTTTACAAGTTGATTGTACTGAAATGTGTGTTGGCAGTGCCTGTACTCAACCATCATAAAATGATAAAAATCCATCCAGTGTTTTTGTTTTAATCTCCTTATATGTTTTCCCCTGCCTCAAATTGAGCCGTTCGATTTTGTGACGTCACACGGTCGGAAGCCCCTCCCACAATTGTTGATTGACAGCATCGTTTCAACACAGACCCGCCCTCGCTCGTGAGCGAGCTGTCAATCATAGTCTGCGCGGACCGGCGCAGTCATTGTTGATATGCTGGAGCACTGTCTATGAGCAGAATGGCGTCTAAGCGATTGTGGTGTTCTGTTCTTGGGTTTAATAACGAACACAGCAGTCATTTTAATGTTCCTAAATCCGAACCGCTTAGACGCAGTGGCTGAGTTTGTTTTCGAAGGGAATATTCCCCACGAGCAACGTCAATGCTCTCATGTTTGCGTGAATCATTTCACACCAGACTGCTTTATAAACGAGGGTCAGTATGAGCTGGTTTTGCTAAGAAGCTGCTCATGAAAAAAGGATCGGTACCAGCTATTCGTGTTCCTGCTGAACCTCTAGAACAACTGAAGTGAGTGTAACGTTTTATTAAACTTTATATTAATATTTATATTAATCTTTGCAAATCGCTAGCTGCACGCTTCACAATAAATGCGTCTAAGGTTTACACTTAGGGTACATTACGGCATGTTTTCTATGTATGATGTTCTCAATATAATTCATAATCCCACGTTTATACTGAACAACGCGTTATGGTTATTGTGTTATTGTGTTACAAACGGTGTATGCACAGAACAGAGAGGCGGGGTGAGCAAAGCTCATTATCATTTAAAGTCATATGCACTGAAACGGCGTGCTGAAAACAGAGCTGTTTTTGACCAGGTAAAATAAGTGTTTTCTTACAATACTAATGAGAATTTTTAATTAAAGTATATTACAAACTTTTAATTTAGACCCTAAAGAATCATACTAGCTTGTACAAAAATGGCATTATATGACCCCTTTAAGCAATTTTGAGCGTGGCATGGTTGTTGGTGCCAGACGGGCCGGTCTGAGTATTTCACAATCTGCTCAGTTACTGGGATTTTCACGCACAACCATTTCTAGGGTTTACAAAGAATGGTGTGAAAAGGGAAAAACATCCAGTATGCGGCAGTCCTGTGGGCGAAAATGCCTTGTTGATGCTAGAGGTCAGAGGAGAATGGGCCTGATTCAAGCTGATAGAAGAGCAACTTTGACTGAAATAACCACTCGTTACAACCGAGGTATGCAGCAAAGCACTTGTGAAGCCACAACACGCACAACCTTGAGGCGGATGGGCTACAACAGCAGAAGACCCCACCGGGTACCACTCATCTCCACTACAAATAGGAAAAAGAGGCTACAATTTGCAAGAGCTCACCAAAATTGGACAGTTGAAGACTGGAAAAATGTTGCCTGGTCTGATGAGTCTCGATTTCTGTCGAGACATTCAGATGGTAGAGTCAGAATTTGGCGTAAACAGAATGAGAACATGGATCCATCATGCCTTGTTACCACTGTGCAGGCTGGTAGTGGTGGTGTAATGGTGTGGGGGATGTTTTCTTGGCAGACTTTAGGCCCCTTAGTGCCAATTGGGCATCGTCTAAATGCCACGGCCTACCTGAGCATTGTTTCTGACCATGTCTATCCCTTTATGGCCACCATGTACCCATCCTCTGATGGCTACTTCCAGCAGGATAATGGACCATGTCACAAAGCTCGAATCATTTCAAATTGGTTTCTTGAACATGGCAATGAGTTCACTGTACTAAAATGGCTCCCACAGTCACCACATCTCAACCCAATCGAGCATCTTTGGGATGTGGTGGAACGGGAGCTTCGTGCCCTGGATGTGCATCCTACAAATCTCCATCAACTGCAAGATGCTATCCTATCAATATGGGCCAACATTTCTAAAGAATGCTTTCAGCACCTTGTTGAATCAATGCCACGTAGAATTAAGGCAGTTCTGAAGGCGAAAGGGGGTCAAACACAGTATTAGTATGGTGTTCCTAATAATCCTTTAGGTGAGTGTATGTCAGAGGGCACATAAACAGGTTCCAAGGGGTATTTGCAAAGATATTTCAAGTTGTTACAAACCTGTATGAATTTCTTTATTCTGCATGTATAGGTAACAAACAGTTGACGATAACCATTGACTTCCATAGTATAGAAAAAAATATTAGTGCTTTTATTGACCCTTTACAAATATTATTGTTGTCAACAGAATAAAATAACTGATAAAGTAACTGTAAAAGAATTGTCATTATTTTTCAGTTCCTTTTTAAACAAGAAAAACACAAAAATGTCTGTAAACTTTGTAAATTTGTGTGGATTACAGTTGTCGTAAAATAAGCACTACTGTTCAAAAGATTGGGGACAGTAAGAGTTTAAAAATAATAATAATAACTTAATACTTTTATTCAGCCAGGATGCAATAACTGCAAAAGTGATGGTAAAGACTTTTACTGTTCTTTTGAACTTTCTATTCATCAAAGAATCCTGAAAACAAATAACAGCTCTACAAACATATTAAGCATACTTATAAATAGGTATTAATATTAAAGCTCCAGTCGGCAAGTCTGGCAGATTGAGTGGATTTAGGAAAATTTTGAATGTTTCATTGTATTTCTCACGCTGAAAAACTATTTGTAATATATTTAATATGCCGCAGCGCCCAAAACTCTGGCCGCGCCGCTCTCACTGTGGAACCGGCATGAATCAAGCGCGTTTCCTCTGGTGTTGTTCTTGTTCGTCGAGCTACACAATAGCCAATCAGAAAATAGCACTATTGTATCTGGGTAAGATTTAACGCAACAACCAATGACAAAAATGTATCCAACCCCCCGTCGGCTGGGTGTCACTCTTACCTGTCTTCAAAACTTGAGAGCCCTGGAACGCGCCCGTCTCATCAGCATCCATCAACACCATGGAGTATTTGGAGGTATGCTGTCCTGGCTATTCTACCGATAGATTGCAATTGCTAACGTCATTTATTCTCTAAATGAGCTTACTTGATTTTCCGCCATCACTCTTTGTTACTGCGCGAACTTCCGCGAACTTCAGGCGTGTGCATGTGATTGTAACGTGCGCGAGGGTTGGCGTGTGCCCGATCTGTGATTGACAGTCAGATCTCACACCCCCCTGCGCTGATTGGACATGATGAACCGGGAGCTGTGGATTTTTGCAAAACAAATAACAAGCTCCAGGTGGAGTTAGAAGCTCGGGTTTTTTCTAAAACCACTTTATTTATGTTGTTCTGTCAGATTATAGTGTCGATTTCACTGAATATGATCAAAAAAATGTTGCCGACGGCAGCTTTAACTATATATTACCTTGAATTCTGAAGGATCATGTGACTCTGAAGACTGGGGTAATGATGTTGAAACTTCAGCTTAATAAATAACATTTTAAAGTATATTAAAATAGTTATTTACATCGCACTAATATTTTACAATATTACTGTTTTTACTGCATTTTTGATCAAATAAACGCAGCCTTAAGGCCGTTGCACACTGAAGCCGCCTTTCCACTGCACACGACAAACGACAGCCGTTGGACCGGAAGTCATTCATTTCCAATGGAGAGTCGCACGGGAGCTGCGGGGAGTTCTGATCATATGAGTATGCGGAAAATTCGTATCCGATTTGAGCTTTGGATCCGTTGAAATATCTGAACTTCTGCGGCTAGACCAGGGGTCTCAAACTCAACTTAACTGGGGGCCGCTGGAGGTAGAGTCTGGGTCAGGCTGGGCCGCATCAAGTATTCCACAAAAAATAGTATTCAAGTATTCCAAAAAAGGAGCACAACTGATCCCAGTGTGCAAGGTTTCTGTGCGTGACAAATTTTTAGGCTGACGAACACGAAAAAACGCATACGAAAATTTCGGACTCAGTGTGCAATGGCCTTTAGTCAGCGTAAAGGATGTCTTTCATAAACCTTCTTACCCACCCCATACAAATATCTTACCAAACCCAAAACTTTGAACGGTGGTGTATGTGCACAATACTATGCTATTCTCTCATGTTTGAGTCTTGATGTTTGTCTGGTTTGTGGCAGAGAGAAAAGGTTGCAGAGAGCAGCGTGAACACAGTGACACAAGTGACCTCTCACCCTGAGGAGCCCAGTGACCTGGAGGAACTGGAGCAATTTGCCCGCACTTTCAAGCAGAGAAGGATCAAATTGGGCTTCACACAGGTACACACACATACAAACACACACACACACACACACACACACACACACACACACACAGAATATTTGTATTTCCTAGTAAAGTAAGGTTTGGTCTCTGTTTCCCTCTACAGGGTGATGTGGGAATGGCCATGGGGAAACTCTATGGGAATGATTTCAGTCAGACCACCATCTCTCGATTTGAGGCGCTCAATCTCAGCTTCAAGAACATGTGCAAACTCAAACCTCTGTTGGAGAAGTGGCTGAATGACGCAGGTAACCATCACAAAGAGCTCCATCAGATTTAACAGCTATCAATCTAATCATACACAAGTTTCTATCAGTCTCGAACGCATGTCCTGTACAATACAATAATACTACATATTAAGTGGCATTTTGGCTACTTTATAATTGAAAAATAGACTGTCAACCACAAAATGTTTTATGTAACATTTTGCAGTTGAATTAACAGTAAAATTTCAAATATCTTTTTGTTACTGGTTTACTCAGAAACAATGTCGATGGACTCCACCTTGCCGAGTCCCAGTGCTCTCTCCTCTCCCTCGCTGGGGTTTGAGGGCCTGCCTGGCCGCCGCAGGAAGAAACGCACCAGCATTGAGACCAACGTCCGCATCGCTCTGGAACGCAGCTTCATCACGGTCAGAACACGTGATTACAAAACCATTGCACAACATAAACTACCCTTCAAAAGTATGATTTTTTTTAAAGAAGTCTTGTATGCTCACCAAAGCAGTAGAAAATATAATAATTATTTATCTAAAATGTCATTTATTCTTGTGATGGCAAAGCTGAATTTTTAGCAGCCATTACTCCAGTCTTCAGTGTCACATGATCCTTCAGAAATCTTTTTTTAGTATTAATTTCTAAAATATATATATGTATGTATATATATATATATATAAAAAAAACACTGACCCCAAACTTTTTAAACGGTAGTGTATAACCAAATAATCATTCATATACTCTTTCGAAATGAATGTCCTCAAATAATCCCATCTGAAACCTCTGAATCAGTTGTGTTTTTTGCATTCAGAACCAGAAGCCTACCTCAGAGGAGATCCTGCTCATCTCAGAGAAGCTCAGCATGGAGAAGGAGGTGATCCGCGTCTGGTTCTGCAACCGCCGACAGAAAGAGAAACGTATTAACCCCTCCAGTGCCACCCCTCCCTTGCCCAGCCAACCCCAGCCCACCTCGCACAAACCCCCCTGCTACAGCCCGCACATGGTACGACCTGGCTTGCTCCCTTGGCTCATACCCCCATCTCAAATGACCCTGTGCCACAACACTCTACTAGTTTCTCCTGCATGAGCAGTTGATAATATTCATTCCCATAATGGCACATATACCATTCATTCCTGAATGTGGTTTCACCCGCCCTGCATTGCTTTGCGTTTTAATGTGGAATAATCGTAATCCATTCCTTCATAGCCAATTTATGCAACTAGTTCACTGTCATTGTTGTAATACTATAGGAGGATTGAACCTCTGTTACTTACACATGTTTTTGGAGGAATATTGCATGTATTCACTAACTTTGAAACTCAGTATTTTTCTCTGTAATTGAAGTTTTGTATAACTGAGTGAGTAGCATCTACAAACAGAGCACAGACCTTCCAGTGTTTGACACCGGCCTCTCTCCTTTTCCTCTTTTTCACCCTTCAATACTCTTTGTCCATCATGTTTCCCTTTTGACCTGTGACATCATATCCACATCTTCCTTACAGATGTCCAGTCAGGGACTATCCCAGACAGGGACCAGTCTCAGCACAGCAGGTAGGGTGCACAAGTGGACATCTGCTGATCATAGACAAATGTAATTGTTTAGTATATATATGATGGATGCTCTATCTATTATTTCCTTCTGTCAGTGACCACCATGTCATCAGTTTGCCCTTTGACCTCAAGCGGACCCACCTTAAGCTCCGCCTCATCACCTGTAACCCCGCCTTCACGTGGGGATGCCAGCCCCGCCCCTCCGACTCACAGTACGCTAAGTTTGAACACAGGGTGAGTTGATTTCTTTCTCATGTACACACACACTCTTACTCATCACCTTTTACTCCCTCTGGCTCAGCAAATATAGGTACCTGCAGTGTTTGTGTGTGTGCAAATGTATTTTTATGTGTGGTTTTGTTATCCGCAGTTCATGGCATAAAAAGAATGGTGACGTTTCTAACTACATCACTGACTTTGCTGCAAGTTTGAGGTGATTACAACCAGCAGAGTCTGTGTTCTTACACACACACACATATGAAATATTATACGTATACACATATGAAATATTATACATATACACATAAAATAAAATATTTATAAAATAAACACACATAGGTAAATTGGCTTTGTTTTTGATATTGACTTGACTATTTAGGACAACATACACACAGTGAGCACCATTGTTGTCACAATATCATGATTTTAGCAATTGATTGCAGTGAAATTCTCAATATTAATTTAATTTCCATTATTTTTCTTTATTTCCAAAGTTAAATATTAGATATCAAGATATTAAATACTTTATATTAATTATAATTAATATTATATAATTCTTTATAATTAATGATATTATAATTTATATAACATAATAATTATATATATATATATATATATATATATATATATATATATATATATATATATATATATTAGGGCTGTCAAATGATTAATCACGATTAATCACATCCAAAATAAAAGTTTTTTTTACATAATATATGTGGGTGCACTTTGTATAATTATTTTGTATATATATAAATACACACATATGCATGTATATTTAAGAAAAAAATATTATTTATATATAAAATATTTATATTTATATATAATATAAATTATATATAAATCTATATACAGTATATACATGAAAATATTTCTTAAATATATACAAGCATGTGTGTGTATTTATATATATAAAATAATTATACACAGTGCACCCACATATATTATGTAAAAAAAACTTTTATTTTGGATGTGATTAATCACGATTAATCATTTGACAGCCCTAATATATATATATATATATATATATATATACAAACTACTGTTAAAAAGTCTGGGGTTGCCAAGATTTTAAAAAATATATTAAAAACAGTTGTGCTGCATAATTTGTTTTATTTTTTGGAAACGTATACCGATTTTATTCAGTATTCTTTGATATATATAATGTTCAAGAGAACAGCATTTATTTGATAGAATATACATTTTGTAACAATGTAAAAATAGTATAGAAATTAAAAAAATCTTTACTTTCACTTTTGATCATTTGCTTAATAGAAGCATTAATTTCTTTTTAAAAAAAATTACTGACCCCAAACTTTTTAATAGTAGTGTTTATACGTAGGCCTTGCCTTGTTGTAAAGTAAACACTCCTTTATTTAAATAGTTATCAATTAAATAAAAAATATGAATAATAAATCATATATTTGTTTTAATACTATATTATTATATATATATATATATTTTTAATTTTAGTATCCACTCGTCTCAGTACACAAAGTGCTACAATGTTTTGCATATTTGTTCAGAGATTTTGCATATTTGTTCAAAAGATTTAGTAAAATCCCACTACATCTTAGTGTAAGGGTTGTTACGGACTGATGCGTCACTGAGTTCTGCTGGTATGTGACCTGCATTGTATTACAAGAAAAGCAATGTTTATTCTGCAAAGATTTGTCTTCTTGCACTGTTTTTCCAGCTCTTAACTATGCTTCGAAATGTTTTCTCTTTTTCCCTTCATTCCTTTCTGTTTTCCATTTCTTTCTGTGTGTTTTGTGGGATGGTTATTTGTTTGTGTGACTCAGGAATACGATGAGGAGCATTAACACAGGAATGAACCAAGCTCTTCTTGGCAGCAACCCACTTGCTACTATTCAAGGTTTGTGCGAAAGGGAGGGTGAGAGAGACTGATGACTTTACCACCTCATATCAGTCATGTGTTACTTTGTCCTCTCTGTTTGAGTGTTTGTTTACGTCTTACCACTCCTATTCTTCTTTGCTCACATTGTTCATCTGTTCACACGGCACTAGTGCATCCTGTTTAACATGTCACATATTATTGTTGTTGATGTTTGTGAGTAACACTGCGTCTCTTCCACAGCCCTAGCAGCCAGTGGTGGCCAGCTGCCCATTTCCAGTCTTGAAGGCAGCAGCAAGGTGTTAATTGGTGGTTCTGGGGCCCAAGGAGCAGGTCTTACCTCTTCCCTCTTCCTCAACCACTCCTCTTTGTTGTCCATGGCAACAGGCCCCGGCATGGGATTGGGCGGTTCAGCTGTTGGCAAAACCTCATTTCCTGTCGCAGGCGGCATGAGTCCCTCCCCTTGCTCGAGCCCCGTCTCTTCCTGCTCGTCCGGTGAATTGCTGCACAGCCCGCACTCGATCGGAGGGCCTAAAATTGAGTGATGTTGCCCAAGTCCAATCACAAACGGAGGAGAAGGAGGAGGTGAAACCTTACCTGTCAACCAAAGCATCTCTTGATCCCCTCGCTCCCTTTCGTTTCCTCTCGTTCGTACTCTCTTTCTTCCGCTCTCCCACTCTACTGATGCCAAAAATACACAAGAGTAGAAGAGGGGAGAGATGGAGAGACAGAGTTGAAGGAGGAAGGAAGAAGAGAAGAGGGAAAATGAAACCAAAAAAAACACCATGAGGCTTAGCGGGACACAGCCAAATACGTAAATTAAAGGAGAAGAAAAAACTATGTGAGTAGTGCAGTGAGACAAGAGGACAAAAAGAGATCCTTGAGCACCAAAAACAACAAAAAGTACAAACTTTACTGTGTTGTAGAACAACTCTTTGAAGAAAATGTGGAATACTGAATACCAAAAAGTATAAAGAAACTTTGAGAGACTCGCTATGACAAAGAAATACAAGCATACCAAAATCTCAAATACCAAAAACAAACACCAAAAAATACGGATGGAAAAGCTTTATCCAAAGGACCTGTAAATAGCCAACAGTCCAGGACCAGACCCAGTGACAACAAATCCAGCCATCTCTGAGCTCATCATCTCATTTTCCATGCAATCATACCGTTTTCTTTCACGGTTTCTATGATTCAATGTTTCAGCATAAAATATGAGCAAGTCAAGCTCAAACGCTCTTGCGTTTCTCTGGTTCTTCCTCGTTCTAGTCTATTGTTTTCACAGAAGTAGCAGATTTTCCATCTGTCTTTATGTTTCAGTACATTCAGTACATCAATGTTTTATTGTCATCATCATTACATGTCTTAACGAGCGTATAGAGAGAATTGGGTGTTTGGTCTTTGATGTTCATCATATTAGCACTGCATAGCTCGATACACTTGTTTGTCCAATGACATGAATGTCGTAAAGTGTAATAAAAGTGAGACCAAGCTCCTCTCTCTAGCTTTCACCGCTCTAAGTGTAAATACTCTCATTTCTCTCTTAATAATCAAGTGCTTGCATGCTTCCCTCACTCACTTTGTCCCTTTTGAATACCAAAGCGATTCATCTATTACATGATCAGTTCATCATTCACATGATGCAGAAAGAGATCGGGGACCCAAACCTTGACAAGGCCGCTCTGGTAAGACAGCATGGCGTGGGATCTGTCGCGGTGAAAGGGCTCCTATCCTCTCTGCTTCTTCTACAAGCCAAAAAATGAAGTGAAACTTCACAGCCAGCCAAACTTCCCAGAAAGGAAAAACACAAACAAACCAAGCCAAAAACGAATCGAGGTGCAAAACGAGTCACTGTACAGAAAAAAAACAGCATCCCTTCATGCATCTCTGGACCGAGGTCACCCAGAACCATGTAGCAAGGGATCTGGCTCCACCTCCTGTCATTCAGACTCTTTCTGGTCCTGGGTGGCGGGATCTTTGATGACCTCACTAGACTCATCTGAAGATGAAGATGTTTCGGGTTCGTTTGGGGGTTGGGAGGGTTGTTTCTTTCGTTCTGTCTGTCTGTTTTGTGGGGCTTTTCTCAGCTGTGTGTGTAGATTTGTGTGCTTTCATTTGGGAAAAAGGAATTCACGTATTTGCGGAAATCTCATTTTTTACTTTCCTTACTTGTTCCTATCTAGTTGTGTTAGAGACTCTAATCAGGTGGTTGAAACAAAACTGTGAAATCAGTTCAACAGACAAGAAACCAGGATAAACATGCTCAAGTACATCCAAAGAACCAAAGTCAAGTATAAACAAGCTTTAAAGAGAACCAAATATCCCATACACAACTATTCACATGCTCTCATCCACCTTACCGTTGTATTTATATCGTGCTGAAATCTGTAGTCGGTGAGCGCTGCAGGTTCAACAATGGATAGATACATGAACTCAGTTCTCTACGTTATTGTATAGTCCGAATGGGTCAGTTAGTGCTTCTCTAGATTTTGTAGTAAATGATCTATGTTATAATGCTTACTAATTGCTTATGTATGGAAGAAAACATTGTGAAAGGATAAAAAAATGTTGATATTTACTTAGACCAAAAATTCACACTATCTCTCTTTTGGGTTTTTCTGTTTTCTTCCTCCCCCGTTTGAAAGAAATTGATTTTGTTATTCATTCTCCTCTTGCTCGTTTGTGAATTTTCTTAACAGACCTTTTTTATTATTATTATTATTTATTTAATATATTCCAAATGCTGTTTTGTAGTGGGTGTGTTTGAGGCACCAGATTGTATTCAAATGTAAACTTCCTTAGCCAAGGCGACCTTTCAAACCAAATCCATCGACAAATGCAACCGTCGGTCCGAAGGGACCGGCCACTAATCGACAGCGTAGGGGCGGACACTTGTCTTCTCGACCTCTTAGCTGTTCCATACTGGACAGAGCCTGTGGAGGGAAACCTATCAGGGGAAAAAGCAGCACTGTGGTTCTTCTGCTCAAATGTTTCGGTAGTATTCATTCAATGCTGAAGTAACCTTCCAGAGTAAAAGCACGCACTGCCATGGCTCAGAAGGGATAAGGTTCTGTAGGAACCTGCATTGTGTATGAACGTACAGTACCTGTCTCACCACTGCTGATGTTACCGATCGTGTTGCTATGGTTACTGTCGTGATGGCTACGTGTGTGTGTGTGTGTGTGTGTGTGTGTGTGTGTGATGGCGTTGAGCGCAGTGCTGCCGTGAGCCTTGACCTGAAAGCTTTAAACAGCTACAAAACCAAAAACTTTAGGAGAGAAAAGATGGGGGCATTTGGGGTTCCTGGAGAGAAAATACAGCAAAATGTATGTATTGTATGATAGCGGAAATGTATCCGTGCTCCATCTTCGTCTCTGCCTCACTCCTCCTCTTTGTCCTACTTCTATTCCTGCTTTTTGTATTTATTTTATAGCGTGTCTGTTGTTCTGTTTCCTGGCTATGGGGGTGTAGAAGAGAGATAGTTCCTCATATACCTCACTCTCTTAACAACAAACCAAATAGATTAATGTTTTAAAACAGAGAAGCGTGCTCCATCCGTCTGTAGAGGCCGGGGACGCGTGTTCGGATTGGCCAGGGAATATTAATATTAAAGATCACCAGGGGCCAGTTGTATAAGCATAGACATTATGTTAAGACTGTGTCTTAAGTACTAGTATGACCAACTAGCAGTTACGTAGTTAGGGGTAATCAGTCTTACTGTTCGGTATCAAATTAGACCAATCTACGTTTTTATGTAACTGATTTAAAAAAGTTATGAACAGTCTTACAGAGAAAAATTTGATTACTAAAGGCCAATTTATGCATCTGCGTCGAGTGTATGTCGTAAGCCGTCATGAGCATTTATACTTCTGTTAACCCGGTGTTTCACATGGGGTCCCCGCCAAGACAGAAAGAAATAAAACGGCGGGACTTTTTTCCCGCCTGGGTCCCCACTCCCTGTGGCGAGTTTTTAACGGAGGCGAACGTAAAAAAGATGGAGTTCTTCCATCGTTTCATGCATTCCGCTACCTCCAAAACAACTTTGGAGGAAATCTCTCTCCACGAATTTGCTGCCATCTGGCAGTCTTATATTCGGCTGAAGATGAGTCATACAGATGCCTATATTTCCGCACCTCTTCAATGAATCGCTTGCTCACTTGGTCCATGTTTGCCATATTCTTCACTGAACTTAAAAATGGCGGCGCAGAAGAACACGACAGAAATGTGTAGGAGGGAATGCAATGCTACCAAGCCAACCAATCACAGAACTTGCGCTTTGCGTCGTGGCGATGTGTAGTTACATTTTTGGGGAGGTGCGCGTTAGGGTACAGTGTAGGGTAAACGACTATGCGTAGGCTACGCCGTACCTCCTGTGTAAACTCAACGCGGAAGTATAAATTGGGCTTAACTTGTAAAACTAGTCAGTTTATGCAACCAACTCCAGGGATGAAGATGAAAGCACTCAAATAACTTAATTATAAGATTGATGCTCTGCCATGTTCACTCCCTCGTCCCTTGGGACCACTTTTCCAGTCACCAAACAGGGCAGGACACATACACACACCTTTTTAATATATAGTACACACACTTAATGTGCATGTTTATGTATATAAGATAGGTGACTGATAGCGGGCGATGACTGTTGCTAGGTGACAAATAGTATGGCTTAAAACGCAGGAGATCTTGAAGAGGAATATAAGGAGAAACCTTTCAATCTTGCTTTATATTTTCTATAGCGTTCGTTCTTACCGTTAGTCAGGCGCAGTTAAAGACGTCTTAAAAACTTAAAGATGTTGATATGCAAGTAATAACCGCAGCGTAGGCTAAGGGACCGTGTTCAAAGTGTAAAAGTCTCTCAGTGGCGTGAATCTCCAGAGAATGATACCAAAGCAACAGGCCATTCGAGGTCCGAACACAACACACACGCTCCCTAAAGTCTGTACACAATCCTTGAGTTTGATTCGCATCGGTTTTAATTTTATTAATTAGTAACAATCGGATAAGGGTGAAAAAGAAAAAAAATCATAGCATTATTTGGAAAGGCCTGGCCAAGAGAACTGCAAGTCTGCGAGTCTTTTCCTTCTCACTTCACTCTCTGATGTATCTCTGTCTATATATTATACATTAAAAAATAAATTTAAAAAATACCAGCTTCAGTCCAAAGGTGTTTAAAAAGATTTTTTAAAATAGCAAATAACTTAAACACATCTAGTTAAACCAAAGAGCTTCACTAACACATCCTCAGCTGTTTTCTTTTGTCTCTTTCCCTGGTCACCTAGCAACCCAGTTTCTAAAGGTAAATCCTCAACTATCCAAAGTAACATACGATGAAGATAATGATGAAATGTATATTTTTAATTATTCATTATTTAGGGACAAATCTTCATGATGATAACGATGATCTTAAAGAAAAGACTGAGTATGTCTGTGATTCTTTTTTATTCTTTTTTGGGGTGTTAGTGATGTTGATCTGTCCCCTGAATCTTCTCTCTAATTTCATGTTCACTGCTCACTCTTCGAATGAGAGCGCGTGGGGGCGTCATACATGTTCATGTGCGTGTTCATTTTACAATCTAAAACGGAACAGATATGCGGTTATTTTGGCAGTGTGGATATGTGCGTGAACGTGTAGGCTACGTCTGTTTTGCTTGTATCTGATGTACGTTGCCATGTTTTTACCCTTTCCATCCTTAGTTTTTTTTTTTTTTTTTTTTTTCTCCTTTGAGTTGAGCAATTCCTTTTTCTTCTCTTCTGTCCTCCGTGTCTCTTTTCCTTCTTATGGTGAGGTAAGCCTTTCAGTGTAATTATCTCTGAAACCAAAAAATAGTTGACAAATAACTCGCTTGTTCATTGTACAGTGTTGTTCATTTAAAGTCATTTTTGTAACTGGAAGTGTTTCACTCATCTGAATAAAAACGGTAGAGAAAAGAAACAGTGCATGAAAATGTTGTCTTTTTCTTGTGAGTTCGTTTAATCGATGTGTGAAAACGATCTGTAGGCCTATGGTGCTGTCTGTCCCCCTTTGGCCGCTGGATGGCAGCAGCAGCCACAGACTCTTCTCATTCACACGAATGAATCATCCGTAGGAGCTCTGCCTCCACATGGTGCCTCAACTTAGTCACCTTCTCTTCCCCTTCCTTCTTTCACTCTCTCTAGATCTGTCAGTTTCTCTATTTCTCCCTCTTTTTCCACTTTTCACAGCTCTCATTTGCTCATCTGACTCATGGGACATCTGGTCTTTGCCAGACAGCTTGTCCTTTACTCATGTTCTACTCCTCTCCACTGTAGACGATTAAAAATCTCACCTTGAGATTTTCATGTTCTCACATCTGCTACTGAAAAATAAGAACATTAAGTTAATATCAACCAAAGCTTAACTTTATTAACAAAGCTAAAGCTCAGCTACATGATCAAATGTCCCTCCCGCATACAAACTCACCGACTTTGTGAAATTAGCTTCTGACATCTGACTGTCTTCAAAAAATCACCCGTTTTTTTTGTTTGTTTTTTATAAAACGCAGAAGAGAGGAGAGTCTGTGAGAATGTGACAGAGCTCATAATAAAACAAGAATCAACATTGTCTTGGCTTTTGGAGATGTTGTAAAAGTGACGCAGAGATGGCGTTATTATAACAGGTGAGTAAGGTATTTTATTGAACAGATACATTGCCATGTTGCTCTTGAACAGAGTTTATTGTAAAGCATTATCTATTAGAAGGGTCATTTCATTTTTGTTGTTGTAGCGCTGTGGAATTTTTTTTTCATTGATTTACCATGTCTATTAATGGGTATAACTACAGTAATGTCAGCTTGAGATCCTTTCCATCTAAACTGGTTATATATCTTATGGCTTGTAGTGAGTGTTTAATAAACAAAAGGATTACCATATTCATCCGCACAGTCACACAGAGTACATGACAAATCAAAATGTTTTTATTGACTGCGTAATGTCATAAAGTATTTAAGTTACACATTAAAAGGTTTTAATATGAATTTTACTATTCAATATAAACAGGGTCCCTGTAAAAGTTAAGACCCCTGGTATTGACCATATAATGCTTTAACTTCCTAACACTATTCTTTTTTCTAACGTATTTCGAACATATTTTGTCTTTATGAGCAGATGCATAAGTTGAACTGTGGAAACTGTGCATCACTGAATACCAGGAGGCATCCAACATGTCAACGTCACAGAAACTTTTCCATAAATTTGTCCTGAGCTGAGTGGGTTGGATGTCACGCTGTTACAAAGTTGTAAGTCATGTTCAGAATAACAGTGACATTATTAGATACAGAAGCTGACAATGAGGATTTATATATACTATAGCCTATATATATATATATATATATATATAGTGAGTGAAGCTGGTGGAATCCTGACATATATATATATATATATATATATATATATATATATATTTATATATATATATGTCAGGATTCCACCAGCTTCACTCACTCCTCGCCATCTTAGCCTTTCAACAACTGAAAGAAGCCTGACTGCTCCCATCCTGGTTCATCCTAACCCAGATATACCGTTTGTTGTTGAGGTGGACGCATCCTCAACAGGAGTTGGAGCAGTTCTATCACAGCGGCAGGGTGATCCTCCCAAACTCCATCCATGTGCCTTCTACTCTAAGAAGCTGTCCCCGGCGGAGTGGAACTATGATATTGGGAATCGGGAGCTGCTCGCCATCAAGCTTGCGTTAGAGGAATGGAGGCATTGGCTGGAGGGAGCTAATCACCAGTTTGAGGTTATAACCGATCATCGCAACCTGGAATACCTCAGAGAAGCGAAAAGGCTGAATCCCCGTCAGGCTCGATGGGCTCTCTTCTTTACCCGCTTTGATTTTACCGTGTCATACCGACCTGGAAGCAAGAATTGCAAAGCTGATGCTCTCTCTCGTCTTCATCATGCTTCAACCGAAGATTTGCTACCTGAACCTATCCTCCCTCCAGCCATGATCATCAGCCCCATCATCTGGGACATCGACCCTTCGTCAACCTTCGTCATCCCGCTCCGCCGGGAGGTCCAGAGGGGCGCGTCTTCGTACCTCTCCATCTTCGTGCCGCCCTTCTGGACTCTTCGTGCCGCCCTTCTGGACATCCAGGTAGCAGGCGTACCCTCTCGCTCCTCAGTAATCGGTACTGGTGGCCGTCCATCTCACGGGATGTTTCCAGGTACGTTCGGGGATGCTCAGTCTGTGCCATTACCAACACCCCCAGAAGACTCCCGGAGGGCAAGCTCGTGCCACTTCCTATCCCACAAAGACCGTGGTCCCACCTTGGAATTGATTTCATGACGGACCTTCCCAGATCCAGTAACCACACTTGTGTCCTCGTCGTTGTGGATCGCTTTTCGAAGGCTTGCAAGCTGATCCCATTGCCTGGACTTCCAACTGCGTTTGAGGCCACAGAGGCCCTCTTCAATCATGTGTTTCGAAACTTCGGCATCCCCGAGGACATAGTGTCGGACAGAGGTCCACAGTTCATTTCAAGGGTTTGGCAAGCCTTCTTCAGACTCCTCGGGGTTACTGTCAGCTTATCTTCTGGATACCACCCTCAGACAAACGCCCAGACTGAGCGGAAGATCCAGGAGATCGGACGACATCTCAGGACCTATTGCCACCAGTACCAGGACACCGTGCAGAGGCAGCTGAACAAGTCACCTACAGGCTTGACCTTCCTCCACAATACAGGATTTCACCATCTTTTCATGTGTCACTGTTGAAGCCCTTCATTGAACCTGTCACTTCTCCTCCCACAGAAACCGTCCCAGAGGACGTACCTCCTCCTCCGGTTCCAGTCGAGCAAGAGCCCATCTACCGAGTCCGCACCATCATGGACTCACGGCGACGAGGTCCTCGGCTGGAATATCTAGTTGACTGCGAGGATTATGGTCCAGAGGAACGGTCGTGAGTTCCTCGCGATGATATCCTGGATCCAGATCTCCTCACACAGTTTCACGTCGACCATCCTAATCGCCCCGCTCCCAGGGGTCGTGGTAGACCTCGTCGCCGTCTTCATCCCTCGTCTCAGGCGTCGAGAGCCGCCTCGGAGGAGGGGGTACTGTCAGGATTCCACCAGCTTCACTCACCCCTCCCACTCGTTCACAGTCCCCTGAGTTTTAATCACCATCACCTCATCAGTTCACCTCCCTATATATTCAACTCCTCTTCACACACTCATTGTCTGGTCTCGTCTCTACATGACATTACAGACTATCACGCTATTTACCTGCAACTTACCCGCTACCTACCTGAGTTCCATCCATCGATCACCTGCTAACCTTCACACGGAAGTTCAGTCTCCGGTCATCAGCCTGTTCCCAGTGACTCTCCATCCGCATCTGTAAACAAAGACTCTGGTTATCCTTCAGCTAAGTTCCATCCTGAATATCATATCATCTGCTTGCATACTCACCATATCTCTGTCTGGATCTGCAACCTGTAAATAAACACTATTTCACTTACCACCTGTCTGACTCCTGTTCCATCCGTGACTATATATATATATATTTTTTTTTTTTTGCAATAAACTTAAAATATATTCTTTCTATATACAAAATCAACATCTTTAAATCAGTAGTTTTATATTTATCCACAAGTTATTTTGATATCATTAGCAATGCTTCATGGCCATGGGATTGTAGTTTTTTGTTTGTTTTTTGCTTCAAATCAAAATCTGTAATGTGATTCACCTTGTTGCTGGTTTGTTTGGTTCCTGGCTTTTTAATCTTTAATAAAGACTGTTTTAAGTTAAAATGAATAGGAAAAATACTTCCAGAACCAAGGCTGCTTAAAAATGTGTTCCACTCTATTGATTAGTCACATGGCATTTACCCCCGGTTTCACAGACAAGGCTTAAACTACTCCCAGACTTAAATGCACGTTTTAGCTGTTTTAACCAAAAGCAACTTGCACTGACATATCTTAAAATATGTCAGTGCCACTGTTTTGTCTCAAGATGCATACCAGTAATGTTTTTTTCTAAGGCACGTTTATTAAAGCTACTTAAATGCCCTAATTGAAGGCCTAATCCTGTGAAGCCCAGCATTACTGTTCAGGTGATAGGCTCTAAAAGTTTTTGGCATATTTCAAATTGCGGATTTCCATTGAGAATGCTAACAGCTAATCAGTCTGCAGAAGCTGTGAGATGTGTACAGATTGGTCACAGGACGCGTCAGTCATCTCTGCTCCCACTCACAATCTGCCTCAGTCTGTATCCGCCCACTCACACAGACAGGTGGCCAATCTGTCGCTTCAGTGCCACAGGTGTGTGTTTGCATGAATGTGTAACAGTGGTCCAAGATGGAACAGATGACGGTGGCATTTCAGGTGTGTAACAGGAGCACAGTAAATTCCACAAACATGGGGCTGGAGCATATGCTCTTTTGTTTATGTTAGATTATCAACCATAACACTGTATCTTTGTTATGAAATCCTGCAACAGTGATTCAAACCTAAACAAATGCAGATGTCAGTGTGGAACTCATCTGATGCCAGAAGATGTTTTTGGAGGACATTCTCACACAAACAATGAAATTCCCTTCCTCTACCTGTTTTCACACCCTGCCCTGAGCCGCCGCACCTGAACAGAGCAAACAAAGCGTTAAACACTATTCAACACATGACACTACTCTTAAGCAGCCATTGTCATTCAGTCTGAACACACAAATGGTCAGTGATCAGCTCTATTAGTCACACCTGTGACCTTTGTGAGGAATGTGTGCTCATGATTTAGACATATCAGAGCATTCAAAACCTCCCAAATGATTTATGACAGGGTTTCATGAAGCAGATTTAGCAGAAACAAACAGCATCGGCTGCTTAATTGCATTAAGGTAACCTTTATTGATGTCCACAATACCTGGACAAATCTCAATGGTAATTGCTCTGTGTGACTTTTGATTGATCCCATTATCTGAATTCTGTTCAGTGCCTGTTCTGTTCACATCATTTTATGTTAATCTGAACAGTTTTACACATTAAAAAATAAAATTGTTTATGTGAAGATTCATTTGAATGGTGTACACTCTCATAAGAGGGAAAATGTAGTCATCATAATAGTTTCTATAAAAAGTGTTTTAATTATATATGGTGTGGATCGTCCACTCACTGTAATTTAAAATGTTTAACATGACATGACCCGCAGTGTTTCACTAAATGTTAGAGACAATCCTTATGCTTAATTGGCTGCCACTTCTGTAGATGCTAGTAGCGTATTTGGTGATGTGAAAATTAGACAATGCACTAAATACACAGGTAAACTTCATAGATCATCCCTTACTGAGTTTGAACTGGGGAGTTGTGTTACTGCCATCTATCTTGAACACACCACCACCTCTTGTCAGTTAATACAGATCCTAAGAGCATGAAACGCAAAAATATACAAATCTGAGAAAATATGGGGGTGTCCCACATTACACATGGACCCGGTGAGTCATTAGGAACATCTAGTGCCCACAGTATGAATTTGGTACCTACACAGATTTCCTATCTTTGCGATTTGCCCACACACAGAGAGAATAATGTACATCTGTCATAGCATGTTACAGCAGAAATGTCTTATGTCTAAACTCTTCAGCTTCACATACCTCTTAAAGTCAATAGATTAATAGTCGTATTTTGATTTTAGGTAGCTTGATGTGACTAAATGCTGAATGGATTTTAAATGATCAGAAAATGTTTTAGTAATGTTTTAGCAACAGTTCTAGCACCTCAGGAAATACTATTAGAGGAAAGGATCAATCAAAAATGAACATAAAATAAATCATTGTTTACTCACCTTCACGTCGTTCTAATCCAGTATGCAGGTTTTTGAGTTTTTGAGAATTCAATATGCAGATATTGCTATTTATGGTGCGTTCACGTGCTATGGAAAATATGATATTTTCCACTTGTGAACTGGTATTTACCAGTGTGTTGCGTTCAAGTGCTTTTGTTGTCGTAATGTGGTAAAAAGATGGAGATCCAGACCTGTTATTTAGCTAAAACTATTTTAGATTGCTTAAGTCATCTGCTACAGCAAGAAAATGATTTATCAAAACTCAAACGTAAATAATATATGCTGTATATTTTCTAGATCATGAATAGTACATATTTTTACCATTCACAACTCTTGCGTTGCTCTCTGCCATTTTGAAAAGGTCAAAGGTAATCTCATCTCGGCAACTCGTGCATCAAAATATTCTACGAGTTGCCCAGTGGAAAATACCACATGAGGGGGTGTTCATGTGCATTTTCCATGTCGGCTTTTGGTATTCACCATAATTACCATAGCACGTGAACGCACCATTAATCACACTTCAATGACCAAAAAGGTTGTGTCACGTATTGGTGCTGCAATGATCGCAAGATGCAAGAAATTCAATAACAAAGTCTTCACTTTAACATTTCCACGCAAACATAAATGTTACAAACAACGAATTGAGGAAACTAAGGGCTTAAATACACAGTAAACGAGGGAACTAAATGAACCACAGGTAAACGTAATCAGTCACTAAGGAAACTGACTCGCAAACAGAAATCAGGCAAAGCAGAACAGGGAACAGAATGAAAACCAAACCAAAACAGAAACATAGCTGCAAGCAGCGATGACGGGCCCAAGCCGGTGACTTTATAAAAGGTCCACGGCAGGCAATATGTTTCTAAAGCGGGTAAAAGTGACATACCTCCTTCTGTCAGTTGGTGGCACTATGACTTTGACTCACACAATAGTCACATCCATGTGATCGGCCTCTTACAACGAACACACAGCTGACGTTTCATCAAAATCAGTCAATGTATGCAAAAGTTATAACACACTTCCTGCTTCCCTTTTCTCGCCATGAATTAGTTGCCTTCCTGTTGAGCTGGCGTATGACGTGCTTGTTTGGCCCGAAGAGATCTATGAAGTGTATGAAGTTTGGTTACTGTAGGTCACCTGTAGTAGGTGTAACGGAGTTAAAAATGTACTTTATTAATTCAAATATCCAATTTATGTTTAATTTAGTTTAAACCATATTTTAATTATCATTTAATGATTTATGGGGTATTTGTGAATTTTATCTTAATGCGTTTCATTTATTTATCATATTGCTATTGTTTCCTGCAGAGATGTCGTTGCTGCACTGCGCCTCTATACGCTAATTTCACGCAGCCGCCATTTTGAAATCGAAAGCGAGGCTCCGGTGGGAAGAACCCCGGAGGTACAGATAGACAACAGTGCCTTGGACTACCAACCTGAAGCTGCTGCCGCGATTTACACTATTGGATGTAAACGATTTACACTAAACGGAGGCTCTGCAGTCCATGTTGAGTGTGTAAATTCTGTTATTCAATGAATAGGAGCAGAGGTGCCGATAGAAGGAAACAGTAACCAGAAGCCAATTAATGTGATATTGTCTTCTGCAGGTATGTGTATCTTTGTTAGATGTTATACTTTTTTTTGTTATCCGTGTTTGTTAAGAGTTGAATGAAATGCCATACTTTGATGTGATATTTGTGTATGGTAGAAAATGAGGTCTACTACTGACAACAGTGTTTTGTGTTGCTGAGGAGCAGAGGTGCAGATAGAAGGAAACAGTAACCAATTAATGTGATATTGTCTTCTGCAGAGCAAATAAATATTGGAAAACCCGTCAGCTGAAGTCGTGTCTCTTCATACCCTTCCACATCTGTTACATAGGTGAAAAGGGATGTGCCGCAGAGCCCCTCAAAAACAACCATATAAAAGGGTGCGCAAAATTTCATCTTGTATTTGCAACTCAGAGAATTACAAAACAGGTAATGCATTCTGGAAAAAGCTGAATTTTTTTCTAGTTAAAAATGACATGAATGTCTTTAAATTTCAATTAATTTAAATTCTACTTCTTTACATTCAATTTCAATTCCATAACCTGTTGTACGCCTCAATTCAAATTCAATTCTGAATGGTGCAAAACGATGGTGTATAGAGAGAGACATGCTTAAATATCCTAAAAATCAGCTTACAGCAAGTTCTTCAGATATTTGACATGATTATGAATATATGAATCTGATGCATGTGTAAAACAGAAGTCCATTTCTGTTATCTGTGGTATGTCGTGTAGTGATTTTGAGAGCTTGAGTTACATGAAGTTCAGCAGCTGGCATACTATCGGCAGCAGTGAGTAGCAGCCCTGTCATGACCCCGGTTTAGGCCTGTCATGCTGCTAAATCAGACCTCAGATTAGCTCCCCGCCTCTGAAATGACAGCTGTACCGGATACAGATCCATTACGCGGGAATGAAGGTATGGAAGCTTCAGAGAGACGAGTGATAGTGGAAACAGTGAACTGTGCCAATAGGAAGAGTTTGATCCTAAGCAAGATACTGGAGACACTATCAACACACACTGTGTGCTTAATATAGCAACTGACATGTGCAAGACATACCTCTCTCTCACTGCTCAAATATCACAGGCCTGTTACTCTGAGGGGCTTTAGGGTGGGTGTGCACCGACATCGCATTCTGTTCTT
Organism: Rhinichthys klamathensis goyatoka; assembly: GCF_029890125.1. Classification (NCBI taxonomy): domain Eukaryota; kingdom Metazoa; phylum Chordata; class Actinopteri; order Cypriniformes; family Leuciscidae; genus Rhinichthys; species Rhinichthys klamathensis. The sequence continues at coordinate 292,170 of NW_026607111.1, read as the reverse complement.
CAGCTTGTACTCTTTCATTTCCCGCTCCTCTCTCTCTTTCTCTCTTCATCCCCCTCTTTAACCTGTCCTCCTGTCTCCCCCTCCAGTCTCTGTCCTTGGCAGAGCAGTGTGTGGTAATCCTATTACTCTTGTGCGAAAACCAGCTGAGAGAAAGAGAGGGAGATGGAGAGAGGGTGAGTGGGAGAGAGGGATTGTCAGTTCTGTTATAGTGGTGAGAAGACAAAAAGCGCTTTAAACTATGGAACATGACCCTAAAGACCGAGGGAAGAATACAGAGAAGAGAGAGGAGGGGCACTAAAGGGAGATGATGAGATTCCTGACAGTTGGAGCGCCAAACTTGAAAATAAACATGTTCTTTGATGACAAAGAGCCCATTGACATGCTCTCTCGTCCTTTCAATCTCACACGGACACACAGATATAGAGAAACGCAAGCAGATAGGCTAAAACATCTAAAACAGTTTAGTTTTTCTTGTAAATTTTCAAATTGTAATTCTTCATCTGTGATCATCAGTACACATAAGTCTCCAGCAGAAATGCCTTCTTTTCTAATAACATTCAGGACAAAATAAATAAAATATTCTGGCCATATGGCAACAGTTATGTTGTCTGGTTGACTTATTTCTGTTTATATACAATTCTTATATCATTTTATTTGGTCATTTTTGGTTCAGCATATTTACTATGAAATGGCAGCATGTGAGAATAAGATTTTTTTTAATCCCATTTTCTACATTCGCCATTATGGAAAATTACTACTATGAAATTTAAATAAAATGCAAAAAAATATCGATTTTTTCAAGCAACAATGTCAAGTAAATATTGGATGTCCAATGTACTCGACATTTGCACTCACTGAGCAGCATTTTACAGCAAAATATTACACACATTGCATGGTGAAATAATCACAACGAGTCTAACATTAAAGGGGTGGTTATGATTTCACTTTTCTAACTTTAGTTAGTGTGTAATGTTGCTTGTTTGAGCATATACAACATCTGCAAAGTTACACTCAAAGTTCAAAGCAAACATCACGAACCCTAAAATTTACATAAACCCCACCCCCAATTTATAGATTATCAAGACAGAATATGCTAATCAATGACTAGAAGATAACTACACATAAGCTACATAAATGTACTAACCATTCAGAAATTGTGTCTACATGTTGTCACTTCTTCTTGAGTCTCTCCATGTTTATTTGAACATAAAAGGCTAAACGTTTGTGAAATTTTCAGTGTTTGTCTGTGTGAGGTAAACAAAGCTCTTGAAGCTCCGCCCTCTGTGCCGGAAGCAGCAGCTCATTTGCATTTAAAGGGACACACACAAAAACGGTGTGTTTTTGCTCACCCTTAATAAGTGACAATTTTAACATGCTATATAAAAATATTTGTGGGGTATTTTGAGCTAAAACTTCACGTACACACTCATCAGAGGGACATCAGAGATTTATTTTACATCTTGTGAAAAGGGCATTATACCACCCCTTTGATGTGTAAGCTGCTTCATAAAAAAACATTAAATACATGTCGTTTATCACTCATTTAATGACAATATTATGTTAAAAAAATGACTAATTATGGTATTAAACATATATTATTAATTATTTTAGTCAGATTTTACTTCATTTTTATTAATTTTTTATTATTAATTTCATTATTAATATTTATATTATTCTTGATTAGTTAGGTCAAGATTTTATATGCAGTAGACACAGGAAATGTGTTGTTCTTGTTTTTATTATGCAACATTGATTAAAAAAATTATATTTAATATTTGATGTGATGTCCAGTATACTTAAATAGAATTTGACATTTGTTCTTCCCACATAAAAACAAAACAAAACAGAATTAAAATTATTTGAAATATTTGCTATATGCAGCAATTACATTTTTCATAATTAAACATTACTTGTTTTGTAAAGTTTTCTATTTCGTGAATTGAATTCTACCAATCTAATTTTTAAAGCGTTGGCCTCTCCTTCCATCCCTTGTTTTTGAGGAATCACTTCACTCTCTCTTGCTCAGTCTAACAGATATATCACATTTGTGTGCTTCACTCCACCAGGAGGCCAAAAGATAAAGAGTAACAATGAGGCCCTCTTAAACAGAGTACTCTCTCTTTTACCTTGATAGTGCAAAAGCACTCATGGGTCTTATGAGTGTGCAATGCTATGTATATTTTTAAACACCCATCAGAGCTCTAATTTCTGAGAACAAGCGGTGTCACTCGGGACATGACTTAGTATTGTGAGAAAATATACCTTCATTAGCAGCAAAACAGAGGGAGGAAGAGCGGCTGAACGGTGCAAGGGTGTTGGAAAGCACTGTATCACTCCAGCATCTGTCTGTCACTCCGATTTTAAATGCTGATCATCTCATAAAGAACAACAGGGAAATTGAGCTGGGGGGGGGGGTCCCCATAATGCTGCAACTGCATGAGTCACATGAGAGAAAATCACAGCATTACATTAAACAATGAAATCACAGCATTACATTAAACAATGAAACAACACTGACAAGGCCATTTCACAGAACATGTGCCATATCTTGCATTATTTCGAATTTTAAACTTAATCTCACAATCACTAGTAATACTTTACAATAAGGTCCCATTAGTTATCATAAGTTAATACATTAACTAAAATTAACTAACAATTAGCAATTAATTTATTACAGTATTTATTCATATTATATATTCTTTGTTAATGTTAGTTAATAAAAAATACAATTGTTCATTGTTAGTTCATGTTAGCTCAGGTCAATCATTTTTATCCCTCTTTGATCACCAAAATGACATATTTAAACGTTTTTTTTTCCTTGAAAAAAAGTCTTCATGCCTTAAAATAACTTGAATGTAACTCTGCACTCTTTGCCTCATTTAGTATACGCGGTTCTATGAATATGCAAATTAGCCCCGCCTCCACTCACTGGCACCAGCTCAAAGATACACTCGTGATCACACATTGACATGATTGGTTACAAGGATTGAGACTGTCACTGTTTCACTGAGAAAATACTCAGCAATGGTGTTGACTTATGCATTTGGACATGGTTTGTCTTAAAGCATATTTAAAACACCACATAGACATATAAACAACATTCAAAGCTTGATTTTCACCACAGGGGGACTTTAACAAATATAACTTTTAATTTAAAAATGTATTAGTAAATGTAGAAATTACATTAAGATTAATAAATTCTTTAAAAATAATGTTTGCGCTGAGGCGGAAACGGCTTCCATAGTATAGCACAAATATACAATAGAGTTGGTGAATCCAAACTTTTGACTAGTGCTAAATGTTTCTCACTTCAGCTTTTTCCATGTTTGTGGAAGCCGGTAGACTTGGTGAAAGTGCAGTTGGTAATACCTGAACATAAACACAACTGCGGAGGTGAAGGCACATTGTGTGTCAACATAAACACATAACGTATGAGAACGAGAAGAGTAAGGAACCTTTCTGAGAAACGGATAACCTTGAGTTTATACTGTAACAGATTCGACACAAAGATTTAGGAGAGCGGAGGATGTGGAGGAAGAGAAGGTTGATGGTGCTAAATAATGGTGTGGATGGATAATACAAGTGAAGGAAACAGTACAAGGATGAATAGGATGTATTGTGCTTTGGCAGAGAGATAAGATTTTGTTTGTTTTTGTGTTTAACTTCCCTATTTTATTAATGATATGAGCATCCCTCCATCTTTTTTAAAACTCCCTTCAACTTGCAAATACTGTTGAAGACATTTCAGCAAACTCAGAAACAGAGATAGACAGGTGAAGAGAGAAGTAGAAGAGTGTGAGACAGAGGAAATGAAAAAAATATGAAGAAATTGTGTGTAAATACAATAGACTGTATTTATTGTCTCTGTGGCCAAAGGAAATTGCCCATCCCAGTAACTGCTCTTGTTTTCTTTCCTAGGGGAAAGAAAACAGGGGGTGTCTCGGACAGATGTGACAGCACTGGATATTTCCAAAACACACACACACACACACGGACTGCAGCAGCAGCAGAAACATTATGGAGCAGAGATGCTTATCTGAGGTACGTCTGTTTCCTGTGACCAGAAATGCCTGCTGACACTCTACAGCCTGACTAGCACAAATAACAACAAGAAGCACAATCATGAGAACCGCTAACACGCGTAACAGCTCATAGCACATAACAGCGGTTTCCTCTCAAAGGAAAGGGCAAATGATCAGGTTAAGGCTCATAAAACACAGGCCATCATGTCAGTCTTCTCTTTACCTTTCCATCACTAATTTGATGAATTGTAAAAAAAAAAAAAAAAAATGCAGCAGTGTGCTATTCTCACAAATATTTTATGTTAGCCTGGCTGATATGACAGTCATCTTGGATTTATAGTGACGCCTAGTGGAAAAAATGCAGATTCATGAGAAGCAACATTATTAAAGATTATTCACAATTAGCCATTATTAATGAATTCTGTTAAAAAAAAGTGTCTAATGATGGGGATTACTGCAATTAGGTGAGAAGAATATGGCTGGTCATCTGATATATATTTATATATATATATATATTTATATATTTTTTCTCAAAATGAAAAAAAAAAAACCCACGTTTTAAGGATGGATAATATTACGTGGGGCAACTTTAAATATATTTTGTGCCAACCCTCCTCAGTCCCTTGTTTTCTAGCAGTAGGATGTGCTAATCTAGAACAGGAGACATGCTACACTGCGCATGAGAGACACCACATTTACTCAAAAACTTTTCATGAGGGAGGGAAGGGGGTCCTTTTATGGTTCAGGTGCTTAGCTTTAAAACAGGATGTATATGCTTGAGCAGATGGATCACATTCAAATCATACAGGAAACAAACATACATACACACTTTCTCACACTGGCAGTGCCACTGCAATATTCTCATTCTCTCTCAGACTCATGCACGTGCCAGCAGAATTCAATGGATTGTGGTCAATAGGCCATGCAATTCTGTTTTACTTGTAATCTTCATCTAATCATTGGAAAGAAAATAGAGGAAGAAAATGAGGAAGGTCATGTTATGTGTTTCTGATTGAATATTTAAAGGGACAATTCTATCATTAATTACTCACCCTCATGTCATTTCAAACCCATAAGACTTTTGTTCATCTTTGGAACACACATTACGATATATTTAATGAAATCTGAGAGCTTTCTGTCCCTCCGTTGACAGCTATACGCAACTACCACTTTGACGCTTATAAAAGCTCATAAAGAGATCGTAAAACTAATCAATATGAATATGTCTCTTCATAAAATTTAGACTAAACCACTCAATTCATATGGATTAGTTTTACAAACTCTCTTTATGAACTTTTTGAAGCATCAAAGTGGTAGTTGCGTAGCTGTCAATGGAGGGACAGAAAGCTCTCAGATTTCATAAAATATTCATTTGTGTTCCGAAGATGAATGTAAGTTTTACGGGTTTGGAACAACTTGAGGGTGAGTAAATGATGACAAGTTTAATTTTTGGGTGAACTAACTCTTTAATACTTCTCATCTTCCCAGTTGCCTATACACTGAAAAAAAAATGATTTTTGCTGCTTGTTCAAATTGCTTAATTAAAATTAGCTTAAGCAACACAATTGCTTTACATTTTGTCCAAACTTAATTTGATTGTGTCCAATCTGCTTAAATATATACAATTTAAGTTTACTTAATCCATTTGTGTTGGATTACATGAATGATTTGTGTTGCATTAACTGAAACTGGGCGGTGCATGTTAATTCCCAGCATGCTTTGCATATGTCTGAATTACGAGAGAATAAATGTTGAAATGAAGTGTTATTTTATATTTTTTTGAGAAAATGAGAAAAAGTTAGTGTGTAATTGTGTTTAATGTTCAATTACATTGGAATTATTAGAACCATTTAAATTACATTTACCATTGGTTACCATTGTGGAGAAGAGTGGAGCATTTGGTTAGGCTGTGGACCGATTCAACTGTGATTATAGCAACTGCTGTTGCTGAAGGTGCATGTACACCTTAGCATTTAGGATGCTAATAAGTACTATAGGTAGCTAAATGCTTGCTATTTACTAGAAAGTGAGTTGTGTGATGCTAAAATACATTAAATCTTCATTGGATAAATGAATATGAATTTGAATACCGGAATTACCCAATCAGGGAGCATTTTAAAATTCACTTTGAAACAACTTAATTGGTTAACTTAAAATGACTTAATTCCATGATGTTGAAGTTACATGAATAAATTATGTTTGTGTAACTTAATTGGTTTATGTGGGACCGATGTACACTATCAAATCATGTAAATCCAACACACTTTTTTTTTCAGTGTAGATGCCATTCCTGGGAGCCATGGATGAAATGTAGTTTCATGAAATTATTCTGAAAATATGTATGGCTCGTTCTTTACCTGTATCTATTAAACTCTTATCTATATATATGTTATAATATATATATTTTTTATTAATGTAAATTTAAACAGAAAATGACTTGAATACACTTCTATAAATACATATTTTCAGTCTCTGAATTAAATAAAAAAACTTTTCTTTTTGTGTGTGTGTGTGTGTGGAGCAATTTTGTTTGAAAAAACGATTAAAAAACTCTTTATGCGGCAAATCAAAGTAAGTGTGGAGACTCCCGAGAAAAGGATCCCTTATGACTGTGTCGAGATCTTTTAAAAATAAACTATCATCACTGATTTTAGAAAAATTTGTATTCAGGTCAAATGTAGAAATAACCCTATCATAAAACGTCTTGATTCACGTCAAAATGAATGATCATGAAATTATGTATATATATATATATATATATATATATATATATATATATATATATACCATTACACGTATAAAACGTTTCCATAATACATCTGTTGATACATAATTTTTGACATTTTGTTTTGATAGAACATGTTTGAGTGGCCCTTAGAGTTCAGTCTTTGATCTTGCGGGATAAATTCCGGAAATCATTATTGCACTATTACCTCTCGATGGGGGTAGACAATTATCATTAAATGAAAGAGTAAGAGGGCTAATTAACTCGAAAAACACTTGTTGCTGACGTTCACTGGGACGATGACGCTGAATTTCAAGTTCTCTGCAGCTCGTAGGACGCGGATGTGATGTCATCACGGACAGTGGCTATGGCGGTCTCCATAACGACGCCTCGTGCTGCAGTGACGCCAGCCCCGCTCGTGGTGAGGGGGCGTGACTCAGCCAATGCCCGGGCACCCCTCCCGCCCCATTCCCCTCCTTCCCCCGACCGTGTGGGCGGCCCCGTGCGGCAGCAGCGAGCGAAACACGACACCCGAGAGAGGGAGGAGAGAGAGAGAGAGAGAGAGAGAGAGAGAGAGATGGGGGGGAGGAGACAGCGAGTAGTTTCAGTGGAGGAAGGAAAAAAAGTCGGTGTGAAAGAGAGAATGGGAAACTGACTGATATACTGCGAATGGCGAGCCTCGGGAGAGCAGATGACAAACTAACACAAGGATAAAATGTTGCGAAAATCATCAACTGGGCACAAGAGCGCGCATATGTAACAGAGAGACACTGAGTGCTGCTTTTCTGCCGTGTTGGGATTGTATCGATCGCTCCCGGGACAGACGGGAAAGCGCTGTTTCGGAACTCAGTTGCACCCCGTCCCGTCGCGCCAGTGGAAGTACTGAGCCGCTTTCCAAACTCAGCGCTGTCGTTCGGGGGGTTTGGAGGAATCGTGTAAAGAGGGCAGATATAGTAGGACGGGAGCAACAAGAGTGCTGAACATTGGACAAAAGTTTGGCCTTTTGGAGACGGGGGAGCGGGAGAGGCCGAGTCTCGCCACCGCTGAACTGACAACTTAACCCAGCTTGCTGTGTGTTAGGGGCAGATAACTTTCACCATGAAAACCCCGGGGGACTCGGGTAAGTTACCAGGCATTCATTAGTGCTGCCACAACTTCTTTGACTTGTGAGTTTGTTGAGCCAGTGCATCAAAAGTACGGATTTTACATCAGCCTTATGTATCATTAAGTGTCAAAACTGATAGTAAACTGACAACTGACTTTACTTACAACTTACTTCTTTTTTTTCTTCTTTTTTTAGAAAAGTTGACTGTTTTTCCAGGGCTTATTACTCTGACATACCAACTGATTTAATACTGATTTCTATTTTTACATTATCAGGTTCATCTAATATATTTGTAACTCGTGAGCTTGAAAGGCAGTTTTCACTTATAATTAATAATGCGGTTAATTGTCCATTCATTTAAATAACCTAAAGTATACTCTAGCCTACTCTAGATAATTAGTCGAGCTCAGCGTGTCCATTCTAGTAGTTCTAATGTTAACAAGTCCTCAAGTTTGCGGTTTTACTTTAAATAGTTACATTCAAACCTAATGAACGCTTCATTAGCCTACTGTTTCTTTCAGTCCTGTCAGCGCAAAACGCACTAAACCTGTTGAATGGCTACTACCGGTACTTTAAAACAGCAGCTTGTACTTTTGTCGTTCGTTGAAATATGTCGAAATCGATGTTGTGAATCCCCCACAAAATGTTAAAGAGTTTTCTCCCCTAAAATGTTCCTCCGTGCACTCTGCGCGTGCCAGCTGTGTGCAGCTCAAGCGCGAGCTTTGAACCAGTAGCATGGCACATTCAAAATGGAAGCCCCGCTTTTCCACCAGGGTATTTAATAAAAGTTTTCACTACTTGGTTTACGACTAGACCACTTTACAGTCGGCCCTGCTTCTAGGCAGGCCTTAAAGCTTGTAAATTGCAGCGAAGCCTAATAATACAGAGCTGCGCACTAATTTCCCTTTAGGTGTTGTATCGCCTACTTTTATGATGAATGCTTTCCAGTAGTTTGAATTCACTTTAATCACTGTTAGCATACTTGCCGTAAGTATTCATTTTTTAACATGTATCCACTTGTCCAGTATGTACTTGTGAAGTTGTTACTGTCCCGCCAACTACAGGAAGTTTCAGTAGCCGTGTTCAGGAGGCCTATTGTGGCATGTTTGGGAATCCATGTTGAGACACTCACACTCTCCCCTTCTCTCTCTCTCTCTCTCTCTCTCTCTCTCTCTCTCTCTCAATCACAACAAATTCTCTCACATCACGATTTTCTCAGCGGTTGTACCCCGCCACCCACGTTGCTCTAAGTTTAACGGATTTTAACTATTACATTCCATCAACACTCGAGCGCGCGACGTCATAAACAAAAGTGTGCGCGCGAGATGCGTTGTAGACTGGGCTTTATGAAGTTCATCGTGCTCTGTGTGAAGTCTGAGCAGCACGTCATGGTCACTTTCACTTTTATAAACCCTGCCCTCCCCTCCCCTCCCTTATAAGTTAAGCTTGTGTTTTTTCCCTCGACCCCAAATTTTTGTATTATGCAGTGCTGTAAATTGCAATTACTTTTGTGTATAATCTTTTAATTTAGTGAATGACGGTGATATCATGGCAAAATACAAATTATTATATCTCAAATCCCTTTAGTCTAGTGCCAAACTTGCATTTTCAGAAACTGAAAGCCAGGTTTAGCCTAGCTAAAGCAATTTCTTTAATAATATTAATAAATAATAATACTTATAGTCCTAAGACTGCTCACTTGGTTGCCTGTGTGTGCATTTAAACTCACTATAGTGCTAGTCATTTTAAATAGCCATGTAAATAGTGCTGATTAGCCCAGAATGTGTCCCACAAACCTGCAAGGATCATTCCTTCAAATTCATTTCAACGTAATTTTTTGGGAAGGGCCTGAAAGAAACATATTACCTCATAATTTCTATATGTGCTCTGATGCCAATGTCAACACATGAAAACCACATTTCACTTTCAGCTGTGATTCGTTTAGACAACATCGTCCAAACTTGGAGTGGAGTGCCCTATATGGAGTACATTTTTAATTAAGCAAGGTGTGTAAAGTCAAAATTTTATGAAGGTTTAACGGTGACCTCTTGACCTTCTCTAATAGACCTAAATCGTGTCACACATCTTAAATCCACAGACGATGCGAATTTGTATGTTGACTTTATGAATTTGAACGTCAGTAATTAAATGCAGAGACTGGATGCAATGTTGCTTTAAGTCAGGTGGCAATAACTACTACAAGCACCTTGTGGTTTTATCAGTCTACGGCTGTGCAGGCCACATTCTGACCTCGATAGTTACGAGGTGAACTCAGCTGCTGAGTATGCAAGAGAGCGAACGAGCAAGTGAGTGAGACGAAGATACAGTACTGAGTATAGGATGTGGTTTCCAAGTGCTTCATTCTCTATCAGATTTTAGTATCTTTTCAGTCTGTGTTCTTACCTGCAAACACCCACAGCGGTATAAATTCGTATTGCATTTCGTTGAGAGAGCATTTTCTCTGAAAGCCGTGGTTTGTTATGAGAACAGGAGGTGATGGCAGCGTCAGTATGGTGTGCATCCTGATAAAAGTCATGTGTGTGTCTGTCAGTCCTTAACACTGACACTATCGAAAGCATCAAAAAAGCTCTCGCCACATGAATCACATTAGATATGAGACACTGCTCTTATCACTTCCTCACTCTCTGACTGCCACTTTGCATGAATTCAGAGAATGATGCGCACCTCTTCAGACTTTTTTTCTTTTCCGGGTGGTGTGTGTCTGCACAAACAGGCATTAGCTGACCCTGGCTGATCTCATTTTCTCTGTAACATCTGAAAGTGTCTGTGGTTCAACTATGGTCTACCCATCAGGCCTCAGTGTGTATTTAGTACGGCATTATCCTGAATAGACTAACTCTGTAATTTGTGCGCTGTCTCATGAGATTGTCGCTAGTGAAGAGTCAGTGGTTAAGATTGCAGCTTTAATATGTAATATTGCCTTATTTCTCATAGAGATAAGTTTTACCCATCAGTGTCAGAAATGTATTCAATATTATTATTTTTCATCTTTGAGGTCATATACACTGTCTGTGGCATCCTTAAATTAAGTTTACTTTAATCAATTAATTAAAATACATGTTCAGTCTGAATAATTAAACAAGCTATTAACCATAAAATAAATTAATATCATCTATTTGATATCAACTATTTTATGTGATTAATCTAGCTAATCAGTGCTAGAATAAAATATTAAGAACTATATCAGCAGATTGTCTGCCCAATCTCGAGTGTGATAATAAACAAGAAGATAATACATTTAGACAATATTGCCAATGCCAGTTTTGTCTAACAGTAGTGGTGTTTAATTTTTGTATGAATCAATGTTTAAGCAAATCAGTTGACTGAATGATTCAATGACGTCCTCATAAACACAGTCCCTTGTTTTGTTCCTGGGTCAATCAGTGTTGTTGAATGAATCGGTTGAGTGAATAATTCAAATACTCCGTCCATCGTAAAGAACTCCGCTCGCCCAATCATATTCTAATTCTAATGTTGCATAAATAAAATCAGGCTATATCAAAACTAGTGTCCGACCGATATTGGTTTTTTGATGGCCGATGCCGATATCTTAGAGAGCAGTGTGGCCAATATAAAGCCTATACATAATTTATATTTATTTTAATTAATATTTAATAAATTGTAAATAAATATGAAATACATTTTTAAAATAAATCATTAAAATAATGCTGCATGTTTGCTAAATATTGACGGTAAATGAGAAAGTATTATAGCCTATTGTTTGCCTGTTACTAATAATATAAAAGCAAACGCTATATTTTTTTCGCATACCGTTTACTTTCTTTGTTTAACAGTTTTACCTAATAACATATTAGATATGACTGTTAAACAGAGACTATAAAGTTTAAACTAATGAAGACGGATAATGTGAGCACTGTGTGATCAGACGCTGCCGTTCTCAGGCAATCTCAGCGCCACCCGTCAAAATAAAAGTCCCGCTTCTAACACATCGGCCAATTAGAAAAACGTATCGGCCAATGCCAATATTTAAAAAAAAAAAGGGCTGTGGCGATATATCGGTCGACCACTAATCAAAACTAATCACATTTTGACCTGATCTGACCTAAACTGACCTAGTTAATATCAAATCCTGGCTCAGTTTGTGTTTTGCTTATGTTTTTGTGAGTGTGTCATTGTCATGCTCACTGTTAGCCGGTTTTCTTGTAGTTGTAATAGATTGTTAATTTGGAATAATTAGCAGCCTTTTATCGCTCGTTCACATTGTCACACAGGAGACCATGTGCTCTATTTTAGTCAGTGTTATGCAGCCGCCTCAGTCTTTCAGGTCTCTCTGGAACCAGTTCAACATCAGCAGGCACCTCTCTGTGTTTACATGCTTATGTATCCTGTTCGGCAGCATGTGCTTGTGTTTGTTCGAGACAATCAGCAAGCCAGCGTGTTTTGTATTTTCCGCACTGCCTGGTTTCCCATCAGGCCCATCAAACGGTTGCTCCGTCATGCTATTTCTCTGTACACAAATGGAACGCCTGTAAATGTCACACACATTGGCAGGATTTTTCATTGACATTGATGTGTGAGACTGTATTAAACACTGCAGCGATACAGTTTGTACTTTTTTATTCTTACACTGCTCGCCTTGGGACAACTTGTACCTCGATTTGGGAGCATTGGGAATAAATGTTTCACTGGAAGTGTACGGATGGTGTATTTCTAGGGATGAACGAGGTCCTTAGGGGTTGAATAGTATTTTGTTTGTTTTTACCCCTGGAGAACAATAATGGTGTGTCCACCATCAGGGGAGCACAGTGGTTTGTGTGTGTTTGCCATGTCAGTGGGTTACGGGGGCAGCGTAGAATACGAGCGAGAGCGTCCATGTGTTGGAGTCATTTATGGACTGACAGCAGCACAGAGGCCCCTGTGTATGATCGGGGGGAGGGGGGAACGTGTGAGTGTGTGTGATATGACCCTGACCTCATGACCTTTCATAGCTGCACCCCTTAACCCTGCATTCCACAACACGCCCCTGCCCCCGTTGGTCACATGCCACGCAGCCAATGGCATGAGGGCCTGATTCCATCTCCTCAACCGCATATGATACTCAAGAGTAGCGCATGAACCACGTCAGCCTGGTTTCATTTCCTTATCTAATTTCCTAAATTCTTCTGTGTAATTCCCCATTTCTTCAAATCAGAAGTACTACAGATTTACAATATTTGATTAAGGTTCCGGTTCGCTTTAGTTAGTGAGGTCAAATGTCATCGCTCTCACTTTCCTTCCCTTCTGTTCTGTTCTTCCCCTACGAGCATCTGGAGAATGTTAATCATACCAAGGCAAATGTGAGTTTGGTGCATTCTCTCTTTGTACCCAGTTTTCTAGAACAAAAGATCAAGTTGATGATTGAAGTGTTGTGCAGAAAGAATAGTTTAACCGATGCTCTATTATGTGGTTGGATATTTGCATGTCTTTCACAATAGCATACCTCACATATCCGAAGAGCCTTCAGTAGGATGTTCATTAACATGACAAACCACTGAAGATGCTCTCAGAGGCCTATATGAAAGCTTGTAAATCTGTCAGGGTTAGGCTTATTTTTGGGTTTATTCTCATCAGTGCCTTTTGGTTTCCATTCAAGCACAAACCAATTGATCATTGTAAGGATAATTTTGTCGATTTTCAAACAGGGTTGTATTGTTACTATGTCATGTATCCCTGCACACAGACAGTCGGATCGAGCCCAGTGCATTATGGATGTTGAAGTATCGCTATCTTTTTAGCGAATGCCGCAGCCCTTTCCCCGGTTTTCTCTAGACATATATAGCACTAATAAAAAAAAATTAAACAAAAATCACCCTTTTACTGCATAGTGAGGCAAGTTTTATGAAAGTGGTGAATCACTCACAGTAAAAATGAATATGAGAAAAATACACATAATATTGTAGGATTATCATACTTTAAACAAATGTGTATGGTCTTTTTTATGTACCTTAACTTTTTATTTTTTCATGGGTTTTCTAGTCTGGCCTCTTAAACAGTTATGATGGCTGATCACATATTCTGTATAATAAAATAAAGCCATTGACTATTTGTAGCAAACCATACTTAAAGAAATAGTTTTTGTCCATCTTCTCTCATAAATGTTTAAGAAAAAAATTAAGGTAATTTTTTTTTAAATATCACAACAAATGATTTTACATTATATCACTATCAATGCTGATGATACTGAATTATTGTTAATTGTTTATGCCATCCCATGGCATTTAAACATGTGTCTTTATTGATACATTTAGTAAAACCCTGGTTCACTAGCTTAAAACAAAGTAACTGCACTTGGTTTAGAACATACTCTAAACCAAGTGCAGTTACTTTGATTTAAGCTAGTGAACACGACACCGGTTTCAACTGAAAAGGAAAACTTTAAGCGTTTCGGCCGTTTATTTACTCGACAACAGCGGTTTGGGGGCCTGCAAATGCAAGCTTTTTGAAAACGGGTTTCAAAGTGCAATCCACGCATGCGTATTACGTGTTCGCGGGGTGTTTCTTGACAAAGTGACATCGCCAACTACTGACTTGGCATGCAAAACACAGCCTTTTTAGTCATTTCGCAGATCTGTGTGAACGGGCATTATTTTGGCAAGTTTTTTTTTAGTACATACTACATCGTTGTCGTGAAAACATACCCTTAGTCCTGTCACTTTACCTTTCTTTATTTAATTTCTCAGTTGAACTAATCTAAAAAAATCTGCTTCAACATCTAAACGCTTACTAGCAATCACTTCTTTGGCTGCACTTCCGGGATCAACATAAAAAGATTCCCAAGACTGCACAGAATAATAGCTAGCCTGAGTAATACAATTCATTCAAAAATCAGGATAAAATACTTTTTAATGAATGATTTTTTATGAAATTCTGTGTTTGTGAATGTTAATGTGTGCGTTTTATTGAAAAACTAAAGGTTAAGCGACCTTTTCTGCTGATTTTAAACACCTCTTTCCGACCACTGTTTACACTTCAATACTGCAGCTTTCCATTACACTTTCAGAGAAAACCTCCATTAGCCTTTTATTAGACTTGCACATAATTGCACTGTGCAAAGAGATTTTGGACATCTGTTTCCACTCATTTAGGACGCTGCAGAAGAGACTCTTTCCTGTACACTACATATATAGTGAGCCATGTTCATTGATTTTAAATAATGGACAAAGTGTTGATATTGATGGACGTGCCATTGACAACCGATAATGGGGCAATCTTCTCATGGTTGAGCAAACACTCACTCTTGTTAACGCTGACACACATGCTCTCACACTGGTTTGTTTTGCAGAAAAAACGTGGACCTCCCACATTCCTGCTCAAAGCTTAAATCACTGCAGCCTGTGTGGCATTACTCATTCCAGGAAAAGCATTCTGCCAAACACACACACTCATTTACTCAAGCACTAACTCTCACACATCGAATCACATTCTTGGAAAAGCTCGCTTCTTTAGGCATTTCTGAACACGGATGCTTCAGACCTTGTTTTGAACACAGATAGCGTTCTACAGATGCGGCTCACACACACACACACACACACACACACACACACACACACACACACACACACACACACACACACACACACACACACACGTTTAACTTTTAGGTCATGTCAGTCTTTTAACATGATTTGAAATCTTTTTCTCAGTAAGATTAAAGCTTCAACTGTGTTTTGGACTGTGTTTCCCTCTGTCACATTGTAGTTGTTTTCCCCGAGACGTTTTGTGCTGCTCATTAGCGGTAAGCTCCTGTTGGATTGTGTGTTTTGGGTCCAGACTGTCATCAGGAGCTTCTGTGCTTCAACCTGATGAAATTCAGCCTGCTGTGGAAGAATGTTGCTCTGTGTATGTGTGTGTGTGTGTGTGTTGGGAGAGAGAAATGTAATACAGGTAGTTTACAGAGGCTGCATTGTCATGAGCATGACTCAGTGCAACACCTGCATTGTGCGTATGTGTGTTTTTCTGAGTGCAGCGTCCAGTGACGTTGAGATGTTAACTGATGTTAAGTGCTGATCATAAGCTCTTCAGATAAGATTAGGTGTGTTTTGCTCACAATACACTCTATATATGTGAGACGGTTTCCTTTTTCTTTGTTATCCACCTTTGATTCACTCCCCGTGAATCCCTGGGTGACTGTTAAAACGTGTCGGTTTTTGTTGTTGTGCTGCTACAAGGTGTGAGTAGGTCAGGTTTTGCCTACATTGTGTGGCTCAGATGCCCCTTTTTAAGGATACCGATAGTTAAATTGTAAAAATAGGTTTATAAAAATAAAGAAAGAAAAAGTATTTGGTTTAGTATTATATATTTTAATGATTTTAATAGTATAAATAAAAACTATAATACATATTATTAACTCATAATGAAATCAATGAATGTCAATAGAAAGTCTTCACAGTGATAGAAAAACAAAGAAAAAATGTAAGACATTTTTTTTCTTTTTTAAAGTAAGCTAAATAATGTTTTTTTTTTTTTTTTACATTTTAGAACTGTGAAAAGTTTTCTTTTAGCAGTAGCAATAGGGCTAGTTTGTAGTGATTAGCTTAATATGAAAACAATAGATTTTCTGTGGTATGACCTCATTTAGCTAGTTAGGTAAATGTAACAGTGTATTGAGTTTGTGATAATGCTATTCAAATTCAAATAATAATGAAAGTCAGCGCGCACACACTTTTATTCATTATATACACATTACACTCACACTAAACCTGTATGTGTTTGTGTGGTCAGTCAACTGCCGGGAATTCAAATGCTGTCTGGCGCCACTTTAACACCCCACCCCACCCCCTCTCCTCCGTACCCCGTTCTCTCTCTCTCTCTCTCTCTCTCTCTCTCTCTCTCTCTCTCTCTCTCTCTCTCTCTCTCTCTCTCTCTCTCTCTCTCTCTCTCTCTCTCTGTTTCTGTTCTTCTTTTCATGTGTTTAGACCTGTTCAAGAGCTTACTGGAGTTTTTTTTTAAAAACTTTGAACCAGTTTGTCACTGGCATTTACGGCACTCACTTTCTAATTCATCGGTTAGGGTGTGTATGTGTTTAGTCAAGGGATGGTCTGTGTGTGTGCGTGTAACGTATTGGATATGAGCAGGCGAGTGTGTGCATGTGCACCTGTGCACTAAGTACTGATAATCATATGAAGGCCTGGATGGAAGACAGGTGGAAAAGGTTTTCAGAGCTGCGAGCAGAGGATGTCCTATACCCTCGCATAGGGCTGGGCGATATGGAAAAATGTTTTATCACGATATGTTTTTCCATATTGATCGATCTCGATTCTTATCACGATATGTAGTTTTTGCAGATGTTGCCAGTGTAAGGGATATCCTGAAGCTTGAAGAAATAAGAGATTCACTGAAACTTTCGAATTAAATTTAATAACATAAAAAAAATAAACAATATACCTTCCAATGATGAGGTCTTCATGCAGACCAAGGATTCACATTACCAGGGTTCATACACATTTTAACCAATACTTTTCCATGACTTTTTCGACACATTTCCATATGTATTCCTGAAAATGTCATTATAAGACTAAAAAAGTGTTAAAGTTTACCCTCAGAGGTTTAACACGCACAGCCACAACTGCCTGGTGCTTGGCGCCTTTAACATGGCTAGCTAGCGCTGATTCTCCCATATTAGACAGGGCTCGACATTAACCCTTTTCATGTGCTTGTCCGGATTTTTTGTGTGTGTTAATTTATTCTGAAGCAATATTCTCATCAGTGTTCAATCAGCTTTGATATTTAAATCGGCATATTGTAATATCTGCACCTTTAAAGGGCATCCCCTCCCCCAATATTATTAAATGTATGCTTCATCTTTCATTTTAAAATTCCTAAATTTGATCAATAAATTCAATTATTTAGAATAATAAGACACTATGGCTGTTACCCTATATAGGGCTGATCAAATTAAATAATTTACACTTACAAATTACAATTTGCATAAAATAACGCTATGAAATTGATTTAAATATACATATAAGAAACGTTGGAAAGAATGATACTACTTATAAACATAACACTAAACCGCCAGTAGGTGGTGGCAGGCGACCGTCTTAATGAGTGAGTCACTGATTCATTCATTCAAACGATTCGTTCAAACGGTTGATTCATTCAAGAATGAGACAGATGTTTATGAATGGGTCATTGAATCTTTGACTCAACCGATTCGTTCAAAATGCTGAATCATTCAGTAATGAAAACAGTGAGTGTTCTTCTGAGATGTGTCGTGGTTCTGCTGTGATTTTTGTTTAGAACTATTTTCGCTGCTGAAACAGAACAGCCAATATTGCATCTAAAATGTGACTTAATTGTAACTGTTTATTGAACTGTTGTAGGAAATCAATGTCACATTTTCAATCATGATGGTATTCAGGAAAAATAATTGAGGCTGCTTAACATATGTTAAAAATATAAAAACTCCACATTTAGATGTTTTATTGGAAGTATGTTGTTAACAGTGTTTGTGTGTATGTGTGTAAGTTAGATTTCTCTTCGAGAGGCTGCGCGAGCGTAAACAGCGCAACTTTACCGTCAGTAATACATTTATTATCCACAATCGATCGCAACTTACAATAAATGTAATAAAATCAGAATCATTCTCTCGGTTTAGTGATTCCCTGGTTATTTTTGTTTGTTATTGATGTCCTAATCAGGCTGTCCGGTCGGGCAAGTTAAATTATCTTTTACTTGTCCCTAGTTAAAAAAATCCACTTGTCTCCCGGTAAAGCGTTAATGTCGAGCCCTGTTAGAGATGTCAATTATCTAACATAGTCGACATCTCGCTTTTATTATTGTTCCTGGTCGTTTTTGCCATATCCAAACCACGTCCACACAATTGACGTCGTGTTACCTTTTTTTTCAACAATGTATTCGGTCTCGAATGATGTAGAGATGTCGCCTTCACGTTCGGCATTATTTTCGCTGTCCTCAACTTCAGTTTCGCTCATTTTTTCTCCTTTTTCCAAAAATGTCTCCCTCTCTCTGTCTCCTGTTTACTGTAGCCACGGCTGCTCGCTGAGAAGTGGGCGTGTCCTACCGGCATACGGCAGACTCTGATACTGTTGTTGTTGCGCTTACTTTTTCATGTGATATCGAATAATATGTCCCAAGCATATTATCGAAATCGTTCAAAATTTTATCGCGATACCTTATCGAGATCGAATTATCGCCCAGCCCTACCCTCGCATGCCGCCCGCTTGTTGTGTAGAGTGTTTGAGTTGTAATATTCTGTTGCACGTTCATGAAAGGCCGACTGGATTTCAACCAAACAAGCCTTCTGTATGATTATATTTAATGACATAACTGTGCAGATACAAGTTGCTATTTGGTCTGAATGTGAATGTTCAGTTAGTTTTTAAAATGTTTTGAAGCTGAAGTGTGTAATTTGCATTACTACACCGAATAGTGAATAGCAAAAATAGTTACATTAATATTTTAATATTTTTTCAATTTTAAATATTTAGGCACAGATAACATCATTAGCTTAGTATTAAACAATGTGTTCATACTTAAGCTATACTTTGGGGTTAAAATTGCAAAAAAAAAGTTGTCATTCAGTTTATTTTCTATGTTTAAATAATAATAATAATAAAAAATCTAATCTGAAATATTCCAAAGGTTCAGTTTTTTTTTTAAGATGTGGTGTGCAATTTATGCATCACAGGACAAAATGGAATGGCAAAGACAATTTTATTAATATTTAATGATTTTATTAAAAAACATTTAGACTGAAAATAATTCTTTTAAATAATTTTTTGACTAATTTTTTCACCACTTCACCAAATGAAATAGAAAATATAATGATTGTTTCCAAACAGTTTTCTCAAACATTCCTTCATCTATCTGGTTGAAAAGACAGATAGTCCCAATAGAAAATATAATGATTGTTACCAGATAGTTTTCTCAAACATTCCTTCATCTATCTGGTCGAAAAGACAGATAGTCCTTATAGAAAATATAATGATTGTTACCAGATAGTTTTCTCAAACATTCCTTCATCTATCTTGTCGAAAAGACAGATAGTCCTTATAGAAAATATAATGATTGTTTCCAAACAGTTTTCTTTTAGCCCTAAAGACAGAAAGTGTCCCGCCCCCATGCTCACGCTATTGCTTGAGGCACCATTATTACGTTGGGCATTCACAGATTCACAGTCTTTTCAAGGAAATATTTCGAGTATTTTAACATTGAAAAAATGACACTCTTCAGGTTTAAAGTGCCATTTGACTTTCAGTGCACACCTCTGACACTTCCACAGTCAGAAGAGATGATATTGGTGCTTGGCATGTACTCTGTGTGTGTGTTCAAATGAGTTTTGTGTTTCATAGTGAGCTATGAAAGAATAGTATGTGTGTGTGTGTGTGTGTGTGTTTTGGTGCGACTGAAAACCTTTTAAACCATCGATTACACCTCCATCTCTCCACTCCTCTTACACACACACACACATAACCTCTCTGTCACTAATCCATGCTGGAATACCCCAGTGGCATCTCATCTTCCATTACTCTCTCTTTCTCTGTCTTTTCCCTCCATCCCTCTCCTGTTTTTGGGCCGGGTGTGGGTTGCACATGCTTGTGAGTATTTGAGTGCCTTTTCGGGCCAGGTGGACTTTGTGCTGTGTCATCATCTCCAACTACAGGCTGTAGCATTCAGAAAAAACTCTGTAAATTCCCACATCTCCATTTCTGCGCTGGATGATGCGTATGCAAGAAAACAAACCATTCAAGCTCTTATCGGCCTTCTGCTCTCTCTTTAAACGTATATATGGATGCGTAATGTCTTGTGTTGTTGAATAATGCATATCCGACTGGTCTGAGAGCTGCTGTTTTTAGGCGACTCTCTGCATCAAATGTTAATGGCATGTTGGCCCGTCACACACGCGTGTCTTTGCTGGAAAGAAGTCAGGCGTCCATTAGCTCTATTATTAGTCTGTTCATTCATTGTTATATTCTCTCGGTTTCTTTCTGTGGCCAGTCTTTTAAAACATCACACGTCCTTGTTTGCCCTCTCAAATGCTTATTTCTGTGGCTTTGGGTGATATTCTGGGCTGTAGCTAGATGACATCAGCTTCAAGCTTCTTGTGTGTGTTTGTGATCTCTGGCCAAAGTGCTTGCCTCATAATTGTTTTAACTGTACCATATTTAGCCTCAGACATGGTTTGGCTGATTATGCAATGCTCACACTCACATGTAGGCCAGGTTTTAAGGGACGCGCTCAGTTTATTCTCTCTCTAAAGCAGTGTAAGGCAGTGCAGGGCAGCTCAGGGCTTGCCTGCATAACAGTGTGTGTTTGTTGTTTTAGGGGATTAGGGTTTATAACGGACCCGGGCAGAGACCGTGAGGCCCTCGGCACAGCAGCCATAGCATGGCTTTTAACTTTAGCTTTCAGTCTGTCACAGGAACGGCTGCCCTGCCTCACACTGTTTTAAAACTTAGTGGCATAGTGTTTTGCATCTCTTCTCAAATTTAATAAGCAGATACAGTTCTTAGTAAGCCATTGCTCTGGTTCAACGTAGCATGTAGAGGTATTCATTTTATAAATATCTTTACATTTTTTGGGGGGGATGGGGGGGGTTTGCACCACATGACATTACACTCTGAACTAATTTTATCTTGTCATTAAAAAAAATCTGAAATTTTAACTGCTTTACTGCTGTTCTATGAAATAAAAATGAAAGATAAAGCCAAAC
The DNA here is from genome assembly GCF_029890125.1 of Rhinichthys klamathensis goyatoka. Classification (NCBI taxonomy): domain Eukaryota; kingdom Metazoa; phylum Chordata; class Actinopteri; order Cypriniformes; family Leuciscidae; genus Rhinichthys; species Rhinichthys klamathensis. Next base: position 270,622 of record NW_026607111.1, on the reverse strand, counting down.
TATGAATTGCAATAATACTGTGTTTTAGTATAATTTAATAGATCTGAACAAAAACTCAGCATCATGTCATGTACTGACAGACAGGTTATAGTGTATCTATCTATTTATAATACGCTACCATTCAAAAGTTTGGGGGTCAGTATGTTTTTATTTTTTTAAGAATTTAATAATTATATTCACCAAGGATGCAATCAACTGATTAAAAGATTTTACATGGTTACAAAAGATTTTATATTTCAAATAAATGCTGTTCTTTTCCATGTATAGCGCTATATAAATGTTCTAGTTATATTATATAGCTATATTCTAGCTATATAAATGTTTTCCATGTTCTAGTGCCTAGAAAAGCGCTATATAAATGTAATGAATTATTATTATTATTATTCTTTTGAACTTTTTGTTAATCAAATAATCGTGAAAAAAAATCACGGTTTCCAGTCCACAAAAGTATTAGGCAGCACAACTGTTTTTAACATTTATAAGAAGAAATGTTTTTCGAGCAGCAAATCAGCATTAGAATGATTTCTGAAGGTCTGATCATAGGAATAAATTAAAATGTTAAAATATATTACAATTGTTATACAATATACTGTCTTATTGTATATTGACAAAATAAATATAGTCATGGTGAGCATAACAGAACATTTTTAAAAATCTTACAGACTCCAAACAAACAGTAGTCTATAAACAAGTTCCACAATATATTACAGAAAATACTGTATTTTATATAATGTGCACAGTTGATCACAAAAAGTATCTATTGCCCATGTATTAACTGAAACCTAAACATTTGTGATAGAAATTTGAGTGTTGTAGAAAATACACACTTCACCTGTAAATGTACAACAAGTCGCTACCTTTGGCATGTAAGATAAGACCTGATAAGTACTTTATTGATCACTTGTGGGAAATTGTGAAAGAAGGAAACCTCCCCACTGGGGGAATCAAACCTATGCACTAAACTAATGAGGAAGATCTGAAAATTTTATGCCACGATTATTTTGCAGAACACATGAAACCAGCTTGACCGAGCGGCCATTTTGTGCTAATGTGTGGTGAGAGTTATTAGGTTTACCCTGGCCTGCTGCTCAGAGACTATGTTATTTCTGTGTTATCTCAGGGGCTCGGTTTGCAGCCTTCTGTTTGTGTTGCTTTGTGTGTGCAACAATTCATAAAGTGATTTTAGAGCCCTCTGTAGCACTTTGTTGAAGATGTCTGTGTTGTTTCAAGCATCCGTATGCTTGTAGTATTGGAGAATTTGTGTGTGTGTGTTTGGATGACTCAGCAAGGTGTGTGTTCTGAGAAATGTGCACTTCCATTGTCTCTGCCACTGGTACTGTAACTCAATGCCAGCTACCTCAGTGTGTGTGTGTGTGTGTGTGTGTGTGTGTGTGGCTGCGTGGATAAAGTACTGTTAGGATAGATGTGTTTTTGGATGGGATTCCCCTGGGCGGGGTACTTTCCTACTATTTTCCATCCCATACTGTGTGTGTTAATGACTGCCAAGTGTGTGTAGATGTTCAAATACTTATACATCTCGTACACTCATAGTGCAATATGTGTATTGTGTTTATCACATGTATATAATTTAGTGACAATAAAGTGATTTGATTGGACAATTTAGCTTATTATCTCTGCCCAAAGGACTGCATTGTGTATATGCATGAATTTGTGTGTGTGTGTTTGTGTACTAATTTTCCCATTACATAATACTGTGCACCAGTCCAGCAATAATCGAGAAATCTCTGCCTCTCCCTCGTTATAGCGCTAACCTGGTCAGTAGGTTAGCAATGTGACTTACTCTATTTGATAATGATGATGAAACACCCAAATGTACGTAAACTTTGTTTACTTAGTTGCACTTAGTTGCAATAAAATAGTCCCATTTTTGTGACCTAATCGACCTCACTATTGTAAATACTGATACATTACAGACAGAATGGTAGTGTTCAGATCAACAAATAAATTCATGTTGCAGTTGGTTTGCTTTAAAAAAATACACACTGTTTGGTTGAGGGTCATTGAGTGTTACGTGTGTTTCAAGTGGAATCATGTTTAACAAGGCTGATGCTGTTACTATAGGAGTCCTTATGATGATGATGATGATTGTTTTGATTCTCTACATCCCAGTAGCTGATGCTTGTTGCTTTGGTGAGACAGTGTGTGTTTGAGAGGAGTGAGTGTGCGTGGTTACATCATCAGTGTCTTGCATAATGTAGCAGCCTTTACTTGCTCTAGCCGAGGAGGGTAATCTGTCCCCAATGGCAGAGAGACAGAGAAAGAGTGAGAGACAGGGGGACTGGGACAGAGATTGATAAAGAGAGAGAGAGACGAGACGAGGAACAAGGACAGAGAAAGAGATAATCTTTATTGCTATGCTATCATTTGTTTTGTTTTATTATTATTATTAAAATTATTATTGCTTGTACTTTATTATAATTTCATGTATTTATTTATTTATTTTATAATGACAATGATGTTGATGATTATTTTGTGTCACTGCTTTTGTTGTGTGTATTCATGCTTTGCAATCTCTCCAGCAAAGTACTTTGAAATTAAGAGACAGTGGGACTGGGACAGAGAAAGAGAGGGGGACTGGGAAGACAAACAGGTGATGGAAAGAGTGACACAGAGGTAGGTGATTGGAGGTAGAGAGACAGATAGTGATCGAGAGCGAAAGACAAACAACAGGATGAGAGGAAGATGGATGGCTGTGGTGAGATCTGGACCCAAAACACTCTGCCCTGATAATACAATCATTCCAGCAATTAATGAGATCTCTCCCTGCTGTTGCGTGCGTGCGTGTGTGTGTGTGTGTTTCTCCATCCATGGACATCACTGATCCACACACACTCAGCAGAAGATCAACACTGACTGAATATCTAGACATGCTGAAGAGACACTGAACTGATACAGTGTGATCAGACACACACACGGCGGTGGCTGTAATCCAGGTCTCCTGTGGTGTGAGTGAGGTGAGTGTTATGTAATGACGAGCAGCAGGGCTTTAATCAGCTTGAGCAGATCCATTTAAGCATCTCTGAGATACGGAGCACAGCCGTCCTGCTGCTCACCATCACACCACCATCACATAGAAACACGTCTACCTGTGTGTGTGTGTGTGTGTGTGTGTGTATGATGGTGACAGGCGGTATCTCTGCATGTCTTCCAGCTCTGTGCATATTTACCATTGGACACACACTCAAACACACATACACGCTGTGTCCTGTCCTCTGTCCCCTCGCTCCCACCAACACACACACAGGGTCCAAAATTAACGCTTGGAAGCGCCAAATGCGAGTAAAAATTGGCTTGGGTAAGTAAATAATGTTACTTGCCAGTTGAAATGAATTAAAAAATATGTGGTTTATATTGAGTTGTGAGAATGATAATCTGAGCCTCGCTGATGTAAGTGATGCGAATGAAAGACTTATTCTGTCTTTTAACAATTGAAATGTCACGGCTTATGCAGAAACGGATCAAATTTAATTTAAATATATAATTTATTATTCTTATTATAATAAATAAAAATAATTCTAAATGGCCAGTAAATTTGATTAGTTCACCCACTATTGACAGACGAGGCAACAACAAGGCCATTTTGGACCTTGAGCGCGCACACATTCCCATACCTCTTATAGAAGTTTCTCACCAACTCCAAGTGTTACAACTGTGTAACTTGGATAGAAACACTCATATCCCTGTCTCTCTCGCTCTCAGATTGTTCACATATGTGTGACGGGCTCCCCCCCCCCACCACACACACTATCTAAAATTAGAGAGGTAGAAGAATAGCAGGAAGAGAGGGAGAACAGGGCTGATGGAGGTGAAGGAAGGAGGGGTGAGGAATGGGGTGATGGAGATAAAGAAAAGGGAGTATTTTTGGCTGGTTACACGTCACACAAACGCAAGTCAGACTGCCGTACACAAACAAAGATGAGGAGGGTGATAAAAGTGCTGTGCTCCGATGGGAGGGGGTTTGTGTGTACACTTGTTAACCATTTCAATGACCATTTTAATAAGACACAATGTTTTTTGGTTAAAAAGTTTGATTTGAATGCCCAAATAGCTTTTGAGGCCACTGTATATGCACCATATCATATTCTACTACATGTATATTTCATTGGAGATGATTTTAAGCATTCTTTTTATCTAATCACATTCAAGTCAGACAGTTAAACACATATTTCTATTAAGTGGTCCTCCCAGTCAGCACGAAAAAACAACAAAAAACAAAACATACAGTGTGACCAGCATTTTCCGATTCACAACAAATGACTCTTATGAGCCTGTTCTTTTAGTCAATCATTCAGTAAGACTCCCAAACTCATCTATTATTGGTTTGAATCAGACTGACGAATCATTCACTGAATGAACTCGCTGGATCTTTTAAGAGGTTACTGAATCAACATCGGACTCATTTACTTATCTTTGCGTGCAGAGCTGTCTGTTTCTAAAAGAAGCATGGTTTATGTCTTTAAAGTTCATGAAACTTTTTTGTAATAAATAACTTTAATTGAAAACATTAAAGTAGGCATGAAATGAAAATTCACCCCATCTATTTCTAAATGCATTATTGATCTTATTGTGAACACATAATTGTTTTAACCTCAAATTTAATAATCAAACATCATCTCGATCTTCACAACAAACTTCTCTCTGGTGACGTATGCCGGACTTCTCTTTTTATTTAGCTGACTTTAACTTAACTGCAAGCTCCCTACATTTTCCGATAATCCCTTTCATTCGGATATCACAATTTGGAAGAAAAAATCTGTTGCTACTTTTGTTACTTATCAAAACATCAGAATGTGTTTTATATTTCGTTGTATGTTTGCCCTCAGTTCTAGTTGCCAAGCACAGTGCTTTTGTAATTAATGTGTGATAAAAGTCTGTCATAGAGAAAGAGGTTTTATTGTGTTTGACTGATTTTATTATCTCTTCTTTACGTATTGGATTTATATTTATTTCCTCTCTATCCTCCACCCAGGCAAAGAGGAAGTCTGTGGTGGGACCGCACCGTTCAGGTGTGCTAATGAAGCGTGTGTGTGAATCAGGTTTTCTCTGCCAGTATTGTAATCCAGTTAGGTGCATAAGTGTGTGTTCATCTGGTTAAATTTAGGAGAGCGAGTTTTCCCTTTTCTGCTACATTTGAACAAGAAGAATTTTGACTTTATACCAAAGTCAAAACTAAACGAAAGTAGAGTTTTGCTTGTTTCTGCTCACATATACTGAATCATGTCCAAATTGTGAGAACATTTGTAGTGGTCTTCACTCACAAATCGACCAACTCAAATCTAATTATTTGGATTGTTTTTTTAGGTTACGGTTTAGAAGTTGAGTAAATATCAGTGTCTTAGTGTGAAAACCATTGCGGCTTTAAGAGTTTTCACTAATATAGTGTGTGTTTGTTTGTAGACTCTGAGAGAAGCCTGCTTACTTCCCAGCAAGCTAGAAGTGCACGGGAAAACTAACAAATACCTGTTGCTGGCTCTCTCTCTGTTCCTTTCATCTCTGCTCCTGGGCCTCGCTTATTTCTTTCGTGCTCCTTTCTGGCTCCTACCTTTTCTATTTGAGACTCATGCTCTGGTGAAAGGATTAATTGTCGTTTATGTTTTATTTCTTGTTCTCTTCATTTCTAGGGGTTTATTTTTAGGCCTGAAGTGTCTGGTTGCTAAGAGACGGTGTCCAAGAGAGAGAGGGAGGGAGAGGATGGAGAAAGCAAGGGAATGGAGGAGAGAGATTGTTTGCGTTGTGAAGGCTGAATTACAAACACGCTCACGCATTGAGTCAGCGCTGACGCACACTCGCACACACACCGACACACTGTGCCTGTTGCTTGTTTTTCTTTATTATCTTTATCACTCCATGCTGCGAAATGTTTGTGTGTCAGTTGGCGTGACTTTCGTTGAAAGTTTGCGACTCATCAGATCTGATTTAAATGTGAGGAAAGTGACAAATGTTTTAGTATAGAAGATGCCCTGAGTCAAAATCTGTCACACACACACACACACACATGCACACACACACACGCACATGCGCGTGCACGCACATATACAAGAAGCAGAGATGTTGTTGTGGTGCAGAACAGTTGCTAACTTCCTGTACCGCAATGGTGACACATTCCAGGAAACACCCAGTCACACGTACATGTACGCACACATACACATGTACACGAACACGCTTTACTGTAACTCTCTAGTGCGTTTAACCCTACTACTCCTGCATTACAGGCGTTCAGCCACAGCGATGATATACTTAGTGACATAGGGGTGATATAACCTGTCAATGACTCGTCAGATGACTGCGTCACTTGGCTGATATTTCTTATCTTCGACATGATTGCATTGTTTGACAGAAGCGACCTTGTGAAAAGGGGTTCCCCAGGGGCAAGTAATGGGTCCTCTAAAAGCCTTATACAAACACTCACACACTCTGAGCAGTAATGTGTTAAGGTGGGAGGGCTGAACTCTCATTTTCTCACCTACCTGTCGGAACATTAACACTAACTGGAGAGAGGCTGTGTATGTGTGTGACTATACTTGTGAGGGTCAAATTTTGCCCTTGCAAATGTATTAAAAACATGCCGAGAACCGACTTGGACATTTTAAGTGGTCCTCGCTATTTGAAAGATTCACAAATCATGTTTTGCTTTACATATAGTAATGTCAATTTTTTAAGGTTTGTGTGAAAAGGTTTGTGTTTGGGTTAAGGGATATTTCATCCAAAAATAAAAGTTTGGAATGATTTGAGGGTGAGTAAATAATGACAGCATTCTCATGAATTCATTTCATCAATTTTATTTATTAAATAATTGGCACCCCTAAATCCAAAATATCTCTTTAAGTTTGGGTTTAGAGGTAGGGTAAAGTAAATATTATCTTGAAAGCATGAAAACCATCATGTCTATGAGGGTTCTTCTCTCTGTGTGTGTGTGTGAGAATACGTGAGCGAGTTAAAAAGAGAGAGTGGAAATAGCATGTTAGTGTTTGACTGCAGGAGTGTGAGAAGTTTGAGATGGTAATTTAAATGAGAGAGAGAGTGATAGGGGACGAGTGGCTCTTGTCAAGGGATTGAGTGAATAAGTGATGTTCAGAGAGAGAGAGATAGAGATGGAGAGGAGAAATAGAAGGGTAATGATCGGTGGATGAGAAGACAAATATACTCTGAGTTCTGGGATGCGGGATGCTCCACTTCTCCTCTGTGTACCCATATTTTGAACATTCTCAACACTCACAACACGTAAAGTGTGTGTGTGTGAAGAAAGATATGTTTAGCTATTTAAAAAATATATTCCACCCAAAAATAAAAGTTCTGTCATCATTTACTCACCTTCACAAAAGGCTGTTACCGGTGTTACACCGTGTTCAGCCGCACACGGATTACATCACTTGGCCGATTACATCATGTGGCACCGCCCCCCACCGTCGGTTAGATTTTTTATAGTAATAAAAATCATTTAGTTCAGTTAGAGAACATACACTACAATTAAAAACTTTGTTGTTGTGCTTTTCATTAAGAATAATAAGAACACACCATTCAAGCAATTGCCGAAATATTCGCATTTTAAAGTGAGAGTAAAATGCACAAGGCCGCTTCGGGCATTCATAAGCGATTTAAAAGCGAGGTGGAAAAGAGGGATAAACTCCAACGTTCAGCTTTAGTTTTAACAGTGAAAGAGTGTGTGGTAAGCTGTAAGTAGCTAAACGCTTAATATTTGAAACTGTTTTACCATATAAATGGTCAGCGACTAACAGTAGTCTAATATCCAGTGGTTAGCCTTTGTGAGACAAGATAAGAAAAATGTAGCATTTTTTTATTCCCTTTTTAACCCTATTAATCCTTTAATTTCATTCCTTAAAATAAAAAAATTGCCCCTTTCCCCCTCCCCACTCGGAAAAAAGAGAGAAGAAAAAACAAACAAACTTTGGTTTACCCCCCAATGTTCAAGACATGTTTACGGCCGTGACATGAGGATGAGTAAATGATGACAGAATTTCTGAAGTGTTTTTGGTGGCAGAAATTTAAAGAGAAATTATGCAAACATTTTCTATTTTAATCGCATACCTCTCCACCCTCTTTTTCCTGGTTCTTTGAAAGCGCTGCAACTGGTTGGAGAAGTACTGGTGTGTGAAGGAAGAAATTTACAGTGTGAAACCCCGTAACTTTTTATTTCATCCTTTGATTTGCTCTCTCTTTCTGTCGTCCCCCATCCATCTCTCTCTCTCTCTCTCTCTCTCTCTCTCTCTCTCTCTCTCTCTCTCTCTCTCTCTCTCTCTCTCTCTCTCTCTCTCTCTCTCTCTCTCTCTCTCTCTCTCTAAAACAATAACCTCAGTGTTTGTCTATTTTTGGAGGTTCAAGGCCACCACTAACCCCCTGGTCTTATTTCTACGTTCCTCAAGGCACATAATGAAACCGCTTTTGTGTATGTGAGTGTTTACAGTGGAGAGTTACATTCTACCCTTTTCATATGTGTGTTCACTCTCATTCATTGGTTGCAATACACGCTGTATAATAAATCTTAAACGGCACTATGGTTTCACTCTGTTCACTTTTTTTCTTGCATTATATATGACATCAGTTCATTGTTTTGTAGCCAGCTCTTTTCTACCAACAGGTTGCCAGTGCTGCTGTTGCACATTTTTCTATCGGATTTTGTCACATTGCAAAGTTTATTTTTAACAAGATCCAAGATCATTTCAGTCATTTCATTTCAGAGCTTTCAGGGCTGTTTTGCACAGTTAGAAACTGTGTTTGCAGCAAACTCACAAGCCTCTGCAGCTCATTTCACATGCGAAGGGGGCATTTCAGATGTAGAAGCAAAGCTTTTCTAAAAAAATGCTTTAAAAACCCCCTGAAATATTTCTCTTTGTGACACAAAAAAACATTAGTAACATTATAAGCAGAACTTATTAATGAATAATACATTTAAAATGTATGATATTATCCCTTTAAATAATTTCGTAACATCAGCTTGTAATGGCATTGCAAAGAGATTGGTCTAAACATGCTCATCCACACTCAAAACACTCACTTTGAATGCTTACTATATTCAGCCCTAACACTCACCTGTTAGTGTTAAACCACTGATGTTCTCTCTCCTTTCTCTTCACACAGAGTTATTTTCTATCAGTTTACACACACACACACACACACACTTGCTCACAGTCTCAGCAGAGGTGTGAAAAAGACCAGGGAACAGTCACAGGTCCAGTGTACTTTATACGAAGATCTACTGCCACTGAAATCACAGGCAATGACGTTCTTTTTTCAAGTCCTGCTCATTTATTCCTGTTGGAAACAGATGGAAAAGGCTTCAGGAGTTTTGGAGAGCGGCATAAAATGATAGCCTTCGAAAACGTGATGAATTTGATTTATCTATCCTCTTTTTCCAAATTCGATTTTTTGGCAGCTCCCATCTGAAAAGAGAGGAGACCGAGAAAGAGCTGTCTTTGTTGTGCTTTTTTTCCCCAGCCAACAGCTGAATCCCTCCTCTGTGCTGCCTGACAGAAACTCCTTCAGAACTTTTTGATAAGTCATTTTGAGTCTCTCTCTCTCTCGTCCCCTCACGCTCAATTTCAAAGTGCTTTATTGGCGTAGAGTTTTTCTTGAGCATCAATACACACGCAGATTGTGAAAAAATACAAGAGATATAATGTTAATAAAATAAAAAGATAATGTACACTGTTCAAAAGTTTGAGGTCGGACAGATTTTTTTCAGGATTTCTAAAGAAATGTCTCACCAAGGTTGTATTTATTAGATCAGAAAATACAGTAAAAACAATAATATTGTACAAAAAAGAAGAAAAAAAAGACTAATAACTTTCTTTGTTTAATATAAATGTTAAAAAAAAATAAGCGAAGCTTTAGAAATCTAAATGAGTCTTCAGAAATCTTGCTAATATTCAGATTTTTGGAGTACAACTTTTCAACTTTTTTTTTTTATTGTTTTCAATGTTGAAAACAGTTGTGCTGCTTAATATTTTTGTGACAAGTTCAAAAGAACAGCATTTATTTGATTTTTTTTGTAACATTAAATGTGTTAACCTTAACATTTCTGAATAAAAATCATATTGACCCCAAACTTTTGAACAGTGTGTATACAATTTTAAATAGGTTGCGAATGTGATTTGTTGTATTTATGAAACAGTCCAGTATATAATTAAATAATTAATAAAAATTAAGTAACTTACATTTCAGACGAAATCAGACCAGTCAATCCACTTGGAAATGGTTAAAAATAACAGTTTGAAATCAAATAAATGATAAAAATATGATCAACATAAATACAATATAAAAGACTGTAATTTCATTTTAAGACTACTTTGTTATAGAGATAGTGATTAAGCCAGAGATCAGAGAATTGCCTGGAATCTGATAGTGTGGAGTTCACATTTAAATTTGGCTGTGACATATGCATGTCTGCCATCCTCCAGTAACACCTGCATTTGATCTCTTTCAGACATTTTAGGAAAATGTGGAATGAAGTCTTAAAACGTATTACAAAGTGTGAAAGTGTGTCACTCTCTTTCTGTCTGCCTCTTCCCATATAAACACGCCACTATGCAGAGCACAACGGTAGTTTCCTTGGATTCTCTGAATTCTTCAAATACTTCCTATGTAAAGACTTAAGTGCTGGAGCGCCTGTGAAATTTACATTCTTGAGTGAAATCGATGCCTCAGAGAGAGAGAGAGGCAATTTGACCTGAGTGACAACAGACTACTAGAAGAGCTATGATCTCATCCCCCTCTCTCTCTTTCTCTCTCTCTCTCACCCCATCCCCCTTTCCCTCTCTCTATTGTTTCCCTCTCTCCCACTACCTCCTCAGTCCCCCTCTTTTCTTTTCCTTCTTGTCCTCTCTTTTCTCTTCTTTTTCTTGTCTTGTCTCCTCTCTTTGTCATCTCGCTCTGTTTTTTTCACGTTCTTCTTTCTAAGTTTCTTCTCTCTTTTTAACTCACACACTCGGGCGTCCCAGGACAGAGAGAATATCTCCCAACAAAACGCAGTCAGGTTGTTGCATTATTGATGCGGTGTGTGTGTGTTTGTGGGTCTTTCTTCTCTCCTCTGTAATGGGGATCTAGTGTCTCCCCCTGGGGGGGGGGGAAGAGGGCGTATGAGGGGGTGAAGGTCACAAAGGTTAAGTAGGGTGGGGGGGGATGAGGTCATACACTCTCACACAACACAGCATGTTATTAAGACACTCGCACAGCTCCTCAGGACACACAACTCATCATTACGCACGTGGATTTATTCACATTCAAAAACTCACCAAGAAATTGTAATTTCTGTGCAGGTTCCAAAGCCATAGAAAATACACAACCTGATTTTTACATTAGAGCTAGATTTTGGAATGATTTTTACATAAGGAGGGCCCTGTGAATTTTTTTTTTTTTTTTTTTTTTTTTTTTTTCTGGATTTACTATATTTACTGAGGTTTAGTGTCATAGGGTGTATTCACACCTGCCTCTAGTTCGTTTCCCCCCTTGGTGCGGACCTTTTGGGCAGGTGTGAATACAGCAATCGAACTCGGGTGCGGACCAAACAACCGAACCGAGACCCAGCTGAAGAGGTGGTCTCGGTACGGTTCCAAACGAACTCTGGTACGGTTCGTTTACGGTGTGAACATGAACCGACCCAATTGCAAGAAAGCACTGCGCCTTTGAGTTAACAGGCTTCCGTAGTCGGAGATTTTGGCATAATGGTTTGTGTTATTGTTGTTCAAGTGCGAAAGAGAATTCCATTCCGGCGCGCTGTCTGGCCACACGATACTGTTGCGCGTCTTTCTGCGCGCCGTGTGTGCGTCATTGGAATGAATGAATGAGTGTGTGCATCAGGATATTCACATACAGAGCGTTCTCTTTAGTCTAATCGCGCATAGATGCAAAAAAAACTTTTGCAGTTCATATAATAGTTACAAGGATGACACTGCGTTAAACTGGACAAACTTAATCGCAAGCGTTAACATTGACAGCACTTGTTAGCAGTATACAATAAGAATCTCATTATTTGAATGTGTGAACATAGCCCCTCTCTATGAATGAAAACTTTATACCTTATCCGTCTTCTGCGCAGTTTCTTCATATTGCGTTTGTACAGAATAACACAAAATTAGTAAAACAACAAATATTGCAGTACGAAATATCTCCATGCTGAGCCTTTTTTGCACTTCCTGATTTCCCTACTTGAGAATCCTTGTCCAATGAATGGACGACCTTAGCACACATGTGGTTTTGTGTACAAATTTTGGTTCACTTGCAAAAAGAGCTGTGTGAAAGCGAACCGTACCAAAAAAAAAAAAAAATTATTTGGTCCGGACCAAAGCAAGTGAACTATCGGACTTTCCTGGTGTGAATACACCCATAAACTCCAGATTTAAAGGGAACAAAATCTTCACAAATCTCTTCATAGTGCACATCCACAGAAAATAAGACTCGCACTGACTGACAACAACTAAGTTTAAGGTTGTTCTGATGCAGCATTTCATTTTCCCAGAACAAAATTTGTCTTATACTAGGTTATTACTATACATACTCAAGCATGCGTGACACTTGTGGTGTTTTCAGCATCTCACACCGGGCATAAACATCTCCAGTGCTTCACTTCACAAGCATTTCACCATTTCATGTAAATTTTTAATAAATCATAAATCAACACAGAATTCCTGATGAAATAAAACTTTTTCACACTAAATTACACTTTAGTTTAGGGTCCAATTCTCACTATTAACTATTAACTACGGCTTTTGCCTCAATAAACTCCTAATTACTGCTTATTAATAGTAGGTATTGGGAAGGATTAAGGGAAGCAGAATATGGTCATGCAGACAAAGGCATTAATATGTGCTTTATAAGTACTAATGAACAGCCAATATCCTAGTAATATGCATGCTAATAAGCAACTAGTTAATAGTGAGAATTGGACCCTAAACTAAAGTGTTACCAATAAAACCTTTCATGTGGATTTCATTGGACCCTAAAACCTTAATAAAATGATGTCACGGTGTATTTGGTTGATGATTTCAATTAATTACACATGCTTTTTTACTCAAATTTAATTTATCCATTAACACAGAATATATTTACGAAAGATTTCTATTTAAGATAAAAGCTGAAATAAATTCCTCACCTTCCACAATTTAAGCAGCACAACCATTTTCAACTAATAATAATAAGTAGAAGAAATGTTTCTTGAGCAGAAATCAGCATATTAGAATGATTTATGAAGGATCACGTGACACTGAAAACTGGAGTAATGATGCTAAAAATGTAGCTTTGCCATTAGAGAAAAAAGAAAAAATTAAATGATAAAACAGAAAATGGTTATTTTAAATTGTATTCATATTTAACAATATTACTGTTTTTTTCAGGGTTTTTTTTTATCAGATAAAGGCACCCTAGATTAACATAAGAGACTTCCTTCAAAAACATAATTTATTTTTTTATTTTTTTAAATCTTACTGACCCCAACCTTTTTGAACTGTTGCAATGTGCACATACAGTTAGGTCCATATATATTTGGACACAGGCACAATTTTTTTTTTTTCAGATATTTACCAAAACATATTCAAGCTATAGTTATATAATGGATATGGGCTGAAAGTGCACACTCTCAGGTTTAATTTGAGAGTATTTAAATCCAAATTGGAGGAAGGGTTTAGGAATTACAGCTCTTGAGAGTAGCCACCCCCCTTTTTCAAGGGACCAAAAGTAATTGGACAATTGAATCAAAAGTGGTTTCTTGGACAGGTGTGGGCTATTGCTTCGTTATTTCTTTATCAATTAAGCAGGTAACAGGTCTGAAGTTGATTCTAAGAGTGGTATTTGCATTTGGAATCTATTGCTGTGAACCTACATCATGCGTTCAAAGGAGCTCTCCATGCAAGTCAAACAGGCCATCATTAGGCTTCAAAAACAAAATAAATCCATCCGAGAGATAGCTGGAATATTAGGAGTGGCCAAATCAACAGTTTGGTACATTCTGAGAAAAAAAGAATGCACTGGTGAGCTCAGCAACATAAAAAGGCCTGGACGTCCACGGAAGACAACAGTGGTAGATGATCGCAGGATCCTCTCCATGATAAAGAAAAACCCATTCACAGCATCCAGCCAAGTGAAGGACACTCTCCAGGAGGTAGGCGTGTCATTGTCAAAGTCTACAATCAAGCGAAGACTTCACGAGAGCAAATACAGAGGGTTCACCACAAGGTGCAAACCATTCATAAGCATCAAGAATAGAAAGGTCAGATTAGACTATGCCAAAAAAACATCTAAAAAAGCCTGACCAGTTCTGGAAAAGCATTCTTTGGACGGATGAAACTAAGATCAACCTGTACCAAAATGACGGTAAGAAAAAAGTATGGAGAAGGCTTGGAACAGCTCATGATCCAAAGCATACAACGTCATCTGTAAAACATGGTGGAGGCAGTGTGATGGCATGGGCATGCATGGCTTCCAGTGGAACTGGATCACTGGTGTTTATTGATGATGTGACAGAAGACAGAAGCGGCCGGATGAATTCTGAAGTGTATAGGAATATACTGTCTGCCCAGATTCAGCCAAATGCAGCAAAGTTGATTGGAAGGCGCTTCACGGTACAGATGGACAATGATCCAAAACACACCGCAAAAGCAACCCAGGAGTTTTTTAAGGAAAAGAAGTGGAAAATTTTGCAATGGCCGAGTCAATCACCTGATCTCAACCCGATCGAACATGCTTTTCACTTGCTGAAGGCAAAACTAAAGGCAGAAAGACCCACGAACAAACAACAACTGAAGACAGCTGCAGTTAAGGCCTGGCAAAGCATCACAAAGCAGGAAACCCAGTCTTTGGTGATGTCCATGACTTCCAGACTTAAGGCAGTCATTGCCTGCAAAGGATTCTCAACAAAATATTAAAAATAAACATTTTATTAGTGATTATATTAATTTGTCCAATTACATTTGAGCCCCTGAAAATGGGGGGACTGTGTATAAAAATGGTTGCAGTTTCTAAAATGTTTACTTGATATTTTTGTTCAACCTCTTGAATTAAAGCTGAAAGTCTGCACTTCAAATTCATCCTGATTGTTTCATTTTAATTTTATTCTGGTGGCATACAGAGCCAAAAGTGTGAAAATTGTGCCTGTGTCCAAATATATATGGACCTAACTGTACATCTGTGTGTGTACTTATGTATCACATATGTATGTATCGGTGTGCATTTCTGAGAAATGCAGAGGTGCCATGAGATATGATGTGGGTGTGAAACATGGGCCATTACAGAGCATTGATGCTGGAACCTTCTATAATTGTCTGTAGGAGCATGATTAAACACACACACACACACACACACACACACACACACACACACACACACACACACACACACACACACACACACACACACACACACACACACACACACACACACACACACAGAGAGTGCCTGAAGAGGTTTTTATCCTAAAACATGACCTCACTGTCATTAGCTTTTCTGCATATGTAACAGCCGCCCACTCTGAGACGCACACAGAAATCAGTCGACTCACACAGCAGATTCATTCAGATCACACCTGAATCAGGACTCTCCTGGATGTGTTGAATTATATGTGTGAATCTATGCGTAGATCTGAATGTGAATCAACAACATTTTTTGTATGTGTTGAGAGAGAGCAGTAACTGTATCTGTGCCTGCTGGTGAGTGAGTGTGTGACTCATGGTGTCTCCTCTTCATTGTTCATCAGGGAGTTTGACAGACATATTGAATTTAGCTCAAACTTCTTAGTAAGGATCCTTTTCATGTGTGTGCATGTGTGTGTGTGTGTGTGTGAGAGAGAGAGATGTGAAACCAGATCCCTGTCTGCAGTTCCTGAAGTCAGACTTTGCTCTCTAGTGCATGGTACATTTGACCTCTTAAAGGAGCAATCAGATGTACCCTCTAAGAGAGAGAGAGAGTGTGTGCGTGCGTGTGCGTGCGTGCGTGTGTGTGTTGTTTTGAGAGCCAGTAGAGGTTATAGGATGTCATACAATACATGTATTTCTCTTCATTTGCTGAAGGTAAAAAGATATGTCAGTCCAGGTGTAAAAAACACACAACTGGATTCCTGTCTTGTAGAAGAAAAACAATTCTGGTTGTTGGCAGGTAAAAAACAGGAAAAACCACCACTTGAGTGTGTAATTTAGATCTGTTGAGTCACCGAGACGAAGTGATTCGCCCGTTTCTAAGAATCCGTAAATTGTCAGAAGTTGTTGAGTAAAATGCTTTGGATAATTATTAATAAAAAGATTGTTTTAAAAGTGTCCATAGTCTGTAGAGCGTACCAAGACCAAGGACAGCATGAACGGATAAAATTTAAGTCGCTTTGGATAAAAAATGATCCCAAATGCCTTAAATGTATGCATGAGAATTGTTTTACAGAGCTTTGACATGGCGGAAAATACATTTTATAATACAGGAATGAATTAAATGATGGAATGAAGGTGTAAATGCAGCTAAACTCAATGTAGCTTCATTAGTGAAAATTCAGACAGTTAAAAACAAAAAGCAAAACTGCCTGGTAAAAAAACAAAAAACATGCAGGAGCAGTTCCGTGTGTGTGTGAAGGGCTTCTGTGTGTGTGAAACTGAGTGTAAAGTAAAGAGGATCAGCTGTGGAGGAACCACTGTGAGCCGTGACCCTATCTGACCTTTAGCAGCCTCAACTTAAACCGACCCTGCCTGACCACACTTCACCCGTCCTCACCCTCAGTCACTAGACACCCTCCATTCTTTCTGCCCTTTCAAATCATTTCTTGTTTCTAAAAATGCAAAGAGCTTTCACACATCAGATTGTGTTAGATTGAGAGTGGTGTAGCTGGTGACTTTAAAACTGACCTCAAAGTGATTGATGATAAGAGATGTGACGATATAGAGAGACTGAGAGTGCACAATATAGTGGACATGCCTGCTGAAGAGGATGATGACAGCACTGAAAGGGGTGATCATTGGCCTTGTTAGTCAATGAATAATATTTCTCAACTTTCCATGTGGACATATCAACTAGAGTCTGATCTCTCTTCTCTCTGCAGGGTTTGCGTTCCCAGACTGGGCCTATAAGCCAGAGTCCAGTCCTGGCTCCAGACAGATCCAGCTGTGGCACTTTATCCTAGAGCTGCTGAGGAAGGAGGAGTATCATGATGTGATTGCCTGGCAGGGGGACTACGGGGAGTTTGTGATCAAAGACCCTGATGAGGTGGCAAGGCTTTGGGGCGCCCGCAAGTGCAAACCTCAGATGAACTACGACAAACTCAGCAGAGCTCTCAGGTAAGACTCTCTCTGTCATTTTTGTCTTTGTCTTTAAGCAGGTAATTTAATCTGGAACAATTTACAGTACACTTATTTCAGGCACAATCCCCCTTGAGCAGCTTGGGGTTAAGTGATTTGTGCACAAGGTTTGAACCTATGATTTTTTTGGAAACCAGGCCAGACCTATCAGTACTAAGGTAGGCCAGTTAAAGGCTCTTTAAGGCTCTTTTAAAAGTTGCCTTTTTTCCCTCTTTATACTATCTCTTAACCAACCAGAATAAGCTAAGAATTTCAAAACATGGTTCAGCTTTAAACACATCCAACCTTTTAACCATTTACTATTTAAATTGTGTAATCCTGTACAGTTTTAGTTTGACCAATGAAAACTGAGGCCTATTTCTGCTCAGTCAGTACAGAAGCGGCGAAATCATCCAATTCTTGTGTTGCGTTATAGGATTGACCCTGTCGCTGCTCGCTGGAGAGTTAGTTGTCGCTGTAGAGTCTGATCTTTCACTAATCCCAGTCCATTTACCTGTGCAGGAGCCGATCTCATTAGAGGACAGACAGGCGAATGTATTCTGAGCAGCTGACCGTGTTAGCCTTCGCTTCATTTTCTGACCTGATCTGCATTTGTTCATTTGTACCTTTATTTTCGTCTCTGACTCACCTGCTTTAGCAGATCAGCTCTGATCCTCAAAGTGGATGGAGAGTGATCCACTTTCTGCGTTTATTTTGAACCCATCTCAGGGCAGACCTCATATGTTAGTGGAGTTACTCCACACAAGGGTTCTGCGCTGGACCTAATCAATCATTCACTCTATTGATTACCATCAGTTCATGATCCAGTGCAGTTAGACCACTAGAGTGGATGTGCTATTTGTTAAAAGGATAGTAGTTTTTGTTGTCATTTATTCACCCTCATGTTTTTCTCAATGCGTTTCTTTCTACTTTGGAACACAAAATAAGATATTTTTAAAGAACATTGAGGTCCACACAACACAGAAACCTATTGACTTTCATCATCTGGGCAAAAAAAAAAAACATTACATTGAGGTGTATTTTAGTTTACCATAAATGCTTGTCAATATGTTTGGCAATACACTTTAACCATATTTCAAAGGACAGTTAAACAGTGTTGCCTGTTTAATTCTAAGTGTCAGAAAGAAGGTTAAAAATGATGTAAACTAAACAAAATGACTGGTTTGATGCAAGAAACCTTAAAGGAACACTCCACCGTTTTTTTCATATTAAACTGTTATTCCCTTAACTAAGACGAGTTGATGCATACCTCTCTCGTCTCAGTGCGTGCACTAAATCGCACTTCGACTCGGCGCAGTAATATCATCACTCCTGAAAAATCCTCTCCCCTTCTCCCTCTCATTGATGATATCATGATATTACTGCACCGCGTCGAAGTGCTCCCAAGCACTTGCTATGGTATTCCGCCATACATTATAGTTATCCATTTTACACGCTTAGAAAAGCGCCACGTTTTATTTTGTGTCACCATACTTGGTCGAGTTACACTTCTTGTGTAACTGTTTTAAATAGGGAAAACGTGGAGGTGTTTGTTCGCTTCTCTGTTTGGATCCTTATTAATGAACTGGGCTAAGCTAAGTGCTAACAAAGTTTCGCCGCAAGACAGAGCGATTTAGTGCACGCACTGAGACGAGAGAGGTATGTATCAACTCGTCTTAGTTAAGGGAATAACATAGTTTAATATGAAAAAACGGTGGAGTATCCCTTTAACTTACATTGTGGCTGCTTAAATAATTATTTATTTGAATGTGCTGGCTATGTTGTTTAACACACAATTGACTAAAGGAATTATGCAAATCAAGTAACCGCACAGAGACGCCCAAAAATTTGTTTGCATGGTGCAGTTCCCAATTTTGTGGGCCGGTTCTGAGTGTGAAGTTGTTAATAAAGCTGTTGAGTACCACGGCCTGGTGTACTTTAGCGGTTTATTGTTGATTGACATATGTTACTTAGACATTTTTTTTAATGTGATTCATTCATTTGTCAAGTATTTATATTAGTACCAGTGAGGAGGCCTTCATAAGTGTTACTGAACACAGAAGTAGAGCCAGACTATGCAGAAAAAATAGTGTGTAATGTTGTGTTATGGGATTGGATTTAAAGAGCATATTGCAGGTAAAAAAAAAAAACTAAATTAATATATAACCTTGTATGAAAATACTATATGAAAAGGTAATGCAGGATTTAAAATGTTTTAAAACGACATAAGGGCACTAATTTAGTAGATAAAGTGAGCGTTTCTTGGACTGCTCGTAAAAACTGCTTTTTTTTCCAACATCGCGTCATTTTACGTCACGCTAGGGAGCCTCAGCCTCGCCTCAGTGCAGAGCAGGCTGGCATTCAGTGAGAGCGGCCGTGAGTCCGTGTGTTTTCGGTAGTTTTTGTATTTCAATCTATCATCGTCATGGTAAATTATTGTGTTTGTGGAGGTTGCAAAAACTCCGGCCTGTCAGGACATCGAGTCCACAGGTTTCCATAACAAGAAAAAGGACGGTGCTGTATAGGGGTGTAACGGTACATGTATTCGTATTGAACCGTTTCGGTTCGAGGCTTCCGGTTCGGTACGCATACAAACCGAACGATTCCTTGGACCATTTTTCCTACCGACAAAATTCGCGCTCGCGCGACCACCACAACGTTGCGCAACATCAAATGGCAAGCGTAAAGAAAGCGGAACGAAACTGCGCTACTCATGTGCTTCACGGATCGTTTATCAGTTCGGAGTTCGGACCAGCAACATCTGTGCAGCGCGAGCCGATCTCGATCAAGCGACACTGTCACTACACAGCGCTAAGATCCAGTAAAGAAAACATTTGAATTCGCCACTGAAGTAATAACATCGCTGCGAGATCTAGTGAGAAGCATTCACATTTCTCCGTTATTAACCGTAGATCTCTATTAGATCAAACCAAGGGGGTAATCCATCGACCGGAAGTTGAAGCCGGCCGGGTGCCGCCATGTTGTAGCAGAACTTCACTTGCGTTAGCATTTCCATTGACTCCCATTCATTTCTGCGTCACTTTGACAGCGAATAACTTTAGATCTGAGGCGTTTAAAGACTCCATTTGTCCATTATTTATTTCTAAAGAAACACGACAATGTATAAAGGGCTCCATTACCTTCTATGTTACATTATGGCCCCGTAGAAACAGATTTAGTAAAAATAGGCTAACGATTGCGTCATAACCACTCGACTCTCTGTCGCGCTGTACAGAAATGACCGTACAGACAGGAGGAGAAGCTCGCAGGCAATCGGGGGGACGTCCCGTCAAGGGAGAAGCCCATAGATAATGAGTCCATAAAAGCAACGGAATACTTACTCCTGCTCACTCACGCCAAAGAACTCTTTGCTCAAGTTCCCCGTCTCTGCAAGATTAACGTTAGCAATTTTCACGCACAGCTACTAGAAGATTAACGTCTGTCAGACAGGTTGCTCACGTCATCAAGCTTAGTTTGAGTCGGTCTGAGTCTGCGCGTCAGGAACGGAAGTTCTCAAAAATCGCTAAAAGTGGGCTTCAACTGTCTCAACTGAGTTCCAATGAGATCGCTCTGTCCATTTCTTTTACTGTCTATGGATCAAACAGCGCTGACGTGGACACCAGGAGAAATATTGTGCCGTGAATGAACTAAGTTAGTAATACTTTACGTCCACAGACCAGCAACATGCACCATAACTGTAACCAGTTTGGCTGGAATAGTGAAATGCTTTCAAGTACTTCACACATCTTTTTCCAGCACTTCAAAACTCAAATATTATATAAATAAATATATGAAGAGTTCAGATGCAAAAGCCTCTAAGTGCCATTTGAAATTTTCTTCTAGAATGATCATTTTTATGAAGCTTGTATATTTAAGTTCAGTAATTTCACTCAAATGACAATTAATAGGTAATCTTCATTGCCATTTAAGTGAAATTACTGAACTTAAATATACAAGCTTGATAAAAATAAAGAAAATTTCAAATGGCTGAACTCTTCATATATTTAAATGTTATTTTTAATGTGATGACCAAAACATTATTTGTTCATCCTTCAAAGATGACACCCATTTATAAACCTGAAAGTTTCAAGATGTAGGAAAACTCAACTTATTTAAAAAATATTTTTTCTTTTAACAAATAGGAATTTTCTCTGGCATTTCTTACTTTTTGCTGTATCGAAAACGTACCGAACCGTGACTTTAAAACCGAGGTACGTACCGAACCGTGATTTTTGTGTACCGTTACACCCCTAGTGCTGTATATATTTCGTGCCTGGTGCGGTTTGTGCAGGTAAAGAGACGGGATTTCTCTTCCGCATCGGCTTCGAGAAACGCGGTCGTGTGTAGCTTTCACTTCAGATCGTATGTAGCGTTCACTTCAGATCGTGTGTAGCGTTCACTTCAGATCGGAGGATTATCATCCCGGCAATATGATGGAGTTTAACATGGGATGCCGAAGCAAGAATATTGATCGTCGTATACTGTAGGCCTACCAATGGCATCAAATAGTGTGATATAGGTAGTCATGCCCTAAATAGAGGCAACTTGTAATTGAAAAACAAAATTACTAGGTTGATTAAATATTCAAATCTTTAATTTTCTGTTTATGTTATAACCCAGATGAAAAATATGTTTTAAAAATGTACTTGAGTATGTTTTTAGTAACTTACAATAGAAATATACTCAAGTATAGTTTTTATACATTTAATAGTATACATCTACCCTAAACATACTAATGTCTGCTGGCCTGATATACGATGGTAATAATCTGTACAATATTGTGAGCACAGTGTATATCGTTAGCGAACGTCTATCTATAAGCACGTCTCTCACCAAGACACCTGTCCTGTTCTCCACTGGTTCTCCTCACACCACAACTCAATGTGTCTCTGACCGTTCTGTCTAACATTAATCCTGGCCTGTCCCTACTCTCTTGGCAGCATAGCAGGCTCATAATTGTATGGCTGTAGTCCGTCATACGAGTAAGTATTTCCTCAGCGTCCGAAATGTCATTGCGATCCATTGTTTTCCTGTTGTTTGAATCGACCGCTCTCCCGCCCGTTACGTCACGCCCACCACACCCATTTTCAGACGCGGAAGTAAAATTTTCTCACAAAAACGACTCCAGAAGCTTATGTAGCGTATTTATAAGAATATTTTAAAGAAAATCTAGTTCCTACATTATTTTTCTATATATTGACTCGTTGGGTCCTCTAACCTGCAATATGCCCTTTAAGGAATCACATCATGTAATCCAGGGCAGTTTGGAGACAGTTGGAGCTTTCGTTAGAAAAGGAGATTTTGCATGATTGCAAACATTGACAAGATCCCATGTTATCAGTGTACCAAAGGATTAACGCATGTGGGTGGGTGTGTATGTGTTGCTGTGTTTTTCCCATCAGTTATCCAGACGACATAAACACTGTCTTAAAAGCTCTTCCACTTATGTTGGATAATCCAAGTTATACTCTACTTTTTGTCTTCTCTATTTTTAGCCTGTTGTTTGTTTTTACCAAATCAGATTTTGAGCTTAAATGTATTCTTTAACAAAATAGAAAGTATAATGAGAGTGAAGTGTAAACTGTTTACAGGCAGACAGCTGTGCTAAACTATGATGTCAACCTTCCTCTTCACTCTGTTATTACAAATGTGAATGTGTGCCCTGCTTGTACAAATTATTGTATTTTGTGTTTGAAAAAGTATAACTATGAAGCCATCAAGCCAAGCTACTTGATGCTGTAATTTAAGTGATACTATCCCCATTTCTCATATACAAACACACACACACACACACACACACACACACACACACACACACACACACACACACACACACACACACACACACACACACACACACACACACACACACACACACACAAATAAAGGTGCCAAATTTTGTCATTCCAAATTCTAATTTGAGCGTAATTGCAACAACTGTATGTACCTTTTGGTTAGGTGAGTCGATTTTTTTGTCGAAGCTCCCAAAAACAGTCACAGCGGATGCCCATTTATTCTGCGTAAGGCTTAGTGATAATCTAGAGAGGATCTGCAATCCTTTGGGCTGGAATTTGTTTTTGTGTCACATAAAAATCATTAAATATGGAGGAATGTGACCGCCACCATTGCTAAATTCTGGAAGCATCCTGGAAGCACTGGTTCCCAGCATCTCTGCATGGCTCTGTCTAAAGCATGGCCTCCATTGTCAAGTGTTAAATGAGCATCAGAAAGATGACTTACTTTAGTGGGTTTTCTACATTTCCTCCCACTTTGACATTAAGATTGCTTTAGTTTAACTTGTTTTATTGCCACACTTAATAAGTCACTTGTTAAAGTCCCCCTGGTGTCAGTAATTGTATCCCTTAAAACTCATCTTTGATCACCAAAATGACATATTTTAAAGTTTTATTCTTGTAAAAATAGCTTGAATGTAACTCTAAACCCTTGCTCCATTTAGTTTACACTGAACCATGAATATGCAAGTTAGGCCCCGCCTCCACTCACTCACGCCAGCTCAAAATACCTGATCCACTCGCTCAACTGTAGTAAACGCTACACAATGGCAAGTTAAAATATTAGGTTTAATTCAGCCATATATGTTTGAACTAGATACTGATACAGAAGAAGAAGAGCAAATTATACAGGCTCGTCTACAAGTCGATGCATCACAATGGTGATGCGTTTTATGCATCGCTCTCTACAACGTCGGACACACTGGTAATATATGTGATTAGCCTTTGGCTTGACTACATCATCAAACAGCTAATAATGTGTTTCTAATGTTACACAAACCATGTTCCCGTTCACCATCTCAGAGTCAGACAGATGCCTTCTAAAAATCAGTATCCTTAGAAACGCTTTGAACAACTCAGAACGTCAGTGGAGAAAGACATATCATAATATACATCATATACATAATTCACCTGCTATATCACTAAATGTAACCGATTTTTCATATCAGCAGAACAATATCCCAGGATAACCTGGCTTCTCTTGAGACTCCCCTGCTTCACAGCATAGTTAATGATATGCTTAAGCTCGCTCTCACGTTAACGTGATTGGTTACAACATGTTTGTGACGTAGAGAACGGGCGGTTTCAAACCGCGTTTTGAGACTGTCTTTGGTAAACTGCAGGGAGACTTAAGGAGAAAATACTCAGCAATGGTGTTGATTTGCACATGGTTTATCTTAAAGCATATTAAAAACACCACATAGATGTATAAACCACATTAATATCTTTTTACCACTGGGGATCTTTAAATTCTTGTTAAGTAGAAGTTATATGTATGGAACATACTGGTGAATTTGGCTACACATTGTTTCACGAGTTCGCACTTACAAATAAGTCAGATAGAATAAATGCATATTTGGCGTGCTGTCCGAGGAGAGGGCTCCGGGTTAGGTATTCCGCCCGAACCCAGAGTACTCCCCCCGTATTCCTGGCTGTGAAAGAATAAGCCAAGAGCGAGGAGTCGGGGTGGTGGAGGGATGCTGAAATATATATATATATATATATATATATATGCTTCCTCTCGTGCTGATGGGGTAGACATGGTAATTGTTTGATGACAAGTTGATTGGAATGATTGTTTGAACGTGCTCCTCCCGAACTTTGTTTATAAAATATCATTTCTAGACAGCTCTAAACAACCATTACATTTTGTCATTGAATTTATTGATTATATAATTTAATTTCTTTAAAGGGATACTCCACCCAAAAATGAAAAATCTGTCATCATTTACTCACCCTCAAGTTGTTGCAAACCTTTCTTCTGCTGAACACAAAGGAAAATATTTTGAAGAACGATTGGAACCAAACAGTTGTTTGGCACCATTGACTTCCATAGTGGAAAAAATATATACTATGGAAGTCAATGGTGCCAAAGTTCTTCAAAATATATTCCAAAATATTCCTTTGTGTTCAGCAGAAGAAAGAAACTCATACAGGGTTGCAACAACTTGAGTGTGATTAAATGATGACAGAATTTTCATTTTTGGGTGGAGTATCCCTTTAAAATGTGCCCAAATCATCATAAAAGATTTGGACCACCTGCCCAAGCACATTTTTAAAACATTAATCAAAACCAGCCCAATTTGGTGAATTCAAACTGCTCAATCTGGCAACTCTGCACACAGAGTGGCACAACGTGAGTTTTGAAACCTGAAACTGGTAATTGTTGGACTGGGGTGGACCGTCATTTGCTGTCAGATAGAGACCTTGTCCTTTGATCATTCTCAGCATGAGTTCCTCTCTGCGTTCTGGGCAGGAGATATTTGCATTGCCCTCGTCAGAAGGTCAAGCAGCCGCACATAACTTCTCATTTGAGTCCTCTGTTCTCTCTCCACTCTCTGTGGACCTTAGTCAGAGTAAACCGCACATTACTGTGATACGCTTACAATGGAAGTCTACAGGGCAAGGCATTAAAAGCAGAAATGTGTAGGTTGTATTTTTGTTAAAGTGCATATATTAATTCTTTGGTACAAATGTGTGTTATTTGACCTATAATGTTGTTACCTAAATTGTCTCGACTCCCACATATCATGGAAAAGTTAGAGGGTTTACATGACTGAAGAAATATGGTCTGTAACTTTGTACAGACAATGTGATTTTAAGTCTTGTGCCTTGTGTTGTGAAACAGTGTGCATTGTAATGTTTCCAGTGCAATACCCTAGAGACTTCCATTGTAAGAGACTTATTTTAAACACAATGTTTGTTTTTATAGTAATATTTTACAGCAAGTTGCCATTCATCAACATTAGTTAAAGTCGCAATGAAACGGAAGTAAGAACAGATCTTTTCTTCCGTATTGTGATGTAAAATGAGGGCATGGTTCTATCCATTGGTTGTTGATTGGATTTTGAATGGGCATTGTACTCAAAAATAAATACGAGCTTGCTTGGGTTTAAGTGGACTAAATGATTAAAATCCAGCATGGGCCTACATCATATGAGAGAAGTGTGTCATTTCAACCGAATTTTGATTTACACGTTACAAGATCAAGACATTTTTAAAAAATGCAGCGCATACATGAATGAATCATTCACAATGAAATCTTACATGCATTTACGAAGGTGAATTTTCATTTCATGCCAACTTTAATGCATTATGTATCATTAACTAACAATAAATGCTGTTACAAAAAAGTATTATTCAATGTTAATGTTAATTTCCACCTATGCTAATACATTTGAACATTTCAAGTTGTATAAATTAACATTAACAGCTTGCATTAACTGGTATTAAGCAATTTAACCTTAATGTGTTGCTGTTTTTTAAACCTGTGAAGTGTTTTACAAACAAGTCGTAATTATTTTCTGTTGATACACCTTCACCTACTTTGAAAATACCTGTAAGACGTCAGTACAGTTTTGTTCCTCTTCTTTTTTCCCTGTGTCTTATTTCCTCTCCTCCATTCTTTTTTTTCTCTTATGATGCCAATGACTCACTGCCATTCCTCCACATCTACACCGCCTCCCTACCCCACACAATCCCACACTGTACTCCTCCATCTGATTCATACCTTCAATCTGAAACTTTTCAACTCAAAACAGGGCTTTCACATTCAACCCTACACATTTGTGGCGTCCCTTTATTCCAGAACAAATGCTCCTTTTCAGACATTTCTTGGCCACTCTATGGCATGTATAAAAGTCTGGGCTAATGCTCTAATCCTGACTGGAATTTGACTTGGTGTTGATGGAGTTAGGGGTGTTGTTTCAATGATATTCTCCTGCGGACGGCCCGCTGGGACTCGACTCATCACCTTCCTGCCACACGCGTGTGGAAATTCTGCAAAAATGGAATTCTATTGTCCCACTGTTGATGTTCCACTGAACGTCAGGACACTTCCCGTCTGGCTCTGGGCACAATGGACGCCCAACTACTCATTCCCTTCCTTATTAGATTTCATCCCACTATTGTCAAAATTATCCAAACTACAGAACTCACCAAAGCCTGTTTATTTAAACTCATAGTGGCTCCATGGTCCATGCTAAGAATTTTTACTAAGAGTGCAATTTTAGTCATGTGATCAGTTTGAATGCAGTCTGTTATCATTACTTACATTCACCTCACTCCAAAACCATATGACTTTCTTTTATTTTAAGGAGCTCAAAAGAAGATATTTTAAAGAATGTTTCAACTGTTTTAGAGCATATAATGAAAATCAATGGGGTCCAAACCAATAATGCCCCCTTTTTTTCTTCCTTCAAACTTTTTAAAACATTTTTCCTTTTCATTGCTAACAGGAAGTGAAAGTCTGGGACTGTCTGTCGTTATATTAAACATGTCTGTGATGTTATTTTGATGTCAGACGCTCTCAATGCAGTCATCAGCATCAGAACTGATGTGATGTTGATTGAAGTGGCCAGCCATAATTTCTTCTTCACTCTTTGGAGATTTGATTAAGATTGACTCTGTGTGTGTGTACTTGTGGAAAGAGTGGGTCAGAGGCCTTGTCCTACAACAGCTCTCTTTGTTTGGAGGAGGATGACGACATGCGCGTGTGTGTGCGCGTGTGTATTTGAGGGCAGTTTTGGGTCTTATTGTCAGGGACAGAATGAGCTCTTTATTAGCTTAGTGGGTGGAGATACACACATACATACGCTAGTGCAACAGTGACACGCGCTAACACACGCACCATACAAAACATGATGTTTATCTCTGGCTTCTCAATAGAGCTTATGGATGGAGTGGATCTCACTGTCCGTTTACCATCCGCCCTAGAGCCACACAGGCCCATTCGTACCCCACCCCGTCACTTCACTTTTTCCCCCCACCATCTCCTCTCGCCTCACACACACATTTACTATCCAAATGAGGACTTCTATTCATTATATACAGCCTAGTTTAAGAACTGTAAACTAGCCCTAAACCATACCATAACATTTCAACATTTACTAATACATTATTAAAATCAAAAGTTGTATTTGTTAACATTAGTTAATGCTCTGTGAACGAACATGAAAAACAATGACCGACTACATTTTTATTATCTAAAATTAACAAAGATTAATAAATACTGTAACAAATATATTGCTCATTGTTAGTATGTTAGTTAATACATTAAATAACGTTAACTAATGAGACCTTATTGTAAAGTGTTGCCGACATTTTTGTATACATTTTCAGAAATTTACAAATGGATATTTGACATTTGTGAGGTTGTTTTCAGACATCTGTGAGTATGTATGTATGTATGTATGTGTGTATATATATATATATATATATATATATATATATATATATATATACTGTATATATATATTATTTTGTTTTGCGTTTGTATGATAATTTCAGAAATATGCAAGGAAAGTTTCCCCCCACATTTAGTCCCTCACAAATATAGCGCAACAAGTACACGACAGGAAAAAACTGCACAATGTACATCATAAGCATCTGACTGATAATCTTCTTCCCCTCTCTCTCTTTTCTTCATTCTGTCTCTTTTATAAAGCAGGTTGTTAAGGCCCTGATTTGCGAATTCCACGAATCGCTGTAGTGTTTGTTCAGCTTCTGTATTCCCGTCAGTCACAGAATATTGACTCTGAGAGCTTTTAATAATCTGCTGTTTAATCCAAGTTCTAACCCAGTGAAATCTGACTGTTTCCTGGAAATCGGTTGACTGTACCACCTAAAGTCATTTAGTCACCGGATCGGAATACATGTATCTGCCAACATCTGTTAAAATGTGGGGATTTTATATCCTATCCTTTGAAAATTGGTCAGCTCTCACTGTTTCTGTTAGACCAGCCACCAGTGTGTGGGTTCACAGGTGTGTAAGTGTGTGACAGAAGGAGGGTCGTTGCCACTAGTTGCAGATGCTCAAAGAATCCTTTCTTCTGCTTTGAAGTCAGTTCAAATGCTCTTTAAAGTGTGTTTGAGAGAGCGGGTACACGTGTGGGGTGGGCACTTCTTACACACGCACACACACTGTAAATTTGTAAATAAAATATCAATTATTGGAGTGCGTTTACAAGAAAATACTATTTTAGTTGTTATACTTCAAAATTGCTATTTTAATTCAATTTGTTAATTGCCATTTCTTTGTAATGGTTTGTGACATTTACTAGCAATTTCTCATTGAAAATTGTTTCTACAGCAATTTTTTTTCAGTGCACTGTTCTCTGCCATAGAGTATGACTTTATGATGTATTTTTTTGTAAAGTCACATTATGCAGTTTTGCTGATCTGGTTTAACAAGACAAATATTTAAGAAAGAGTATTTTACTCGCAGGTGTTGGGGTCAACCCTAGTGAAAAATAAATATACTCAAATGTATTTGAAATACATTTATTTTATGCTAAGTATAAAATATATTTTTATACTTAAGTATACTAGAATACATTTACATATTTATGTACTTAATATAAAAACCCTGCTATTGTACTTTTGGTATACTAAATTGGTTTACTTGAAGTCTGCTAAATTAGAACAAATAATTTTGTATTTAATGCACTTTAGTAACCCATAAATAGTTAAACTAAAGATATACTTAAGTATATTTGATTGTGCTAAAGTGGAACTATTCCAAGTATACTTTTGGTACACTTTAAAGACCGAATAAAGATTATTATACAATGATCGTACTATCCTTACTAATAGTGATATTAAACACATTGTAAGGCTTCATGTCAAGAAATGTGCATTGTGCAATAAAGAAGTGGTCAGCAGTGGTCTATTCTATGATGTAATTTCAGTTTTATGTTTTGTTTTGTTTTTTCCTGGATAGTAGTTTTCAAATATTGAAAACTTTGGACAAAACTTTTCAAATATGAATGATATTTGAATAGCATCACTGCTTATTTTCTTCTAATAATAAGAATGAATGATTATTCCAAACTAAATAAGTTCACTATCACTTGTCTACAGCCAAAATGCTTCTGAAATAAACATAGTCAGACTTTACTACTTCTGGGTCACTGAGAATGAAAAGGATGCTTTAAATTATTGATTGGCTCTAGTTTTCAAGTTATGCTATTGGGTCTGTATACGACTCTTGACTTGGGAATGGCAGAGGATATGTGAGTAATAAAGGGAAGGGATCTCAATTAAACCAGAAATGACTAAAATACATCTTTGACTGGATCTATGAATGAATCTATGACTGGGTTTGGACTTTTTAGGCAAAACAATGAATGATGCAATCTGAAGCTGGTATTGTGTCGTACATGATATGAATGGCATCATTTTATTCCTCGAAATCACGGATGATGCCATCACAATGAAACTTGCATCACTGCTGAACAAATTGCCCTATATCAGCTCTAGAAATCATACAGCAAGGGTGCAAAACTCAATTCCTGGAGGGCCACAGCCCTGCAGAGTTCAGTTCAAGCCCTACTCAAACACACACCTATAGTTTTCAAATAAGCCTGAATGAATTGATGAGCTGGATCAGGTGTGTTTAATGAGGCTTTTTTTCTTCATTATGATTTTCGGTTGCATTTTAATGTATTTTTTAAGAATAACTGAAAGTCATGTCTTCATGATCATGTCGAGGAAAGTGCAACCTATGACAATTCAAGAAAAACCCCAGCTGTTACATACTACACTGACTGGGTTTTCACCACAGAAAGCACAATGTACTGCAGTTTAAGGATGTTTAACCTGTGCTTAGGAAAACGGCCCCACTCTATATAGAAAATACATCCAATGATGACATTGTGTGACTTTTGCTAAGAACCAGTCATCTCTGACAGCCACAGAAATAAGTGTTACTTTGCCTGGCCTGTTGATTGGAACATCACAGTTCAGGATGTCATCATTAGATGTTTTCATCTGTCATCCGTCATATAAGCTCAGGTTACCACCTCCAGCCAAACAGTGCAGAAGTAAGTGGATTGTGTGAGCTGGACGTCTATCCACGCAAACACTGCTGCTGCTGGTGTATTTGGTAGACATGGTAATCCACAGCTGTCTCAAGTATATTTATATCACTGTGTGGCTCAGAGTGTTACAGTGGGTCACATGATCGCTGCTTACGTCTTTGTTAATAGTTATATTTAAGGTGCATTCAGCATATGCTGTGGTGCCCGTTGTCACACGCTTTTCATGACTGTTGGTTGACAGCACATAGTAAGAATTTTCCCTTTTTGCTTGTCTGAACCTGAGGGGGTTCAGGCAACCTCAAATCATTTTGACCTCAAATTAAACACATTTACACACGCTGACATCTTCATCTGACCACAAGACTGTATCTGTCTGTCTCGGCTTAATCTCTACAGACAAGACTGTCTGATTGATCACACACACGCACACGCACACACACACACACACACACACACACACACACACACACACACACACGCGCAGGGTGAGTAAATATATCCTTATGCATTTAAAAAGCTCAGTGTCAGCATCTTCCCTGAAACATGCCATTCACAGAGAATTGTGGCTCAAAGGTTATTAAGTACAAGATGAATTGTTGTCACAGGGATTTATACACAGACAGACACACACACACAGACACACACACACTTGTGCAGGTCTGTAAGAAAGATGCTGTGTTATTGGAGTTACATAAATGGATGGAGGGTTGTGAGGAGTAGAGAGATGTTATGTAAAGAGCTGGGGAAGGACAAAGGTTAATATATAGATAGGAAAGGAGAGAGAATGGGATTATATAAGGAGATTAAGAAAGGAGAATTTATCAGTGGGTTATAGTATTATATAAACTGGCACTAGAGTGACCTGACAATAGCTCCAATCACACAAATGTACACAACAAATATACAAACACATATTGTAATATTTCTTTTCTTTCCTTTCTGTCTCTTTCTGATGTATCAGCATTAAACTGATTTAATTAAAAATTTTGTTTGTACACTGCACTGGTGAAAATGCTATATAAATGCAATACGTATTCACACATTTATGTATGCGTGTGTGTATATATATATATATATATATATATATATATACATATATACATACATAAATGTGTGTGTACGTATTGCATACCCCTTTTTGTATTTTATTGACAGCAGCGCTCAAGCTGCATGAACTCTACAAGTTTGTCAAACCTGATGTTCATGTTCTTCAGCATGAATTGAGATGATCCAAAGAGCATCTTTAATGGAAGAAAAGACATGGTCGTCTGTACAAATTTGATTAGTGACCTACAAATAGATTAGAATCTGGAATATTTTTATTGATTTTACATCATGACGTTTCTTTGTTTTAAAATGTAGAATAACCTAATACTTTGTTTATTTCCAGGTTTAAATTTGATTTCAATGTGGGCTAATGTGGACTGCTTGTCTTTGTGCAGGTATTATTACAACAAGAGAATTCTACACAAAACTAAAGGAAAACGCTTCACCTACAAGTTTAATTTCAACAAGCTGGTCCTGGTCAACTACCCTTTCATTGATATGGGGTCTGCAGGTACAAAACGATCACACACACATCACATATACTTATTTACACAGTAAAATACAAAACAAAGCTTAGACCTTCTCCCTGCTGTGTTTGTCTCTCCTCAGGAGCGGCTGTTCCTCAGAGTGCTCCACCGGTTCCTACAGGTCCCCATTTCCGCTTCCCTCCGTCCGCTCCATCAGACATGCAGGTGTCCGAGGTGCTGCGGTCTCCCAGCAGCGAGGAGCTGCGCAGTCCTGGGATGTTCAGCGGCCGCCGCATCGCCCGCGGGTCCGTCTCTGACTGCAGCGATGGAACTTCCGTCAACTCTGAGATTGAAGACGGGAACGGAGGTGCGTCAGAGGAGAGAGTGACGGAAAGAGTGGCTGAGAGAGGAGGAGGAGGAGGTAGCGGCGGCGGTTTTCGTGGTGCCGTTCACCCTCGTCTGTCTCACGAAGCTATGTTCAGGATGTACGGTGGACCAGGCGGTCACAGAGGTCATCGAATGTCAGAGGTCGGACACAGGGTTCATCCTGAGCCTCTCTCACCATTCACCGTTTCGCCGCTGCCTGGTCCGGGAGGGCCTGGCCTGTTGGCGCCACCTCTGTCACCAGCGCTCTCCATGACCCCAGGCTCTCACCTGGCCTACACGCCCTCCCCTACCCTGTCGCCCATGCCTGGATCCATCTTCTCCTTCAACCCAGAGGACATGCAGCGATACCTGCAGGCTCACACCCAGAGCGTCTACAATTACCACCTGAGCCCCCGTGCCTTCTTTCATTACCCTAACATCATCGTTCCTCACCCTCAGCGCCCTGACAAAGGCATGCCCGGACCCCAGGCCTGTGATCGCGGCCCTGCCGAGAGGCCCTCGGTCCTCAACAGCCATCACTCCAGCCTCCCGCCGCCTCACGCTCACCCTATTCACCACCACCTGGGTGAGGAGCAGCACCATTCGCCCTTCAAGTTCAAGCTCCAGCCTCCCCCACTGGGCCGTAAACAGCGCGATGGTCAGGGTCGACAGACCTTGCTTTCCTCCACATCTACATCCGGTCTGGGCTCCTCATTGTCGTTTGGTAGTGACCTCAGTTCAGCCAGTGGGTCGGGACTGGTGTCCAACTCCTCCTCAACTGGCTCGCTAAACAGCGCTGGCTTGCCCAAGATTAAGGTAATTACGTTCTGTACGATTACATGCGCAGTTGTAATTGAGCTACTTAGTGTTTTGGTGACTTTAAAAAAAAAAGTTTCCCCTTGTTTTTCATTAGTCGAACTTTGCAAAAATCGGACTGGTATGACTTTAGTCATACTCAACCATTTACATTATGTTTTAAAAAAATTAATTAAAGCCTGTTTAGACCAAGGGTGATAACTACAACTGTATAATTTTACTAATCATTCTAATTCTATGAGAATAGCAGAGTCCATACATACCACAGCTGTAATGATAACGTCACAGAGGAACAATATCGTTAGATTAACCTTCCAATTAAGTTTTTTTTCCAGCTGATGAACGATGAAAACTTTGACAGCCAATCAGTATTCACCCGGCTTTAAAGAGCTGGAGTATTTAAAGCAGCAGGCGACAAAACTGCAGTGTGCTTATAATTTTACATTATCTTCCTTTGGTGTGAACACTAAACTAATTTTTGTTAGTTCTCTTTCATGGTGTGAATGGCCTTTTAGTCCAACTTAAATTTTACTTTCAAATTGTATGTAAACGTACTGATGGTTGTCCACACTGCGTAATAAGTTCTAATAATGAATAAATGCATCTCTAATAAATCCTCAAGTCTATATTTTGAAATAATTTAATATTTTCAGTGCTAGGTTGAACAATTCCAAACAAAAAAAAAACATTCAGCTCAAACTTTTTAAGGAATAAAAAAAAAACGTGAATGTTTTACTTTTTTGTTGATAAGTCGTATCAGTTCCCACAGTTCTAGAAAACTTAAGAATATCGGGTGATTTCAAAAGTGTAATTTGCATATGGAAGTATTTCCGCCACAGAATAAAAAATAAAAAAGGTAATTGTGACTTTTTATCTCACAATTCTGACATTTTTTTCTCAGAATTGCATGATATACACTCGCAATTGCGTGTTATAAAGTCAGAATTGTGAGATATAAAGTCGTAATTGCGAGTTATGAAGTCAGAATTGTGAGATATAAAGTCGTAATTGCGAGTTATGAAGTCAGAATTGTGAGATATAAAGTCGTAATTGCGAGTTATGAAGTCAGAATTGTGAGATATAAAGTCGTAATTGCGAGTTATGAAGTCAGAATTGTGAGATATAAAGTCGTAATTGCGAGTTATGAAGTCAGAATTGTGAGATATAAAGTCGTAATTGCGAGTTATGAAGTCAGAATTGTGAGATATAAAGTCGTAATTGCGAGTTATGAAGTCAGAATTGTGAGATATAAAGTCGTAATTGCGAGTTATGAAGTCAGAATTGTGAGATATAAAGTCGTAATTGCGAGTTATGAAGTCAGAATTGTGAGATATAAAGTCGTAATTGCGAGTTATGAAGTCAGAATTGTGAGATATAAAGTCGTAATTGCGAGTTATGAAGTCAGAATTGTGAGATATAAAGTCGTAATTGCCAGTTATGAAGTCAGAATTGTGAGATATAAGGTCGTAATTGCGAGTTATGAAGTCAGAATTGTGAGATATAAAGTCGTAATTGCGAGTTATGAAGTCAGAATTGTGAGATATAAAGTCGTAATTGCGAGTTATGAAGTCAGAATTGTGAGATATAAAGTCGTAATTGCGAGTTATGAAGTCAGAATTGTGAGATATAAAGTCGTAATTGCGAGTTATGAAGTCAGAATTGTGAGATATAAAGTCGTAATTGCGAGTTATGAAGTCAGAATTGTGAGATATTGACTCACAATTCTGAGAAAACAGTCTTTTTTCCCCTCAGAATTAGACAATTGCGAGATTTAATTTGCAATTGTGAGAAATTATTATTTTTCTTTTTTTTTGCAATTGCGAGTTTAAATCTCTCAATTCTAATTGCGACTTCATATCATACAGTTCTCACCCTTTTTCTCAGAATTGCGAGATGTAAACCCACAATTGTGAGAGAAAGTCTCAGTTATCTTTTAAAATGTTTTATTCCGTGGCGCAAACAATCTTCCATATTTGGAAGCCTGGACCACTAATAGAAATGAATAAAGTAAGGTGTAGTTATGCTCAGTTATAAAGTATTTCTTTTTCTGGAAATTACGCTAGTGCGAAAACAAGATTTTTAACCATCCTTATACAGTCATCACAAATGTCTAGAGAAGTCATGGAAAGTCATTTTTCAGTAACACCCAACTCTGTTTTGACTATATCCACTCTGTCTCTCTCTACAGGTTGAGCCCATATCTGACATTGAATCAGAAGAGGAAGTCGAAGTGACCGACATCAGTGATGAAGAAGCTGATGAAAGAGACGAAGAGTTTGCCGTTTTCCCCTCTCACTACCGTAATCATCATCATCACCATCACCATCAGCATCAGCATTATCCTCGCAGCCAAAAGCACCAACAGCCCAATGGCACTGATGCCCGTCTCCACCCAGATGAGGACTTGGAGGAAGAGGTGTTCAAAGCCCCCGCACCTCCACCCTTCTTCGTCCTTCCATCCTCTTCCTCAGCCGATGGTCGCCGCGGTAACCCTGTTGTGAAGAGCGAACCTGTAGAGCCTGCGGACTTGCAGCTGGCATCCGGCGGACTGCCACAAATGCACTCCCAGTGTATCCCACTGAAGCAACGGTTCAAACGGCGCTGGGACAGGGACCAGCACATGGAAGAGGCGGAAGACAAGAAAGTGAGAGGAGAAGAGAGGGGGAGAGAGAGGAACGGGATGTTGGAGGAGAGTGGGAGTGGAAGTGGGAGCGGAGAGGGAGAAAGCCCACCTCCTCTCGCTCACCACAGAGTTAGCGCAGAGCTCCACCGAGCCACGGCACAGCTGTCACTGGAGAACAAGGACTGCTGATACGCATCGACACATGTAGACGACTGCTGATACACAACTCTACAACTGCTGATGGACCCACACTCAAACGTGACTCTTTGTAGATGAATGACTGCTGATACTGACAACAGTAATACTGACACATACACTGCACACTTCGACTAACTGACCCTTGCTTAATCAAATCCTGTTCCCCAGGCTACCCTCGTTCCCCCGCCGCCCTCAACTTCAGCCGAGGGGCTCGCGTTCCAGTACATCTCAGTGTGACCTTGATGATGAATGACTTCACCCACGTGCCCCAGCGACCCTCAGGAGTGATGAACTTTGACCTTAGGCACTAGAGAATATTTTATATTTTTAGAAGAGAATTTTATTTTGCAAAGTGCCTGCGAGCTATCCCTCAAAACCCCACAAAGAGACCTAAAGATGGGCATCAGAAGGACTGGTTTGGTTTGAGGGACTTGATCTTGATCTTCATCTCCAGCAACCCAGCATTATTTTCCTCAGTGACAGACTGTGATCTGTCTCTATGTGATGTGGTGGGATACAAATGCACAGAAAGTCACAAATAGACACTGTTCTAAAACCAGCCTGGTCAGAAGTCCGAACCCTCAGGGACAAAACCCCTCAACACGCACACATACACTCAGACATGATCCCTTTCTTGTTCCCTGTATGAAGCGTGTGTCTGATTCGAGTGTGAATGTGTGTGTTTTTGAAATCTAGCTGTGTAAGTTCTCAGGATATCTCCCTCCTATCCTTTTCTATCTAAACCAGCTCACCCTAAAACTTTTGCGCTCTCTTCCATTCTCTTTTTTCCCCCTCTGGGACCATACCTGAATCACTTTCATTCCGATGGGATGAAATGACTCGGGCATAACATGCGGTTCAGAGACCATACTCTTAAATCTCTTAAATGGCTACTTTCTTAGTCTTTGAAATGACAGTCTGAAGTTGATACATATTAGAGAGTTTATAACAAGCTTCCCTTGTATAGTCAGTCCTTTAGTGTGAACTAAACCAGCATATCACACACACACACACACACACACACACACACACACACACACACACACACACACACACACACACACACACACACACACACACACACACACAGCTTGTACAGTGATTCACCAGGACTCGTTCAACTATTTTGGCACTTGACGGACCCTTTAGAACCAAGTGCCAATTCTGTACTTATTTACTGTCCCCACAGTCCTTTAGCCATATTACAACAGCCACAGACCCTTATGAGATCTTTCTGTGGACTGGGGGAGGTGAAAGAACAGTTCCAATCTATAATCCCAAACATTTAAATACTAACATAAGTATAGAAAGACTGTAGAAGGCATGTGGCCAGAAGTCGCTCTCGCACACATGTACACACACACACACACACACACATATACTGCCTCTTATGCCTTGTTTTACTAGCATGTCTGAAAAGGAAAACAAAAATCTTAAAGAACAGTATACACTCAATATACCTTAATATATTATGTGTTAAACATACTATAAACAGAAAGCATAGCATTAACTGATATATCAATTTCAGGGGGTTTTGTAACCGATTGCGTTTCGAGGGGAAAGTTGACTCTTCTCCTCAGGGATAATGCTGCCGTTCGAATAAGGGAGGAAACTCTTGCTTTTCTTATCATGTTAATGAAATGTAGGGGTAGAGGGAGCGAAAGACTAAATTGTACACAAGACTCTAACAAAGCACGAGAGCTTTGCACCACAGATGATGTGGCACATTCGGATCTTTAACCAGCATGCACCTCCTCGACATCCTGTTCTTACTGCCACAACTGATGCGCGCGTGTGTGTGTGTGTGTGTGTGTGTGTGTGTGTGTGTGTGTGTGTGTGTGTGTGTGTGTGCGTCTGTGTGTGTGTTTGACAGAGGCTGTAGGTCTCTGTGCATGTATGTTACACCACACCCAAGGCTGTAATTCATTTGAAATCTTGCATCATGAACCTCATAAACCTGTGTGCACTAAAGCCATGTGGAAGTTGAGCACAGGACTTGAGACATCGACGGGGTGGCCAGTCGGACACTAGCCATGATATAATGGTTTTCCAGTGACATGAAGTATTTGTATCATGTCTGAAGTGTCTCTGATACCTAAAATGATTCATTAGACAAAATTGGACTGGCAACTGTGTCACCACCTCCAAGTTTTGAACTCTTTCTAGCTGCCTTACTCCCCCTTCTGCCAGATTTGGTTATGTTTAAGATCTCCTGCTTTCTTATTCGATGAGTCAAGTCTTTAAGTAGGCTGCACTTATTTTACGCCCGGCATACCTCATAATGTGAGAGGTGGAGCTGAATTTGAGATGGGGTGAGCAGTATTGACCAGTGCAGTCTGTAAACTTTTGTTTGGGCACAAAGTGAGTGCATTGTTTTTCTTTAGGAGGGAAGATATTTGTTTTCTCTTAGGCTGCTCTCATTGGTTATCCCAGGATGTCACTTTTTTTTATTATTATTTGTTTTTCACCCGAACTGCTCCTGTTTATTTGCTCTCTGATGTCAATGTTGCTGTTCATCCTAATTATTATTATTATTATTAGTTATCATTATATTGTTGACATTTTTTTCTTCATGTTGTAGTCATGATAACATTGTATACAATACTGTAAGAGATCCTTTTAAGAATGTTTCCCAACCCCTGCCTTCCCACGAGCAACCCAACAACAGCGTGTTTAGTGTAACATTTTAAAATTTTGTAAATTAACGTAAAACTGTAACTTTAATATGGGTGGTTATTGTGGAGAGATATAGGATGGAGGAAGGGCATTCAGTGGAGGATCGGGCTTATGAATTGTACTCAAGTCATGTTATGTAATTGTTATTTTGTAGTGTTACTGATTTCTTGCTCTTGTAATTTTTTTTCATCGGGGGATTGTATGATTTTAAAAGATATATTGTGTATTGTTTTATTGTGTAAAAGTCTATATCTCTCTCACTTACTTTCTCGAAATTTATTTCTGTGGTTTCATAATTCATAATTACAGGTTTTAATACCATGATGTAACATTTTAATTCCTCCTTTATTCATTTTTGTGTTCTTTTTTTCAGAATTGTAATTAAAATGTAATCAGGGTCAATTAAACTGGTTAAAAGCCATCTGGTTTCTGCAACTTTTCTTTACAACACAGATTAGTCCATTTTAGTCGTACAAGTAAAATCTCCCTTCCAGAGTCTCTTTCTTGTCTTTAGTGTTTCTGTACCTCAGGAGACCCACATATATGTGGATCTACATACATATTGATGCTTGCAATACAAACGTGAAAAAAAACTACTCATTTCAAATAAATTGATATAAACGAAAAGTATATACAATTCCATGCAAAGCAATATGCTTTAGTTTACACCATTAGCATTTGAAAAGTGCTCCATAAAGTCGTGTTATGTATTCAGCCTGTTGATATGATATATAACATAGACACTTTAAGACTGACCTCTGCTGTCTGAAGAGAAGAAGCGCATGCGTTATCAACCATGTAAAATCACCATTGATTTTTGATCCCTCAAATCATTTTGCTCACACAAATGATATATACGTCTTATAAACATAAACGTCCATGTAAACGATGCTGCTAATTGAAATAATTACTATTATAATATTTTTATTTTAGGGGTATAAGAAGATGAGCATACATTATACTTCATAGCCTATCTGTTGACAAAAGCAAGAAAAAACATTTTGTTCTATTGTGATTGTATTAAGGGCCATTGCACATATGTGTCTTGTCTACTAAATAGCTGTAAACCTTTCTTCTCTCAGTTTTTCACTTTCTTGTTATTTCTTTTTTTATTATTGTTAGTGTCTGTGAAACAGGTTAAATTAAGTGAATTTTGAACTTGACACTGTCTAATGACCTACTAGTAACTTT
This sequence comes from Rhinichthys klamathensis goyatoka, assembly GCF_029890125.1. Classification (NCBI taxonomy): domain Eukaryota; kingdom Metazoa; phylum Chordata; class Actinopteri; order Cypriniformes; family Leuciscidae; genus Rhinichthys; species Rhinichthys klamathensis. The sequence continues at coordinate 230,128 of NW_026607111.1, read as the reverse complement.
TTTTTGTATCTACTACTGATTTAACATGCAGTACGTTCAATTATACTTCCAATCGACCCGTTGTGTGTTCCAAATGAAAGTGTAATCATATTTCTGCCTCTGGTTCATCTCATCACTCTGTCATGTTTTATTTTGTCACGTTCTCTGTCTGTCCTCTCCCTTTTACTTCATCACTCACCTCAGTTGTTGTCTGCATTTCAGGGAGCTAGAGAAATGAATGCGGTTCCCTGAGGCACAGTGGGAGTGTGGGAAAGAGGGATAGATGAATGACAGCTGATTGACAGCATTGCAGAGCCAAAATAAAGGGGTCATCATCATGGTGGGGATCAGGTCAAAGGGGCAGTTCTCTGGGGAGAAGAATTGCTAATGAAGGAAAATGGCACTTTAAGATACTTGAGTACTGCAAAAAGTGCTTTTATTTTCAATCATCTATTTAAATTTTTATCAGTGAAAATGTCTAGAAAAATGTGCCGTAAAGAACTTTACCTTAGTCATTTGAATACATCTACCACACTGTGTCGCGTGCACGTATGTTGATAGCTTTGTGCATTTCGACATAACACCGAGAGAGGTCGCTGTACATTGCCTTAACATTTCAGGATGGCGCTTGTACTTGATTCTGTCTACAACAGCGATTATGTAACGACTTATTTGCTTCTCGAAGGAAATTCACAACGAACATCCATTCTTTGAATGTAGTTGTACGCTTCAAGCGTCCATGTGTCTGAATATGACGTTCTATATTTAACTAAACCGAACCGTTTGAAAAAAAGATTAAAATCGGTATTTATATTTCAACGAGATTTTTTTAAGTATTCTAATTTTCCTACGTGTTTTAAAAATGGCTTATGTCACATTCATCAGTCGCTAGTATGTTGTCCTACTACGCATCAAGCATGGGGTTAGGCGAGTCCGTCAGGCCACGCCCCTTCCATCCAGCTGGTGGCAACATGCTTGATGACTTCATCGCTGAGTTTGATCATTGGCTCGTCGAGGCAGCCCTTCTGGCCAATCGCACTGCGGTACGATGACGTCACCTCCAAAACTCTGCAAGGGTTGTATGGATGGGGCGGGGCACAACGGCACATACGTTAGAGACAGAGCAATACGGCGCAACTATTGGCTCTCGCACACGAGGTGAGGGGCTGTTGCTGAGAGAAAAGAGAGGCAGAGTAGAAAAAAAATCGAGAGCGAGAGCGTCAACAGTGTCCATGTCCATCCCGTATTCATAGTAGTGTGAAAGTGAAACGGTTAGTCAGAGACCCGCACAAGAGGAACGTTATTGTGATTAAACCAATCAATTGAGTGATTTTGCCTTTCTATTTCATCCTCAGAACTTGATTGACGACTAAATTTGTTTCATTTGCAAACGGTATTAAAAATGAATAATAAAAAAAAAAACCGAGCTGATCAAATTAAAAACATCTTTTGCAATTCAGGAGATTGAGAAAACTATTGATTTTAAAGTGATGTGTAGCGCTGTCGCTTGTGGTAAACACGCACCTTTATTTAGGTAGCGGAGACTCGTATCGCGTTATTGGCCAGCGCTTCTTGAACACCTCCCTTGTGCCCGCCCACACCCTGTTCCTATGGTTCCCAGCGCTCTTATTGGATACTGTAACTTTTGGAGCGAGCGCCGGCTTGCTATCTAGCCTCATTGCGATTGACCCAAAGTACCTGCCAATCAAATAGAATAAGCCAATGAGAAACGCCTCTGAATTTGTGCTGTCTCATCCATAGGCTACTGTATCTGTCAGTGCGCGCTGATTGGCCAGGCTGGCCAGCTGTTAGTGGTTCATTCACCATTTTGTGACTGTAGTGGAAAAGGGATTCGTATAGTTTTTAATCCCTGTCTGAGTTGCTGTTGGGAGGGGGGCAAAGATGTTTTACGGAGGACCGATATAAAGTAAAATTCCCGACAGACAGAAGACATGTATGGACGTTGCACGCCACTTCAGACGAAAGGACAGAGCCCATCTGGAATTTGCACCGTAAATTCATCGGTTACCTCCTAAATATTTCTGCTTGTTTTGGTAAGTAGTTATTACTCAAAAGAACCCACCGCTAATACTAATGGCAATCCGTTTTTTAGACATGACTGTTGTGTGCAAAGACAAATGGAGAACAAACCAGCTCACTAAAATATCAAGGAAGGACCCAGAGCCAGAAGAAGGGAGGGGGTGGGGATGCAGAGTTAAACTTCGTCAAATGTTTTAAAGACAGCGTTCAAACCAAGCTTTTGATTGATTCAATAAGTTACTCCTTTCCGAATTGTTTTGACTGAATGGCAGGAGTTTGAGCAACTTGAACAGAGCAGACTGGCACTCATGCACTGCGTTACACACTGGCAGGATTACGCTCGAGGAAGCACTACAGTACTAGCGAGTAACAACGTCACGGCGCCAATGTAAAAACAAACAAATTAATAGTTCACTCCGTATCTGACACTATTACTCGGACTTACTACGCGCTGTCATCGGCTCATTACCAGGACGGCTCTTAAAGGTGGATAATTTGCAACTTTTGCTGCACGTACGTCCTTATAAACATGAACAACCTTTGCGTAGTGTGCACGTAAGTACGAGTCTGTTTGAACACATTTTAAATCTTTCTTTTACTCTCTCTCTCTCAAAAGGCCCTTCTTGTCTAATTTAGCTGTTTCGAGTCCTTGGCATAGTACTCCCGTGCCGTGACATTGCGAAGCGCTGCGAGTACTAGTACTACCACCGGCGGCTTCCGTGCGCACTCTGACGGTATATGCTTTTTATTGTTATGCATTATTCCAGCGGCTCACCACACAGTCCATACATTTCGGAATACACCCTTATAGAATTATAAAACAGCCTTTAATCCGAACAACAGTTTTGTAGTCAATTAATATTGTAATATATTTTTTAAAAAGTACAATTCAGTCCACACGGGCCTCCTTGAATAGAGTCTTGTTGATACAAGTGGCTTCATGTTACACTGTTATTCTGAGATTTTGCCATTTTAAGAGATGCACGTAAATATAATGCACTCTGGTGTTAAGGAGTGTGTCCATAATGATGGCTCTGTTTGCCTGCATTAAAACCATCCGTCAACTCATTTTTCATCAGGTCATATGTGCCACTATGTACGCTTTTAGTAATGTTAGGTGTGTGCCACTTTTGGTCATGGTGGATAAATGAGTGAAATGCTTCCATGTCTGACTGATGGTGGTGGAGTGTTTATGGGATGTTGTTTTGGACAGCCTTGCTTCTCCGTCACTCACTACATGTACTGCTTCAGCATCCATACAGTACGCACTACATGTTTAAGTGTAATAATTATGTTTAGCTACTGATTTGAAAGTGTTTGAACTCTTTTGCAGGGTATTTTTGGAGTGTAAACTGCTCGACTGCTGATTTTTCAAAGAGCGTGGCATGTGTCCCTGATGCCCCTGTGTCTGTCGTCTCTTGAGTTTCTCCATGTTTTTACTGTTTCATGTGTGTGACTGTAACACCTCCTTTGGTGACCCACTTTAAATAGTCCAAATAAAGCAGGTAATACAGTTGGAGATGGTCACGCTTTTTTGGAGGAAGGAAGTCATAGCACCCATGCATGCCCCTGAGCTGCACGGCACTGCACTGCTGCAGCCCTGCACCCTCCTGTATGCCCCAGAATGCACATTTGCAGAACAATCTGTGAATGAGCACAAAATGAGTGTTGATAATGTGTTTTGTGGAGTGGGCAGATCGTCGACTTGACAATTGCACATATTGTGGTGTATGGCACTGTCGTGGGTGGTTTTTGTTGCTGTTTTTATTTGGTAATCTGCATTATTTTGCTTCGTAACACTGCGCTGGAGCGACGCACTGTAAGACTTATTCTTCAATTAAATCCGAGTATTGTGACAGGCTGGCATACTGGCATCACCACTGTGTGTGAGTCTGTGTCCCCCTTTTCTGTTACCCTGTCTCACATCGGTTCGAATATATAGATAGGTGCTTTATTGACCCCTGAGGGCAAAGAGTGTATAGATGATGCACGGTTGTATGTTCATTTGAGCAAACAGTTGCTTTATTGACTGCTGGTCCACCGTGAGGAGTGTGTATGTGTGATCTTGCGTGTTTGTGCTCGGTATTGGTGTGTGACGCACAGTATATCTAGGCTTAGATTTTTATTTTTATTAATAGGCTAATTGTGCAATATCAGTAAGTATTAATCATTGTGTATTAAAGCTCGATATTAAATTTATACTATCACATTTTAATCTGTGTGAACTGAAATATGTTCTGGCTCATTTGATTCACCTTAATAAATGTATAGCCTCTGAATAATGACTGTAATTGAGAAGGAAAAACAAATGGCTTCGTAGAGCCTTATAAAGGGGAAATATACATTGTTAATTCTGAAATAAATCATTTGACCTTTTAGGATCAAGGTAGTAGTTCAGTGACGGCTGAATGTATCTTGTCCATTTATCAATTTAAGTCAAGCATATGTTTCTGTTGTTTTGAAGTGGATTAAGGTTGTAATGAATACTGTTGTTGGCCTAAGGATAAGGATCGCAGGTTTTACAACAATGTTCACATAGACCCTTATAACACAGCAACGTTTCAGCTGAAAACACTCCGGTTAGAGTGTGTGCTTGGATTGGACTTCTGTCATATGGCTGACGTCAGTTTTTCTTGCTTTAGTTAGACCTTTAATACAGGTATCATGCTAATATTTAAAATCCTGAGACTTCATTCGACCAGCTGTACTAGTCACATACATAAGAGTCAGAGCTGTCACAGTCACAGGAAGTGGACCTAGGATTAGAGTGTGTGCGTGCCGTTTGGCATATTGTTGCACAAATTAAATATGAATGTTTTTACCTATATAGTATCTCATTTGTAATATAATTATTTTCAAAATACGTTAACCTGTCTACTTATAATTAAACATATAGGCTAGATGGATATCACAGATTGCTGTGGTCTCATGTTAGAGTTTTCCGTTTGTATTTCCTGCGTTATTTAGAGTTGGTCCTATATAATATAATTTTAAATAATTTTTGGATACTTGATAATTATTATTTCAATATAGTCTGTACTTTTTCCCATTTACCTAGAAATGAGCACATCTGAATATTTTTATCTAGAAATTTTGATTTAGAAGTTTTGGGATGCCTATATATATATACCACTGTACCACTTTTTTATATAAGTTCCTTTAAAATATGTATATATATATATATATATATTTAGATATATCTTTTTTTTTTTTTTTTAGGAACTTTATATTATTGCTCCAGTTTTTTGACAGTTGAATGATGTTAAAGGAATATAAAACGTCATTTGCTGCAGTGGTACTGGTTCTTGTATCACTCTCAACTTGGTAAGTTGTCCATTCTATACAGATTTGAAAAGCAGCAGATTTAAAAAAAAAAAAAAAATTCTTCTATGTGAAATACCAACTAAGGAAGCTATAGGCCTGAGATGATAGTGATTAAATTATCAAATGTAATTTCCTGCTAATTTATCAGTGGTTCAAATTCAAAAGACATAAATCTTTGGCTAAATAGTGATTTTGTGGATTGTTCAAGGTCACATGTTTCCAAGATTGTAGGTTGTGCAGTTTGACATCATCCATGGGGTTTTCAGTTTCCTGAGCAGGAATTTCTAGAAGCTGCAGTGTTCTCTGAATTTATGCAATCATAGCAACACTTTTTAACAACATGCTTAAGCTTCACAGTTGAGAGGAATATATATGATCATGCTATATTTCAGACTGCTGTGATAAATTTCTGATCATGGGCATGGCATGAATTCTGTCAGCCATAAAACAAGAAATTGAAAAATCGTAAATATACTAAATTATACCCAAACTTAAGGGGTTATGTTGGTTCGACATTAGTTGATGTCAACAACTTCCCTTATCATATATTAATAGACCAAGGACAAGTGAGACACAGCATGTTCAGAGTTTATTGTAAAAGATTGTCATACCTTACACTATACAATAGCTTTATTGCTTGGGATATTCCAGTTATGCTTTCACTTTTAAAAACAATATTTATTAACATGAATGTTGTGAATCCCATCAGTTGTTTTAATTAATGTTTTATTAATATGAATATATCATTTAATTGAAATTATATGCATAGTTGGGTGACTCTACCTGAATATAAACTTCTAAAATAATATTTTAGTACACAACCAACTATTTTACATGATTTACACCATGATTTATATTATTATATAATTTATTGTGAATTTTGTTCTTGAAATGTGTAATAAAGCAGTCTTTTGAGGTGAAATTGGGATATGTTGCTAGTGAGAACAGCAAACATTTGTGGTAACTTCCTTTTTGAAGATTGATCATGTAGTTTACAAGTTTATTACCACATATAGGCTTTTTATTTTTTTTTTAAATTAGCAGATTCTTAGTGCGTTTCATTTGAACTGTTTTAGTTTATGAATCAGGTCTGGCCCTTAGAATTTTGTGCCATTATTTTCTTTCTTTTTGACGTCCCAAAAGACACTGGTTACTCATCTACACTCACACATTCCTTGTTGTTTTAACATTGCCAGGACTTTCTGACTCCTTTATCAGTGGGAATACAAGGGGAAAACATGATATAAAATTAGACTGAGGAAAGAAAAAAATTGTGGAATTTACTCTATTGTTTGGCTTAATTTGTTGACAGTTGGTATCTGACTCATACATTGTGTTCTGATATGCATAAGTAATTAAAAACTATCCTTTTTTTTTAAATAATGTTTTTTTAAAAATCCCCAAATAATATGCTGTCACAGTCATACTCTGAACTAACCATTTCAACTGTCTCACAAATTCACTGTCTGAATGTTCAAACTTCAAAGATAGATTGTTTATAATTGGATACTGAATTTTGAGTTAAGCTTAATAACATTGTTTTCTGTATAATATTCCATGTAGTGACGAGGAAGGAAATCTCTCTCCATTGCAAATAAACAGTTTAAGGTCACTAGGAACAGTGGGTGGGGTGTCTCTTGGAATGACTCAAAGAATTCCCCAATTCTCCTTTTAAAGCCATCTCTCACAGGAAAATCCTGTGTGTGTTTTGTTTGTGTGGGAGTGTCTTTTTGCACATTTTTTGTGAGTGGGCGGGAGTGTGGGATAGTAGAGAGAGTGAGAAACTGAGTGTAGAGGAGTGTGATTTCACACACGTGTTTGTGTGTACGAATGCATAAGGACTGGTTGGTAAAGGAAGACTGCTATAAAATGCATTTTATGTGTAGACGAGCGAAATGTTTGTGTGTTTTTTTTCTTGCTGATTTTCGAGCCTGATTTTCCCCATGGTTTGTGTATTGCAGCGTGACAGCAGATGCTAAATATGTCTGTTTTGTGTGTGTATGTGATGTGGTGGGTACGGGAGAAGAACCACACACACACTCGGGTGCCCACAGTATCCCAGTCTGTAGTACGCAGAAGGGTGCTATGGATCCCCCTCACAGCATGTGCATGTTTGTTAATTTTGGCATTTCTGATTTCACATTATAGGGCATACTACAATATTTACAACCCATACGAAGCATTCTTGACAAGTTATAATCATCGTTATTTAGAGCGGGAATTTGGAAAGCATGCAGGTCTACTGACGTCAAATTGATATTTTTTTTATTTGAATACACTCAAGACAACATATTTAAGGAATTTGTTTTCGGCAGCCAACATGATTAAGAGTAACATCGGTCTTGCCTAATGCAGCAGATCCAGGGCTTAAACTGCCATCATATGCCATCAAATCCGGTTATCTTGATTAATTTAAATGTGACTGCATGTGATTGTAATTAAACATTTTTTTTTTTTTTTTTTACATACGTTGATGAATTTTTAATCCTACCATATTTAATAAATGGGTGGGACAAATATGGAAAGTCAAAAAATACAAAAATGGTGTGCACATCCCAAACACCCAAATTGGGCTCAGGTGCAGGACAACTAAGTAATATAAACAAATAAAGAAGTGTGAAGTCCGCACACTGAAAATTACCGCTCCAAAATAATTTATTAAAAAGCAACGTTTCGACCCTCAGGTCTTCATCAGGCACAATCCAGGCACATCAGGGACAAATATGGACACATAATTTAACTCTTTTTTTCTATTCTGTAGAATGTTTTTTGTATGTTTTTGAAACATTTACTTTGAAACGATAAACACATATTTTAATTTATTTATTGACTATTTATTTAAAATATCAACGGAGTGTTCTGTTTTTGTCAAGCATTTTAAGTTTTTTAGGCGTGTCAGCTAATACATGCCACTCAGAAAATCCACATTGTACCAAATTTAAAAACAGATATGATATTTGTGTTTTTCCTACTGATGTGGTCGTAGCTATATTTTTCTTCTGGGCCCTTGTGACTTTGTCCCTGACAGTGACGACAGTGGATGAATATTTTTTTGTAATGTCCAAATTATACATTTGTTATTATTTTTATGTGCATTTGCTAAAATTCTATATATAAAAAATCTGATTTTTTTGTGCCTTCAATGGAAACCTATAACCTTGAATTTAAAAAGCTATAACACTGACCTTTACCTATAAATTTAACATAAAATGAAACAACATTATAAATACTTTTTTAAGTGTTTCCCCTATATGACATGGAAATTTACAGTACTGTGTCAAGTCACCTTTATTTATATAGCGCTTTTTACAATACAGATTGTTTCAAAGCAGCTTCACAGTAATAATAGAAAAATGATGTTAAATATAAAATGAAATGTCCCCAACTAAGCAAGCCAAAAGCCAATGGTGAAGAAAGAAAGGGGAAAAAGGCTCAGTGGCAAGGAACCAAAACTCCATTAAAAAAAACCTTGTGAGAACCCAGGCTCAGTCAGGGGGCCAGTTCTCCTCTGGCCAACGAATGAACAGTGTATGATTATGATTCAGGCTGCATTATAGGTCAGAAGTCAGATTGGATCGAAACATTCACAATATTTATCCAGTTCCATCAGGTTGGAGGTCGGAGTCATCACGCCGGTATGGAGACGAGTTTGTTGAGGTGTCCATGAGGCCTTCATGGGGCTGATGAGGCTGGCACTTCAGGGATGCGTTGTGGTCGTGTCTAGGCGCAAGTCCACCATCTGATCTGGATACGGCCTGGGTCCGGCTGATTACAGTTAACCTCGGAATAAACAGAAAGACTAAAATTAGGGTAGATGCCATTCTTTTTATGATGTAGCGAGTACATCAGGTGTTATAGGAAGTGTTAACGGTTCCGGCTGACCTAATTTATGCAGCCTAATAATAATTTAACTGATTTGAATAATAGGAATGTATAGTGTTCTATGTGTATACCAGGTTGAAGAGATGTGTTTTTAATCTAGATTTAAACTGACAGAGTGTGCCTGCTTCCCGGACAATGTTAGGAAGACTATTCCAAAGTTTAGGTGCTAAATAGGAAAAGGATCTACCGCCAGCAGTCGATTTTGATATTCAAGCAAAGGCAAAGACTCAGACTGGTTTTCCATCTCCAGTGGCGTTCGCCAGGGCTGCGTGGCTGCTCCTGACCTCTTCAACTGCATCATTGACCATCTGATGTCTAGGGTGTGTGAGCGGGTCCCCAGAGTGTCCTTCGGCAGTTACCACCTGACTGACCTGGAGTATGCTGACGACACCATCCTGCTCAGCACGTCCTACAACCAGCTGAGAGATGCTCTGGGCATATACAGCGAAGAGGCTGAGAAGCTTGGCCTTCAGGTGAGCTGGACAAAAACCAAGTTCATGTATGTCGGTGACGGACCTCATCCAACTTCCCTGCGGCTTGGCAATCACATTGTAGAGCCTGTCAAGAGCTTTGTGTATCTGGGATCCTTAGTGACAGACAACGGGGAGCTAAAACCAGAGATTACCCGCAGAAGAGCCCTGGCTGCGTCAGCCCTGCAGTCTCTCTGGAAACCACTCTGGCGGCATCAGACCATCTCACGCAAGACGAAGCTCCGGATTTACAACTCGGCAGTACTCTCCATCCTGCTTTATGGCTCGGAGACTTGGCCCTTAAATAAGACACTGACTGCGAGATTAGATGGCTTTGATAGCAGGGCCCTCAGGACCATCGAGAACATCAGGTGGCCCCAGCGGGTTTCCAATCAAGTGCTTAGAGCCCGCACGTGCCAGCCCAGAGCATCCTGCCTGGCTGCGCAACGTCGCACCCGCTGGCTCGGCCATGTCCTCCGTCTCCCTCCTGACCATCCGACGAGAGCCATTCTCCAGTTTGATCCGAGGGCCGCAGGCTGGAGACGACCACGAGGTAAACCCCGCACCCGATGGCTCGACGTCCTTGCGAGCGACCTCCAACAACATGGGGTTGCTGTGGAGGATGCAGAGGAGCTGGCACAAGACCGTCAGCACTGGAAACAACTGGTTCATCTGGTCGGCTCAACGCACAGGGATGGGACGCCCCCCCCACCCATCGCAGGAGCCAAAATGAAATGAATGATGGTATATCAACTGGCCGGAGTTTTGAGATCGCAATAGACGTGAAGGAATATAATGCGTTAAGAGCTCACTCAAGTACTGGGGAGCTAAACCATTTAGTGCTTTGTACGTAATCAGCAATATTTTAAAATTTATACAATGTTTAATAGGGCTGGGCAAAAAAATCGATTTTTCGATTAATCGTTTTTTAAAATGTGGTCAATTCAAAATCGATTCTCAACGGCCACGAATCGATTTTTTCCATATTCAGGGCTCGCGGTGCTGCGTCTTCTCACTCTGCATAAGGCAAGCGTCAAGCGCTGCAGGCGTCGATACACACTCGTGTTTAGGAGTCGGGACATGATTCACTTGCACAATCGGGCCAGCATTGCATCGTAACTAACGTTTATCATTTTCACGACTTTAAGTTTTAAAACATTCAAGCAATTTTAAACTATCCTGTGCTCGCGCACTCGCGCATGTTTTTCAATGTGTGCACACATACAGTAAAGCCTAAATCCGTCTCACAAACAGCTCGCCAGTAACAAAAGTTCTTTTTCGTGGATTATATCGCTTTAACAGTTAAAAACACGCAAAATGATGTCAAAACTCTGGTCTTGGTGAGTAACCTCGTAAAGACAGTCGGTTATGTCTTAAATAAGCATAAAACGCGTGTGACAGACAGTATAATGAAACATTAATGGATCCGTGCACTAGTTCTTAAAGTGAACGCAGCCAAATGTGTCTGTTATTAATTTTGTTGTCAAAACAACATAATATAGCATTAATTGTAAGGAATCAGAATTAATAGCCTATGTATTTAATTCAGTCAGGACTAAAAGACTATCCAGTGTTATTTTACATTGGATTACTTTATTCAGTTTCTGTAGTATTTCTGACCTACCCAAAAACTTTTCTTTTTATGTCTCTTTATTTGTGTCTTTAGGGCTATTCTATTGTATTTATTTGTGCTACTTTTTTCAATTTAATTCAAAGATTGAAATCAAGCTTCCATGTGTTGCATAAACTCTTAACAAAAAAATTACCCCATTGTAAAAACAAACATTTAGGTGAGATCAATGTAATAAAAAATTGTCTAAAAAATGATAACTGATATTTAGACTGAGATTTGTATTACATCTATATTCATTATAGTCGAATCGAGAATCGAATCGAGAATCGAAATCGAATCGAACTGTGAGCTTGTGAATCGAAATCGAATCGAATTTGAACATCTGAATCGATACCCAGCCCTAATGTTTAATAGGGAGCCAATGCAGTGTTGATAGAACCGGGCTAATATGGTCATACTTCCTGGTTCTGGATAAGAACTCAAGCTGCTGCGTTTTTGACCAGCTGTAGTTTGTTTATTAAGCGTGTAGGGCAACCACCCATAATAACATTACAATAATCTAGCCTTGATGTCATGAACTAATTGTTCTGCATTTGTCATTGAGAGCATATGATGTAATTTAGATATATTTTTAAGATGGAAAAATGCGGTTTTACAGATACTAGACACGTGACTTTCAAATGAAAGATTGGTTTCAAAGAGCACACCCAGGTTCCTAACCGATGACTTGACAGAGCAGCCATCAAGTGTTAGACAGTATTCTAGGTTTTTACGTGAGGAGGTTTTTTGTCCAATAATTAGAATCTCTGTTTTTTCAGAATTAAGGAGTAGGAAATTTCTAGTCATCCAGTTTTTTATATCAGCTATGCATTCCATTAATTTTGTGAATTGGTAAGTTTCGTCAGGGTGTGAAGAAATATAGAGCTGAGTATCATCAGCATAACAGTGAAAACTAATGCCATGCTTCCTAATGATATCTCCTAAGGGTAGCATGTACAGAGTGAACAGCAACGGTCCTAGTACTGAGCCTTGGGTACGCCATACTGAACTTTTGATCTCTTCATTTACTGCTACAAACAGATAACGATCAGATAAGAATGATTTAAACCATGCTAATGCAATTCCACTAATGCCAACATAATTTTCGAGTCTATTTAAAAGAATGTTGTGGTCGATGGTATCAAATGCAGCACTAAGATTGAGTAGCACTAATAGAGAGATAGAACCACGATCGGATAATAAGAGCAAATCATTTGTGACTCTAATGAGAGCTGTCTCAGTGCTAAGGTACGGTCTAAATCCTGACTGGAAATCCTCGCAGATACCATTTCTTTCTAGAAAGGGACATAGTTGTGAGGATACTGCCTTTTGTAGTATCTTTGACAGAAAAGGTAGATTCGGCCTGTAATTGACTAATTCTGTAGGATTGTTACGGTGTCCAGTCTCCCTGATTCCACCATTTCTCAGCCACGAGCGCCCTCTCCTGAATTCTAGTGCTTTGCATACTTTCTCCTTAGTATACATCATTAGCGCTCTGATTACCTTCACCTGTTCTGAATCATATCTCATTGCCCAGCCTTTATCTGCCTCGTTCTCTGAGCGTTCTTTGCAAAGTATTGCCTCTCTATATGTGCATGTCCGAGCAATTCTCCTGTTCCTCAGTCAACCCGTTTCCTCTGACCCACGCTGAACTAACCTTGTCTGATTGTCCGCAGCCTGCCTCTCGAACCTCCAGCCCGTCCCTGATTCTGTTTATTTGCCGCCTGCCTCGACCCTAAGCCTGTCCCTGGATACTGAAGGTATCAGTATCTCGACCTCGCCAGCCCTCGACCTCCTGCCCGGTTCGACTCACGTCTCAGCCTGCCTCCTATTATTATTATTATCCTGAGTTACCTTTTGTCTGACTTTTCTGTATAATAAATTCATTGCATATGGATCAGTCTCGTCCCACTGAGTCATTACAGAATACTTCGCCAAATGAAGATCCAGCAACTATGTCTGCGTTATCCGCTGCTTTCACCGCTCAAGCCTCTCAACTGGCCTCTCATCATCATCAGCTAACGCGACTAACCTCAGTAACAGAGGAACTAGTAAAAGCTTTGAAGAACCTACAAACCTCGTCAGCGCCTGCCTCCCCGTCTCCCGCACCAGCGCCTGTGCTGCAGACTGCCGTGCACTACCTAAAAAGTTTGAGGGGAACCCAAGCAAGTGCAAGGGCTTCATTCTTCAATGCTCTCTGTTTTTTAACCAACAGCCCTCACCTCACCAAACGGATGCCAGTAAAATCTCCTTCGTCTCCTCTCTGCTTACTGGCCGCGCTCTGGACTGGATCACGGCTGTGTGGAGAACGGATGGCTCTGCGTTTCGTTCATATGACGAGTTTCTTCGGGACTTCCAAGCAGTTTTCGAGCATTCCAAAGGAGGAAAGGGGGCGGAGGATCTTCTGCTGGAACTCACGCAGGGACGGACTTCTGCCGCTGAGTATGCACTTGAATTCCGTACGTTAGCTGCTCAGACTAACTGGACTGATGACTCTCTGAAGGTTATTTTTCGGCGGGGTCTGAGTCATGAGTTACAGGCGGAACTGGCCTGCCGCAACGAGGGAAAGGATTTCAACCAGTTCGTCCATCTCGCCATCCAGATCGATAATCTGATGCGCTCGCGCTGTCCTGGCCGCCGTATAGCAACCTCCTCACGCAACCTTCCCTTGCCCCGGTATTACAGTCACGTGACTACCGACTCCAGCGAACCCATGCAAATTAACGCCTCCCGGCTCACTGAAGAGGAAAAGGAACGACGTAGGTCCCAAAGGCTGTGCTTATACTGCGGTGAAGCTGGTCATTTCCGTCAAACCTGTCCTCAACGACCTCCTGAATGTTTGAATGTTTAAACCCTCATTCATGTATTACTGTTCCCATTGAATTTACTTTTAACGGCAAAATAGTCACAGCATCGGCTTTGATAGATTCTGGTGCTGCTGGGAATTTCATGTCTCAGGATTTTGCTATTCACCACGAGATGGCTCTAATTCCTTGCATTTCTCCCCTTTCTGTCGAGGCTGTCGACGGGCGACCGCTAGGCTCTGGCCGCGTCACTCATCTATCTCAGAATTTGCGCATGCGCACTGGTGTATTACACTGTGAGACGATTCAATTTTACATACTTCAAGCTCCTCATACTCCCGTTATTCTAGGATTACCCTGGCTCCGTATGCACGATCCGCTTCTGCAATGGACGTCCGGTCAGATCGTTCGCTGGGGAAAGAACTGTTCTTCCAACTGCCTGTCTACTGTCCAGCCCCTAACCATACGAAGTATCCTAGAGCTCCCAGATGACACCGTAATGAATCGTCTGCCCTCCGTGTACCACGATCTGGCTGAGGCCTTCAGCAAATCCAAAGCTACCAAGTTACCTCCCCATCGTGCGTATGATTGCGCAATCGACCTCTTACCAGGCTCCACGCCACCCAGAGGGTGTGTTTTTCCGCTCTCCCAACCCGAGACCGAAGCCATGCAAAAATATATTGAGGAGGAGCTCGCCAAAGGGTTTATTCGTCCTTCCACCTCTCCTGCTTCAGCCGGCTTCTTCTTCGTCCAAAAGAAGGATGGAGGACTCCGTCCGTGTATCGATTACAGAGTGCTCAATGACGGCACGGTCAAGTTCCGTTATCCACTCCCCTTGGTGCCCGCTGCTTTCGAGCTTCTTCGTACAGCAAGATATTATACCAAACTGGATCTGCGATGCGCTTACAACCTGGTCCGTATCCGTGATGGAGATGAGTGGAAGACAGCCTTTTCTACGTGCACTGGGCACTATGAGTACCTGGTCATGCCTTTCGGGCTTTCAAACAGTCCAGCTGTTTTCCAGTCCTTTATTAATGATGTGTTCCGGGACATGCTCCAACGCCACGTCATCGTCTACATTGACGACATTCTCATTTACTCAGAGTCACTAGAAGACCACATTCAGCACGTCCGGGCGGTTCTTCAGAGGCTCATCCGGAATCAGCTCTACGCTAAGTTTGAGAAGTGCGATTTCCACCAGACCTCCACGACTTTCCTGGGCTACATCTTCAGTCATGGGGGCGTAGCTATCGACGAAGGCAAGGTCAAGGCGGTGGTGGATTGGCCCCGGCCCACTACGTTGAAGGAGTTACAACGCTTCCTCGGGTTTGCAAACTTCTATCGCCGTTTCATCAGAGGATTCAGCATAGTGGCGGCACCCTTGACTGCACTGGTTCGTAAAGGCACCTCATGTCTACCCTGGAATGAAGAGGCTACACGGGCCTTTCGTCTTCTCAAGCAAGCTTTCACTTCAGCTCCCATTCTGCGGCATCCTGATCCAGAATCGCCCTTTGTTGTGGAGGTGGATGCTTCGAATACCGGCCTGGGCGCAGTGTTGTCACAGCGTCAGGGAACGCCTCCCAAGTTGTACCCCTGCGCTTTTTACTCCAGGAAGCTCAACTCAGCGGAAAGAAATTATGACGTGGGTGACCGTGAGTTACTGGCCATGAAGGCCGCGTTGGAGGAATGGAGGCACTGGTTGGAGGGCTCTACACATCCTTTCGTTGTCCTCACCGACCATAAAAATCTGGAGTATCTCCGCACGGCTAAGAGGCTGAACCCCGTCAGGCCAGATGGTCCTTGTTCTTCTCTCGTTTCCAATTTTCTGTTACCTACCGTCCGGGCTCCAAAAATACCAAGGCAGACTCCTTGTCTCGCCAGTTCGACTCTGAGGGTACCATCTGGACTCCAGAAACCATCCTTAGCCCTGATCTGGTTATCGGCCCCGTTCAGTGGGATATCGAGACCGAACTCGAGCTGGCCAATGCCAACACTGAGATCCCTCCAGACTGTCCTCCTGGGAGAATCCATGTTCCCGAAGCCCTTCTCGAAAAGGTGTTGAAACAGGTCCATGCCCTTCCCAGTTCAGGACACCCAGGCATCACAGCCACCATTCATCTCCTGCAGAACCGCTTTTGGTGGTCAACATTGTCACGGGACGCCAGCCGGTTCGTACAGCATTGCCAAACCTGCAACATCCAGAAGTCATCCCGTCTCTTGCCCGCTGGTTTACTTCATGCACTACCCATTCCACAGCGACCTTGGTCCCATATAGCCATCAATTTTATTACGGATCTACCACCCTCCGACGGACACACCACCATTCTAACTGTAGTTGACCGCTTTTCTAAGGCATGTCGCCTCATTCCTCTCAGTAAGCTCCCCACAGCCCTGCAGACCACGGAGCATCTCTGCAATCTGGTATTCCGGTTCTATGGTTTACCCAAGGACATCGTCTCAGTTCACCTCTCGTGTTTGGGCTACATTCTTCCAAAAGTTGCAAGTTAACGTGAGCCTCACCTCCGGCTACCATCCGCAGGCTAATGGTCAGGTCGAACGCCTCAATCAAGAGATCTCTCGCTTCCTCCGGTCCTACTGCCAACTCCATCAAGGGGACTGGAGCCGGTACCTGATGTGGGCAGAGTATGCTCAAAATTCCATCCGTAAGCACTCCACAGGCTTGACTCCCTTTCAATGCGTCCTCGGTTTCCAACCACCCCTGTTTCCG
Source organism: Rhinichthys klamathensis goyatoka (assembly GCF_029890125.1). NCBI lineage: Eukaryota > Metazoa > Chordata > Actinopteri > Cypriniformes > Leuciscidae > Rhinichthys > Rhinichthys klamathensis. The sequence continues at coordinate 213,289 of NW_026607111.1, read as the reverse complement.
TGGTCCGGTGAGCCCACTAATGTCCCTGCAGTAAACGACTGGCTGAGTCGAAGTGAGGAAACCTGGAACCTGGCTCACACTCACCTCCAGTTAAGGCATCCAGTCTCTCTGATTCCACCATTTCTCAGCCACGAGCGCCCTCTCCTGAATTCTACTTTCTCCTTAGTATGCATCATTAGCGCTCTGATTACCTTCACCTGTTCTGAATCATATCTCATTGCCCAGCCTTTATCTGCCTCATTCCCTGAGCATTCGTTGCAAAGTATTGCCTCTCTATGTGTGCATGTCCGAGCAATTCTCCTGTTCCTCAGTCTACCCGTTTCCTCTGACCCACGCTGAACTAACCTTGTCTGATTGTCCGCAGCCCGTCCCGGATTCTGATTCTCTGCCGCCTGCCTCGACCCTAAGCCTGTCACTGGATACTGAAGGTTCACTGCCAGCCCTCGACCTCCTGCCCAGTTCGACTCACGTCTCAGCCTGCCTCCTATTATTATTATTATCCTGAGTTACCCTTTGTCTGACTTTTCTGTTCGTTGCATATGGATCAGTTGCAAATTCGTTGCATATGGATCAGTCTCGTCCCACTGAGTCATTACAAGGATCAAGTTGCGTTTTTTTAACAAGCGGTTTAATCATAGCCAGCTTAAAGTTTTTGGTACGTATCCTAATGACAAAGATGAATTAATGATATTAAAGAAGAGGATCTATGACCTCTGGATTGAAGCATCTCTTTTTAATAACTTAGTCGGTATAGGGTCTAGCATACATGTTGTCGATTTAGATGATTTAACGAGTTTGGAAAATTCTTCCTCTCCTATAGCAATGAATGAATTTCCTCAAGGAGACTTCAATGCACTGCCTGATGCGATACTGTAGTAGACGGTTGCATAGTTATAATTTTCTCCCTGATATTATCAATCTTGTAAGTAAAGAAGTTCATTAAGTCATTACTGCTGTGCTGCTTGGAAATGTCTGGGATTGAAGCTTTATTTTCAGTTGATTTAGCCACTGTTTCAAATAAATACCTAGGGTTTTGTTTATTTTCTTCTAATAGGGTTGAAAAATAAGCAGATCTAGCAGCTTTTAAGGCCTTTTGAGGCCTTTTAACGCAATCATGCTCTCTTTCCATGAAATGCAAAAAAAATCTAAAAAAATTCTGTTTTCTTCCAGTTGCTCTCCATTTTTCTGGCTGCTCTCTTAAGGGCCCGAGTGTGCTCGTTGTACCACGGCGTTGGACTATTTTCTTTAATATTCTTTAAGCGAGAAGAACAGAACAGAAAAGTAAAATAAATATCTAAAAAAAAACTGAATATCTTTTCTGCACACCATGGAGGTCACGTGTCTATCACAATGCATCAAGACTAAAATTGTTATTCACAATGGCACTGATTGAAATGTGACTTTCACCCAGTGTGACTTTCAGTGTGTCCTACAATTATTATGTTTAATTTGTTTACAAAAATCTAAATCAAAGTATTTTTAACTTTACATGAATGTACTTTGATCATCCAACCTCACTGTCAGAAAAGTACTTGGTGTACTGGAGAGAGTGTGTCCTTTGCTGAAGGTTTCCTCTTGTCCATATTCTTTGTTGCATGTGAACTGTAAAGTTTGTCTGTGTTATAATTTAGCACACTCACATTTTACACTGTATTCTGTTTAAATAATTTTAATCTTATCTAAAAATCTACTTAAAGATAGACATTAAATTACTTGATGTCTTTTACCTTTTTGTGTACACATCACTACTTTTACTGTTTGGTCACATTCATACACTATGAGCAGTATGTTTCCAATCACTTTGTATTAACAAAAAGGAAATGTTTATTTATCTTTCTCTCTCTCTGACTCTTTTCCTTCTTGTTACAGGTTGTTGTGAGAAGAAATAAAAGAAACCTCAAAAGAGCCTATTAAAAGGGAGAAGAGAAAAACGACAAAAGGGGAAAAATATATATTTGCCAAACTAAAAAAGATGAGGCCACCAAAGAAACAGAGAGGACGCTCACCTTTATCGGCAAGAGCAAAAGGAGCAAGAAAACGAGTGGGCAAGCTTGAAGGACATTCACAAACAACACCGCCTGCACCTTCACACCAGAAATGCACTCCATCCAAAGAAGATAGCTCTCAGGACAAGCACATCAACAGTAGCAACATCTCAAACAGCGAGGGATTAAATAAGCAAATAAGAGAAAGGACAATGGAAACATCAAAATCTGAAGAGAATGCAGTAATTGTGAATAAAGCAAAAAGCCCAAGTAACATTAACACTAACAATTTAACAGATAATACAGACTCAGTCAAGAAAGCCAGCAATGCACATGAAAATTTACACAGTAATAGCACAGACATCTGTAACGCAAACACACAAAACTTTACTAGCACAAACAGTAAAGCTAGCAACCAACATGCAAACAGCACTCCTAGCAATACACAAAACACAAATAATACAGCCAACAGTTTAAATAAAAGCAACTCTTTCAGTGCCAATCACACTTCCACCACACCCTCCAGTCGAAAAACAGCCACTTTTAAAGCCAGGGTACCCAAGAAGAAATACATGTATGAACATCAAGCTTCCAGTACCTCTTCCTTCAGTTCGATCCCTGTAGCCCAACTCACTCTTCATAGCAATCACCTAAGTTCTCCACACAACTCCATTTGTCAGAGCACTACTCCTGTGGTCAGAAATGATTTGGTTAAAGCATATTCTGATCTAGACAATAGTGAGAATAGTAGGAGAGAAATGGGCAAAATAGCAAGCACAGAAACTCCAAAAGGAGATAGAACTATAGGTGATATGCTGAAAAGTGAGGTGCCTTCTGAAAAAGAAAAGGTTATCCAAGCAGTGGAAGTAGATGGATATGGGGATCAAGCCCCAAGTTCTGTGCGCTCATCATCCACAGACACAGCCAGTGAACATTCTGTGGATCTGGAAGTACCTGAGCCCTCTTGTGTGCAGCTAAATTCAGTTAACCATGTAAGAGTGTCAAGAAGATTCAACCTGTCCAACAATTCAACCCTGTCTGTTCTCCTGTCCCCCAATCACACACAAACTGAGAAGAGAGGGTCTGCAACAATAGCAGAAGCACTAGCTAAAGGACTGAAAAACCAAAGGGTGCTAGCACGTAGACGGCCAAGATCAAATTTAAAGGATGATGAGAAGCTTATCAAGGAATGTGTATTTATTTGTGGTGTGGTGCGTGGGTCCAGTAGAGAGCAGCTGAATGTAGAGTTGCAGATTAATGGGGAAGGGACACTGCTCTCATATCCATTTCATACTTTAGTAAGTCGCCCACACCAACCCATTGACCTCATATTAGACGCCCCACCCCCAGGAAATGAACTTGTGGAGGTTGGGACGCGTGTTTGTGTGCCTTATGGAGGAGATAATGGTAGGGAGTGCTACAGAGAAGGTGTGGTTGCTCAGGTAGACTCTCATTCAGTTTGCCCCTACATGGTGCGTTTGCAGGAGGAGTTAGAGCAGGAGAAGGAGTTGTGTAGTAATGAAGAAACGCAACAGACATTAAGTTCACAGACTGTATGCGTTGCCCGCCAGAACTTGCGCCTCCTTGTTCCACCATGGGATGGGGTTATGAGAGAGAAGGAACGAGAAGAGAGAGAGCACAGAGAGGAGATAGAAGTGGAGAGGGAACTATGTCAGTTAAGTGAGGGAATGGATTTGGTAACTGCAGGTACTCCCAGGGAGAACTGCAGATTCCCATCTCCACACACAGGGGTTCATCACTATGGAAGCACACATATTTCATCTTCCACTTCACCAGCAGTTGTGATGGTAGCAAACAATATGTTTACTCTATCAGCTAGGATGGAAGATGAGGGAACTGGGAATAGAGAGATAGTTAGAGAAAGAGAACACGAGCGAAAGCAATTGCAGTCTCCAGAGGTGGACATGGAGGTTTTGCGGCTCAACATGGCACCACTCAGAGATGGTGGAGGACACTTAGTCTCAGGGGGACCAAAAGCATGTCCTCCTAATCAGCACAGACAAATTTTTTCCAAACCTCCTGGGTATCCAAGTCCCATTACAGTGGTGCGAGGCATCTCTGGGACATCTTTAGGAAGTCCACGGCCAACCCCTTCACCTGCGATTTTAGGGTCTGATGGAGGGATCTCTCACCCTATGCCACCCTCTGTGCCTCCTTCCCCTAGCTCCAGGGGTTCTCTGACACCTCTGGAAAAGACTCCTACACCTTCACAGACCTCCACCCCAATTCCAGGGAGTTCTGCCTCTTCTTCTGCTTCTTCCTCAAGATCAAGGACACCTTTGTCAGTTGCCCAACAGAAATACAAGAAAGGCGATGTGGTTTGTACACCTAATGGAATCCGTAAGAAGTTTAATGGAAAGCAGTGGCGGCGCCTGTGCTCACGAGAAGGCTGCATGAAAGAGTCTCAGCGTCGTGGCTACTGTTCTCGTCACCTCTCCATGCGTACCAAAGAAATGGAGGGAGCAGTGGGAGAGAGAGGGAGTGGAGGAGGTGGAGAGAGTAGCTCAGGGACCGTCACCCCTTCAGATCTGCGGGGTCGTGCTAGCAGTGAATTTGATTGGGATGAGACTTCTCGCGACAGTAGTGAGACAAGCAGTCGAGGTACTGACTCTCGTCCACGTCTTGGCTTGCCTTCACTGGTTCCTCAAGATTACTCTCGTTTTGACTTTGATGAATGTGAGGCTGCAACTATGCTGGTATCCCTGGGCTCAAGGTCTGTAACACCCTCATTCTCACCAATTTCAAATCAGTCCCCATTCTCACCTACACCTTCCCCATCAGCATCACCACTTTTTGGCTTTCATCCTGCAAATTTTAGTCCTATTACTGCCTCTCCAGTCTTGCCTCCTCGCCGCCACAAACACCCAAGTGGTACCAACAGTGGTGTCCCAAAACATGGAACAGGAGGTACAGAGAGGGAGAAAGACAGACACCTGTCTGGTATTGTGCCATCCTTCCACACCAGTCTAACCTTCACTGTACCTATGAGCCCAGGCAAACGCAGGACAGATGCCCCTCCTCCCCCAACTCCACTGTTGCAGGAATATGCCAAATCCGATCAGGAACAAAGCTGTCGTGACCCTTCCCTTGTAACAAATCTCTGCATTATCTCTCCTCAGACCACTACTGTCACACACCCCCAAAGACTGCCTTCAGCCACTGCCTCTTCCCCACCAGCTTCTCCCCTAGGCTTAGAATCTGGTTCACAATGTGCAGTCTCCCAGCAACCTTTGAGAGACTCTCCAGTAATAGTGAGAAATCCTGAGGTTCCTTTAATAAAGTTTACAGAACTCCCACTGGCTAGAGTTGCAGCGGTGGACAGGACCAGTTCCACAGAAAACAGCCAAACTGGTGTACATCTAGAGACAGGACTACAGGTTCCTGTTCCAATTAACGCTGCTTCCACGAATGGATCTGTCTTACTGCAGAATCCCACCTCAACTCTTGTTCTAGTGTCTACTACCTCTTCCATTCCAAATTCAACCCCTGCAGGTCTACCTACGCAATCCAGCGCCACTTTAGCCTGCATATCAGTGCCTAGCCTTGTCCCAGGGCCTGGTCTCATTGGTGCGGGTGATGGAGGGGGACAAGATAAGAGTGCCCAAGTGACGCTGCAACAGCCTGTCCCTTGTCACCCTGCTCCTACTGCCCTGCTGCCACTCATACTTCCCACCGAGACCTTGCATCCTGTGCCATGCAAAGACATCATTATGGGGCGACCTGGAACTGGTAAGATAATTCTATATTTACATTTAATGCTAACACCAAAGATTAAGTTGTTATTCCCTGGACAGATGTTGTTTTGCTTCAATTACATGATAACACATGAAAAAATCCAATGTCAAACTGATTCATAAAAAAAAAAAAAATAGAAACAATTTAGAGAATATAGATACACCATTATTAAAAAACTTTTGTCTATGCACACAAAATGTTAAAACAGATTGAATGTCATTTTTAAAATGTGTTTTAAAAGACTACCACAAATATCAGATTTAAATCATTAAATTAATGTAGTGAAGCCATTAGTCATAATTGTTTAATGGAAAACAGTTAACATTGCTCTTCTTGAAGTTATGTAACTTATCAGTAGCAAAACTATTTTACTGATTAAGTGTTTTGTTAGTTATATTTTTAGTCACACACAGTATTACATTGTTCTTATACTATGGCATGGTGAATGTTTGTTTCTGATTGGTTAAAAGGTCTGATTGGTTTTGATTTTTAGATGTTGATTAATCTTCAATAACTGCAAGAGAGAACTTAAAGAGAGTTCGCTAAAAATGTAAATTCTGTCATTATTTGCTAACCCTCATGTTGTTCCAATCCAGTATGACCTTCCTTCTTCTGTAGAACATAAAAATATATATCTTTGTCCATAAAATGGAGGTCAATGGTAACCAGAAATGCTTGGTTACCAACATTCTTTAAAATGTCTTATGTTCCATAGAAGAAAGAAAGTCATACAGATTTGGAATGATAAAGGGGTGAGTAAAAGATGACAGAATTTCCATTTTTGGAAAGTTATTGAAAATATTGCAGTAATTGAAGATTAATCAACACCTCAAAACCAAAACCAGTAAGACCTTTTAACCAATCGGAGCCAAACATTCACCAATGCCATAGTATAAGATCAATGTAAAACTGTGTGTGACAAAAAAACATATCTATATTCTAAAAGATTCATTCTCATTCAATTCAGTATAAAACATGGCTTTCTAGAATGCTTTTCATCTCATTCTGCAAAATGTTTTGTATGATGACCGTTAATCTGTATAATTGACTATGGCAGTTTCAAGTTTCTTGTTTCACTCCACAAACTATTCCTTTTACATAAAAATAATTTGAGCTCTGTCAGTTTTTTTGTTTTCTCGATAATGACTGGCTAACAGTATATTTCTCAATAAAAAGGATATGTTTTAAAGAGGATGTATGTTTATTGGCCCTAACCGGTTTTCTCATTATACTAAATTACAAATGTAATATCAAAATCTTTTTCTTTGTGATATTTTTATTTGAAAGCACTGAAAATTACCATTTATATTTAAAAATTATTTTGTTTTATTAACATTTTTATTTAAAAAAAATATATATATGCTTGAAATATGTTTGTATACATATTTTGTATTGTTACAAAGGATTCTGCTTCATTTTTAAAAAATATTCATATTATTTAGCAGTTTTTACATTTCCCTGTATTTTTCACCAACCACATTTTTAACATGACGAGTAGTTTCTGCTGATGAAAAGCAGTCCCACAGCATGGTCTTTCTATCACCTTTTCTCGCATTGTATCTTTTTAGTTGTTTCAATGTTAGAATTTTGCACCACATATGTTGCTTTGAATTCTGACTTTAAGACTCTATCTTGGTGTCATTTTTTATTACAAACTTTTACACTCAGGCCAGTACAATGCTGGCATCCTGATATGGTTGACCCATTCTCAGCTACAGAATTAGTAGTTCAAAAGTAATTTAATTGAACTTTTCTGTAATTTCCTGATAATTTAACCAACCATCCCTATTTGGAAATTCAGACACATACTCTTTCCCTCAATTATGCTTTTTTTTTTTTTTTACTTTAGCTCTTTGAAATGCTCTTTTGTCTTTATTTTTTACAGCTTTATTTCAGATTCTCAAATTGCATGATGATCTGTTTTTTTCTACATAGAAAAAAAGACACTATTTCAATGGAACACGAGGACCAAACACTTGTTCAAACATTCCTTTTTTCCCCCATTTTTAATTAATATATTCTAATGTTACATCAAAAGTATGATTTCTCAGTTTCAGTGCTTGTAAATTAAAAAATATCACAAAGAACTATATTTCTCCATATTTCAGATAATTTAAATAAAATCTTATTTTAGGTTGTGTTATTCTGCTGGGTCTTGGATTTTGCAGTGTGGTTGTAATCATCAGTTGCTGTAATAGTGGGTTCGATTAGACGTTGCACTGGTTGTGGCACTTGCAGTGCTGTTTTTAGCACAATATTCAAAACATGGTCATTACATGTTACATGGAAAAAAGAGAAAGTGAAGTAAAGTGAAAAAAAAAAAGAAATTTGAATTGAACAGCCAAAAACTGAACTGAAGTGTTTATGAATTAGTTATATGTGTTCAGTTGTGAATGTGCTGCGTGTGCTAAGGAATGCTGGAATGTCAATTATACAGACATAACAGTGTGTCAATTAGATGGAAGTTGTTTTGTATGTGGCTTTGAAATAAATATATATATATCATGTTTGAATGTTTGATAAACCTTATTAGAGGGAAAGGGAGTGTGTGTTGTGAAATGACAAGAGGGCCTTTGTAAAGATTTAGGCCTGATCGTATAGGCCTGCCTTGACATGCAGGCTCTTGAGAAGGACGTTAACACAAAGAGACAACACACACACAGTCGCAGACCTGCACTGTAAAAAAATTGCCAGGAATTTACAGGATTAAAAAAATATTATTTTACAATAAATTACTGTATTCAGAAATTTACAGTGAAATGAATGCATGCTGGGTCATTTTCTTTTACGAATTACTGTTAATCAACAGCATAATGATGCTGACATCAGTAATTTACTGCTCTCCTTTTACTGTGAATTCACATTAAAGTTGTCTTTAACCATGCCACTGTAAGAAATTATATTGTTTAATACTGTAATTGTTTTATTAAGTTACCGTAATGGTGATTAGTGTTCCATTTGCTTGTATATTCATATTCAAATTTCTGATCTAGCCACGTCAGAAGTGTGACAAATGAAATATTTGTTAAAACAATGACAAGCTAGAATATAAAATAAGCTAATTGGCTGATTTTAAGTTTAAGTTAAGTTTGTATAGTTAAGTTTTTTCAGCATGAAGATATCTTATTTCAAATTCATAATTGTTTGTAGATGGATATTTCACATTAGTAAAGCAGGTACTGAGATTTATCTTTGAAAGGTGTGACATCATTTTGCAACACAAGACCTTTTTTTCTTCCATCATCTAATGATGCACAGACATCAATACTCGACATACAAAACACAACAATGGTGGCACTCAACAAATAATAAAACAAAAAAAGACAAATTCTGAACATTACAAAATAAACAAACAACACAAACTGCTAAACGTGAACCAAAAATAAGTTCAGCAGTACAGATAAAACCAACAAGAATCAAGGAACTCCACAGCATAATCCATTGATGCCACACTGCATGCTGGGTACCTTCATAATACCATATGCACTGTAGACATACAGTATGATATTTTAGATTTTTCAAGACATTTTCAAGAGTGAGTTAGATACAAGAGAAGTCCTACTGTGGAATTACTGGTAAAGCAATGCAAGTAGTAACCTGGAATATACTGTAATTTCACACTAAAATTTTTAACAGTGTGCTGAAAAGAAAAATAATCCATAAATTCATAGAATCTGCCCTAAGGTTTTTTTTTCTGCCTTTATCTTTTTAATGTAATTTTGTATTGCTGTATACACTAATGAGAACTAACCTCTGAGGTTAACCTACAAAGGATTATAGGCATTATAAGAGACCAATACTCAGAAATGTAATTATTTAAATGTAAATTATAAATATTGTTCTGAAAATAGCAATTATTAATATATTTTTAATATATCATGCAAAATTAAACAGAATATACTGAACTTTTTTTTTTCTTTCTTTAGCTGATTGTGGTACATATACATTTTGCAATGCTGCCAATGTTTTATGATAATTGGTAACCTTTTAAATTCATACATTTAAAAAACATTTGTATTATTCAAAGTTTGTTAGACTGAGGAGTCAGCAATTATTTTTAAGAGAAATTTAGTTTTTCTTCATTTTAGATGTTTTTTTCTCTGTGTGTGTGGTGGTAAACCCTATGTTATGGGGACAAATAAAGTATAGTAATATCAGAAATGTTTGATCTCGTGGGGACATTTTTTGGTCCCCATGAGAAAAACTGCTTATATATATTTATATATATATCTATATTTATAAATGTAAAGATTTCTGTGATGGTTATCCTAAGGGTTAGAATATACAGTTTGTACAGTATAAAAATAATTTATACAATACAGTATAAAATGTCCTCGTAATGATAGGTGCATCAACGTGTGTGTGTGTGTTTGTACATACCATATTTCCGGGACAATCGGGATGTGAGCTAAATCTAAAAAATCCTCCCAAACCTTATTTTAGTACATCCTCATTTGTAAAAATCAGTATAAAAGCTGTTGTTTCTTATTGTAAAAATGCAGAAAGTTTTCTGTTAAGATTAGGTTTAGGTTTAAATAACTAGCTGTATATAAAAACATTAGAAGTTTATGAAATGTGCGTAGCTAAGTAAAATCCTCTTGTGTGTGTGTGTTCTTATTTCAGATGTATTTACGTAGCGAGTGAATGTGGATGTTTAGGATTAAAGAGAAGATTAGTCCATCCATATATATCCATATATATATATATATATATATATATATGTACGTATGCGTTGTCCTAATCAGTTATGCATGTTTACTTTTATTTTCCCCAAAAGTGCAAAGCAATTTTTATTTGATTTATTTCACAACTGAGAACAGTTACTGTAAACATCAGGTTAATGTTGCAAATTTTTAACTGATAAAAGAGACTGTATAAATATATACAGCATCTGTCTCAAACTTCAACTCATCACTTTAATTACATTTTACGTATTGTAGACTGTTTTTATTTGGGGCTACAGTGTAATTTTGTCCGTATTTGATGCAGCATTTCCGATAGGTCTCTGCCTCAGTAGTGCATAGAACAGGATCTCTTCCATTTATGAGCAGAGTTTCGAGTCGCCATCTGTCGTGTAGTCTAACTCTGCAATGTTTATCACTAATATGGTAGAACAGTGTCTCCCTTTTCATCATTGCTGTACTCATTCTCTTTAATTTTTCACCCACTTATTTGTGTCGGCCTTTTCTACTATTTTCCCTCACCTATTTCTCACTCTCTATCTTTCTCTCTCTCTCTCTCTCTCTCTCTCTCTCTCTCTCTCTCTCTCTCTCTCTCTCTCTCTCTCTCTCTCTCTCTCTCTCTCTCTCTGGTGCAGTGCAGAAGTCTTGCTCTGTTCTTTCTCTGATCAGAGTTTTCCTGGGAATGCCAGGCATTCCTTTTTTGTCGAAGGTTTCTCCTTGACAACACAAACATGTATACATTTCTATAAAAATAGTCAGCATGTTATACAGTATTTTTTCATTACTATATTTTGTGCCATTTTTTCCTCATAATCTATATTTTAAGGTGCATGTTAGTATTCACTGAATGTTTGATTTCTATGTTATATCTCAAGGGAGATCGCAGGATCTAAAAATTTATTCTCGTAAGACTCTTGCACATACATTCACATAAAAGCCCCTGTCTCTGGCTGTAATCTCTCCTTCACTCAATTGTGTGTCTGCCAGAGCTGTGATCGCCTTAGTTTTTTCCCAAAGAACGGTGCTGCCGCCATGTGAGAAGAGTGTGCCATTACAAGCACTCAAGAAACCTGCATATAGTTTCATAACTACCTTTCTTTTTTTTTAATCTGTGGTGCATTTCATGGGCCTGCACCAGATTCCATCTGACGTTCCTAGCTGTGGTAAAAATGTTATGAGTAAGTGAATCAACAGATATGTACAGAAATCCAACATGCTGGATTTTTGGTTAGCCACCATTTTCATTTATTTTCCCCTCCATTTGTCCTTTGGAAAATAGCTGGAATGCTGGTACTGGCAGATGGCAGCAGCAGTAGTGATATAAATATCTTACAAAAGGGCTGTGTGTGTGTAGATGCCCTGGTCAGTGGTCACCAAAGCGGCAAGAGTAACAGTACCCATAAAGCTGTTGCCATGGAAACGGGGAGTGGGATTTTTGAGATTGTCTTTTAATCACATAAAAACAATGATTGGATAAGAGGAAAAGAAAGGTTTTGGAGCACTGGGTTTACACTATTAACCCTTTAATCAGCTTCGGCCATCTCTGTTTGAGAGAACTGTCACTCACAACGGAGTAACTGTTTTTTTTTTTTTATATATATTTTACTGCCATTTTCATGTATTTAGATATGTACATTTTATTAAAGTTAGAAGTAGTGACTGATTGATGTTATGTTTTGCTGTGAGTCATTCTTGCTGGAATCAGCAAGGAAAGAGTTAAGAACTTGTTTACTATAATCATAGTCTGAGCTGGAAGGTTTTGGCCTTCCCTCATTGGCTGTTGCCAGGAGCTCCTCACAAGCTCAGTGGCTGAGAATGAAGAGCCCCTCCCACTGCTCTGACATTGTGTTATATAGAGGAGACATGTCTCTGAATAACCCATTCTTACTTCAGTTCGATGTGCATGGATTTCAGTACATCAGTTGAGACTGTGTAAATATGTGCGCCCACATAATCACGTTTTCTATCATAAGTCCTTATTTCTTAGTCCATTTGCAGACTTTTTGTCTCTCCTTTCCCGTCGTTCGATTACCATCTTCCCACACACAGCGAGCGAGGCCCTGTTTTCACAACTTTCACAACTCCCTCCTCCCCTCCTCTCCATTGAATGACTCTTGTTCTATTTTTACTCACCTGACTTGCACAGTTTCCCCTTCCCACCCATTTTCCCTCTCTTTTCTCAAACATTCCACGACCACTGATATTTTTTTTTCATCCACTTTTGAGTGTCTTTCTGTTTTATACTAGTATATGTAATGTGTAGGATAATCTTCTGGAATAAATATAGAATGGAATGTATTACTCGGATAATAGTATGTGGTAATATTATAATATTATTTGGTCACTGTGTTTTGTGTGGAAAATGTTACTACGCTTATGTCTACAATGTCTCTGTATTTTCTCTCTCTCACACACAAATTTTCCCCATTGTAGCGTGACTGTTTGTGAGGGGACTGCCTGACACTGGGCACATGGCCAATAGCCCTCTGACCCAAACAAACAAACCAGTCAGTGAACTCAGCACACACACACATAGACCCACACACCGGCCCGCTGACACTCATAGGCGCCGTGAGCATGCCCCTGTCATGCTGCCTGAGAGTTGTATACACTGATAATAGTGTTTTTTACAGTCATAATATATACACTATATATAGTAAAAGATGGGGAAACACGATGGCATGTGAAGAATACTTCTCTCTTTCTTCATTTGGCTTTTTTTATTGCTGGTCTGCTTAACATTTGTGACGTATGTACAGCTGTATATGGTCTCCAAGAAAACCTCTACCCAATGAAAAAAATCGTATTTGTGTCCTGTTTTCTTTTAACCAAACACACTAGCCAATAAAGACCAAAACCATACACTTGCCCATACTTTTCACTCCTGAGAAGTGTTAAGCAGACAGGTGTTCGGTTCACATGAGCAAGAGCGATGTAGTACTGAATATAAGCTGAATTACAGCTGTCAATCAGCACAATTGCGAGTGTGATGTTGCTATTATACAACATTTCTATACACAATAAATAATATCAATGCCATGAACACAAACCAGCAGAGTGATAAAAACTATGTAACATCCCAATGCTGCTATACTAAATGTCACACTTGGTAATCAGCTCAACCAATTAGATTCGAGGGCCGTAGCTAACTGTTGAATATGGTCCCTTTTCACAGACTGTGATGATGCGTAAAATCATGCAAAGTTTTATATATATATATATTTAAATGTATATACATTTATAACACTATACTTTGACGTCTTTCTATCTTCTGACTGCGGTTATCAATCTCTCTCTATTTTTATTCCTCTTTCTGAAAGTTGTGAAAACACTATTGTGGAGTTTTTCTTTTGCTATTTGAGCACATGGAAACACAATATATATATATATTTAATGCAGTCTCTCATTCACTGCTGTTATAGAATTTTACCCAACTATGATGACTTCCGCTTCTGAGAAACAAGGAAAAGGGTCCATTGTGAACTAAAGTGTTGAAAATTGCAGTGTAGAAAATGCGCAAATTTTATAGTTGAGTTTACTGTGTGAGCAATGAGATCAGTTTGCATTTGTTTGCAATGCTTGTGCCTTATTTTGACAATTCATATTGACTGAAGTTTGACTGTGGCTTTAGTGAGAGAGGAAGTTGACATGTTCACTTTCCTCAAGTTATTTTTGCATTAGTTACACAAGCATTAGTGTATGTATATTTTTAGTAAAAATTTAAAAGTTATTTCAACGCCAAATTTAAGTTAAATGTATTACAATTACTTCAATTTTAATTTGTTTTATTTACTTTAATGTGGATAAATAAAATATAAGTTTGTCTGTTTTCAAAGTACTATTAAAGGAATAGTTCACCCAAAAACAAAAATTCTGTCATCATTTACTCACCCTCAAGTTGTTCACAACCTGTATGAATTTATTTCTTCTGCTGAACACTAAAGAAGATATTTTAAAGAATATCAGTAACCAAACAGTTGATGGATCCCATTGACTTCTATAGTATGGAAAAAAATACTATGGAAGTCAATGGGGACCAGAAACAATTTGGTTACCTACATTCTTCAAAATATCTTCTTTTGTGTTCAGCGGAAGAACGAAATGCATACAGGTTGTGAACAACTTGAGGGTGAGTAAATGATGACAGAATTTTCGTTTTTGGGTGAACTATCCCTTTAAATAGATGTAATATTTACGTGTGTTTATGGCGCCCTCTTCTTTGAAATGACCACAAAACATAGTATTACATTTTAACTACTGTTATGAAGGGAGAGTTTGTCCAGCCTATATGAGGATTTGTTGTCACACATGCCTTTGAGTCTTATAAATCTGTCCTAAAATAATGCACTCGTTAACCCATAATAAACGCAAATCCCCAACTATGTATTGTTCCTGTTATGACACGCTGTGCCTCTCTTTGCCAGTTAAGAGTACAGCAGCAGCTTCAACTTCACCGTGAGACCAAATATCACGAGGACCCACGTAAAGTCATGCCCCAGATTATTTCGCGTGTTAATTATTTATTAGCTCATTTTCAACCACGTCCAGTGAGACGACGAAAGGCAAAGCCGATTTGCATATGACTGACATTCCAACGCACGCTTCCACCAATCAGCGTGTCGGATTGTCTTACGATAGGTTGCGTCGTAGACCAATCTCATGGTGCGTTCACACCGGACGCGAATAGCGCGTCAGGCGCGAGTGATTTCAATGTTAAGTCAATGCAAAGACGCGTTACGCGCGTAAAAAATTCCTGCGGCGCGAATGAGGCGTAGAGCGCGGCGCGGTAGACGCGAATACGCCTCATTCGCGCGTCAAGTTCGCGCGAATGGCGCGAATTGAGCGTCTGGCGCGTTAAGCGCGTTACGCGCGAATGATTTAGTTAGTGCTATTTGTGCATTCACGCGTTTGACGCGAATTCGCGTCTGCCGCCCGAGTTGAAAAATCTGAACTTCTGCGTCAATTCGCGCCGCGTTAACCAATCAGGAGCCTAGCTGCTTGCTGCTGTCACGTGGTGAAGTATCTGGATGCTTCAATAAATTATTTTGTAATATATGACTGTGGTTCTAATGCACAACAAAGCAAATATTTTATCACATAAAACTTGATTTCAATATATGAGACATATTCATTTTGCATTGAATGCTATTTATTCCATATCTAGATTATATGAAATATTATTATAATGTAAAGACAACCAACATATAAGTTCGTGTCTGGACAGTGATGTGTGAGAGAGAGAGAAAAATCACAGGACAGATTAATCACTTTTGGAGGCTGGCTTCATTTATTATCAAAACAAAAATAAATGACAGATTAGGTGGATGCGGGCGAGGGTGAACCTAGCGCCGGGCTGTAGAGCGCGGGCTCGACAGGCATAGCTAGACCACTCGAGGCCGAGGGCTTATACGGCCTACGCTGTCCTCGTCAGCGTCCTCACCGTTAGGTCCACCAAACCTAGCTCCTGGAGCAAATTGTGAAACTCCTGAAACCCTCCGGAGGTTCTGGTGGACCCGAGTACAGCGACGATGTCCCCTACGGAGCTGCTTCTGCTCTCCAGAGCATATACGAGCGGTGACTCTCTCGAATAATGCTAATGCTAATGCTCGATAAACATCTAAAAAGATGGCCGCCAACGGGTTTAGAAACTTTCGCCTCCGGATTTCGCCTCTGACGCGCGTAAATTTCGCTTCAAACTTTTGTTTTTACGCGCGTCAATTTCGCCATTGACACGCGAATTAACACAAAGTGGTCAAGCGTCAAACTAGACGCGGTAGACGCGAATTTGACGCGCTATTCGCGTCCGGTGTGAACGCACAGTAAGAAAGCATTCGAAGAGTAAAAGGCGGGTCACGGGCTGGGCGAGGTTGACACACACGCTGATAGAACGAAAGAGGGCAGTCTACTATACAACAGGAGGAAGAGGGAGGGAAAGAGAAAGAAAGAACGGGTTTGCGAAATGAGAGAGGAGAGCGAAATCGAGGGAAGAGTCGTGGCCAACTGAGTGATGTTATGAGACAACGGCTTCTTTACTACGAGCACCTACAGAGCGAGCAGAGAGGAGCGCGTGAGCCGCCGCGGGTCGCCTCGGATCGGAAAGTGACCCTGGTGCAGGAGAATCGCGCTGGACTTTAGGGGCTGTTCTTACTATTAAACCCCGTCATTTCATCACAACAGCACTGCGCCGGATCATCTCTGACCAGCTTTTCTTCTCTGTTTTGTATTTCCCCGCCGTTGTCCGTAGCGGGTTAGAGCACGGCGGAGTTTGGCCGTTTCGCGCAGTCATATGTTAGTGGATTTCTTACTAGTTTCACGAGTGTGCCAGAGCCGAAGGCGAGGAGTTTACTGCACGATTAGCCCTTTGGATGAGACTTATTGGGGCCGGGGTGTGTGCGAGGGAGGGGGTGTCGGAGCGGGCATTTAACAAGAGAAGTCGCTGCAACTAGAATTCAGTTTAAGGGAAACGTGCTTCGTTTTTAAGCCTGATTCAGATTGAACTTGATCAAAATAAACCCCCCAAAGGAAAAGTGTAAGATAAAGGAGAGCAAGAAAAAAACGATGCTTTTCGCGTTAAGGATTAGAGGATCAGCGTGCGTTTGTACAATCTACAGGGGTTTCATTTTCTTTGACAATATGAAATGCTGCTATTATTCTGGATATAGTCAAAAGTGGAATTGTGTGGCGAACTAACTTAGTATTTATAGCAAAGTATATACCATTTCAGTGGCACGAAGGCTAGTTCGAAATTAGGAATAAAAAAGATTTTGTGTGTATCACGAACAGTAATTACAACGAACAGCTACAGTGCTACTACAGTGTAACTAATGATTGTTGGTCAGGTGTTGCTTGCCTATTTCTGTCTCTGGCTTTTGTAGTTTCTCACTGCCGCACACGGTCGTTTCTTCCCTTTTTTAAATCTGGGTGTTTTGGTGTAGTGCTACAGTTTTGCGCCGTGACATGAGGACAGGTTCTGTTGTAGCGCCCGGCGGTGCGGATGCAATACCAGGGGCGTTCCCGAGGGGACGGACTCATTTGGAACTGAGCTGCTGAGACCAGGTCCGGATCTCCCACATGCAGCCCCTAAACCAAAGTGGCAGTACAGAATGAGTCCGGTTACTTTTATGCTATGCAGGATGTAATTATGCGTTTGCCAATCAGATATTAGTCGGTAAACCAGGCTATGTACGCCAAAAACTGATGAATTTGGATCAGATGTGAAACAGGATGTGGATCTGATAAAGTGCACTGACAGCCAGGGAGAATAATAGTGGCCACGTGAAAAAGACAGATGTGTATTACATATGGCCTTTTTTATTATTAAGCATTTGATACATATCACTTCCCTGTCTGAAGGATATTATCTTTCGTTAATCTTTTTAAACAGAAAATCGCTTCCGTTGTGTGTCGCAACCCAAAGAATAAATTACACTCGTACTGCGGGTGTAGTAGCACCATGACCATGCTAACCTGCTAATTTGGCAGATTTGGGCTTCCCATTTTCGCGACGATTTACTGAGATAACCGTGTTCACGTTTTAGGCATTGGTTATTTAATGCCTGTATCGCTCCTTTATTGTTATAAATGTAATTTGTTGCCAAATTAATTCTTAATCGTGATCTTGTACATGTATACCCGCCCGGGCTGAGGTGAGCTCAGGTCGCAGACTGTTGCACTACTCGAGCCCGAGGATGACCGAGAGGCCTACTTAACCCCTTCATCCCCGCAGCTCTCCGTCAATGTAAACAAGCTCGGACAAGGAGGGGGCAAACAGGACCAAAAATAAACTACATCGTCCAAATAAACCAAACCCGTTTCCGCATTTCGAAACGAAGCAGTCTATGTAATAGTAACTGTGTACCCGAAAGTGTTTTAACGCCAAGAACGTCATTTGTTATAATCTGCGCGTGCCTGGTGGTGGAACGGCGCTTTGCTCTCTTCTGTGCGGTACCTGATAGCACGTTGTCATCATTTTTACTCGAATATGATCTGGTGTCTGAGCCAATAAATCTGAGAAAACAGAAGGAAAGATGGAACTGAACTGAAACTGAACTAAAGATTAGTGTGGCTACACTACGGCATGTCATAACAAGAACATTTGGTACCAACATGAAACTCCAGTAGACGGATGCTGGCAGCATCGATTATGGCCGCGTATTTTCATCGCTCTACTCAACATCACCTGTCTGGGAAAAGCATCATGTGGATACTTCATTTTTAATCGCAAGGACTTGTTTTTACCTTATATCAGATGCACGTTTGAAACAGTACTTCTATTTAATATTACATGTTTGTGAAGTTTTTCTTTAAAAAAAAAAAAAGCATTTCAAGCCTCTAACTCAACCATGTTTTCATCGGAAAGCCCGCAGTATCTTCGCCAAGGACTCAGCATGTTTGGTCAGTCATTATTACTCAACGTGTCAGAATTTTTTTTTCCCTTATAGAATGAAAAATGAACAGTTTTGCAGCCGAAATTAAGTATTCGTAAATAGGGGCATTGTAGTTGTAACGGCATCACGAAATATTCTGTTCTAGATTCATATTACTTTGAAGAGGTTATTTGGCCCCAAATACTGCTTTCTTCATATCATTCGGTAACAATATGTCCATGCACTTACTGTATTCATGACAGTCAGACTTTTTTGTAATGTATTACACTCGTGAAACGAAATTGAGCTTGAAGCTACATCAGTTTACTCTTATAATATTAAAATATTTATGATAGCTTGGTTTAACAACATGATAGCTTTCATAAATAATATTACTTGTTAGCCTGCATCTTAAATAATATGAGATGTTTTGGTCCGTTATCCTTGCTCTTCCCATTTCATTTTGATGGCTTTTGTAAATTACTAATGGTTTAGATATTATGGAGAGTGACACTACATTGTGTACATATCATCAACAAATAAATATTGAGACATCTTTTTTTTCCAAGCAGCCAATGGTACAATATTTATTATATACATATACATCTAGTCATTTATGTGGCTTGTCAGGCTTTGATTTGGCTGTTGATATGGTTTATTACTTGGTGTTAATACTTGAATGAATAATACTCTGCTATTTTCTCCTGTAGTGTGGACTAATGTTGAGCCCAGATCGGTTCCAGTGTTTCCTTGGCATTCATTGGTCCCTTTCCTGGCACCCACCCAATCAGATCCATCGGCACAACCTGGTGAGGGCCAACAAACTGTCAGTCATCCGCAGACAGCTTCTCTGAAGAAAGGTAATTTACTTTGTACAGCCATTGTTTGATTCCAAAATTAGCTTATTATCCTTTTGAGATTATAAAAAAAAATTGTGGTCGATATTAAAAACATTTGGAAGTATATTTCCTGGGATAGTCCGGATTCTGTTATGTATTTGGCCTCCCCTATCACATCTGCAGTGACTCTCTGAAACTCTAGCCTCTGTAATTTAGCCATTACCCAGTGCATCGATTGACCCCCGAGGTTGCCAGATTGGAGGGATTCATTAAAGATGCTGTAATGAATAACTCGTCTTTCACTTTCAGAGTCTCAAAGCGGGTCAGTGCTGAAGGAGATTATAGAGGGAGCACATAACCCTTCCTCACGCCCCACACCCTCCGCTGATGAACTGCCCCCGGAGAGAGAGAAGGATGTGGAGCGAGAGAGACCTGACAGTGAAACAGAAAGTGACGTGGATGATCCGTGAGTGGTCTAGTGTGTGTTGAGTGTGAGATGCGTCATTCTGTTTGAATGTGTTTTGTTGCTGGTATTCCTTTTTGTGGAGAGAGCTGTATAATGGCACCACAAAGAAAGGGAGAACAAAAGCATTCCACTTTATCCTGTGTCTATGAATGACAGCAGCATTTACATTAATGAACTGTCATCTGAATACACTTCTCTCTCTTGTTTTTCCCTCTCCCTTATAATACACATATAAAATTCTGCTCCATGTGTAATCATCAAGTCATCTGGTACAGTTCCTGCTAAATGCGTTTTACCCATTAAGCTTATTGTATTATCTTTGCATTAAGGTGTTATTGACATTTGTGAAGCATCCATCTCTTTAATATTGTACACTGGATATTACAGATGTGCTCTGTGCAGCTCTGTGCTTTCTGCCTTGGCAGTGGGCTGCAAAGCAGTAGCTCATTGACACTGTGCATTGCAGTTTTCAGTAATTGGCTCGCTGCTTTCTGCTGTATTGTTTCACGGCACAGTTGAAGCGCCCTGAGGGTTGCAAAAGTGGAGGATCTTTTGAGCCTGTTTTGGTCCACAGTAGCTATATGGTTGTGACAATGGAATAATTATCAGTTAACTAATACCAAAATGCTTGTATAATAGAAAAACCCATCTTAAAATCATGTGCATGCAATTAGAAATACATTATTCTAATGTCTCTGCAATTAATAAAATAACTCGGATGATAATGGTGGGTTGCTTCTTTTGTAGTGATGCTTGTTATTTGAGGAAAGATATTCCTTGTTGTAAGCTAGAAATTGAGATTGTTTCAGAAGCTGTTTGAATGTTTAGTAGAGGCAGATGGGAAAATATCAGTTTATATTATTATACTGGGATAATCAACGCATACTGCTGGGTCTCCCACTGATTCTCCTCTGTTAACATTTAATATTAACTGGGATTTTTGTGTCCAGGTTTTTCCCCGGTGTTCTTCCTGATCCGCCAATTTCTGCATCTCCTGGAAAGCGTAGATCTCAGTCCCTCAGTGCACTGCCCAAAGATGACAAAACCAGTCCTGGCAAGGTAAATGTTTACACATGTACACTATCATTTAAAAGTTTGGGGACGCTAAGACTTTTTAATGTGTTTGTGTTTTAATATATTTTAAAATGTAATTTATTAATTTTTAGTAGCCATTACTCCAGTCTTCAGTGTCACATGATGATCCTTTATGCTGATTTGGTGCTCAAGAAACAATTAATATTTTTTATCAATATTGAAAACAGTTGTGCTGCTTAATATTTTTGTGAAATCCGTAAAACATTTTTTAGATTAAAAGGAAGTTCAAAACAACAGGATTTATATGAAATAGTAATCTTTTGTAACAATGTACAAGTCTTTACTGACACTTTTGATCAGTTTAACAAAACAAAATTCATACGGACCCCAAACTTTTGAACAATAGTATATGCTTGCACAGTCTCACTCTCTTGCACAGACACATTCACTCATTCCTTCTTACTCTTTCACTTTACAGAGGGAGAAAGACCACATCCGGAGACCCATGAACGCGTTCATGATCTTCAGCAAGCGGCATCGTGCACTGGTTCATCAGAGACACCCAAACCAGGACAACCGCACTGTCAGCAAGATACTTGGAGAGTGGTGGTATGCCTTGGGACCCAAAGAAAAACAAAAATACCACGACCTCGCATTTCAGGTTACTCGAACTGTCTTACATTTGCAGATATGCATGTTTAGACTCCTAAATAACCCCCATTAAGTCAATCCAGCCTTTTGTAAATGTTTCTGCCATTCATTCACAGGTGAAGGAGGCACACTTTAAGGCACATCCTGACTGGAAATGGTGTAATAAGGACAGAAAGAAATCCAGCAGCGATGGACGTGGTGTTCCAGGAGGCAAAGATATCCGTGAGAGGAGCATGTCAGAAACCACAGGTGTGGAACAGGACAAGCAGTGCAGCTGTCACTCTGCACTGTGTTAATGTGAATTATAGTTTAACAACTGATGCACTTTTTAAAAGTAATTGTGATCTAATTGGTTCAATATTTTATTAGCCTTTTTAATAGCTGAAAGGATTTTGAATTTTAATTGTATATTGCTTCAGGGCTCAACAATAAGGATTTTATTTATCACTTGGCTGATTTTTTTTTTTGTATCAGTAAAGTTTTTTTTAAATATACAAAGATAGCTGCAAAATATATATTTATAATCAATATTTCCAAGAATATCAAAGACAGCATTAGATTGGGGGAAAAATGATGGCATACTTGGCAAAACATTAGTTTAGTTTTGTAGATTAGTCATTCTTCAAGCTAGATAATTTGACATTTTTTAAAAGTGTTTTCAAGGCATAAAATGGATATAGATGATCAAGAAATGTAAGATATAGTGCTGACCGATTAGGGCAAGTTTGGTCTCCGCCCCCGCCCCAACCTCGAGCCAGTTTTACTTCGGGAACAGTCGGGTTCCAGAAGTAAAAATCCCATACATTTTTTCCAAAGGGGAATTGATTTTTAACGATAACCTACTGTGAGCTATGAGTTTAATCAATGGTAAATGCTTTTGTTGAAGCCATCAGCCCACAGCTTATTTTTTTAATACACTAGCCATTATTGTGCCAAGAAATCTGCACCAATCAGAATTGTGTAGTGAAAATGCACCAAAAGAGCTCTAGGCAACCGCCCACTCCCATGAAGCACTGCGAATGGCGAAACAGAGTCAGTCTCCCCACGTTCTCAAACTAATTGATTGTTTGTGTATATATGCATTTTTTGCAATAAACTTGAAATTTTGTTTTTATATACATGATCAACAACTGAAAAGTGCCCCTATTATGCTAAATTAAAGGTTCATAATTTTGTTTTGGAGGTCTCGTGCAACAGGTTTACATGCATCCAAGGTCACTAAACACTATCATTTTCTCATAATATACATTGCACCTCTTTTCCGCGAGCCTGCTCTGCTTTGATTGCTGTGATTGGCTATCTCTTACAGCGCGTGTCAGAAACTAAATGGCCATTACAACATAACAAATGTACACACCATAAAGACAGTAATGCTGACACTGATTTTATCGTATCAATTTGAGCGCAGGAGCGATGATGAAACATTGGAAGATCTAGTTGTTCAACCCAAACCTCCATCGCAAGGACGAATTCAGCTGGACATTTCTCAGTGATACACTACTCAGTTTGTCATACATTATGAGATGTTGCAACTGTAATTCCTCTACATCAGCATTAACAAGTGTATGTCCGTCAGCAAACCACTGTGTATATTTCTAATTTATTGCATATGTGGGAACTGTATTATTAACAGTATCAATAACAGTGCATACGTTAGCCGAGCACTAACGTGAATTACTGATGTAACATTAAAGTTTGTTAAACAAATCTAGCTCCATCCTTAATTATTACTCAAAGTAGTAATAATAACAGACAATCTGCATTAATTGACACAGTTTTAGGTAACAGTGGCCCACAGCTGATTAGCAGAAGTATTTCAGTTAGACATTAGTAATGTGGGTTAGCCGGAGACCTACACAATATAAACCCCCAAAACTACTAATTTGCATATCCCGTGTTAACCTCGTGGAGATTTGAGAAACAATTGTCAAAAGGTTATATACTGCTGTTGTATCCTCATCCTTTGGAAGTGTTTTCAAAGAGAATATGCTTCTGTAGCGCAGAAAACAGCGTCTTCTTGACATGCACACAACACCAACAAGCTGCAGTGTTTGAGGGCGGCCAGTGAAGACCATAGGTGGGAATTATGCAAATGTGTTACATTGTTGCAGGTCAATGAAGTGAGACTGGAATTACTGACGGCTCATTTCGGCAGTTCACAATCGATTCTTTCTTTTGGGAGACAATAACTTTATTTATCGTGCTCTTTGATCTTTGCAGACCTTTTACATTGAAAAAGGGAAAAAGTGGATGGGCACTTGTGGCCTGTTGTTTATTTTTTCCTTTGTGAATGCACAAAATATATATCAAGTTCTTCTATTTCAGAACCTCCATCTGTTTCAATGGGGATGGAGCTTAAAGGTGTGGGGCCTGGCATGGTGAGCGTATCAGAGCGAGGCGGAGGTGAAGGACATGGTCAATTGCCCCGTCCTCGTGCCTTCTCTCAGAGCGCCATGCACAATCTGGAGAGGAGCGAGAGAGGCAATCCACAGGCACTCGCTGAGCTCGCACAGGTATTAGATGCCCACTTGCGCAAGTGACACATTTTCAGAGATTCATGCTCAACTAACGCTTTCTGTATTTTTAGATGTGTGGCGATGGTGGTCAGGTTGCAAGGCGGGGTGCTCTCTCTCAGACGCAGAGGGGGGTAAGTGAGGACATTACAAGCGATGACGAGCGTATGGTCATCTGTGAAGAAGAGGGGGATGATGACGTCATCGGTGAGTCAGACTTCATTTTTCTGAGACACTTCCTCTGGTCCTTGATTCCATAAGGGTCTTAAAAATACATTATTAAGTGAAGATGTACATTTGTTTTTTTTATTATTTATTAGCAATTGTGTCATTCTGTTGTAACAGTTATTGTTTGCTATTGTCGTGTCTTATTCAGAGGACTCATATCCGGGTAGCTCTATTGACCTGAAGTGTAAGGAGAGGGTGACAGACAGTGACAGTGAAAATGGATCTGGAGATGAAGGAGAACGCAAGGTACCATCTCACATATTTTATATCTGTCTGTGTTAATTTGCACAAAAATGTGCTCCTTAAAGGGATAATTCACACAAAAATGAACATTTTGTCATCTTTTACTTTTTACCTTTTAAATCTTTTACCAATTTAGGGTAAAACTGCTTGTCCAAATAGTGAAAGTGAACTGATTTGCTGAAATCAAAACAGGGATGTGATGTAATAGGTGAGCACTTGCGCATTATTTCCACCCACCATCAAAGAAACCGGCAGTGGCTTCTGCTTGTTCTTAAAGGCTGAATAATTCCCAAACGAACTTGAAAGAATTTGACAGAAAAATACAACAAAGAATATCATTTACATGTAGCGCATCAATTCTGCGTGGTAAGACTCTCTCACTATCTCTTTGCGTGTGTGAGAGAAACACAGAGTGGTCTCAGCTAAGCAACGGCACCTTCACAATACAGTTTATGGTGCATTGAATACGCTGCCATTGAGATCAATTGCATTAGTGCGCTTTAAAAATATATCTGTGCTAAACTTATAGTTAGCCTCTAACTCAGAAACTGGCGAGTGAAATCTAACAATTTATTAGCCAATTGGCTAATGATAGGCAATATTTAATCGCCTAGTTGGAAAATGTGAGTGATTTACTTCCATTGTAGAGGGTTGCAGTGGAATTTGTGTTTTGTGCCGCTTTATAAAGGCAGAGCACCTACCGGTATTCACACACTTGAACGCCGTTGCAACGGCTGTTTTCTGTGGGGGGTTTTTCTGCCAACCTCCTGCGCCCCCCTGCAGTGCCTGTGTGCCCCGACTCCTCACCGGAAATGAGATTTAAGAGCTACTGCTCTCAGAGTTTAATGTCAGTGAACAAAGACTGAAATGATGGTATTTTTCTTACACAAATCTATCGAATGGCTACCTAAGACTTGAAACATAGAGCACAAGTCATGTGGACTATATGTTTCCTTCTTGGAGTTTGTCAATATACATCACTATCCACTTGTGAGTGTGTATGGAAAAGAGAAGCATTCATACTAAAGGCCTGTTCACACCAACACAAATGTTTGGCATGGAAATTCAGTTCACATGTGATTTTCAAACCAATGCATAAAAACTTACAGTAGGTGTCGCTGACCCCAGACTATGCATTTAAAGCCGGTGTGTGTGTAAAGTTTTTGAATTGGATGATCAGGGTAAATTGTACTTTTGTCATTAGGGTAATGTAAATATCTCATGTAGCTTCTAAAGGGCAGTGATAAAAAGATCTTTAAACAAAATGAATAAAGCAAATGTACAACCCACAGTCTTATTGCATCATGTTGCCATCTTGAGCACCAGTGAATGTTTTCACCTTCACCTAATAGTCTCTCAGTTGTCCACAGAGTAGGAAGATGGATCTCAAAATCATACTGTTAAAAAGTGTTTAATTATCCAGAAGATACTAGAAAACCAAAGAATATAAGGAACCTGGAGAATTTTTCTGAAGAACAGTGCCCAGTTTAACTGCTCAGGACAAACAAGGTACTCATGAACAACTATCACAAAACATAAAAACAGTTGTTGATCATCCAGGTAACAACAATATTAAAATTCAAGGGTATATCAAATTTTTAACTGGTTCATTGTGTAAATTCAGTCATTATTTTGCATTCATTATCTTTTGGACTGTATGTCAGCATCTGTGTTATTCTGTGTTATTCTGTGTTATTATGTGAAACAGCTTATTCAGGACAGTACTAAATAAAACCCTTTTATTTTGTTCAAATTATTAACATCTTGCATATTAACCCCTCTGTAAAAGAAATTCAGCTGCGTTGACTGTGCAGATGTTGGTGTTGGTCTGAACAGACGCATTAACAGCTGT
Source organism: Rhinichthys klamathensis goyatoka (assembly GCF_029890125.1). Lineage (NCBI taxonomy): Eukaryota > Metazoa > Chordata > Actinopteri > Cypriniformes > Leuciscidae > Rhinichthys > Rhinichthys klamathensis. Next base: position 186,673 of record NW_026607111.1, on the reverse strand, counting down.
TCATTCAAATTAAAATGTTTATCACACTGAATTGTTGCACCAAACATTTGTCTTTGTTGTGAACAGGCCTTAAATAAATAAGTAAATAATTACAGCGTTTTGGTGAACTATCCCTTTGAGATGAATATAGTCGAGCAAAATAGTGTGATATGTAGAACGCTTTGCTTTCTTTTAGAACTAGAAAATTGCTTGTAGTCCTTGAGCTTTTTTCCAAAGTGAATTATTAATGAAGTTTACAGAAGGCCATTACACAGTATTTTTATTAACTGGTAAAATATCTGTCATTGCATTTGCCTGCTGCCTTTGGCAAATTTATGTTCTTCTTTTTGCATACGTGCCACTTTTCTCTTTTTCTTTTTCATCAGAGAGTTTTTGCTCCAGTGATTTGCTCCTCGGCTTACGGCCCCGGTCATGGTCGGAGCGTGTCTCTCTCCTCCTACCCCACTTCTAGACGCTTTAGCGACACTTCCTCGAAAAGAAAACGAACAATGGAGGGAGGTGATGGAGAGCGAAGGGAAGGTGAAGGAGGTGTGTCCCAGTCCTCTGCAGGTCAGTCCATCCTGGTCAGTTCTGGCGGGGGAGTGTCATCAGTTCTAGGAGCGGTGAGAGTGGCGTCCACTGTCGTCACTAATGTTGTGCGTCCTGTGGTCAGCACGCCAGTGCCTATCGCCAGCAAGTCCCCACACGACAGGAAACCCGCTCCGCCCCAGACACAGCTTTTCATCGGTCCTGGTGCCACAGGAAACGTGGCAACAACTTCTGCTGGAGGGGGTGGGTACTATTCCTCATCATCGCCCAATCCTGTTAGTGCATCAGCAGGTCAAGGGGGGCTGGTGACCAATCTAGTTTTGGGAGGCACATTCCAGGCTCCGCCCGCTGTACAGCTTGTCACACCTCCTCCACAAAACTCTGCCTCCCCGGCATCGTTTACTCATAGTAACGGTCCGCTGCCTCTGCCCGTGCTGCAGTCGCACATTCTCCCCTCTGCCTCATTACCGCCCTCGTCAGGCCAAAAACCGATAACACAGGTCCAGTACATTCTCCCTACCCTCTCTGCCAACAATCCCAAGAGCCCCTCCCCTCACCAGGCCAGTCAGCCAACCAGTATCTTCACCCTACCCACAGCTCTGCCCACTCACGCCTCACTGGCCAACGGGAAGCAGTCGGGGTACGTCTCCAGTCCTGCTGTGGGAGTTGTTAGCCCAGGAGCCAGAGGTGAGGATACATACATTTAATAAAACAGAACTGGAATATGTGTTAAATACATTGCCATATTAATGGAGTACTGCAGGGATGACGTCAAAACCCAGAAGGCTAATTCGCCACTGGTTCCTTCGAGATTTTCCTATGGCGATACTTTTTGTGCTACTACGGACATTTTGTTCTGTAATGTAAACTGCACACACTCACACCCCAATTTTTTTGTCATAACAGATTCATAACAGATTCAAAATAATCATAACAGATTCAAAATAATCATAACAGATTCAAAATTCGCGTGTTTGATGTAACTCGCGTGTGTATAATTTACAATGTAGAGGAAAACATCCAAGTATTGTCAAGTTATGTTTACAACAGACCTTATTTTACCCATAAATGTAAAAACCCATCTTGAGGGAATCACTGGCAAATTATTCTTCCGGGTTTGACGTCATCCTTGCGGCACTCTATACTTTTCCATTTAAAAACAATAGCCACGTTCACACATGAAACCTGTTAAATTGCAGTAAAATTCCCAGATTAGCTTTTTTTTTTATCATCTGAAATGTGCTGCGACTTCCATTCCGAAGCAACTTATATAATGTTATTAACGTCAAGCATGCAAAATTAGTTACTTTTCCATCGTCGGGTTGAACGGTTCAAAGAATTGTAAAGAGCTGTTACGGTTATATTTCCACTTCAGCACGGTTGCCTAACCGTTTTAGTAGAATGCGTGTAGTGACGTCGCCACTCAGGTTTGGTCACTTGTCCGTTACTTGGCTACCAGTTTCACTGCATGTGGCCAAATGCGCTATTTGAGCGAAGTAAACACAAGTTAATAATACAGTTAAAATAAATATCTGATTATCCTCCATAACCCGGTTTCTATTTTCATCTCTTACAGTCTGTAAACTCTTTTATTTATTTATTACTAAGGCAATGACTGAGGCATTTTTATTAATGGTAAATGGACTGCATTTATATAGCGCTTTCACAGACCCAATGGCCACCAAAGCGCTTTGCCTCACATTTTGCCTCACATTCACCCATTCACTCACCGACGGCGGTGTCAGCCATGCAAGGCGCCATCCAGCTCGTCGGGAGCAGCTGGGGTTAGGTGTCTTGCTCATGGACACCTCGACACTTGGCCAGGTGGAACCGGGGATTGAACCACAAACCTTCCGGTTTGTAGACAAACTACATGAACCACTGACCACTGCCGCCCACGCCCATTACATTCATAAGAGCTCTGTTATCAGCCCCACAGTGGAAAATTAAACCGGCATGGAATAGGTTAAGCAACGAGAATGGTTTGGCCCGACAGTGGAAAAGCTGCTATAGAGTCCACATACACAACAAATCAGTTTTAGCATAGGTGCCACTAGTGTCGCAGGAACTACATACTTCACTTTTAAAGAAATAAAGAAGTCTAAAGGAGCTAATCATGGGCACATAGCCAGTTGGCCTGAGCTGGAGGAGAAAGTTTACAGAACAACGTGCTGCGGCTGGGACAATGTTGACATGTTGTGGACAAACTAATTAGTGAAAAACATTCTAGGCACATATACAAGCTGACCGTGAGTATGTGCGGTTGGAAAAGTCTGTCTGTGCGCGTATCATGCTGATGATTAAATTTACGTCACGCACTGTATGCATACATACATGTATACAATTACAAGTATACTCTGGGCTTAATTTGAGCAATTATAAAATAATAATAAAATAATTTAATTTGAGACAGACGAGGAGTTAAAAGTGGCCGAAGTAACTCTGCAGCATGTCATAAATGGAAACATGTCAACTGATTACTACGGACACACAATTTACACTTGCAGTGTAGACCGTATTATAAATTCTTATCGGAGGGATTTAATTCCGATGCACCGGTAATGTGACAATTTCTTATTCCAGGACATTTCTGGAGCTGTTCACACATGGTCTCTAAACAGAAAAATGCTGTTAATATTCAGCAAAACGCTGTATGTGTGAAACTACCTATTGTCTCTTTCATTGTATTATTACATTGTATCATCATGTTGGCTTCGGGTTTTACAGGTACTGTTCTCCGTGGTTTTGTGCTATGCCAGATAAGACAGTCTGCAAGACCCAATTATTTTAAACACTGTCCCCTACCTCCTGCAGTGCAAACACAGTCACCAGTCTTGCAGGGCAAGATGCTGGTTCCCATGGCAACAGTGAGGGCTGCTCCTGCCCCCTCTCACCAGTTTCCCCTGGTAGCCCCTCCTCTTCCTGTTCAGAATGGAGCACAGGCAGGAAGCAAGGTGAGATCTCAAATGGGAAATTCTTATATAACAAATTTACACTGAATAGAAAACCTGTATTAATCAGCATGTTTTCCTGTTTCCTTTCTGTCTAGATTATTCAGATTGCTCCGATGCCTGTCGTCCAGTCGCAACTCCCCTCCACGGGACCAGCGCAACCTGGGAGCCCATTTTCTGTTACTATGGGAACAGCTACGGTGGTCGCCCCAGGCTCTACCCCGTCTCAGACCGTGCTGCTACCGCCCCCACCAACAAGGTAGATCGCACACTCTCACAGGCATACTTATACTCACCTAGCCGCATATGCACAAACATCTCCCCCACTCTTATTTTAACAACTCCTACACTCCTGAAGTGCTACAGCACTAGAGAATAACCCTGCCTTGCTGCTCTCTCTATAAAATCTGGTTTCTGTGAATATTACTTTTTCTCCCACAGAATCACTTATGTACAGTCCACTCCTGGGGTTTCTTCTCCTTTGCCATTAGTTTCTACCACAACAGGTTCCTCTTCTCAGACAGCTCCAGCAACACCTGGATCTACTTATGTGCAATCACCCTTGGCGACCTTTGCAGCGATCGCTCATCCAGGACAAACTTTGGTGCAGCCACTGATTGCAGGTCAGTAGACTTATAATTAATATAATTGAATAAATAAATAAATGTATTCTCTATTTAAGTGTCTTAGTGTCACATGATCCTTCAAAAATCATTCTAAAATGATATTATTATTATTATTATAAATGTTGAAAACAGTTGTTCTGCTTAAAGGGTTAGTTCGCCCATTTAAGACATGAAGTTGTATGCAATCCTTACCAGCACTATAGTGCATACACACTGACCCACTCTGTTGTCACCTCCCTGGTCAGAGTTCTGGCCGCTGGAAGTTTTTCAATGAAGTACTCCCGGTTATTTTCTGGGGTCACAAAACTGTGCGTTTTTACGTGAAAAAATGATTTGTGTTTCAAAGCTTGATTAATTTACCACACAAAAAACACGCCGGTCAAAATTCATACCTCAGTTTTAATCGCCACTATTTTCTATCCATTTCTATCAATCCGCGCTGCTGTCAACGTCAACAGTGCGCACGTTCAGATCAGCTGTAGAAAGCGCGACTCGCTGACAACATCTATGACTGCGAAACTTCTGATGATGAAACCAATTTTAGCACAATGCCAGACGGATCAGATGATGAAAGTAATTTTAGCACAACGACAATGTTATTGTTTGCAACACCAAACCTCAATTGTGTGTGTGTTCAATCAAATAGTTTTCTCAGCAAATTGTACCAATATCCCTATAGGCTATACTGTTTTTATATTAGACATCTTTTCACGTGTTTTATAATGGAGTTTTATAATTTTACAGTTTAGACATGGGATCATAAAGTTAGTAAATAGAGCTTACCCATGGTACTGGTACAGCAAAACTCTTTAATTTTCCTTTTCCTCCTTGGTTGGGGATGTAATCGTCTTCGCTGAAGTGAGCACTACCCACATGAAAATCCTTTATTCTGGATATTTTAGCTCCCGCAGAGTAGCCGATGGCAACCAGCCAAAGCTGTCTCATAGTTATATTCGAAACAGGAAAACGATGGAATCTGAACTTTGATCCCGACACATCGTTGTGGTCACTTTCCCACGTTGTGGGAATTTACAAGTTCGCACCATTGTTAATTTAATACTTTTTACGTCTTTGTCAATCGATTGTGTAAACACTAACAGCTGATCGGAACGTGCGCACTGTTGACGTTGACAGCAGCGCGGATTGATAGAAATGGATAGAAAATAGTGGCGATTAAAACTGAGGTATGAATTTTGACCGGCGTGTTTTTTGTGTGGTAAATTAATCAAGCTTTGAAACGCAAATCATTTTTTCACGTAAAAACGCACAGTTTTGTGACCCCGGAAAATAACCGGGAGTACTTAATTGAAAAACTTCCAGCGGCCAGAACTCTGACCAGGGAGGTGACTACAGAGTGGGTCAGTGTGTATGCACTATAGTGCTGGTAAGGATTGCATACAACTTCATGTCTTAAATGGGCGAACTAACCCTTTAATTGTTTTGTGGAAACCGTGATACACCTTTTCAGGATTCTTTGCTGAATAGAAAGTTCAAAAGAACAGCATTTATTTGAAATAAATCTTTTGTAACACTGTACTCTTTACTGTGACTTTTGATCAATTTTAATGCATTCTTGCTGAAAAAAAAGTTGAGCAAGCTTTGCAAATAAAAAAACAACTTTCCCCACACTTTATGGACTTAATTTCAGTATTTTACTTTTTCAAACAAATCATCAATCAAATGATTGCAAAAATACACAAGAAGGGCCGATCAGTGCTATAATAATAAATAAATAAACATTATTTGTGTTGTCTTTTTGTTTCCCCAGGTCAGCCGTCACTGCTGGCCCCAGCCCAGTCTCCCAGCGCCCCTCACGCTCCTGCCATCACCGCCATCTACACCCCTACAAATGTGACCTTGGCAACTGGGGTGGTGTCTATGGCGACTGTGTCTCCAAGTGTGGTGTACACAGTGTCCAGTTCCTCTGGCCTATCTTCACACATCCTTCCTAAACACACAACACCAAACTCCATGACCTCTGTAACCTTGGATAGGCAGGGGAACATATCTGCACATTCTGAGAGACAGTTGCACCAGGAGAGAACACTGGACCGGCAGCACACGGACAGTCAGGTCTACACGCAGTCGTCTGAGAGACAGACAGAGAAGCTCTCTCTCTTACAGCCTGACAAACAGTTCCAGGTCCCAAGTAAGGGCAGTAGCAGCTCAGTTGCGCCTCCACAGGGCACTTCAATGCCACTGCAGCCTGGAAGCCCTGCTCAACCCTCTCATTCTGGTATGATAGACTTTAAAGAGGCCATAGTATACCATTTTACAAAGTCTTGATTTTGTTTTTTTGGGTGTACTAGAATAGTTTTTCATGCTTGAATGTTCAAAAAACACCTTATGTTTCACATATTTGACATGGTTGTAGCACCTGACCCAGTCTGTCTGTATGACTGTATAGTTGCTGTCTCTATGAAGACCCTCCTTCAGAAAAAGTGCTTACTGATATAGAGAATAACGCTTTGTAACTTTGCAGACCTTTTTCATGCTCAAACGGCAACACACTAAAGAAAAAAAGCATTATAGGTCCTCTTTAACATCATAAACCCCATCTGTTTTCATGGTGGGGATGGGGCCCAGTGGTGATTACTTTTACTTTAAGACTACACACAGTCCCTCTTTTCTCTTTCAACAGGCAGTGCTCCGGGGACTCCCAAACTGATTACAGCAAGGCCTCCTCAGAAAGTGAAAGCCACAGTGGCCAACATCCCAGTGGGCAGTTATGATGGAGGAGGGAGAGGCAAAGAACGAGACAAGGAGAGGGACAGGGAGAAAGAGAGAGAGCGAGAGAAAGATAAAGAGAGTGGTAGTCGGTTCTCATTTGAGATAGACAAGGCATCTGAGACGAGCTCTCCAGCAACCCTTCCACCAGAGGAGGGGTCCACAGACTCTGTAGCGGAAAGTGGTACACATAGTGGGCGTGGAAAAGAAGCAAACGCTAAGGAGGTTAGGATCATTAACTTGACTGTCAACTACATGATGAACTGAATGATTAATAGTAGTTATATTATTTATTATATCAAAATATTCCCCCAGTTTCACAGACAAGGCTTAAGCCTTGTCCCAGACTAAAATGCATATCTTAAAATATGTCAGTGCCACTGTTTTGTCTCAAGATGCACACCAGTAATGTTTTTTTCTAAGGCACGTTTATAAAAGCTACTTAAATGTCCTAATTGAACCAAGGCCTAATCCTGGCTTACTCTAAGCCCTGTCTGTGAAACCGGGCCATTAGGTTTTAAATATCAGATATCACTAGGTGCAGTAGGCAAAATAAACACGTTTATATATAATATTTATTAATTGTTTTTATGATAACGCCAATTCTGTTTTTTTACTCTACTCAGGCTGAATGGAAGGACTCCCAGCCTTCTTCTCCATTACCTCCTCCCTCTGGGTCAGATCCTGCCCCACCTCAGTCTCATAGTGATAAAGATGCACCACCTAAAAAAGTCAAGGCCCGCCCCCCACCACTTAAACGACCATTTGATTCTGTTGACAAGTATGTTTTTCTGAAATGTTTTTTTCTTGTTTTTCTTGAGACTGCTGTGATTTATTTCCAGTTTAATGTAGCTCTAATCACCATATGTTTGTACTACCAACCCTCTACGCACACCTTGGCAATAGAATCGCCATTGGCTAGTACATTTTTTGGGTTACTCGCCAGACTGATATATATATATATATATATATATATATAATTCCACCAAATCAGCTTATCATTGTAAAATGGCACAGCTTTTTAAATATCTAAATGTACACTCTTAAAATCAGTCAATCAAGCATTAGCCGATTTAATGATAGAAATGTAGTAATTAGAATTAAAACTTGATAATCATGCATGAATGCATATTTCCCATTTCAACTGAACTTAGGACTGGTGGTGGTGCTTAAGATATTGTTGGTCATTCAGTGTTTCTGAGAAAAAAAAAGAAAAAAAAAGATAGTAATTGATAATAGTAATTATTATTAAAAGATAATCCTACTACTAATAATGACAATATACAACCATAGACTGTAAAAAAAAATAGTATAGGCCTACAACACATGAGCTGCTGAGTTTATGAATGTTATCACCTTGTCAGCGTTCGTTCGCTCTGATTTGCTAAAATTAAAACAGGGATGAATGCCATCCAATAAGATTGCCGTTTGCACATTAGTTCCGCCCACTACCGGAGAAACCGGCATATCTTCTGCTTGTTCGTAAAAGCTGAATAATTCCAATTGAACTCAGTTATTTTGACAGGAAAATACAAACAAGAATATCATTTACATGTAGTGCGTCGATTTTGCGTGGTATGTAAGTCTCTCTCTCTCTCTCTCTCTCTCTCTCTCTGCGTGTGTGAGAGAAACGCGACGGCGAGTCACGCGCCTTCACACTAAACTCGGTAAACTTATACTTGGCATCTAACACACACTGGCGAGTAAAATCTAAGAATTTATTAGCCAATGGCTAATGATTGACATTATTTAATCAATCATTACGATGAATGATATTCATATGAAATTTACTTGCATATGTGAGTGATTTACTCGCATAGTAGAGGGTTGACTAATTTATCAAAAGTCTTAAGGTGCAGTCATACTGATAAAATGTCTCAGACAATAAGATCCATTGTCCAATGAAGTCACTTTCAAACCAACCGGCTTTCTGTTGGTCAACGTGGTAAATTCGTGTGACCAACTTGAACCCGATATGAAATCTGCGTGTAGAAATCTTTCCCCCTATCAAGAAAATCCTAATCATGTGGATTTCCATTGAAATGACTGGATTTCATGAAAAGTTGCTGAACAGCGCAGTGTTTCCCACAGGATTTTGTGAGACTGTGCCGGGTGGCTCAGTCCCTCTAGTAGGGTCCAAAATGTCTAAAAAACTCCGACCCATGTTCAGTGTGCAAATTGAACAAAGAAAAAATGTGATGAATTGACCTGCACCTGAACTGTAAAGGTGACTCAAACCTCTTTTTAGTTGTGAAATAGTGTCTCGGTCTATATTACATTCACACTGGTGTTTTAGGAAGCCAAACAAATAGAATATAACAATAATAATAATAATATTTTTATACTAATATTATTAATATTCCTATGACAGTAATGTAACCATATATTGTAAAGCAAATTAAAATTAAAATAAATGACACTTTAATGCTAATTTCTACACTTTTTGTAGAAAAGAGCTTTTATTTTGATGGAAACTGCAGTTGAGATTTTATTTTAGTGGAAAACTTGAGACGTTCTGAGATGTAGAAAACACCGGATCATGAGCTTATGGCGTGAGTAAAGTGAGCACTTCACTTTGAAACATGCAGCGCAAACAGACTATATACTTTTATTAAATCAGTCTTTTGCAATTTGGTAAGGGCACAAAACCATATATTGCACTTTCGATTTTAGTTTGTTTGGCAGATACTTTGCCAAAGCAATGGCATAAAACAACATTAGAGACCTTTTATGTTATTACGAGAAGTTTGAAATATTTTCTGATCATTTTGAAACAATTATGAAACAAATTATTATAAAAGTTTTAGTGCCAAAATTGTGTTCAGAACTTCTTAGTGATTCTTGGTACTTTTTGTACGAAGGAGTTCACGCAAAAGTGTCACAAATTAGCTTTTGATTGGTGACTTGGAAATATTGTAGAATCATAAATATTATATATAAAAATGTATTCGTTGCATTCCTATTTATATCCAGGTTTACATGAAAAAATAAATAAAAATTCAGCATTCTCAGACTTTAAGACCCCACTGCATGTGCAGATTGTTCAGTATCTTGTGACTGGTCATGTGTGCAGGGTCCTGTCAGAGGTGTACTTTGAAGAGCGCTTCGCAGAGCTGCCAGAGTTCCGTCCAGAGGAGGTGCTGCCCTCTCCAACCCTGCAGAGTCTGGCCACCTCCCCACGAGCCATACTGGGCAGCTACCGCAGGAAGAGGAAAAACTCCACCGGTGAGAGTAACATTCAGACCTCTCCACAGACTGATGAGATATTGAGTTATATGAGTTATGCTGGGCCAGCTAATTTCTTCTTGCATATCAAATAAAAAATCATCTAGTCCTCAATCCCACTTCTGTATGCAGACCTGGACTCGTCCACAGAAGATCCTATCTCTCCAAAAAGGAAAAGCCGCCGCAGATCTAGCTGCAGTTCAGAGCCCAGCACACCTAAAAGCGCTGCAAAGTGTGAGGGGGAAATTTTCACCTTTGATAGGCCAGGTAATACTCCACTACCCACAAAACCTTCATGATTCTGTAGCCTATGTTACACGGATTCAACTACATTATAATACCCCTTCTCTCTCTCTCTGGTAAAGATGGAGAGGATGTACTGGGGGAGCTGGAGTTTGAAAAGGTGCCCTACTCCTCTCTCAGGCGAACTCTTGATCAGAGGAGAGCTCTTGTCATGCAGCTATTCCAGGAGCATGGCTTTTTCCCTTCAGGTAATGCACACACTTGTATAGAGTCCTGTACCACCCACACAGCTCACAGACAGCACACATAAAGCTCATAAGTGCAATAAAATACAAATCATTCGCAACACTAATCTGATGTTATGGAAATAACATAATTCATTAGACCCACAGTTTTCATCCAGATACAATAAAAATATGCAATCTTCTTTAAAAATAGAATGTAATAGTAAACGTATAATAACATTTTTAAAATTAAATATATATTATGAATATCTCAATGTATTTCACTATTTCTTCTTTTCTTGGTTGAATAAGCATAATTATCTGAAATATTTACCCGATTAAAAAATCCACTAATCGCACATTTTTCTATAATTAATGGCAATTAATCGCACCTAACGAAGAGTTATATATATTTTTATAAAATCTTATTTTTTCAATCATTCAATCTCCAAATTAATGTAGAAACAATATAAAGGCGGTATATTTTACAGGGATTAAAGTTCTCCGTCGCTACGACGGATTTCCGTTAATCGCTGCGAGTCTGTGACGGATTTCCGTCAATTGCAGGGTTCCCGTCTGTCCTTAATGTCTTAAATTCACTTTTCATCATTTTAAGACCGAAAATAGGCTTTCATTTCTCAAATAATGTAATAAATGTCTTCATTTTAGTTTGAATTGTTTGAATAGGTCTTAAATTAAGGAAAGACAAGGTGTATTCAGCCTGCTGAGGGGGATGTGATCAAAGCCTGGAGTGGAGCGAAAGCACGTTCCTCTCTCCACTCTAAGCATTCTGTAATCCAGTGGTTCTCAAAGTGAGGTCCGCAGCCCCTATTGGTCCGTGAACTATTGCCAGGGGGTCCGCGAAATAATTTATAACAGCCTACCGTTTTTTCCGGACTATGTCGTGTTTTCTTTATCATCTGAAAATTTGCTATTTATTCCAAAGTGACTTATATAATGCATTTAACGTCAAATAATACAAAGTAGACACTTAAAGGTTTCTATAGATAGATAATCTGTATGTCTGTGCGTCAAGTAGACTATTCGCTGTGTTTTGGTTAATTTTTGGGGCACGTGCGCCAGAAAGGAGACAGAGACGGCATGAACCCGCATCCGGTTGTTTTCTTTATTTTTAAAAGGCATGACATTTTGTAGTCATTTATAATGTAGCCTATACACAAATAAAAAATCGACACTTTACCGTTTTGAATGATGTACTCTTGTCTTATCTGTATGACCATAAATAAGAGTATTCCTTTGTTTCCACTGCTGAGGAAAAAATCCCAAGTAATCGCGCCGGCGTCTCGCGTGCGCGCACAATAAGTAAGTTCTAGCACTGCTAGATTTGACATTAGAAGCCTGATCATTATCAAAATAAAAGTGCATAGGGATAGGGCCGTACCCACAATTGAGGTCCCCAAGGTCCGGACCTCTGTAATTTTTCTGTGTGTATATAATGAAAGTTGTGAAATAATTGCCTAATATTAACTTAATTTGGTGCTGCAAGGATATTGTACATTGCGATGATAACTGACCTTCTCGTCTGAGCTGCTTCAGCAGACTAACAACAACAGCAGTCAATGTCAAAATGTTTGAGTCGGAGATGAATTCAAAGTAGGCGGGGCTTATGTTGACAGAAGCTGCAAGCCGAGCGCGAATCCCCGCACGACGCTTCAGTTAACGGTCATAAAGTGCGAGATAAGATGTAGGCCTAAATAGCTAAACTAAACAGCTGTTTTAGATAGAAGTTTTGAACGAACGACTGAAACAATCAGTTTGCAAAGTATCAATCAAAGCTCAGCTTTGGGAAAGAAAATAGCTACAGGTCAAGAGAAGCATACTGTGCCCATGAGATTAACATTATGGATTCCTATTTAACACAGATATACTGTGTGTTTTTTAGCTAATTACAGTGGATATAAGCTCAATTTAACAACACACGCACCTATTAAACATATTGCCATTATTATTGTATAAATATAGGCTAGGCTATATTTGTGTGCAGAATAGGCCTAATCCTTGAAACATTTCTCATTTAAGGCCAAATTCCTGTTTGGAATATGTGATTGTGTTTTGATGTAGCCTACATGTGAACAATAATCATATACATTCTGCATTTCCATTTTGTATGTGGATCATTTATTGTAAAATGTAAACTGTCATCTTGACAAAACAATGTATGCCATTGCCCACTGACATGCTTCTAAAGCTATAGTTATCCAATTTTGGGGCCTTAAAAAACCTTAAAATGCACATGTGTAAATCAAGAACATTAAAAATTCCTCGGGGGTGGGATCCTAAGTGATCCCTAGCAAGATCACTTTCGGGACCTCAGCAGGCTATTTAGAAATTCCTGCATAGGACCCTGGGTGGAGACCATTTGTGCAAAAATATTTCATTAGCCGCTCACACATTAACTTTGTGCTCAATCACTGTTATAAATATGAGAGGAGTCCTTGGGAATGTTTTTCCCCTGTAAGGGGTCCCTGGCTCCAAAATGTTTGAGAACCCCACTTCGCTCATGGTCCACTCAGGGTTTTCAATTCCCGCTCACGGAAAAACTAACATGTAAAAAGACGCTTACAAGTAAACATATTTTTTTTAATAGTTGGTTGGGATGAGTAACTGAGTATTTAATTATAGAATATCAAATAGGTTGTGCGATTATTCTAAAAAAAAATTCTGTCAGTGTCGGCTCACTCGGCTGGAAAGATGAAGTTGACGATGCTGACTCGCGATCTTCGCAGTAGTGAACGCGCCAGAGAGAAATGCACTTTTCATACGGATTACATAAGCAGAGAGCAGTCTGTTTTCTTTCGTTTTGAATTGTTCTGTTTAAAAGTAGACATTTCAATATAGATGTATTTCTCAGGTCTGTGAGGCAAGTAGGCTACCCTATATGCTGAGTTTCGGTTCGTTTATGAGACGAGCTCCAGTTCACGCGCCGGCGCCTCCGTGTCGTGATTATCTAATGTCTGCTATATTTACTTCTTATTTATTAAATCCAGGTAATTGGTTGATGAAACATTGATTAAAATTAAGACACAATTAATACAAAACGAAATTCACTTTAAAGGCTTTGTGCTTTCTGTTTGAGGTCTCTGTGAAAGTTTTAGTGCCGCTTCCAGAACTGTCACGTCCGTAACATTGTTTTTTCCTCATAAATCCTCAAAAAATAATTTGTGTGAGAGACAGAACAAAACTTTTAGCTTTGTTTGTCTGAGTCTGAGTTGGGCGTCCCTGGGATAGTCCAATAGTAGTTAACCTCTAATTTTCAGTTTCTGTCTCCATCTAATGCTGTCTTCTCTCCCCCTTTCGCCCCTCTCTCTGTCGATCAATAGCTCAAGCTACTGCTGCGTTCCAGGCGCGATACGCTGATATCTTTCCCACTAAGGTGTGCTTACAGCTCAAGATCCGTGAGGTCCGGCAAAAGATCATGCAAACAGCAGCTCCGTCGGAATCGGCTGGCATTTCAGATCTTTCCTCGTTACCGGGGCCTTCTGGGGTGGCGATCAGTGACATGGCTGTGGGGGCAGACCCTCAGGAAAGAGATGTGGAGCGAGAGCGGGAACAGAACAGCCCGGAGGAGCCCAGAAACGCTGGCGATTCACAGGACTCTACCAGATGAGGTTGACGGGCAGACGGATGGCTTGAAGACCAGATGTCTCCCCTCAACGTCTGCATGATCTACATTTGTTGTCTTGTCTCTGCTATGACCGACTGCGAAGGACATAGAGAGAAAAAGCAAGAGCAAAATTTTCATGTCTATGGAGAAGATGAGGGGAGACGCCTCAAAACACTTTGGGGTTTTGAAACTTTTCAGTATTTTACATGACATTGAATTATGAAAACTTAACATTTGACACACGCAAACACTTGCCTACATAAACACAGACACTCTTGAATTTACAGCATTATCCTAGTCATTAGGCTTCCTTTGGACTTTGAAACTAGTGGGCCTGTCCTATATGCCAGTGAAGTCACAGTGCTGCTGATCTCTCTAGAAAGGCGGGATGTATGAGGGCACCCAATCCATTTTCAGACTGAGTTTTGTTCATATGGCCTGATTGGCAGTAGTTTGGCCACATAGTAGTTTTTTTTGTTGTTATTGGTTCGTGGGTTACTGCAGGTCATTGTGAGGCGGGCCTCCATTGACTGAGTTTAAGTGATAATGAAGACTTGGACTTTTATTTTTGATATTTTGTGTTCTTATTTCTTCTGTGGTGTTTTAATTTTGAAGACATTTTTAACGGAGAGCTTTGTTAAGGCACTGAAAACCTTTGGAGAGGGACTCTGAACTGTGTGCTGCCATTTGGAAACCTTTCGTCCTATGATTGGCTTTAGTGGTTGTCAATCAAACTGGAGTCATTCCAAAGCCTCTGATTGGCTAGCCATGAAGGAAAAGGTCATGGAAGGGAAGTCAACAGGCACATTATTGCCATTGATTTATGTTTTTCCATATATTAAGAGATTCCACATATTTAAACATTTCTTTCCTTGCCTTTTTTATTCAACTTTTCATGAGCTGGTGAAGCACAGAGCAATGAGAATGTTGGGAATATATTCTTGAAAATTTACCATAAGAATTTTATTAACTTTTTAGAGAAGAAACTTGATTTTTCAAAAAGTAATGCTACAGGTCATTATGTTATAAAACTATCTCTCATTATTACTGTTCTTATTAATGCTTTGTTGTTCTTGTGGATCTGATCCTTATAACCTATATATACACTGTATTCCTATTAATATACTCTTTCTTTAGCAGAAACAGAGGGATGAGTTCACCCTCTTCCCTCACTCCTAGAGGCACTTCCACTACCTTTTTTTAAACATTTTTCTTTATCTTGGTATTCACGCTTTATTTCTTACCAGGAATTACATAGGCCTTTGATGTAAGACACTCCAAATATCTTTCTGATAGTTGTATACTTTTATTATTATTATTATTATTATTATGATAATTCATTCCATTTGCCACTTACATTCCTCCCCTTCATTCCTCCTCCCGTCACTTTATGGTTCTTTTCTCAATCACTTTAAGGCTGTAAGGTGGGACTGGGAGGCCATCAACGGTGATCTTCCCCTGCACGCTGGTCTTTGTTGTACATATATGCCGTAAGAGTCCAAAGACTCTACCATCAGAATAAAGAGCAAAAGCATCATTGGAAGGAACAAAGCCAGTAACAGGAAATAAAATTGTAAAACAAAAGGATAAATAAAGAAATATGGTTATAAACTGTTAATGCGTTACCTTGTTTTGCTGCTTTACATATCAAATAAATACTTTATACTGATAAGTTCTACATTTTAACTGTATCTCTCAGTATACAAATAAACAGATGTTCAAATAAACAGCCTCTTCTCTGTTATATGCTACACAAAAAGAGCAAGTACTAACTCTTCACTGGACAGTTTTTGGACTGGGGAAGAAGTTGAGGTTTGGAAGGCTCATAGTTCATCAAGCTATTAGATGCTTCACGTGATTTTTAAGAATAAAGGGATGATGGGTCGTGTCCATGTGCAAGTATGCTACATTGTGGGTATTTGGTGCTGTACAGGAAATCAACCTATATAGCCCATTACAGTATGGAGAGACCTTTAAAGTCTATGGGAGAGACTAATAGACGTAACATCAAAATAGATTTAAAGTTCACTCAAAAAAAGTTCATATACCTACCCTTACATTGTTCAACCTGTATGACTTTCTTTCGTCTGTGGAACAGTTATTTTTAAAGTGTGTCAGTGTGTTTTTGTTCATTCAATGAAAGTCGGCGTGTTCCCATGTTGTTTTGGCCACATTTGACTTTTGTATGAACCAAAACAGTTGAAACATTCAAGATATCATATACCTGTTCCACAGAATAAAGTCATACAGATTTGAAACAAAAAGAGGAAATGATGACAGAATGTTCAGTTTTTAACTATCCCTTTAAGGTGACATCATGGTTTCTGGTTAGTTCTGTTTACAGGAACTACACTTCCTCAAAGCAATTGCAAGCGAGACAGAGACGAACAGTTTAAGTTTATTAGCAAGACTTCTCCAAATCAGCACCATAACATTAAAAAAAGCTACAAACATTCAGTGTACAGACAGAAATGTGATGTATGTAACGCATGGGGAACCCTTTGTCCATCGCAGTGATGGTGCATAATGTCTGTCCATGATGAGCACTAACATGTTTTGTTTTCCCTCTTCCCTGTTGTTTTGTCCTTCAGCTCAATCTCGCAAGAACTGCAGGTCAGAATGTAAACTAGGAATCATTTTCAGCCGTCCTGTGGTATCAACTTGCTCCACTGTCTATGGGTGTATTTCTTTCTAAATCTGTGCCATCATGCCTTCTGTCAGAACAAGAGTGTCATCAGCAAGCCAGACTCTCCATTCCTAGTCCCAAAACAGGAGCAATTTTATCACAGACTTCAATTGCATCCTCTAAAATCAGCCGTATTTTTGTCTCAAAAAAGTCAAAACAAGGCTGAAAAATATTTGAATGGATCTATTAGAGTGGCTTTTTGAGATATACTTATTCATACATGATTCAAGAACTTCAATGGAAATCAATACAATGTCTTGAATTTGCAACACCTTGTCTTAGACGGCCTAATTCAACTTTTTTGTCTCAATGCTTGTTCTGACCCATCGGAGATTACTTGAGCTCATTTTAATCATGATATTCAAATCTCCAAGATGATGGTCACTGTTCTTTCACAACAACTGCAGGTTGTCCACAGTGATGGCCTCCATGTTGATCCCACCCTCCAGTGCAGTGTGGTACAGTTCGATGGCCTCTGCCAGGTCTCCGCTGGTCTCAATGATGGCTATAGTCTCTCCAAACTCATTACACATGATAGTGGGAGTGCCCTGAGTCTGAAACAGTGAGAAAATATAAACCATTACTTGGTGCACAAAAATTGTAACAAAATTGCACAAAGCAAAGCAAGCATACAGACCTGTGTCAGGTTAGATGTCTGTATCTGAAAGACTTGCGGCTGTCCAAGCTGGCAGAAAGATGGTATTGCTGTTGCCATGTCCATCTCAGACGCCTCCACAACAGTAACGGTTTCTGAGTTGGATTCTGCGAGCACTGCTTCTCCGCTGTGCTCCGGCTCTTGTTGCTTTTGGGAGCGAGCGTGAGTCTTCCGATGGTTCCTAAGGTTCGAAACGGTTTTGAATGTCTTTCCACATTCACCGCAAGCATGCGGCCGCTCGCCCGTGTGTGTACGCCGGTGTTCTGCCAGATGCATGCTCTGCACAAAGCCCTTCTCGCAGAACTCGCATCGGAACGGACGCTCGCCCGAATGGGTGCGGAGGTGCTCCCGCAGGTGCGTGTTCTGGCGGAAACGTTTTCCGCAGATCGCACAAGGATACGGGCGCTCGCCGGTGTGAACTCTCTGGTGTAGCGTAACGCTTGAGGCTGAGACGAACAGTTTTCCACACACCGGACAGGGATGAGACTTCCCAAGGGCGGAGTTGGAGCCTCGTGGCCGGCCGGGCCCAAGTCCGTGACTTAGCTGGTGCAGGCGAAGATTTGCAGGAGAGTTTAAGCGCTTGCCGCAAATAGTGCAATCCAGATTGGGTTTGGTCAGTGAAGGAGCGCTTTGTTGCTCGGTGTCATCTGTTGAACCCTGCTGACCGCTAACCTGGGTGTCCTGGGAGATGCAGTGCGGCTGAGTCAGGTCGGGATGCTCCTCCAGACAGTGTATGTCTCGCTGCCGCTTGCGCAAGAACCCCTCGGGACAGTGCGGGCAGGGGTAAGGTGCCGGCGACCCTGGGTGGTGAAGAAAACGATGAGCTACGAGTTTAGCAGGACGGATAAAAGTGGCAGAGCAGTCTGGACAGGGTGAGGGTGTTGCATTGCTGTGAAGATGCTGACGGTGTTGACGTAGATTTGACGACTGGCTGAAGGCTTTGTGGCAAATGTCACACCGGTACGGACGAACTCCCGTGTGTGTGAGTCCATGGCGGGAAAGATTAGCAAGAGAGGAAAAGGTCTTTCCGCATACGCTGCACTGGAACGGCCGCTCGCCAGTATGTGTGCGCAGGTGGTTTCGCAGATGGATTTGCTTTTTGAACGGTTTCCCACAGATGTTGCATTTAAAACGCCTTTCGGTCATATGAGTCGTTCGGCGATGGCGCAACAGACGGACCTGCGAGGAGAATCTTTTTTTACAGATAGAGCACGGAAACTTTGGATCTTCCTCAGCAGCAGGAGTCCTGCGTATACCTTCCTCTTCTCCCCCTCCTCCTCCTTCCACATAGGCAGTAGCTGAATGGTTTGGGTCGTCTGTCAGCATTTTCCCTCCATTTTGGTCTTGTTCTGTGTTTGAGTGTTCAGCATAAAGCCCATTCTCTGTCGGCTCTGAAGACTGGGAGACCACAGCAATACCTTCAATGAGCACAGGACCTGTGCCGCTTGACTCTTTTCTGTCATCTTTCACAGGAGGAATTGTCACCAACTGTCTTTCTTTCCTCCAAGCAGTCTCTCGTTCTCTTGCTCTCTGGATGATAGAGAGAGGAGACTGCTGTGCCAGTACAAACTGCAGATGGGAGAAAATGTTTTCTTGTTGTTAACAGTTCACATTCAGTTCCATCTTAAGGAAAGAAAAGTATAATAGGTCTGTGTAATTATTAGGTTCTGCAGTTTATGTGGATGAAACAAGTAACAGCACTAACAGTGTAAATTCGTACAAAACAAAAAAACATTCTATATTTCTTAATTTGCATCTAATTACAAATTGAAAAAAGGGAAATGCAAAGTTAGACCTTAGTGCAAGTATGCAATCATAAAAAAATGTTAATGGATGGACAATATATCTGTACAATATTGGTTATCAGCCAGATGTTTTTTATTTACAATTTTTTATTTACATATAAAAAAAAAAAAAGGAAAATCATCACCAATACTGAATATTAAATTGTAGATGCTCATTTCCTCTGTTTTCACATTTGAACTTTGACTAAGCTTTAGATCATAGATAACAAGCAATGTCATTATTTAATAATACTCTTAAATGTAATCTTTAGCAATCTATTTTTCATCCTGTACAATATAATGTGTTATATTGTAGCATTTTAACAATTGATTTTAGTTTTTAGTGTTTTATTTTTTATTTAGACAAAACAGTATAGAATTTTAATATGAGGCATTTGTCGCTTATCAGCAAAAAAATTTAAAATAATTATCAGAATATCAGTCGGGGTGACCCCGTATAGTCGAAGATTCGATAGTAGGAGCCTGATTCGACTACCAATCTCCCGGTCGAATCTTTGAAGAGGTGTTATGAAACGAGGATCATGCCACAAAATGTGCAAAGAAAGAAGCTTTTAATAAATATCTTTAGCATGCATGAATTAATCCAACCACCCCTGTGACAGATTTAAGTTTCACTTTCGATCTATGACCGACAGAGGAGGGTCTCGGCTGCAGGGATTTAAATCTTTAAAAATATCTGGGATAAGAAAATCTAAAGTGTGGATGCACACCATCAGAAAGGATATTCTCCAAGGCTGGATTTAGCATCAAGAAACCATGATCGCACTTCTGCCGGCCAACGTTAACAAGTTGGTTTTCCTCGGGACATTCTAAAATGCTTAACGTAAAAAAAGCTTTTAAAACGCTTAAAGGGCACTTTAACGTGGCTTAATATATGTACACAGTGCACACCTTATTAAGAAACCATACTATGTGCAGATAAGCAGATGAACCCAGAATATGAACGCAACGTGTTCCTCCTATAGAAAGTCACGTAGGCTAAAGCGTTTTCTTTATTTTAACGGTTTTCTATGGGAGGAAAATGCTTAACGTGTAATTAAACGCTTTACGTTCGTATTCTGGGCTCATCTGCTATTCTATAGGCTATATAGTATGCTTTATTAATAAGGTGTGTACATTAATTTGATACTTTAACTGTTTTAGGACATTAAGCCGTTAAACGTTTTTCACGTTAAGCGTTTTAGAATATATTTTATCCACGCACACAATATGAATAACTCAAACGGACAGACAGAGTGAAAGACTGGATTTTGTTTCTCGATCAGGTATGGGTAGTAGGGTACAAGTGATTTCAAAACATTTCAGCCGGTTCTAATTTGATTTTTGGATGCTGTGAACATTTTTAGCTAAAAAGACTGCCGCTCCAGTTTAGCGTTTATTGTTGTTTCTGCAGTTAAAAAGACAAAGTAGAAAATTCTGGCTACTTTGGTTATTTTAATTTTATTTATTGATCACTCAGGGTTATCTAATTTAACTATTTGTGGCTTGTGTTTTGAATATATGTTCCCCTGCACTTTAGGCATTTTGCACACATTTGGTCTGTATCTTGTGACTTGATTCTTTTTTTTTTTTTTTTTTTTTTTTTTATTAGAAAGGTATAATCTGTTCTAATTTAATTCTGCAAATTAATTGTTTGACTTGACGATTCTGATTCGACTATGAAACTCCTTAGTCGGGGACACCCCTAAATATCAGTTTTGGACAGAATTGTATTATCAGTGCATCCCAACTGCTTTTAAAGATCAAGTTCAATTTTGTGAGTGCCAAAGACAATCTAAAGGATATATAGGGGAAATATTGCCCGGTATATATCCAATATTGACCAATACGGATAAATTAGACAAATTTAATCTCTGAAAATCGACTGATAGACAACATGATGCTGATCTTGTGCATTGCTAATTTCCTAAAACTGACAATTACCTGAGAAACTGGAGTGGTCGCCTCACGTACTCGGTGAGTGCGGCGATGGTACAAGAACTTGGTCATGTTGGTGAAGGTTTTGGCACAAAATGGGCATTTGTGCAGTGGCTCAGATGTATGGGATTTCCTTAAGTGGGGAAGACAAATCAAAAATGCCATGTTTGATATGCAAATTACAAGCAAGTTATGATGTTTGGCTGTAGAGTTTGTGTGTTTTATTACCTGTGTATCATAAGAGTCATCTCTGTGGTAAAACCATGTCCACAGTCCACACACAGAAAACGTGCCTCACCAGAGTGTGTGCGCATGTGTGTCTGAAGGGACACCAACTTCTTAAACACTTTATCACACTCTGGGCACTCGTGTGTTCCTTGTTCATGCACACGAAGGTGTGCCACAAGGCGATTGGCAGAGGTGAACGTTCTTTTGCACTCCTCACACTGAAGATTGCCGGATGAGACAGACGACGTCAAACCCAAAGCAGCTGAGCGGGCAGTGTACGTGCGTCTCCCACCACTAACTTTGCCAACTTTGCTGCATTCTTCTGATCCGTCGCTTCTTCCTTCATCTTCCTTAGCCCCAGAACCGTCTTCGTACCCCACCATCACCCCAGTGTCCCCACTCTCTTTGTCCTGGCCTAAGAAGTGCTCCCCCTGGTGTTGAAGGAAATCCTCTGGTGTGCTAAACAGCAGATTACACTCAGAACACTCATAAGGATGGATAATTAAAATTTCCTCATTTTCCTTCTTTAGTGTGTTCACCTGGCCAGAGGAAGGGAGAAGGTTCAAAGTGGTCACATTGTCCAGCCGGATAGGATCGGTAGGTAAGAGAGGGGCGAGGAGTTTAGCTTTTCGGAGAGTAGCTGAGGCAGAACCGTCAGCGATGGCTTGGGCGGAACAGAACTGTAGACGGAGCATCGCAGAGGTGGAGCCGGGCAGGGAAGCGTTTGCTGGCACTAGCATAGTTCTAGGAGCGCCTGCAGTTTTAGATGGGGTTTCTTGCTCTCGTAGAGCCTGAAAAATGAAAGCAACAAAGGTAAGCTAAGAAATAGGGATCTACAACATCCTAAAACAATATAGCAATAGGCACAGACATTATCACACTGACCCTTCAGAATGAATAAGGTGGGAACAACCTGGGGCCGGATTCAAGAAATGTTTTAAGCGAATTTCGATGAATTAAGATGATGACAAACGAACGACACGGAAGAACAAAAAATAAACATACAGCACACGAGTTTATACAAGCAAGAGTTCGTTGTTAGTCGCAGCACACACACGGAAACCAATGTTACTCGCGTATGGAGCAGAGACAACCTCAGCGTCAGTTTTCAGGCCTTCAGGCCTCTCCAGCGCTAGAAAGCTTTTCTTATATTAAAAGAAAAGTCCTAAAGCTCTTGCCTGATCATAACCCTTCATTTTCCAGTGATATTCCTCTGACCTTTACTCTTTTGTAAAGTCTCTCAGCCATCTCTCTTTCTTCAAATCCCCCTCTTGCTCTCTCTCTTTCTACTCTCCCATCATGAGTGTATACGCCCCCGACAGCTGGTTTGTTGTGGTGCTCTTTCCGATCCACTTTCAACAGTGTTTTACAAAATGGCTTACTGCACCTTTACTGTACTGAAGTTCCCACATACTGTCTAAATGTCACCTTGCCACCTTGTTACACTTGTAGTGTTCCCGGTCAAAAATGACCGGCCTACAAAAAATACCTTATAAATCACTTGTTATGCTATATTATCACCCACTATTGGATGCAGACTTTTTGTCAACTTGTTTTCTTTCAATAAGGACTGGTTTTATATTTGCATCTGATTAATCGTGGGCCTCATTTATCTGAGAGTGGGCATCAAATTTTTTTTGGAGTAAAAAAAGCATTATTTATGAATAATTTTCACAACATTAAATAAAATATGAAAAAAAATGTGCACTGTTGATCACACTAGTCTACTTTAAAATTTCACCAGGAACTTTGTTTTGAAAAACTTTTATTTTGTTCATGTACACATATGTGCATGTGTGCTTGCAAACATCGAGCCCTTGGACCTGTGCATGTGTGGATACATGCATACACACGCTACCCAAACACACACATAAGCTATTTTTTATAGGCCAGTCATTTTTGACCGGGAACGTCAAAAGTGTTATAGGGTTTTGAAGACCACACAAGGGTTAAGAAGATTTTTATTCTTAATTTTATACCAGTGAAATTTTGTGACACCATATTTTAACTATGGTTTTCAGCAGGAATTTGGACTAATGAATGGGGAGGACTACTCAGCACGACAGAAATGGAAATCAAACATCGCTTTTATCACATCACACCTGGTTAGATCAGAGTATAACAAACCCCCTTTAAAGGGTCATGAAACCCTAAACCAAATTTTCTGAGATTTTAACAGAGGTATGTGTGTTGAACAACATTGAAGACAATGTTAGCATCTGTTAGATTTAATAGTAGGGCGAAAATGGTTAAATTTGAGTTTTTTCCAGCTATTTTCGTCTTCCGGGTTTAAAATCTTCATCTCAGGCTGTGACGTGGCAGTGCACAGTGTAGTGCGTTGATGACTCATCGGTCTCTCATAATTATTAATGAGACTGAGTTTTTATATCCTATGAGAAGACACGGTCTCTTAATTATTCAGGACACCACGTGGATCTTTCCACAGACATGTCAAACTGTGATATCGCGTAGTAAAGGAGAGAGACCATCATGGGACGCAAGTGCCGCAAACATTTTACCCGAGAGAGCTTCGAGAATTGGAGAATGGTGGACTTCGGCCTTGTCGATGACCAATGCAAGTTACGTCTTGCGAGTAATGCGGTACCAAGTCCTGAGGACTTTTCTATCCCTTCAGAGTGTGTGTCTAAAATGTAACCCTGGTCATTTTACTTGCCTTTTGTTAAATAAGCGGTCGTTATGAACATTTTAGATATTTCGATAATATATCAATTGTATGCTTAATGCGGGAGACTTGTGAATGTGTAGTGTTGACGTGCGGGCCGGGCGACACCGTGTTGTGTGTGTGTGTACGTGCAGGCAGGCGAGCCTGCGAAATGATTCGGGGTCAGAGAGAGAAGCGGTAGGATGTGTGTTTGGACGAACGACTGAAAACTCTGAGATTATTGTTCATTATTGATCGTACATTGTACAGAGGTCAAAATTATTGTACAAATACGATAATTATCGTACATCTGGCAACACTGCTGGCTGATGACAGTTCCCCCTCTCCCCTGCCGTGCCACACCCACTCCCTCCCTTCTTCTCACAGCCATCCACGCCCATTTAAGTTGCATTTTTCAAAAAGATTATGAGCTAGACTTGAGCTGATAGAGGGGGGTTTCATGACCCTTTAAAGAATGTATTTGTTGTGTGTGTATAAATGTATGTAGTATGCAACAGACCTGGGCTAGGGTCAGGATCTGGCCTGCCCTCTGTTCATCCAGGACTAGATTTTGCACATTAAGCAACTGAACCGGAGTGACTGTACCATCTGCCTGAAGAACATATTCCTGAAACAGAACACATATGAAATTAGACTGTTTAAAAGATAGTTCTTCAGTAAGAGTTTCTGATTAATCAATATTCATTTGAATGATCTTGATAATGATTATTTAAATGACAAGACAAATCTTTTATTCTCTGAGTATGTACCCACACAACTTGTTTGCTGAGCACCTCAAGAGCCTGACTGTGGCACTCACAGTGTAGACAGCTTCACTTATATTAATAATTGATTTCTCTATTAGACAGCAATATTGTCTTACTGACACTACAAGAGTTATTAGCTCGAATCTGATATTACAGATTTGTTTTGTTTATTTAGTCTGTCAATATTAGACATCTACACTACTTCTTAAGCATTGCTTTATTTTGCTGGTATCCACATTACTGCAAAGTTTGTTCATTTAAAATGCCCATTTTCATAAACTACCTAGTCAAATGGTTCATTAGCTGAGAGAGAATTTCTTTCATATACAAATGAAAATTACAGCTGGAGCATTCCCAAATGAACCATAATCTAATCAAATCAAAAGCTGAGCTAATCAGATCTGCATGGATACCCCGCTCTGTTTATCGGTGTGTGTGTGTGTGTGTGTGTGTGTGTGCTCACTGTGTCAGTGTTCAGGCTGCTGTGGGTGGTGCTTCTGCTGTGTGTCTGTCTGTGTGCCAACCACAGTTCAGGTGTCTCAAAGAGAGCCAGGCATTCCAGACACTGGTACTGGATTGGCACTTCTGCGTCGACAGAATCCACCTCTGTGACCTCACATAGCTCTGAAAAAAAAAAGCATTAAGGTGCTGATTACATGCACTTCCAAAGGAGACAATCTGACATGTACAGCACACATAATAAGCACCGCACTCACCCTGGCCTGCCTCTCTCATGTGCAGCTCTTGATGCAGCAGCAGTTCGTCAGGGTTCCTGAGGATGGCTCCACACTCCAGGCACTGATACTGGCTCTCTCCAGCGTCACAGTCCTCAAAGCTCGGCAGGATCTCCACCTCGTCCCCCTCTGCTCCGGTGTGGATCTGTTGGTGCACCAGCACCTCCTCCAGCGTATTAAAAAGCTGCTGGCACTCACTGCACATGTACTGATGCTCCACATACTCCTGCTCACTCATGGTAACTTCAGAACAGTTCTAAACCTGTTCAGATGCGAAGACTTTTGCTGGGGTTATGATGAGTCACAGCCACTGGGCTCAGTATATATTCTCATGCCAGATATGAATCTTAAGCCTAAAAACAACCTGAAACAAAAAAGAAAAAAAGAAAATCCAACTTATACAGATTTGTCAGAAGACTCCCCAGACAAATTGTTTATTGTCATTTATCGTTTAGGAGCAGATTTCCACAGGCCAATAATTATATAGTTATTACAGACATAATTCATATAATCATCGAGACATGGAACAAAACATGTCACACCACTTTATCTGTCATTTAGTTTAAAAAAAGGAACATTTCCACTTTGAGATGGTCGCTATAATGTTCTTAACACAACTGTACAATTTCATTTGATTTTCTCTTTATTTTTTCATTCAATACCAGACCATAACTCAGTAATCCATTTATATCAGTGTTTTTCAACCTAGTAGCAATATTAAGTTTAATATTTGAAGTCTGTCCTAAGCTGATATGTACCCCGCATACAAATCAGCCTAGGACGGGCTTCGAATTACTTAAAACGTGCAGCATTATTCAATGTGTTGACGTAATATTCACTGAAACAGGATGACAGGGCGGGACATATCCAACAGCTCCTCCCCTTTTTAAAAATAGCCAATAACGTTTAGTTTATAACATAGCTAGGCTAGAGCCGTTGAGCTCGGTAAAGCCGCAGTTTTCTCCTCATCTCTAACCGTTTCTCCTCCATGTCACTTTAAAATATAGCATTCTGTGCAGAATTCAAAGGGGTGTGTGTGATATGTTTTCTGGTCTGGTATCCGCTCTGTGCTATCGTCTCTGGACAGGAGCAGACTGTGTGCATGCTGCGACAGTTCGCATGACAATAACGTAAAACCAGACTTCATTTGTCTAAATGTAAAGCATACACTGTTCGAACCATGTAGAAAATAGTAATGTGTGAACAAGTGATGGATTTTAACCGCAGCTTCAGCATCTATTTATAATGTAGGGGGTTGGACGCTTTAGATTCTACAGAGCATTTGATTGGACAGAAAATCTTATGAGAAGCTGAAGTGCAGAGGGATGTCATCAAAATCATTTATCCACATTGGCGGAAGTGAGAGACGGTGGCTATGTCCGAAATCAAATACTCTCTCTTTAGGTACTTATTTTGAATCAGTAATTACTTCACAACCACTAAATAAGTATATTCTATATAGTATGAATGTGTGTAGTATAAATGTAATCTGGACATACTACATTCGCCATGTTGTTACCATCATGTGACCTACCAGCGTCAGTTACGTCACTTCACTGCCAATCCTCTCCTGTGGCCTCACAGGATAGTAAAGTGTCCATCGTATGCACACTTCAGAATCTCGCCGGAAAAAGTAGGTCATTCGGATACTTTTTGCCTGCTCTTTTATGAGTACTACTGTGAATTCAGACATACTTCTTTTGTCACATACTGTTTTGCGCCTACTGTATAGTAAGTATGCGATTTCGGCTGCAGCCTACGTTTTGAATGCTTAATATCTCCTAAATGTGAATTGTGTCATTGTTTTGGAGCACACTAGCTTATAGATAACAGTAACGCTAATATATTCATACCGAGAGCCAAAAAAACGTCAATTTTGATTTCATGGGGACTTTAATAGTACTACTAGGTCATGGGAAAAGAAGGTTAGTATCTTTATATCTCTTTTTTATACGGTTTCACAGCTGTGTCCCTACTTTTTGTCAACACTGTCAGATATTTATGAAAATATGTATTTAATATTTCATTGCATTTAATATAATATGCACGTCAAGTGGAATTATTATACTTTAACTTCATATTTTACCTAGTCCGTTCATGGCATATGGCAGTTGTGTAATATAAAGAGTACACAATTTGCTCTCCATCAATAAACGAGAAGACTATTACGGGTGCAGATATTGAAATCCAACTGATTGACAATACGCATTATTATCAATCAACTTCTATCTAGGCAGTAACGTTAATCATTTAGTGCACACAGACAACAGCATTTAGCAGGTTTCACACGAGTTGTTTACCTTGTGGCGAGCAGTTGGTGGCGCTCTTCAGATTTTGCCAGAGCTTATGCAGCGCACCGCTGTCTCCTGAGCGAGCCACCCCGCTGTACGGCGGTCGTCAGGCGGCGCTCTTCACTTTTCCCCGCAGGTCTAAGACCGCTGAGGGGAGGCCTTCTTTCCCCAAGCGTTTCCGAACCTCGCCTCGCACGCTGCAGATGGGCAATCCCTCGTGCAGCGCTCGTCTATACGGTGTTCACAATGCGTTTCTCACCGCGAGAAACCAGTATTATTCAGCGCGACGCACTGCCCGTTGACTATATATTAACGTAAACAAGATCGTGGGTATGGAAATGTACCGTTTGTCTGGCCTCTGTTCTTGCTCTGTGCTGCCCCGCCCCATGGGGGTTCGCGTGTGGCTTGTGCAAGGCGCTGATTGGATAGAAAAACTGCCTGTCAAACTCTAGCTGCCGTGATGGACAGTCTAGTGATTGAAGCATTTTTTGATGCTAGGGTATGTGAATGTGAGGCTGTATCATGATGTGAATCTTCTTCTTCTTCTTCTTCTTTGGGCTTATTGGCGGTTCGCATTCTTAAAAAGAGCTCATGATGTGAATGTCTCTAAACCACCAATAAATTCGTTAATAACGAAACATCTCAAAACACATCATGTCATGCTATGGGAAAACTCAGATAAAGAGGCCATTTACTGGAAGTGAAGTGAAAATAGTCACGCAAGTGATATGCATTGACATCAAAACATTTCCATTCTCATTCCCCAAATTATTAGGGGAAAAGCACTATTTGACTTTCATGCAAATTGACACTTTAGACTGTACTGTTTAGGGTTCTGTAATGCTGGTCTTTTCATTCGTAAATATTAATTTTTAAATGATTAATTTTTATTTTACTGCAATTTTAATACAAAAGGCATTTACTAATTTCGCATACAACTGTATTATTATATTTGGGGTTCATTGGCATGAAAGAATAATGAAAAGCTGCCCATTCTTGTGCTGCAGGATCTCTGCACGTGAGAGCGTTGTTGAACTTCACTACCCAGAAGACAATGCGTTCAGAGCGTCATTGTGCGTCAGCTCCAGTTCCCCAGCCAGCAACCACACAGAAGAAAGAGGAGGCGCACAACCTTACCGATAGAATAGTTCAGGGATCTTTATTTTTTAACGATTATTGTTGTTTAAATTGACATATACACTACGCGCCTGGGCCAGTCTACCGGCACTCTTTACCCCCGCTCTGGCACACACGAAACCCGATATGAGCGGCAGCGGGCGGCCCAGGACTAGCTCGTTTGCTGAGCCTCCGGGGGTCCCTGGAGCCGCTGCAGCCGCCGCCGGATCAGCCGTCGCCGGTGGAAGCTCTTCAGGAAAGACGGGGGGCGCGCAGGCCTCAGCCGGGAGTTCGTCTGGTTTCGGAAACCTAAAGCTGGGCAGTGAGTATCATTCAGTGACATCACACGACGATCACAATAAATGTGATGATGGTAGACTAATAAAAGCCGAAGTGCTAGTCAGTGTAGCATGATGTTCATTAATATGTTTGATTATTTTTGAATGATCGCGTTAACCTACTTTAGGCGGCTAACTGGCTAAGCTAATGTGAGCTTGTTTTTGTAGACGGATCAAGGGCTTTGATTGCGCTAACTATATTAGCTCGACAATCCTTCATCAGAACAAGGGCTAAACACCTCTGTTATGATCGATATAAGTGCATAATATTTTTGGCCCATTTCAGCCCCGTTTTAAAATGGGAATCGTGGTCTGTTGGACGTTAGACTTCGTTGTGTTCTTCAAGATGTGCTCGCTTGGCAACAAAGCTCAGTTAGCATGACATCTAACAGATTGTATCTTCAATTCTGCATTTAATTTAAATATTTTTTTATCATGTGCCACCCTGGATGCATTTAATCGCATCATAACTATCCGTAACATTATTCTTACCGTGAAATTATGTAAGTTAAGCATAGAGATGACTAAAGTGGTGTTTGCTTGTGCATAATAATTAAAAGGAAAAGATCAGAATCAATATTTACAACATATTATGAATGTAATGTTTAACGACTCCCTAATCACAATCTAATAGATCATTACAAAGCTTTGAATTTAAGCACACTGTCCTCCTATGAAGGACAATTACCATTTGTAAATTTGTGGTTGGGCTACTGTTAAAACTTGTGTTTTCCCTGGAGGCAAAAACCTCTTCATTTGGTGCTCTATAAATGATTCCCAGTGACTGCAGTGCTGGCAGCAGCGTTCATCTGCACTGGTGCTGACTGCTGGATTTCCATGGGAAGTGGTGATGGGTGTTATTACAAGGAATGAGGGGAGAACAAGTGGGTGGATGGATGTCCGACTAACCCATGGTCCTCTGAGAAACCTTGAACCAGTTGTTACAACACACAACAGCCATTGCTGTTTTTGTCTACATCTTTTTTTCAGCATAATAGCCAATTTTTTAATGGGCCTGCTGACATTTGCACTCACAACCTGAAACATTTTAGCCACATTTTTATCAGGAAAAAAGCAGTTGAGTTTCCTTTTACACGCATATTCCGTTACATATGTGTAATATATATTATTCTTTTTTTATTTGCAAATAGATGAGGTATATATACACAGTTCTGCTGAAATCAATGGCAAAAGCATCCTTCAGTGCAGCTTTTTTCACTGAAAGCCACTAAGTAGCATAAACATGACCACTCACTGAACACAAGACAGTTTCGTTGAATGGCCTAAATCTCTCTCTCTCTCTCTCTCTCTCTCTCTCTCTCTCTCTCTCTCTCTCTCTCTCTCTCTCTCTCTCTCTCTCTCTCTCTCTCTCTCACACACTCACACACACACATATCATGGGAGGTAATACTAGCGAGTATTTTAATGACAAGCTTTGGTTCTGACATTTCAGAATCATGACAGTACAGGTTCTATGTGATGATTTTGTGAGTGAATTATTATGTCACATGACTGGTTTAGCCATTTATTCTGTGAATGTTTCCCTCATAGTTAATGCTGATTAATCTGAATAAAAATCGATCCACTAAGCACCTAAAATGTAAAAGTTTTTGCACGGTTTGGGAATTTTATTTGTTTTAGTGTTTCCATATAGCTTTTTTTATGCAACATCCAAACTTTTTCATTAAATCTTGTTTATGTGATGGCCATATTACCTGGCCACTAACTCACGGTATCCCGTATCCAACTTGAAGCAGTGTTATTCTGATGGGAAAAAAAACCCTCAATAGCAGCAACCGGTCTCCAAGCACGACAACATCTGTCTGCTCTGCTTTGATCCAGCAAATAATAATTTTGCCTTATAATGAAACAAAGCATTTGTTTTGGTGAATCTGTCATTCCTTTTCTAAATCTAAACGGACAAAACATCACCCTATGGCTTTGTTTGTCTCCAGGCATCCCCATTATCCTGGTCTGCTCTTGTCCACAGGTGGAAATGTGGTCAGATTTTAGCTTTCTCATCCTCCACCCGTGTTCAAACAGACTTAAGGGTGTTTCTGCTATTTCTAGTGATAAGCTCTGCTCGTTGTTCTGTTGTGTTTGGACACGCTTCTTAACATGGGTGTTGGATTACTATTAACACCTGTCAGACAGAGTGGCAAAAAGGCATAGCCTGCTGGATAAGAGAGCACCGATGAGTTTAAAAGTTTGTTTGACACAGCCTCAATATTTTCATGCGTTTAATGGCCTCTCAGGCATGCCTGAGTAGTTTCAAGGAATAGTTCACCTTTTCCCCACCTTCGTGTCAATCCAAACATGACTTTCTTACATGGAACACAAGAGAAATCGAGGAATGTGCTGATCACCAATTCCTATAATTATAATAAATGGGCACTGGTCATTTCAGGCTTCAAAAAGCATGTAAAGCACAATAACCGAATCATAAATACCACCTGTCTTTTCAAATCACCTACTGATTAGAAGTATTACTAATGTTTTTTCTAAGTTGAAATTACATGGTAGCTTCATAATTAATACTGTCAGCCATTTTACTGTGTTTTTACCATGAGGAGCTTGTCTACCACAAATCCTGCCGCATATAATGACTACACGGACATCACACAATTCTCATAGAACGCAAATTACATTTTACACATATTTATTGTGCCAAGTAAAAATTTCCATTTTCTGGTAGTCTTAGCCAAAATGCTGCATAATCATCCCAGAGAAATTACATTATTTTCCAAGCGGAGTAATGAATAATGCAAAAAAATTTGAATGAATGCTACATTATTGTTCATATAGGCCTGGTTTCACAGACATGGCTTAGATTAAGCCAAGATTATACCATAGGTGGCCGACCCCTGATAAAGCATTTAATTCAGGTTGTACATGCTAACACAGGCTCGCATGGTGTCAATCTTCATTGTGATTCAATTGATATATGTCAGTCAGTGACCATTTGTTTTTGTTTTTTAACTCATTTTGTTGTCTTTAGGGGATAGTGGGAAAGTGACAACGGTAGTAGCCACACCAGGGCAGGGTCCCGACCGTCCTCAGGAGGTTTCGTACACAGACATCAAGGTGATCGGGAATGGTTCGTTTGGAGTGGTGTACCAGGCTCGACTCATCGACAGCCAGGAGATGGTGGCCATAAAGAAGGTGCTTCAGGATAAACGGTTTAAGGTAAGTATGAGAAAACCTGCATATGTGCAAACTAATGTCAGTATCATAATAAAAACACCCTGAAATATATCAAATCTGCATGCACACACAAGACAAAATGCTGCTTTCCAAGTCCAAAATGAAAGGTTTTTACTTTAAATGCTACATGCCTTTTAAATCAGGCTGCTACAAGCACGTTGTAATTATTTTGACATGTTGCGATTTGAACTGTAAAATAAATGTTTAATATCTCGTGTTGCTTTTGCTTAGATTTCAAAGCTAAAAGAACAAAAAGGCTTAAGATCGCATCGAAACTCCCCCTTTCATGTTCAACAGCTTGTTCATAAAATACAAAGTAGCAAGCAATGCCTTATGACTCCAAAGTTAGTTGTTTTGTCCAGGCTCTGCTGCCTTGAGGAAGTGTTGCTCTTTACATTTGTAGAAGACCTGAACCTCTTTCAAATAGACCCCAAAGTGAAGGGAAAAAAATGTTTTCTTTCCATCAACATTGTACCTGGGCTTAAAAAGTTTTTTTTTTTATCCTCTTTGGTTGTAATAGGGTATGAGTCCATATTGTTTTTCTACTTAAATATTAAGTAATAATTACAATTCTTAAATTGTAATGTTATAATTATTCAATATTAGAGTTGTATTGGAATATACAATTAGAAATGTAGTGTAATATCTTGCAGGCATAATGTAGTTGACAGCTGTTTTTTTAAAATCTCATTCTGTCTGCAAAACTTGATTTTCTGCCTCTTTTACATTTTGTATAGTAATTTGTAAGTTCAAATGTGAGCCAGGAGTACTTGCCGTTCACAACGCTTGTAAAGCTTTAAATGGGAATCTCTCATCTCGGACCTGAGACGCATGTTAATATCAAATGTAAATGGAACCACTCTGAGTGTGAAAACACTGAATCATGAGTGTGTGTGGTATCTTACAGCCAGCATAGAGCACAGCCTTCCACTTTACAGTGCGTTTTAATTTGATTGATTGTGCAGCACTAGTTTTAAATGGGCTGCACATTCAGAGCAACACATTTTCACAGATGAATGCATTAAATAAGATAGATGTTTGATTTTCATTGCGTGCTTTTACCATTCTTCACACGTCATTTCTTCCGCTACAGAACCGTGAGCTACAGATAATGAGGAAGTTGGACCACTGTAATATTGTCAGGCTACGCTACTTCTTCTACTCCAGTGGAGAAAAGGTAGGTTTTTCAATCCAACCTTTCCTCTTTTTTTCAAGTTTTTTTTATCCCATCAATATAATTTTGTCATATTGAATAATATGAATATTATTTTTCTTTACCAAACTAATCTGCATTCTATTCTCTCTCCCTATCTCCTCAGAAAGATGAAGTGTATCTAAATCTGGTGCTGGATTTTGTTCCAGAAACCGTGTACAGGGTGGCACGCCATTTCAACAAGTCCAAGACCACCATCCCCATTATCTATGTCAAAGTAAGTCTCTGTGTCATGACTGCTGCTACTGTGCCCATTCATATGTACATGGACAGTAAACAATAACATCTTTCTCTTCTTCTCTCTTTCCTCCCCCACAATTTTTCTATTTTTCTCTCAGGTGTATATGTATCAGTTATTTCGCAGTCTGGCGTATATTCATTCCCAAGGCGTCTGCCATAGAGACATCAAGCCACAGAATCTCCTGGTGGACCCAGACACAGCTGTACTCAAACTGTGTGACTTTGGCAGGTGTGTGTCCTGACACTTCTCTGTGTGACATGTATTTGCAGTGCACCCATGTATAAGATATATACTGGTCTTTTGGCCCCAATATACTCCAGACGAAGTTCTTTTTTTGCTCTTTGCTTAGGGGCAAAAATGTTTGAAATACCTGAGCTGGGGTAACCTATACTGTTGGCGAACATCCTAATGCCGCCCATGCTGCTGGGAGCAGCGTTTGGCACTCGAGTCAAATCATGTCTCGTTAATAGCACTTTATACAATAAATTGCTTTAAAACAAGCAGCTTTGTGGTATTACTGTAAACATAAACAAGTGTTAGTGTTACTTTCAATTAGTTTCTATTATTATTACTTTCAAACAGCTCTTGTTTTTTTTTTTTTTTATACTCGTATCTAGGGGTGGTTAATCTGTCTGATTTCCCGATTCGATTACGATTATTGAAGTCCCGATTCGATTACAGTCGATTTTCGATTATTAACGATTCTCGATTAGCGATTATTGATTTTCCATTTCACAACAGTAAACGAAAATACACTACAAAGTGTTTGCAGTATTAAAAAAAGTCAGCTGCTGAATTACTTAACTCTTTTATTGAGTAACAACAACTCAAAGCACTTTCTGTGTCGTGTCGTTATAACTTCAGAATTATTTGTATGTAGCTTATGTTCTGTAGAACACAGAAATGAATACATCACATTGTGTTGTGACTCATCAAGTTGAACTAAACAATAACAAATAAATGAAAGGCTTATTTCCTTTAGGAAGTAGATCAGAACCAACATTCTGTAGAAATTGGACAATTTTCTTCTAGAAAGACAAGGTGTTGTAGCAAGCAACGCTCGTTAGGCCGGAGACACACTGGCTGCGTGGCGTGAGCGTGGCGTTTCTGTTGCGTGTCAGCTGCGTAGCGTTTTCTGAGTCTTTGCACACCAGAAACGTGTCTGACGCGGCGCCGCTGCTGCTAGGTGACATAGAGGGACAGTCTACATTTGGGTTAGCGGTGTGTTAATCCTTACTACAACAATTTCAACTCTTGCCTCTTGCCTTTACGACAACAATTTCAACTGTTATCACACATCTTCCAAAACCCGAAAAATAGGGAAGTGGGCTGTCTGTTTATTTCAATAACATTTACAAATTTTGTGTAGCTTTAAAGAGCCTATATTTAGCCTGATGGTGGACCATCACTCAGAAAACACACTATGTTGTTATTGTAGCCTATTATCTTTATATCCTCCTGAGGCCCAGAACGTTTTTTTTCAAAAGTTTCTTCTTCATGTAATCACATTGTTAAGAGCATAAGAAACAAATGGGAAAAAAAAGAGATATTGTATTCATATGTTATGCTATGACCTCTGTAGTGAACACCAGGACTCGATTGTTTAAAAAATAAAAATGACATAAATTTGTAAATAGGCAAAAATAATGGCAATATTTGAAAATCGATAATTATTATTATTATTTGTTTAAATTACATTGATATCTGAATTTATATCAAAACCTAGACTTTCAAACATCAAAATGTAATTTATTAATATGTATTCGTGTACAAAATGACATATAAACATCGTTTCCTATTCTATTTGGTCTGGAAACGCTTCCAACACGCTTGCGTGTCGCGTGAAAAATAGGCGTCGGTTCTATTTCTAGCATGCACGCGTTTTCCGCGCGGCTCATGCAGGCAGTGTGCAAGCTCTAACCTGTTAACATGGGAGCCGAAATAAAAACGGACACACCACGCCGCCACGCAGCCAGTGTGTCTCCGGCACACCTGCTCTCACTCGCTCTGGCTGCCGTTACACGCGCTTGCTAACTGGAACTGGGCGCGTTCGTGACGTTCAACTTCCGGTATAACATTTTTTACAAAATAAAATAATGCAATTTTTTTTTTTTTTTTCATATATATATATAATAAAAAATCGATTTTTGAAAATGTAATAATCGATTCATACTCGTCCATAACATACTCGCGATTAATCAATAATCGATTTTTTTCACCACCCCTACTCGTATCTGACCTTAATGGACTGAATAGAAGCAATGAACGCAAATGCACCAGGGTTTGATAGAACCAGGTTGAGGGGAGCACAAGGAACAATCACGCTCGAACCGCAGCAGACCTGCCCAGTGTGAAAGCCCCCTTAGAATCAGAGATCTTTGATGTGATTTCTCAATGCAGCTTTATTTTTTAGTAATGGTGTAGGGTTCCTAATTTTTGTACACGTTCATATGCTGCCCACTACATCAGTTTTACACCTGATGTACGTCTCTTTGATAACGTGTTTATAATCCCCCATCGTGTTGTCTCCACAGTGCAAAGCAGTTAGTTCGTGGGGAGCCCAATGTGTCATACATCTGTTCGCGGTATTACCGCGCTCCTGAGCTAATATTCGGAGCCACGGATTACACATCCAACATTGATATCTGGTCAGCCGGCTGTGTATTAGCAGAGCTGCTTTTGGGACAGCCCATATTCCCCGGTGACAGTGGAGTGGACCAGCTAGTGGAGATCATCAAGGTGAGAGGAAAATCGGCCTTGTTTTATTTATTATGAATAAGCATAGACACGCATTATAATTTTCTCTCTTTCCACCCTCTGCAGGTTTTGGGGACCCCCACAAGAGAACAGATCCGAGAGATGAACCCCAACTACACAGAGTTTAAATTCCCACAGATCAAAGCACACCCTTGGACAAAGGTAAATCACTTGTTGCTACACTAGCCATGATGGTTGTCAGTTAGCTCACAGAAAGAAACATTTAGGTCTTTACTGAAGGTTAAATTAGTGATGCACCAAAATGTTTTTTTTTTTTTTACAGAAACCCTCATTTATATGAAAACTGAAACAAAAAATAATTTATTTAATAATGAATTAATCAAATTTCAATACTATAAATTAATACAGACTTCTATGTAAACCATTTAAAAAATGCACATAAGGAAGTTTTTATATCAACTTCTTAATGATATTTTTTATCATTAAGATCTTTTTTACTCGGATTAATGTGAAATATTAACAAATTAAACGGCTGTAATAAGTTTTCATGACAGATTTATTTTAAAATATCTTAAATATCAACAGTTGTAATGTTTCTCTCAACATAAGTTCATTCATGTTTATTTGTGTTGTAGCTAGTAGTAAAGTGGAAGAGAAGTTTACAGGCATGTAGCAATCTTTTAAGCCACATTAAAAAGCATCAAACTACATTGTTTGAATTTCATTTTAAAATTGATAGAATTTCAAAGCTCAGACTTAATGATGTTTCAAAAGTATATCAAAGGTTAAAAAAAGCGTATGGCGATTGTTGAATGGCAGGTGCGCTTTAAATAATGTTTAGTGAAGTTTTGTTCACGCCTCAGCTGAAAACGGCATAGACTAAAAGATCTTTGTTCATCAAAATGAAGATCATCACAATTGAGAAATCGATATCGTCAAACCAGCCCTAGCATCCACACAGCTGACATGTTTCCCTGTTGTAGCTTATGTGCACGAAATAGACACTGACTAATTTGCCGTCGGTGCTCCAGACAATAGTTTTGGCCCTCCAAAACGGTATAGAAAAGATATTTTCGGTTGCTGAAATTTTGGTGCATCACTAGGTTAATCGATACCCGAAGCTATAGATGCAAGTCTTTAACTTCTAAACTGGTTAGATGTGACGTTTCCCTGTGAATCTGTGCGTTTGTGTTAGGTGTTTAAGCCGAGGACCCCTCCTGAAGCCATCTCATTGTGTTCTCGTCTGTTGGAGTACACGCCGGTGACGCGGCTCTCGCCGCTGGAGGCCTGTGCACATGCCTTCTTTGATGAGCTGCGCCAGCCGAATGCACGTCTGCCTAATGGCCGAGAACTTCCCCAACTCTTCAACTTCAGCCCTGTGGGTGAGTTGAACTGAGACAACTGCCACTTCTGTTCAGATTCAGCCTTGTCGGATTAATCGGATGCTCATGCTCTCTCTTTCTTTATCTCTATCTCACACATATTAGGAAAATCTTGCGGTTTAGTACATAAATGCATTGCTTATATCTAGTGAGCTGATTTTGTCAAATGCGTGTGTGTTGTCACCTGTCTGCAATAGTATTTTACCTAGAATCTAATGTTGTGTGAGTGATTGATCTGAAATGTTCTTTGTAGACAACAATACAGAAAGCACTCAATACCATCCTAATTTATTATGAATAGAATGGTCACATGGAACAAAAAATTAAAGCTATTTTGTTCCAAATCAATTCTGCCACTATTGATGTTCCTAATCGTCTTTCTTTAAAAAAGTATACTTACTGTATACTTGTATTTGCTAAAGTGTATTTTTTTAACATTAGAATACCATTTATTACTGTAATGCTCTGTTGTTTTGTTGTGAACATGTCTTTAACTTAACTACACACTGTCAAACGAACAACCAGGCAGTAATTAGTCTGATTTAAGTCTAATGAACCTAAAAGTAAACACAGCAAAAAGCACTGGTTCTCTGTTTCTTAAAAAATAACTATCCTTGTAATAAGTAAGCTAGACTAAAACATGAGCATAAGAACCAGTTCATAAGTCATTAATTTGTGATTTGGGCATCACAGCTTGCACCGCAACAGAAATTATCCTTAATTGCAGAGCAAAGATCTGATTAAATGATATCTGATTACTGCATATACACTCATAAAGCATTCTTGGTCAATATTAAGCAGCAACTGCTGTCAACATTGATAATAAGAAATGTTTCTTGAGCACCAAATCACATTAGAATGATTTCTGAAGGATCATGTGACACTGAAGACTTATGTAATGGCTGCTGAAAATTCAGTTTTGCCGTCACTGGAAGAAATTACATTTTAAAATGTATAAAAATATAGAAAGCAGATATTTTTATTGAAATAATATTTTACCATGTTACTGTTTTTACTGTATCAAATAAATGTAGTTTTGGTGAGCATGAAACTTAAACATTGTACATTAACTTAAAACATTAACCCCTGGTTTCAGACAAGACTTGGGCTCAATCCCAATTCACCCCTTGGCCCTACCCCTCCGTTTTGCGCGTTCACGTCAAGGGGTAGGGTGTCCCGATTCTTGTTGAGATCGAGGGCTAGGGCGAAGGGGTAGGGCTATATAGCCCTCGAAACGGAGATTTTTCAGAGGCACACTCCAAACGGAGGGCTACGAGAAAGTTCGCAGAATACATCGCGAATCACGGGCGAGATGGCTTCGCAAACGGTTAAACATTTAAATTTAGCGCCAGATGACACCACCATGCACTTTATTTACTCTTATAATAATAATATAGTCATTTAAATTAAGAAATTGTATAATAAATGCCCTTGCCGAAACAGAAAAGACATACATTTCGAGGAAGGAACGTTATAAGCATCATGTTTCCTCAAAGTTAAGAGCAGCTGCGCTGATTGTCAGTCGTTGTCATGGAGAAATCCTGTAAAAACTCCGTAACGTCAGAGCCATCGCCGACGACTGATGACGTATCGGGTTCATGAAGGGTTGTTCCATTTCGTAGGGTAATATTTTAACCCCTTGGCCCTTGTAACTCTGTTTTAAGGGCCAAGGGGTACACTCGAAAACAAGGGGTAGGGGCAAGGGGTGAATTGAGATTGAGCCTTAGGCCTAGTCCCAGACTAAAATGCATATCTTAAAATATGTCAGTGCCATTGTTTTGTCTCAAGATGCACACCAGTAATGTTTCTCTTTCAAAGGCCCGTTTATAAAAGCTACTTAAATTCCCTAATTAAACTAAGGTCTTATCCTGGCTTAATCTAAGACCTGTTTGTGAAACCGGCTTATAACTTCTTACTGACCCCAAACTTTTGAATAGCAGTGTATACAATTTATAGAAGAAAAAAAAGTTTAACTTAAACATAAAATTCCTTCACTTCAGGTATAATTCACTACAATAATGGCTTTTGAGATCACCCTTGACTGTTGACAAATCAGTGTCCCTTTTTTAGGGCTCAGTAGTGTCTGTTAAAAGGCAGCAAACTATAAAGTGGCCACTCACTGAGCTAAAGTGCACACTCGGTGTATTTATACAACAAGTGCCTATAGGAACAATGTACTGAACACTCCTACTCCAAAAGAAAGCTTGATATGATGATTTGATGCATCTCCATATGGATCTTCTCCCACTGCAATAGATCCTCAAAATGAATCCACAAAAGTGAACTGAAGCTAAAATGACAGTGCCGTCTATATTGAGTGATGGTGTCATTTTAGGCCTCAGTGGTTCCCTAGACTATTTTTTGGTCTTGAGCTCTACCAATAGTGAGTGGAATGGTACATTTTGTCATTCAAACTATTTCCATTGAGCTTGTCACAACACATGCCTCAAATTTTGGCCTTTAGGAATCTTAGAGGGTAACATAATTTTGCTTCCTGCAATTTGAGACGGCTTTCACGTCCTGTGACGCAAGTACAAAGCTATCTTGGTTTTGACACCTACAGATATTGATGGCTAACCTCTGTCTTTCTCTCCCTGCAGAGCTGTCTATCCAACCACAGTTGAACTCCATTCTCATTCCTCCCCACGCTCGCTCGCAGACGACACCTGCCTCGCACGGTACTGATCACACATACGTACCCCATGCCTTTGATTTACTCTTCCTGTCAGTCTGTATGGATTTGAACATGCACATGTCCTGAAGTATTTGAACTCTGTCTCTTTCTGCAGAGGGCGGTTCAGACGGCCCAGCCCAGTCTGGTCCAGCACCGGGACCCCTGAGCAACAACACCTAATTGTTCCCTCAGCATTACTTAGACATCATCACCCCTCTCTCCTCATCCCTTCTCTCTCTCATTCCTCTCTCTTTCCCAGCAGCAGCTCCAAACAGTCTCTCTTGCACGCTCTCACAAACACACAATCACTCACTCGTCACCTTGTGTTATGTGTAGTCATGTTCTCCCATGATGGTAGAAGTGTGTGATGCCCAGATGAATAGCGTCGATCATCACAGGAGGTCGATTTAAATTTAGTATGATTATCAACCCATGATTGAGTTGATTGTCATCTTTAGGTT
This sequence comes from Rhinichthys klamathensis goyatoka, assembly GCF_029890125.1. Classification (NCBI taxonomy): domain Eukaryota; kingdom Metazoa; phylum Chordata; class Actinopteri; order Cypriniformes; family Leuciscidae; genus Rhinichthys; species Rhinichthys klamathensis. The sequence continues at coordinate 145,432 of NW_026607111.1, read as the reverse complement.
TGAACACTGGGAAGGGCCAGTTAGGGCAAGTCTGCAGGAAGAGCACCGCACAGTTACTGCTCTCTGCCTGAGATGCCATCCATTTGACATTTTAACGAATGATATATGATATCAAGCTCCTTTAAATTTGTTTTTGCTCTTAAAATGATACATTTTAGCTTTCTTTTGGAGTCCTTGGACAAAAGCAAGGACTGCAATGTGTTTTATAAAGCAGTGAGCATGAGATGTCAGTGTTGTGCGTGTCCAGATGTGTGATGTTTCTTCGCCGAGACGAAAATGAGCAAAGAGTGTCTTAATATGTGCGTATGTCAATTTTAAGTAATCATTGCACACTTGTTTTTTAATTTTTTTTTAAGGAGTTTATTTAGCTATTCGGAGCAGCTGAGACAGGGTTATCTGTTTTTGTTTAGTTTTTTTGTCAGTTTCAGTATAAAAACTTGCTCATTTTGTTAGTTCTTTGTGCATGTGCATGCACACACGTATAACGCATAGGTCAATCCCATCAATAGCTGTGTTAGCCATTCTGTTTGAATACAGAATTTGCATTATGGAGTCTACACCTGTGTGTGAGTGTTTCTATACATTGGCGTACCCATTAAATGTGGATTTAGTGGATATTCATCCAAATTACACATAATACATGAGCCCACACGCACACCATGGACACTTAGCAAATGAGACTTTGAAACAGAGCTGTTTGTCTTTCCCTTCTTCCTTCCATTCTCTCTCTCCTCCTCTCTCATTGCTAATATGTAAATGCCATGTACCTTTTATTTTGTTATTTTTGTTATTGTTATTCTATTGTCCTTGTAATTAGATTTTTCTCCTAGTGGAGCAGTGCTGGTATGAACAGAAACCAGCCATTTCCGGTCTCTCTCTCTCTCCCCCTCCCTCCCTCCCTCCCTCCTTCCTTCCTTCTATCCCTTCATCATACAACTGTATATAACATTTCATCCAGCCTCTCTCTGCGTCCAGGGAGGAAGACGAAACTGAACAAAATTTTGTTTTTACCTGATATCTCTTTCTCTTACTCTCTCTCCTTTCCCGCCCCTCTGCCTGCCTGCCCTTCCCCCTCCTCATCAGTGTTAATTCTGATCCTTTTATTTATTGTATTGCTGTCTTGATTCTGTTTTTAACAATCTGATGGGGGAGGGGTTTTGTGGGTGATGTCAATTGATGTAACGTTCATATCTCAAACTCTGGAATATTGTCTGATGGAATGTTCTGGAAAGGGCAGGGACACACTACCACCACACACACCGGCTGCTCAGCCCATCAGTAAAAAGATGAACGGTTAAAGGGAGAGAGAGGGAGAGATAAACAATGTTTTTGTTTGTTGGTATAAATAATAAACTCATTAATAAAGTTATAAAATGTTTCTGTGGGTTAAATTGTTTATTTATTCATGGATCATCCAATCGTTTTAATACAATTTTGAAAATTAAAGGCCTTGAATATTTTTAATACCGTAAAAAGAAAAAATAATTGAATGGTAAGATGCTTCTACTCAAAAGGCTAAAAAAATATCAGAATTGTTACCTTCTACTCTAATCACCATATTCCCACTATACTACTGTTCAAGTGAAAGTTTGAGAGAAATATTTTTTCAGCAAGGATACTTTTGATCAAAAGTGGCTGTAAAGATAATGTGATATTTCTATTTCAAATGAAAGTTCATTTGAACTTTCTATTCATCGAAGAAAATATAGTTTACAGAAAAATGTTAAGCAGCACAACTGTTTTCAACATTAATAATAATGTTACATGAGCAGCAAATCGGTATACTGGAATGGTTTCTGAAGGATCGTGTGACACTAAAGACTGATAATGCTGCTTTGCCATCAAGGAATAAATTACATTTCAAAATGTTTAATTAGAGAACAAATATTTTCACAGTATTACTGTATTTGTTTTATTTAACCATTAAATATATATTTTTGTTACAAAATTGATCTTAAATTATGTTTGTATTTGGCATTAAAACTTATTGCTAAAGCGTAGGTGTAGGCTTAAAGGTTAGGCACAAAATACTGCCATCATAAAATGAATAAAAATAACCTTGTCTAGGTGTTAGTTAAATGGAGAGAATAATTAAACTGCTGTCTAGAGCTCAGTAGGGTTGAAGACACCCAAGTGTGTTTGATGCCCCGACGATCACCAGTGTGGGTCTTCATGCATTTCAAATCTGACTGAACATTCTTCCAAATTCAATAGCTTTATTTTCGAATTGGCTCATAGCATTTGAAATGCCTTATTGCATTTGTATGATTGGACATTTGCATTGCCTGGCATTCAAAGAATAACGGCACCAGATGTTCACATCGGGAGATTTTCAATTAAAAACTGAAACTATGTGTTTAGACTGATCACTGTGCACTGAATACAAAAGCCAATCAGGAAGTCTTGGTTGTCCTCTATTCGCACAATGATTGGGTATTAAGGTTTGAGATTAGAGGGTAGAGATATGAGATTAAATCACACAAAAAAACAAACAAAGGTTAATGTTGTTTGTGTTGAGACCTTATAATCTTCATCATTTTTAATTATAGTCTTAAGCCTAGTCTTATGTTGATGACTGCATTCATTTCCCAAGGCCATGAATGAATATTATAATATTTTTCTTTCAAAAAGGTGAAACTCCACTGTCTATTGCATTTGCATATATTCATTAATTCCACATTTGTTGGTTTTTGAGCAATATGGTGGACAACAGTCATTACAATTGTATGACAAACAATAGGCCTACTACCATTTGTGGCCACTATTTTCTTCAATTATTCAAAATGATTACATTTATTATCCTAAATATTACCTCCAATAAAAAAGGTTTGGAATCTGTATCTGCCAAACAATTGAGTTATAATAGATATGTGTTTTCATAAGGTGAAGCAATTTATGAGATGCGCTTTACTACACAACGGTAATCTCTATATGAAGACCCAATCCCTGAGAAGGAAGTAAATTGTTGATATGAATCTCACCATTAGCCTATATTTAGCAAATCTGAAACAAAATGAATTCCCTTATCAAACAGAAACCATTGTTTTTAAATGTATCCTGTTCGTGTTCTTATAACATTCCACAGTATGCATGAGTGTGAAGAGAAATTATGGTTAAAGGCTAATTTCCAAGCTTCTAGTGATTGCTTATAATAATTTGTCAGTTTAAGGGTTAGACATTAGCAGACATTTTAATCAGACACACATTTCAAATAATAAATTGGTGATATAAACCATATAAAATTCTCCTGGGCAAACAATGTTTTATCCAATTGATTAAAAAAATTATATTAATGGGAGGGCCTACTGAAATCAAGAGCATTAAGTCTTACTTTTGAAAAAGCTCTGATAATAGTTTATCTTTTTACATATTTTGTCCTGTTTTCCCAAATAAACTTAAATAACGCTCTATCAATATCTAAGCACATACATACATACAAAGAGAGCCTCGGAATTCCTTCAGTCTGGGAAAGTCTAAGGATCCCCAAAAGGATAGCCAGGTTCCTCTGAGACCAGCAATTAAAAAGTTTCAGATGGACATTTGCTAATTTAAATACCAAGATATCTAATTACATACATCTGAAATGTCAAAATTATGAACAGTCAAAATCTCTACTGATTGACAGAAAGGCCAGAGGCATCCGAGAACAATTGTAACGCCTCTAAGATAATGGAACCCATTATGAAGTCCCTTTAGAGTAGACACTGATACATTTCTAGTGATGTCTTTATAAAGCGTCTGTACAGTCCTTGAAAGGGACTTTGGTACAGGCTTCACCCATTCTTGACCAAAGCCGAAAATTTTATTTATTACTGATGTGATGTTGAACCCGCAGAATCCCAGATGACGCATTTTTGCAAGTACGCTGTACTTTAGAGGAATTCTATTGGTGGAGTTGAGAAGTGCTGTGGACCAATGACATCGCGCTTTGTTGAGACGTTCAAAATAACATTTCTGACAGATACGAAAGGACTGGGCCATAAATCGGTGAGTTGTTTATTTTATACAACGGGAACAATGTTTTTTTTTACGAGTAATCCAAGGTTACCTACAATTTCTATAATTGAATAATACCTGACGTCTCGGAGACTCGACTGGGGGAGACATTCGCCCTTTGCTAACGGGCGGATTCCGCCTAACTACCACCGAAGAAGCGCGTGCCGCCCTTCTTCGGCGCTTCTCGCTCGCTCGCGCTATGCTTTCAATGTTTGAGCGCGACCGAGCACCCACAGCGGCTGCACTTTGAACACATAACGGTCAATAAACCAAAGACTGTAGTTCTGTAAATATATATTTATAACGTATGAACTGTTGTTTAGTTAAAGCTAGCAGGCTAAAAGCTAGCAGGCCAACAGAGCCCGCTGGTTGAGGCTGTTGGCTAACCGGTGTTAGTTAGCTTGTGTCGGGTGCTGTGATCGTACTGCTGTCCATCCAGATCCTCCAAGAGTAACACAAGTTTGGTGGAAGAGAGAAACCCATGTAGTTAATTAACCGGTTTAGGTGTTTGCTATAGACATAGGTAATAGTGTATTATCATTATTACTGAAGCTCAAGAAATTCATTAATATCGGTTGTTTTATGTGACATTAACTATTATTTATAAAGTGCCCTATGACTGATTTGCGAATGCGTTATTAATGATTTTACATCTGCTTTTTGACAGTACTCTAGAAGGCAATAATGTGTATTGAATAAAGGCAATAAACTTGTTTTTTATAGTTTTGTCTAATATTCAAGTAAAATCATATGTATTATAAATAATGACAGTAGTTTTAGTAATGTAAACATTTATATAAATATAATTACAGCTCAATATTAAATATTATAAAATTAATATTTTTGTTTATTTTAATTAATAACTTAATGAATACAATTGTTTCCTGTTGAATACACAGTAGCCTACTATTTGGTGATTGTTGGGTATATCATCCATTGCTGGGTGATACATATTCAGTTTAGAGACCTACCTAACTACCTGATGACATTTTAAAAAAATATATTGTTGACCCCTTTTGAAGAACCAATATATTTTGACAAATATTGGTCAAACTGAAAATCAGTCTATCTGTAACTATTACTGAATAAATTGGCCAGGTTAACCTTACTGACATATACTATACAGGCGATTGCCTTCTAGTGAAAGGAGGGATCATTTCATATCCAGATTTTGCAGAGGTAGACACAACTTCCTTACTAGTACAGACACTACTGGTCAAATATTACTCCGTTACAAGTAAAAGTTAAAGTACTTGTTTTTTAAAAGTACTTAAGTATCAATAAGTAAATGTCAATGCATTGTTTTATTACCGTATTGTGTTATGTAAAACTTACAGTACCTTATGCCTCTGAATCTATGCCTGCCTACCTACCCTCATATCAATATCAAATTTATTTCTAGAACACAGTTCCAGTAGTGGGATTGAATGTGAGATTGAATAAGTGCACTCAATAACGTCCACAATGGTTTTGGACACCCGAATGGCTGTTCCCTCAAATAGTGCCCTATTTAAAGTTTTATATTTGTCTTTCAAATGTAGTGAAGTTAAAGTAAAAAGTTTCCAGAAAAAATAATACTCAAGTAAAGTACAGATACTCAAAAAGTGTACTTAAGTACAGTACTCAAGTAAATGTACTTTGTTACTGTCCACCTCTGAGATTTTGTTGTTTACATACATTTAGGTGCAGCTTTGTTTCCGTTTAATATTCAAATTGTATGTTTATGATTGTCAGGATGAATTTGACTCTCATTTAAGCTTGCTCTGTGATATTCCAGCTGTAATTATTTAGTCTTTTGTGCTGTCTTGATAAATTATGCTGATTGAAACTGAGCATGGCTTTGTTTTTACCACAGTTTGCACATCATGTACAGTAGCACTCAGCCCCCTCATGATAACACTGATAACATGCTGTAAGGACATTTCACTTGCCATCTGCAATGGAATGTCTATTATTTTACATTCATCCTCCTTTCTTTCTTAAAACAATCCAGTCCATCCTCTTCCTGTCACCTCATGGAGGTGTGGCATGCAGCCGAATCAGCCAAAAAAACAAACATCCACTCATCAAACTAAAGCTTTAGTTTGTTTTTTGTTTTTTTTACACAGCAAGCAATGCTGTTTTTTTTAAGTAGTAACGCCAAAGGCTGCATTTATTTAATCAAATAGTAATTTTGTGAGTATCATTACAGTTTAAAATAACTGTTTTCAATTTCAATATATTTTTAAATGTAATTTATTCCTCTTCTGGCAAAGCTGAATTACTCCAGTCTTCTCTTTAGTCTGATCTGATTTGTTGCTCAAGGAAGATTTCTTCTTCTTATTGATTTTTTTGTGGAAACCGAAACTTTTGAAGATTCTTTGCTGATTAGAAACTTCAAAAGAACAGCATTTATTTAAAATAGTAACTTTGTAAATTTCTTTGATCAATTTAACGCATTGCTGAATAAAATAATTAATTTCTTATAAAAAAAAAACCTAGGCCTACATTACCAACGACAAACTTTTAAAAATGACTATTGTAGGTAAAATAACTTTAATCCTTATAAGTAAATAAATGAAGACTGTCAAAATATTTTTTTTAATAATCACAATTACTTAATATAATAATGTTGAATACAATAATGTTGTATATAAAAGTATGCATTAAACTTTCTAAAAGTTATCTTTCTCTTTTTTTTGTTAAATGAATGTTAAAGGGTTAGTTCACCCAAAAATGAAAATTCTGTCATCATTTACTCACCCTCATTTTTTTCTTCTGCTGAACACAAAAGAATATATTTTGAAGAATGTCGGTAAACCAAACAGTTGATGGACCCCATTGACGTCCATAGTATGGAAATAAAAAATACTAATACTATGGAAGTCAATGGGGCCCATCAACTGTTTGATTACAAACATTCTTCAAAATGTCTTCTTTTTCAGAGATTTAATTTTTGGGTGAACTATCCCTTTAAGTGCTAAATATTTAATTGAAAAATTTAGTAGGATTGCTGCAGTTTATTTTTATTTGTACATTTTCTGTTGCATCAAAAGAGGGCGCTGTTATTGGAATCAGACCTTAACATTTGACCCTTTTATCAAATGTTTTCATTTCTTGGCTTTATATGTGTATTATTGTTTTATATCAACATATTCTTGTTTGTTTCGAGCAGCCATGGAGTCGTCTTCAGTGTACATGTGCTTTCCCTGTTACCGGGAGTTTCCCACACTAGAGGAAGTGCTTGCACATCAGATGACCTGCACTGCAGAGACTCCACAACTCCTGCCCAATGAGACGCCTATCGAGGCTGCAGCCGCCGCTGCTGGTCTGTCACAGGTATATACACACACTTCACCCCTAAACTAATTCAAAGCTTTATCTTTCTGATAAAACTCGTCAGCCCACACAGGAAGTCATCTCTTTCCTGAGAGTCACATGACATAAATAGATTTGTCAAATTCCTTCTCATTAAATAATCATTTTTCTTTGTGGTGTTACTCAGCGTTATCTCTAAATGGGGTGCATTAACATGCGTTTCCTGAAAGCCAGTGAAAAATGTAATCTATTTTATTCCCTTAAAACCCCTTGAACTCGTAACTATAATTATCTCAAATAGACTAGAAAATTTGAAGAGGAGCTTCCCGTAATCCTGAATGGTGTACTGAAAGGATATGTAAAAGGATCATTTTGTAAGCGTATGTTTTTTTTGGGTTAATTTGCCTCTTCACTACAGGGGGGAAATTAGGCACTTGAGATTCTGTCTTTTACGCTCTGATGTGTATGCACTTTTACTGTAGTTGTTGTAAAAAAAGTCAAGTTTGAATTCGCGCTTGACTGTTTGTCTAATGATTTGAATCGCTCTCTTCAAGCTAGTTATTAGTCATAGTTGAAAAATACATTTTCTGTGTTTCTGCTTTATAAACAAGTAGCAAATCACCACTCAGAATAAATGAGAAAATGTGCCTTTTTCATTATTGTGTTGTGACAGACTAGGCCTCCCACTATTTCTCTATATAAAGGTTTTTGCGTATTTTGTTTTAATAAAAAAATAGAAAATGTACTTTTGATCCCATTTTTGACCCCGTTTTTTTCACATTTATATTTCTTTGTGTATATTATATGCACACACACACACACAAACATACACACACAATGGCCCTTATTTATCAAAAGTGCGTACACCAAATTTCCAGCGTACACCTGGCGTACACCCAAAACCACGGTGACTTTGAAATTTATCAATATGGACGTTGGCGTATGGCACGCTCAAATCCTACGCCAGCTCAGGAGGTGGTGTACATGTACGCACGTTTTGAGTTAGTGCGGAAATGCGCAGAAAAACAATTCCTAACACCATAAAATGCACTGACAAACTAAAAGATATGATATATTATGACCCACTGTAAAACAAAAAAACAAAAACATAGTAATTATTTACTTCAGTGTTTATTTTTGTGCAACATGGACTTCAATGTTTAATTTGTGTGACTTTACCAAAGCATTTGATTTATAAGCATATGTATTCCTTCAGTTGCGAGCCTGTGCGCTTTACCCTGACGTTTCATGGTTAGGCCTATCCCCGGCAGGTGCGCACGGACTGGGTTCGGTAACGAAAGGCTTTCAATGACCAACAAATAATTCAGACTGACAAAATAATAAAAAATACATTCTTCTTCTTTTAAATAATAATAATAATACAAATAATAATGACATTCTTCTTCTAAATAACAATAAGCGTCATTAATAATACAAATCATACTAATAATAAGAAGCATATTACAAATTGTCATGCAATTATTAATGTGAATGAATGGTAGGCCTACTCCACATCACATCATCATCATCACTATTGTACACCCCAATACATGTAACGTGATTCGAAATTGAATGCTAATTCAGAAGACGTGCTGTAAAATATTGCATTGTGATAGTTCATTTCGGCTCCACGTCAGAGAAGTTTCTCTTCTTTGCCGTCTTCCGTGTGTCCATGGCGTAAAATGAGGGCGTGGGGGAAGCGGAGACTTGGGCGTGTTATTCTAATGACGATCGTTTTCAGCCGTGGGATTTATCAAGGGCAGGTATTGCGTACACCTGGATTTCAAAGGTACGCACAGCTTCATAAATCAGGCGGTGAGAGGAGTGTAAGCATAATCTTACGCCAACATATACGCCCGTTTCTATGCAAGAATGATAAATGAGGGCCTGAAGTTTAAAGTTATAATACTATTTTTAATGTTTTATAATTATTATTAAATGTTAAAATGCAAAAAAAAAGCTGTTTAGGCCTGTTGTTATAATTTGCTGTATACTTTTTAATTATACCCTAATGCTGAAGGCTATAATTACTTATTTCATTCACAGAAATTGAAAACAAAGCACTATTTAATAAATGCAAATAGAAGTAAAACCCAATTACAACCCTATAAACAATCCACACTTATGACTCAGACACAGAGCCAAATAAGGACATGAGGTGACGTGAAGAGACCGGTAGTTAGTTTTTTGTTTTTGTTTATTTAGCATTAGTTATTTTATTACATGTTTTTATATCAATAGTTTTCACCTTATTTTTAGTATTATATTATAATGCTGATCCATATCAGCTGGTGGACAAGACGAGGCTGCAGTCTGTTCTGCCCATTCGCAGTGTCATCGTCTCTTTGACTTTGTTTTTAGATCTCCATCTGCTCTTATCTCATTTGAAACATCCACGCTGAAAATAGATACAACATAAGTGCATCTGCACATCCGGTTTATGGATGTCCTCAGCAAAACCTCCCTGTCTCTCTGAGTCATCCTCTCTACTCTTAATACCCTCTCATCAAGATGGCTTAAGTGGGTGCTTAAACTATATAAAAAAAAAAAACACAAACAGTTTTGGGCCATGTCAGTTCAATAGGCTGTCGCAGCCGGTTGCGTCAAATGACGGTAACACGGACCCCCACGCCGTGCCCTTAGTGTATATAAAATATTAAAGGAGTTGTACAATGCTGGTACAAGGGGACATAATGTCCACACTGAAAAGCTGGGAATAAAATCTAATTTAAACCTGCAAAACTAAAGCATTTTTACAAACACCTCAGTATGTTCTTAGACTCCCTGGAGAATTTATAATAAGTCTATGACAAATTGTCTAGTATCAATGATTAAGAGAAGGAAAAATCTTTTAAAAATGTTTTAAATGCATGTGTGTAATTTTAATTCATATAACTTTAGAAAATTTTAAAATGTAATGTATGTACAGTATATATATATATATATATATATATATATATATATATATTAGTCGTATATGATCGCACCACATATTACAATCTGAACTAACTGTGCCTTGTTGCAAAAGGTTAAATTATTATTTTAAGAGACGTAGCAGTGAAGCAGTTACATTTTTATTTAGGCGTATGCAAGACTGCTTCACAAGGTTGTAAAAAATGTTATGCAATTCTTTTAATGAGGCTTTTTTTCCCTGTAGTATTTTTCCCTTTTTTCACCCTGACATTTTTTACTTTATCCTCGCCATATGTCAAAATTAATTATAGTTCAGAAATCAAAACATGCAAATCCTAGAAGGGGTTTATTCAATTAATTATAGTTAAGAGTAGCATATTTAACTGTATTAAAAAAAAGAAAATTCAAACTAAACAAATGACCAAATGACCCAAATTCCCGCTACAATTGTCATAGCATGTCATATAACTTGATGTGTATGTTTTCTGTCATCTCACTAGGTGGCGATGCAGGCTATGTCCGTTCCCCAGATCCAGTCTCAGACAGCTGTTGATTTGTCTACTCTGCTAGCACAGAAGAAAACTTTTCAGTCCGATGCTCCGCGTGTTCTGTACCAGTGCGCTGACTGTGAGGTTCTCTTTGATGCTCTGTCACTGTGGCAACAGCACCGCAAGATGGGCTGTTGCCTTGAGACAGGACCTGGTCCTGGAGGAGAACAGAGTGAAGAAAGTCTCGAAACAGTAGCCCAACCGCTGCCTGGCCAGCCAGAATATCAGGACGCTGAGCAGGCACACGAACAGATGGAGGTGACAGAAGAAGGAGGACAGGAGAGCACTAGTCAAGTATTTGTGGAGGTTTCTGAAAGAGTTGCGACACCTGCGATCTCTCAGCAGGGTGTAGCAGACGACAGTGTCCCCAATGAACCTCCAGAGGTCCCGGTCACCCAGGACGCTGCGCCCGTGGAGACCTCGGCTCAAGAGAACAGCCCCGTCACAAGGCGAAGGGGGCAGAAGAAGGCCAAACCCCCCTCCAGCTTGCTCTGCGTGGAGTGTGGACAAAGCTTTAGTATGGTTCCAGAGCTCGTGACTCACCGCAAAACTCAGCATGGCTTGAAAGACGCCATACACCGGTGCACGGTGTGCGGAGAGGGCTTCCTCAACACCACTCTTTTCCTCTATCACCGTAAGCAGCACCGTTCAGAGGTGGAGGACGAACCCAAGCAGGCACCACCTACCATTCCACAGCTTTCCACAGCCATGCTGGAGGCCCCAGGCGAGGGACTTTTGCTTTTAGCCACAGCGGGAGAAGGCCAGAGCCTAATGGAGGTGACCACTCTGGAACAGACCATAACTGAGACCCCTGTAGCACACGTGGAGGTTGAGCTGGACAGTGATGGGATGAGAGGAACTGAGGCTCTCCAGACCGAGCAGGAACCTGCGGTGGAAGGCACCGAGATTTTGGTGGAGGAAAGTGAAGGAGCTAAGCAGGACGAAGGAATGGAGGTGGTCATTGATAAGATGGAGATGGAAATGAGCACTGTGGTTGAGGAGACCCAAGCAGAGGTGGAAAGTAATGCCCCTGAGGAATCTGTGACGGGACCCTCCTCTGCTTTCCTCTGCCATCAGTGCGGATCTGTTTTCACTTGCGATCAGGAGTTGGCCATACACCGCAGAACCGAGCACGGCCTGGAGGCGGCGTTGCACACTTGCACTGAGTGTGGGGCTGAGTTCATGAGCACCACGCAGTTCCTGTACCATCGCCGGGAGCATAAGAACACAGCTGCGGGACATCAACCCGGTGCTGAAGTGAAAAGCAGACTCTACCCTACTGCAGCTCCAGCTATTGTTGTGAAACCCAGAGACAGCGTGAACCTCAGGCAACCAGGTCAGACTAAGTGCAAGACACAATTCCAAAGAGACCTACTAAGTAGGATATCCGTACATGCTCTGTTGTTTGGGTGGTTTTCTAACGGATAATGTAACTCCATGTTTATGGTTCTAGGCTGCGCTGGGTCTTAAAATAGTCAGACCTGAGTACATTAACTCAGAAGAGAACTTTTGTACAATTGAGAAATTGTTGAAAACCATGCTTAAAGGGCTAGTTACCCAAGTCTGACATTATTTACTCACCCTCAAGTTGTTCCAAACCTGCATGAATATCTTTTCTTCTGCAGAACATAAAACATATATTTTGCAGAATGTTGATAGCCAATCCATTTTAGTTACTATTGTTAATTCCTTTTTTTTTTTTATGTATTATTTTATGTTCCTCTGAAGAATGAAAGTTATACAGTTTAGAACAACTATCCATTTAAGTAAAAGTTTTAACATTACTGATTAATTATGGTTTTGAAAGTACCAAATTAATTACTTGAATCAGAGGTTTTCAGTTTGGGATCTGGGAGCGGTGTAATATTTCAGAGAGCGAAAAAAAAGCCATTTATGCAGAATAATAAATTTGCAGTCTTATTCTGCTTTATAGTGACTGATCAGAAACTATAATTATAACTATTTTATTCTATTTTACAGATACTATTGTAATAGAAAATAAGAAATAAAGTAATTGCTTAAAATGCTTAAAACAAAAAAGGAAATAATATACTAACTGGAATATAATGCATAGAGTCAGTTTTTTTTGCAGTGTAGCCAACTTTATGTATCTGGACATTTTTGATCCACAGCTCACAAGAACATAAAATGTATGATGTTACACTACCTTTCAAAAGATTGGGGTCTGTGAAATATTTTTATGTTATTGAAAGAAGTCTCTTTCAAGAAAAAAAGAAGAAAAACAGTGAAAACCGTAATATTCTGAAATATTATCATAATTTTATTAATATGCGAAACTGATACCTGCTAAGTACTACAAATTTCTGTTTATCTGATAGTGACAGATTGTGATATGGTACATTACTTATCAGTATTTCAAAATGTTCACAAATTAATTTGATATTACATGGACAGTCTCTTCTGTTTAGATTCTCCATTAACCGTGTTTCTGTCAACAGCAGCAGCAGCAGCAGCAGCTGGAGACGGGGCCATTGAGGCCCCCGCCAAGCTGAGTCGCGACTGGTCACGCACCGCCCTGCCCCACGAGTGCCCACACTGTGGCCAGGGCTTTACACGGCGCAGCCGCCTGCGTGAGCATGTGTTCCAGCACACGGGCGAGAAACTCTTCAACTGCAAAATTTGCAAAAAGAGCTTCCCAACTCCGGCCAACCTGCTGCGTCACAACCTGACCCACGGAGGATCCCGCATATTCAACTGCCCCCTCTGTGACAAGCGCTTCTTCCAGCCGACGTCACTTAAACGGCACATGCTGATTCACCAGGGGAAACCCCAGGATCGCAGGGTCAGAGGCAGAGGGAAAGGCAGGGGACAATCAAGTGATGGGCGTCTACACATCTGCCCAGAGTGCCCAGCCAGCTTCAAGTTTGAGTCCCAGCTGAAGAGTCACAGGTCTGTGTTTTACCCAACAATCTAAATTCATTATTTGCTCACCGTCATGCATTTCTTCTGCAAAACAAAACAAAATATTTTTTTTAAGAATTAATTATTTTTGTCTGTGCAATCAAAGTGAATGGGGTCCAAAACACTTATTTTATGGACAGAAAAAAACCCACTTTCAAAATATCTTCTTTTGTTTTCAAACAGATCAAACAGCCTTTGTTTAGAATGACACAACTGTCTCTTTAAATATATCCATCCTCCTCCATAGCTTGTTCTCAGAGATGATTGATATTAAATCTGACTGTAAATAGAGATGGAAAGGTATAAGTAGTCAGCAAGAACCTAAATTGTCTGGCGCTGCTTACAAATCCGATTTGGTTTTCAAATCCGATCTTTAGAAGCGACTGTCCGCACTGTGATTTAGCAAGTGATGAAATCTGATCCGTTTGTTCAGACGGTGTAGTCAGTAGTATCCGATGCATCAACATGGCTTGCTGGAGTAATGATGTAAGTAAGCGTCACCACGATGCCAGTGTTTCTCAAACAACAACTCAAACTAGCTGTCAGTGTGGGAAGAGAGGACGGAAAGCTGCCTCTTCTCCTGTCTATCATGACAGCTCGCTGCCGTGCTGAACTACGAGGCGTGTGAACAGATGCATTTTGTGTATATAGTGAAAATGATGTATACAGTTGTAAACATGGAAAGTATTACGTGTGGGGTTTTTTTGTGCAATGGAAAGGCCATTTTATTTGAGTGGGAATTAAAGATGACACCAGACCAATCACAGAGTTGTTTCTGTTTGGTTAACAAGCTCTGTTCGTGCCCTTCCTTGTTATGGTCTGTGACCCTACAGGTTTTTCTGTACCAGAAACACTTTGCCTGTCAAACCGTGCAACGTCAGGAAGAGGTCTGATTAGTCTCTTAGAGAAGTGATCAATTAAACAAGTCCCTCTGACATTTCTCACTGACTCCCATGTGATGTATTTAGCAATGCCTTCATTTGGCAGCCAGTCAATGTGAATCTTGCAGAAATCAGAACAGGAGCACTAAACAGTCACCCTGGACATTCAGCATCTTACTGTTGTGTTTATAGTATGTGGCTTTGCTTTTGCTGCTGGAAAAATGGTAAAATAATACTAGAGAAAAGGGTGGCAGATAACTGGGTCAGGGAGATTATTATTTTTTTTTAAGTTGGAAAAAAAGTCAGCAAAGATGCATTAAACTAATCAAATTTGTCAGGAAATACATTTATTATGTTTCAATAGATTTCTATTTAAAATAAATGCTATTAATTATTTTAAACTTTCAATTGATCAATGAATCTTGAAAAAAAAAAAATTAAGCTGCACAACTGTTTTCAACATTGATGATAGGAAATGTTTCTTGAGCACTAAATCAGCATATTAAAAAATGAGTAGAAATGAATGAGGGGTGAGTGTTTCCAGTACAGAAAACACAAAAGAAATGTTGCTAAACATCATGCTAAGTTATATTTGAGAATAATTCATCTACGAGTGTCTTTGTTAATGTTTTGACACCAATAATAGGGTTTCATATACGTTTTTTGTTGTGGTTCTGTATTTAGTTTTTTAGCCATAAATAAATATGTAATTTGAAATAAAATTGGAAAACATTCTGATTAAAATGTTTGCATAGCTGAACACTTAGGGAGCTGCCGATGGAAAAAAGAAATCGGTAGAGTGAAAGCTTCTTTCTACTGAAGTACCTTAATGATGGTCTAGTGTGAGATATGACTCCTTGCCTTACACGATTGCAGTTATTTCCTCTGTCTTTGGTGTCATCAGCATTTTGACTACATTTGAACGTGTTGTTATTTACCCTGGTATAAGTTGAATTCTTCTAAACAAGTTCAATAAGTAGAATGCAGAATGCCTTTTTATAATACATAATGTAAGATTATAATGCCTACTTATTTTAAACTCTATTCACAGGGGCTTTCATTACTGAATTTCTCATAATGGTCTGAGGCACAGGAGTAAAACACATTAATGCTGCATTAGTACAGGGCTATTATCTCTCAAACATCAAAGTTTCTTGATTTTCCAGAGCACTGATACAGCTAATAAGCATATGTCAGTAATTTACTGAAACTGCGTTCTTAATTGAAATGTCAATAATGAAAAAAAATTAAGATGATCTCTTTTTTTTTTTTTTTAGTCATTTTACTGAGGGCACTGGTTAAAGATGACATTGCCATGAGACTGAGAAGTAAATATGAGCAGTAATTATTGATGTCAGCAATAATTACTAAGGTCCCTGGTGATTTGGATCCCAATGCGAGTGGGCTTTAAGACATTTATAGAGGCTGCCACTCTCCCGCACGCCTATGTTTAATGACTTTTCTTCAGCTCAAAGTTGAAGCTGCATTATTTCTCTTGATGTTAATTATACCTTTATGCGAGTGCATGACTGTGTGGCTTATGAAATGTGAGTGAATTTAAACGTGGCTTTTCTCACATAGCGATTGTTTCTGGATTGGCTCCAGGGATTGCAAGATGCAGCCTTTCTTATTCACTTTCTCTCTTTTTTTTCCCTGTTCTAGACTCCTACACACCAGCCATCCCTTCCCTTGCAATGTGTGCGGGGAGGCATTTATACGACGCAAAGAGCTGGACCTCCACTCTCTCATCCACCAAGGTCAGCCTATAGGAAACAATCACACATTCAGCCTTTTGTCCTTACGAGCTCTCATTCACACACTATTTCTGTTGCGCTCATGTGTTAGGATTAGGGCTGTCGTTTGATTAAAAATGTAATCAAATACTGATTAATTGAATTAAGCGCATATCAATATTTGCTGAGAAAAGGCTCCAAATGAAGATATTTCAAAGGCATTATATCATTGTGGCAGACAAAAGACATTACAAAAAAAAGTACCTTTAGAAGTCTATGTATTGTCTGTATATAAAATGAATAATTGCATTATTGTTTTTATTATACACATAATAATTATAGTGAATATTATTTATATATATATATATGAAAATGTAATTTATTTGGTTAATATCTCTCTCTCTCGCTCTCTCTCTCTATTTATATATTTGTGACATTTTACTGAGTTTATGTGTATAGTCTCTCTCTGTGTGTGTATAAATATATATGTGTGTGTGTGTGTATATATATATACCGCGTATACTAAATGAGGCAAGGGTGTAGAGTTACATTCAAGCTATTTTAAAGCATGAAGAATTTTTTTTTTCAAGGAAAAAACATTGAAATATGTCATTTTGGTGATCAAAGATGAGTTTTAAGGGATCAAATTATTGACTTTTGTAATGGCTATTCAATGTATATTAAATGCCGTAAATGATCATGGACATCCCTAATACACTCACAAACTCACTCAATTCTCCACAGCTCTGTCTGGGTTCATGTTTGTGTGTCTGACCACACACACACACCAACTCTTTGACAGACCTGTCAAATGAATGAGCTTTCATCGATTCCTTCCCAGTAAATAGATGGGGTCAGAGGTCACATTGATCAGGATGGCTTGTGTGTGTATTGATAAGATCAGCTGCTGATCACTATCACCTCTGATCAGAGCCTCTTACATGTATCAGTCCCCTGCCGCAGATGTTCCTCCCTTCAGCTAAGCAGAGGGAGAGAATAAAGCAGAATCATTTTCTTATATAGGTGTAAACAAGGGAGTGCAGTGTTGCTTAGTAGAAGCTTTTAAAAGCCTGTAAAGGTCAGTGA
This sequence comes from Rhinichthys klamathensis goyatoka, assembly GCF_029890125.1. Classification (NCBI taxonomy): domain Eukaryota; kingdom Metazoa; phylum Chordata; class Actinopteri; order Cypriniformes; family Leuciscidae; genus Rhinichthys; species Rhinichthys klamathensis. Next base: position 128,056 of record NW_026607111.1, on the reverse strand, counting down.
AGCAGTCACAGTCTGACAGTTTGAATGCACTGCATCTAAACATCACATCACCCGTAACCCCCATAAAGTGCTGTTATTTCTGCGTATGCGCTGTGCATTCTGTGAAATGTCTGTTTATCAGCCGCCCTCCCTCTGATTGGTACTGTGTAAAATAGGGGGATCTTTTTGTCCGCTCATGTTTGATGCTCTCTTTGTCTGCAGCCCTCTTTTCAGATAAGGAACAAACAATACGTGTTTTTGTTTATTCATTTGATAAGAAGCCACAGATGTATTTTTGCTTGAGTGTGTGTAAGGAAACGTGTGCATAAACATAAGTATCTCTCATGTGCGATACATCAGAAGCCAAGGACTAGAGGGGTCTGTGTGGCTCTCCATTTCTCTTATTGTAGATAAGCACTTTATATGTGAGTTGGGTAAGTTGGCCACTTTTAACTTAAGTTGTCCTCTAGTCAAGGAGAAATAAAGCTAAAACAGAAAGTGACTATAACATATGACCATAGAAATTTGAATTCTCAGGGGAAAAAAAGGTCGATTGGCACACCTTTCCCCACATTAGTGGGTAAAATGTGTCATTTAAAGGGGTAAGTTGAATTGTTAGGTAATGTCAATGATTCATATTTCAATAGCATTTGTGAGAAGAGCCACTGGCACAGTTTACACTGAAGCATCTGACACACTTACCCACAGCTACCATTTTGGATAAAATAGTTCATTTAATAATCCCAATTTTTTAATGGCTTAATGTATTGACATTTCATAAAGAACCTGGATAAATTTGCTTTTTTATAAAATACATTTTTACCTGCATGTAGAAAATTTACTTAAGCGTGCAAAAAAAAAAAAAGCTTGGTCCCTCAATCAAATATTTGATGGGCCCTTTCTAAATATGGTCATGTGAAAAGAAAAGGGTTGCACAGTTGCTAGTAGTTGTATTTTTATGGTATTTTGGGATATCAAAAGCTGGATGAAAATACCAAGTTGCGCATAAAATTTTAAAATGCAGGTAAAGTGTATTTTATATGAATTGAGGCAGATAATTTGTTGTATCCATTAAGAAGACATGCGCATAAACTACGATGGAAACACATTTACCAAGTAAATTCCTTGATGCGCAACAATAAACTCGTGACTTTGTCTCAGCAGATCATGTGATTGGATAACTGGACTAACCAGAAGACCAATATCATTGCACAGCATTTCAAATGTTTTTTTAGTCATTCTGAAATGCCTGAGCCAAAGTCTGTTATCAAAATGATTTGGTATAATTACCTTCCAGAACTCAACTGTCTCACACAATTGTGTTCCCACACATCAGACATCCACCTCCGAATGAAAGATAACATGACGGTGTTTGTTTCATCTGTGCGCTCTCTGATGTGAAAATTGTTTATTATGTTAGAAAAAATAGCTACAGTGACTTTCCCGATTGCAGCCTCTTCCATTTTTATTATTGAGAATTTGCACCAGTTTCCCATGAAGTGAGGATTTTGTTTTCTTGAACACATGATATGGAAATGGTGCTTTTTTTGCAAATGTTGTATGCGATATTCAAATTTTTCATATAAGTTAAATTCGCAACTTTGGATGGAAACAAAGCTAGTGACACATCTTACCCCGCTCTCAAACCCCTGCAATCCCTCTGTCTTTGTTTGTAGATAAAGAACCAAAGACGTGTCCTAACTGCGGCTCTCAGTTCCTGAATCAGACCGTGCTGGACACACACCTGCAGCGGTGCACGGGGGAGGAGACGGGACGCCGCAGATATAAAGGTCAGGGAAGGGGCAAGGTGGGAGGTCAGCTGGAGTGCGATATGTGTGGCCATCGCTGTGTGACTCAGGATGGTCTCGACCTGCATCGCCTCTCCCACACGGGTCAGACACCCCTGCGGTGCCCGCTCACCCCCTGCAGACGGCGCTTCGCCTCCAGTGCTGCATTAGGGGAGCATCTCGTGGCTCACTGCTGTGGAGCATTAGGCAAAAGAAACGCCCCTCGCCGCTTCACATGTGAGTTCTGCGGGAAGGAGTTTGCCTATGCGTCCACCTTCACCGTTCACATGAGAACGCACACCAACGAAAGACCCTTTGAGGTACGTTTCTTTCAGGAAAGAGAGAACTTGAATGGCTCAAATTATTATGTTGTTTATTATGGTTTTATTGTAATATTTTGGACGCTTTTGGCACCTGCCCAGGGACTGCAGATGGGAATTAGCTTTTAGCTAAATCTGGTACAGTACATATATTGCACATTGTCCCTGTTAAATAAATAAATATGTGCTGGTTCCAGTGTTCATGTTTATTTCAATCTTTTGTTTAGTTTGTACAGTTTACTATTTTTTTAATAAAAAATCCATCACAGTAGCCATCATAGAAATGCATTACATTTATAAATATATTAAAATATAAAAATTAAATAAAAATTCAAAAATATTTCCAAATATTACTGCTTTTAATGTAGCCTTGATGAGCATAAGAGACAAATAATATATTTTTTTTCAAGGTATAAATATTTAAGAAATTTAAACATAATTAATAAAAATGATTTATCAACATAAAATATGAAAACCTAAGCTATTAAATAGTAGATAAAAGGTATTTTATGCTTATTTATTTGCTTTTATACTTATTTACATTTACATGTTGCAAACTTATAGCTATCATAACATTTTTACAGCATACATTTTTTGTTTTTTCATAAGAATTTTGTCCGATCTTTGTAATTAAAATCATATGTTCATATAATTTTCGTCTTGTCTACCTCATTAGTCATAATCAGAAAATCTTTCCTCATCACAATCTTTTCACACTTTCTCACATCTGTTTCAGTGCACTCATTGTGGGAAGCGTTTCCGGCAGCTTCCGCACCTGCAGGATCACGAGCGCATTCACAGCGGCGAGCGGCCGTTCACGTGCTGGGTGTGCGGTAAAAGCTTCAGTGTAGCAGCCAGGCTAACGGAGCACGCCCGTGTGCACAGCGGAGAACGCCCGTACGTCTGCCCTCGCTGTCCCACCGCCTTCCGCTCACGACCCAACCTCGACAAACACATGCGTCTGCACGCCAACGACCCCGTGGATCCTTCTGCACAGCTGGATGATGATGCAGCAGTACAGACCATCCTCTTAGTACAGGAGTCTGCCTCCTCTTCACCATCCTCCTCGTCCGCCATGCCTGTGATCCAGGAGGGCATGTTGGTGGCAGAGGAAGGCAACTCTGTGGTCTTCCTGCACCCCAACCTTAGCATGCCCACCATCACTGTGCCCTCTATAAATGTTCCCAACATCTCTGTAGTGGCAGGTCAGGATGTGCCTCACACTATTGAGGTTATTTTAGAGGAGACTGTGTAAAGATGATGATGGATGGGGGGGGGGGGGGGGGGGGAGGGGGGGGGTGTATGAACCTAACATGATTTAGTTTTTTTTTGGAAAGGCAGATTCAGCAATAGATAAACAACAGGTCAGGTCTTAACAAAAGTCTATTTGTACGTGTGGATTTGTGAGAGACGCCTCTTTGACTAGGATATATTTTGCTTTTGTGATATAGATGTACAACGATTCAGCATCTTTACCCTGGAGAAAACAAAATCACAAAGCCTGTTGTAATTAAACTTGCCTCTGTAATTACGCTTTAATTTTATCTTTTCATTTGAGTCTTTTATTTGCCTTTAATACAAAAAGTGGACCATAATTTGTGGTGTTAAATTTTAATAAAAAGCTTGAGCTTGTTGGGGTCTATTAATGTTTCATTTTGAAGAGATTTTTAAGTGTGCAAACTGAATACAGTCGGTGAGAAAGTGTTCTTGTCAGCTCACCGATGACTGCGCATGAAGCTTGGGCCAGTCAGGAAAAAATAATTTTTGCTGATCATTTTGAATGAATTGAAGGTGCAATGTTAGAATTTTTAATCATCTAGTTTTTTTCTATACCAAGATTGTTATTGATTTTTGCACCGCAAACACTCCTAATTCCATTTCCTTGTAAAAAAAGAAAAAAAAGTTGCTTATTTTGATGTGTTGACTAACATACTAAAGCACAATTAAAGTATTTGATTATAATTTTAACTGCAGTGTTATATGATGTACTAAATTGCAAGTTCATCATTACGCATGCCATACAAGTTTCAATAGAAATTACATTAAAGTATATTTTAGTTGGCCAAAAATGATTGTCTGTACGTGTACATACGGCAACACACTTTAACCCCATTTCAAAAACAGTAGAAGTAATTATCAAATTACAAATTAGTCTTCCCTAAGATGGATCAACTAACTGCATGTAATATAAATTTAAACTATAATACATGTTCATTTAATTGTAAATAACATGGGAGTAAGTGTATGAAGACATTACATTTTATTCGTTATGAAGTATATTATTTTAAAGTACTTCCTTAAGTACTGCCAAAGTGTACTTCTTTTTCACATGGCTTTAAAGGTGCTATTTAAAGCGATTTTTATTTAACTGAATGCTACAAAATAAAATCTACTGCTTGAGTAGATTTAAATTGTCAGGATCCAACCATCACTGGAATAACTGTCCTGAAATATCACTCTCATGTCTTTTACAGTTTCTTTACAATAAAATAAAAATGTGATTGCTTGTCTAGCCAATCAGAAGGCTTTTGAGGTGCTTTCCGCCTGTCAATCATTTTGCGCGTTCACAGCTGGTAGTCCATATGTGGGAAGCCGGAAGCTGAGCGCGTGACTGATGATCTTGAAGGTTTTCCTGAGTTTGCAGGGTGCGAAAATGCTGGCAACTTCTTGGAACGTCTTAAGTAGTGTATCTGTTCAAGGGAATCTTTTCACTACAATTAAACGCAGGTAAAAAAAATACCAGGCTGGTATCACCTTTAAACATTTACAGAAATGTAGTAATAATAATTATCCTACCTGTAGGCTATTTACGGTTGCTAAGCAACATAGAGATATGACGCACTGATAATGTGCGGTCCCAGGTGTGCGGCCACTCGGAAAAATGACCCGATAGCTGCAGGAAAGAGGCATCATTTGTCCTGCCAATCTGCCTCAGAATTGTGTGCTGAGAACCAGGCCTGTTTTTGTGCAGGCACAAATGAAACAACGTGGGGGAAAGCGTTTAAAAGGGATAGTTCATCCAAAAATTATTTTTTTTGTCTTTACTCCTCATGATGTTCCAAACACTTAAGACTTTCGTTCATCTTGAAAATATTGAATTACGTTAATATCGTTCATCTTGAATTTATCAATATCTGGGGAATTTCTCTCCCTCCATTGAGAGCTATGCAACAACCACTTTGATGCTTCAAAAAGTTAATACAGAGACTGTAAAACTAATCCATAAGAATTGAGCGTAGTCCAAAAATTTCTGAAGAGACACAATCGCTTTATATGATGAACAGATTGAATTTAGGCTTTTACTCACATAAACGTTCATCAACTCACACAGCATGATAAGAAGCTCAAGCGTGTTCGCTTGACGTTCGTGAACCAATGAGGTTCATTCTCGTTTGTCACGCAGCAAGTTTGAGCTTCCGCAAGAACCAATGAGGTTCATATGGAGCCAGATCAGACTCATTAATAATTCACGCAAAAAATACGATTCACACATGCGTAGACAATTTCACATGCGTGAAACCTAATTCACGTACACACAAAAAATATTCACGTGCGTGAAAAAAAAAAAATTCACAAAAAGCAATTCACATGCGCAAAATAAAATTATATATTCATAAAATACATTTCACAAATGCAAAACACAATTCGTAGATATACAACTGTGCACAAAAACCTTTGAATCTTTAAAATGTACGAGTGTGTCCTTGAATTTGAATGTGCAAATCGTCATTCACGTACGAATCGCCTTGGATGTGTGTGTGTGTATTTTTGAGACTTTCCTGGCAGCGCTTACTCGTAAAACAGAGCAGTCGTACTCTTCAGCCAATCAGATTTAAGCTCATCAATCGACCAATCAGTATCACATGAGGGCGGGCCTACCTGCATGTTACGTCATCAGCTTTCGACCAGTTCATGGCTGAGCAGAGGTAAGTGCAGTTACTCGTTCATTTCTGTGTTAACTGAAGTTAAAGAAGCTTGAGATCAGTTGATGCAATAGTTTATTAACTGCTGTTTAGTCCACATGTGAACATAAACATTTATTTTTAGTAATGATGGATTTTCATGTCCTGTCCACCACACATTCAACTGATGATAATGTATGTAATGACGTGCATATATAGGAGACATGTTTTGTTTTAAGCATCATATATTATGTAGTTTTATTGTTTCAGATTTCCGAGACAGATGATGTATGAAGTTGCAGACAACCAGTACTGTGATCTTACCATTCCTGTAAATCTTTGAAAACAGTCCTGTTGCAAGCCATCCATTTTGACAGTTGTTTCAACAAGAGGTTGAAAGTGATGCATTGTTACTGTATTCATTTGTCTCCTGCGGACTATATGTACACGCTCTAGGAATACAGCCCTGCTATGCATGCATTATTAAATATTCTTGTCAGAATGAAAAGATTCAAAGACATAGTTCAATTTGATGTACACGTTTTATTAATTTTAACGTTTCCGAAATTCTTTGGGAATAAAATATATATAAAATGACTTGATCATGATTAATGTTCCTGTTACATATGAAGATCATGAACATTCAGTACAGAGAAATATACATCTCTTCCAGAGTTGTGAGATCCAGTCAGAGTCTGCTTTGCTTTTAAAGTATATAAATATAAGTGCAATACATCAAGTGAAAAGTGAACAAATGAATTGTGTTCAATCCAGTCATCAGTAGACCTCTCTGTTAGGACATATCAGATTTTGTCCTGATATTTAAAATAGTAAAAACCTATAGTACGAGAGGTGCAGACAGAGGACGTGGGAAATTAAGTGATGGTATTTGAATAGAGTTTACTGAGTAATCTTAGTCGCATAATCTTAATTGCCTCTCTATGATAAGTACCTTTGTCTTATCAGCACAAAATCAGATTTGCCTATTTTACTAAGCAAAGTAAAATTAATGCTTCACAATATTGTCCTGTGAGACCTTAAGATGACAATAAAAAACCTTATTTAAAAACCTTAAGATGACAATACAGCACAAAACATAAGGAAATGCATGTTGAATATTGGTAACACTACAATATGGTACAATAACATTACTTAATGTATATTAACTAACCATGAGCAATACATTTGTTGCGGTGTTTGATAATCTTTGTTAACGTTAGTTAAAAATATAGCTGTTTATTGTTACTTTACAGTGCATTAACTAATGTTAACAAGATTTTAATTAAGTATTAGTAAATGCTGAAATTAACATTAACAAAAAATAATTAAAGGCTGTTTACGTGCAGTTCATTATTAGTTCATGTTAACTAATGAAACGTTATAGTAAAGTGTTACCAATTAAGACATAAAAACAAAAGTATAAAAGAGAATAAAGAAACAACATGGATTAAGATGTTTGTGACTGCTATCCAGATGTCACACCAAAGGTGAGTAATCCTGAAAAATGCAGGGAAACAAGTGTTAATAATAATTTAACAACATACACAAATAGCAAATAAACACTGGGTGCTCATTAAATAGGTCTATTCACCATTATAAGAACAATCTCGATGAGGCCAGTGCTGAGAGAGCTAGGGTGGGTATTGACCACAGATGATTGTTTTGCAATCATTAGCGTGATTGTAGCTGAGAGCTGTCTAAAATACAACAAAACAAGCATCATCCTTCTTCATTTTTGACACGATATGGGACATCTGATTACAACAACACTTGCTTACATCAGATAATAGTTCATAAACTATTGCTTCAACTGATCTCTAACTTCAGTTAACACCGAAATGAACGAGTAACTGCACTTACCTCTGCTCAGCCATGAACTGGTCGAAAGCTGATGACGTAACATGCAGGTAGGCCCGCCCTCATGTGATACTGATTGGTCGATTGATGAGCTTAAATCTGATTGGCTGAAGAGTACGACTGCTCTGTTTTACGAGTAAGCGCTGCCAGGAAAGTCTCAAAAATACACACACACACATCCAAGGCGATTCGTACGTGAATGACGATTTGCACATTCAAATTCAAGGACACACTCGTACATTTTAAAGATTCAAAGGTTTTTGTGCACAGTTGTATATCTACGAATTGTGTTTTGCATTTGTGAAATGTATTTTATGAATATATAATTTTATTTTGCGCATGTAAATTGCTTTTTGTGAATATGTTTTTTTTTTCACGCACGTGAATTTTTTTTGTGTGTACGTGAATTAGGTTTCACGCATGTGAAATTGTCTACGCATGTGTGAATCGTATTTTTTGCGTGAATTATTAATGAGTCTGATCTGGCTCCATAGGTTCATTCTCGTTTGTTACGCAGCACATTTGAGCTTCCTCAAGAACCAATGAGGTTTGTTCTCACGCGTCAAGCAGGTTCGGTTGAGCTCATGTTTATGTCTGCCGATCAAAAGCCTGAATTAAATCATATAAAGCGATCGTGTCTCTTCTCTTCAGAAAATGTGGACTAAACCGTTCAATTCTTATGGATTAGTTTTACGATATCTATGAACTTTTTGAGGCGTCAGAGTGGTAGTTGCGTAGACTGTCAATGGAGGGACAGAAAGCTCTCAGATTTCATCAAAAAGATCTTCATTTGTGTTCCGAAGATGAACGAACGTGTCTTACAGTTTGGAACATGAGGGTGAGTAATTAATGACAGAATTTTCATTTTTGGGGGAACTATCCCTTTGAATTTCTCCTTTTTTATGACATTCATTAAACCGGCTCCCCTGGGTACAAACATAATAAATGATCCTGCAGTTTGCAATGTAAGTGATGACTGCAGTGAAACCAGCACTTTGGGCTCTTTAACTGCAAATCTCGTCATGAATTTTCACTAGTTGAATGAGGTTTGAGTTGAGCTCCATTACCTCAGCTCATTGAGAGATTGAGGCTAAGTAGAGCCATTACTGGAGCTCACAGCTTTAGCCTGCACTCGGTTCTTTGCTCCCTCAATTTACTCCTGGCCGCTGAACTCCTCCCCCATAAAACTGCTGCATCATTATGATTAGTCCCATAAATGATAGACAGTGATATCAAAACAGCATTCCCCTTCCCTGCACTGAATTCCCAAATAACTATTTGATAGATATCTTCCCCAGCTCATTAATTTACAGACTTTGTCTAGCAATTACTGCGTGACCTTCATGTAAATGTGCAATTTGCAATTTAAGATGCACCAGGAGTTTTTCTTTTTTTGGCATTGATCTGCTTTGGGGGACAAATAAATAAGATAATCGATTTATGCAAAATGCTTTTGATTGAATCTACCTTCTGTTAACAACATAGTTGATAATAACACAGTTGCTTTTGAACCATGCAGAAAGGGCTATAATGGATGTTATTATAGAGCCAATAGGAATATTCTGGGTTCAGTACAAGTTAAGCTGAGTCAACAGCATTTGTGGCATGATGTTGATTACCACAACAATTAATTTTGACACGTTAAATACAAATCTGGCCACATAAAGTGGAAGTGAATAGGGCTAATTCGTAAACATTAAAATTCTCACTGTTTCAGTAATATAGCTTCAAGACCATGGGTTTGAAATTAACACCCAGCAACCCACTAAATGTGGGTGACAATCAACCAGTGGTGGGTAACGCATATCACTCACTTGCCAGTTTGGCAGATTATGATTCATTAATTGTCCTCCTATGATTCATAAATTGACAAAACAAATGTCCTTCAACCAGGAGCCTCCAAATTTAGAAAAAAAAAAAAGAGTAAAGAGGGTCGCACACTGAACAAGAAGCACCACATCTTTAAAATTCAAATAAATTGTTTTTAAAATTATTATTATTATTTTTTTGGCCAGTTTTGAATGAGAGAGTGAAAAAGTACATTTCAAATCTTGCTCAAGACCCTAATATGTTAACATGATATAGTGTGAATTTCTTTTATTTGTGGGAAGTTAATAAGTTGTGTAAAGTCCAATTTTACAAATTTTTGCCATAAGTCAAACCCCGTAAAAATGACAAGAACAACTTTACAACTCAAATAATAGCTGTATAAATCCTTCAGAAAATGGCTAGGCCTGTATATACTTCCTTTGTAAGTGCCTCGCCATAACCTTGAGTTTAGCTTTTTCTTTTAAAGAAAATGTGTGAACAGTTGTTGTTATTTTTTGTGGTAATCCACATTATGGACAAATGCTGATGAGCTTAACCTATACTGAAGCTAGAATATTCCTTTAATGTTTATTTCCTAAATCAGATTTCTTAGAAACTCTATGGTGTTTTATATATAATTTTTTTTTAGGAATCATGCTGTGAAGTTGAATTGATTAAATATTATCAACAACAATACTGGAGAAAAACAAGCTGTGTAATTTGCTCTGTCAAAATCAAGCCTTCAAAAATAAAACCGTTTTGGTTGCCTTTATCCTTGTTTTTGTAAATTCTATAAATAGTACAAGCCATGAGGCTGCATATTCAGTGTTGAGCTGAACCTGCTGACCTTACACTACACCAGTGAGTAAAGACTACGAGTTTCTGGTACCGCAAACGCCTGACCCTGATTCCGCTACAGCAGTTTTTTACTCGACTTTGCTGCGATGAGGCTTGTTTTGTGTTTAAATGATAAAGATATTTGGAGGATGATGCATATTTTTTTTGTGGTGTGTATATAAGTCCTCTCTCTCTCTCTGCATGTGTCTCTTTGCTGAGGTAGCTGTACCCACTGTGACTTTGACAGAGTGTTCCCCCTTGTGTGTTGCCCCTCTGTGTATGTGTGTGCTATATCCGTACTGCAGTTTGTGTATGTGCTGCCTGAGCTGCAGTGTATATATATTCATTAACAAAAGAGACACATGAGCTTGTTTGTATGTGGAAATGATGATTTGGCCCTCGTGGATTTTTCTGACCCTTTGTCTTTGTGTGTTTGAGAGCGAGAGAGGGGCTAAATGTGATGAATGTGGTGGGGGTATGCTAAGAGAGCCATCATATCCTCCTGGGACCCAAGAATAGACTTTTGTCCACTGTAGTGGACATTATATTTTAGTGAATTTCTCTGACATCATACATGTCACATGACACAACCTGGGTGTCCTGTAAAGAGCACATTCAGGACTTTTCAGAGATACCAAATGTTTGGAGGTTTCACCATGAAAACAACTTCTCCTTGGTCTTTAAAAATGTCTGACATTAATTTAGTGATCAAATGTAGCATTCTTATGGAAATATGATGATATATTGTAATTATAATTTAAATTGGACTACTTTTCAAATTGTATTTCATAAAACAACATCTCAGGAAAATGTTAAGGGGTTTCAAATAAAAAAATTACTTTCTGTTACAAAACAGGGCATTGATTTCAAACGTGTCCACTGTAGAGGACATCAGGACTAAAATCATGTTTATCAGGCATTCTGGGAGACACAACAAGTGAATATGGAAATAAATTATACATCAATATTCCTATGAAATATTAGATATTATTATTAAAATGTTGCCAATTATTACTCCAATTATTACCCTTATTTTTTCATTAAATGTTGCTCCAAGAACACATTAATGTGCATATTAGATACAGTGTATAGATACATTGCATTGAATGGGAATATTAACTTATGGCCATTTTACCCACATATTGTAAAAAGTAAAATGGTGTATCAATTCATTCCATTATTTCTTTCATAACATAGTTGAGAATAATCTTTATACAAATTTTGGTTGAAAAAATCCTGAAACCCCAAAATGTATTGGTGATTGAAAAAAAATCCCATTGGTTTTGCCTATACATATAATTTCATGTCATTTTATTTTTAAACAACTTAGTCCTGGCGTCCACTACAGAGGACATAGCATAACGTATGAATAAAATATTATTTTATATATATGTTTTTTTACCATTTGTTTATTGTGCTCTAAACAGTGTGATGACATGGAAAAAAACTAAATTCAAAAAACTTTTTTTTTTCTGGGTCTCAGGAGGATATGCCAGTGTCTGGAAATGCCATATTATGCTCATGTGTGTTTTTGAAATGGCTACATGTGTGCACAGCCTCCTGTTGAAAGGTTTGTCATGCTTATCTGGTCTAGTCGGGTCTATTTCTCTCTCGTTCTCTCTCACACGCGCTCTCTGTCTGCCGGTCCTTCTTGTTACACTGCTATACCATCTCTCTCTCTCTCTCTCTCTCTCTCTCTCTCTCTCTCTCTCTCTCTCTCTCTCTCTCTCTCTCTCTCTCTCTCTCTCTCTCTCTCTCTCTCTCTCTCTCTCTCTCTCTCTCTCTCACACACACACACACCCCCCTTTCCCCCATTTATTGTAGAGGCTGTGTGACTGGAATACTGAGTAGCTAATCATTATTCCACCAGTGAGGCACAGTGCACAGGCTGAATGTCGATTCTCTCTCTCTTTCCTTTTCCCGTTCCCTTCCTTTTCCTATCCCTCCTCCATTCCTCATCCCTCTTCCAATTCACTCCATCATTCCTCTTCCTTTTCCCTTTCCACCTCTGTCTCTCCTTCCCCTCCATTCAGTCCATCCTCTCTCTCTCTCTCTCTCTCTCTCTCTCTCTCTCTCTCTCTCTCATCTCTCTCTCTCTCTCTCTCTCTCTCTCTCTCTCTCTCTCTCTCTCTCTCTCTATCTCTCTCTCTCGCTCTCTCGCTCTCTCTCTCTCTCTCTCTCTCTCTCTCTCTCTCTCTCTCTCTCTCTCTCTCTCTCTCTCTCTCTCTCTCTCTCTCTCTCTCTCTCTCTCTCTCTCTCTCTCTCTCTCTCTCTCTCTCAGCCTTGTACCCTTGGGTTTCTGCATGTCTCTGTAAGACTAACAAGGAAATCTTATGGAAATGAGGAATGTATTCAGGGATTTACCACCGGTCACAGGTATAGAACACAAGGCTTTCAAACGCGTCATCCCTGTGCAGATTTGTGTCTTATTGGAGAGCGTGTGTTGGGTTGCATCAAAAGGGGATTCTGTGCTGATGAGGCTGCGGAGCAGAGCAGAGGTGGAGAGACAGCTGTTGAATGCATATTTAGCCGTTTCAGGAAAAGAGGAGAGAGAGAGGGAAAGGGCGGGCGGGATGAATCTCCTGTGTGTAGACAAACCGGGCTGCAGTGAGGGGGACTCCTGCTCAACAACAGGTGCATATGACAACCCTTAAGAGACACAACACGCAAAAGATGTTTATCAGATCATTAAAAGTGAATAGTTTCGGTCAGTATTGTCAATAATGTGCTCGTGGCAGTAAACGAATTAGGTTTTTTTTTTCGTATGTGTCAAATTAAACTTTTTTTTTTTGTTTGTTTAAGAATAAAGGTAAAATAAAATTAGAATTATAAAATATATTATAGGTTATTATAAAAATATATTATAAATATAACATGCATAAAATAAATACATAATACATAATTTTCATTAATATAATTAATAGAAATCATTTATACAATAATATACATGTGTATGTAGGCTACTGCATATACCATATGTATTGAATGAAATTAAATACAACTAAATTTAAAACATCTCAAATTGAAAATGATACAAATAAATATCTTTTTAAGAATAATAATAATAATACAATTATGTTTTATTAGAGAAATCACTAGTTTTCAATTATAGAAAATGTATAACCTGTTGGGTATCTGTTAGTCAGCCTGTTCTGTATTCTCAAATACTATCTGTATGTGTGTAGTCTGAGTTGGCATTGTGACGTCTGCTACCTGTGCTGCAAGGCACGTCAAGTGTTTCACGCTTGTGACGCTTTTCTTCACTTATTTAAATACTTGTCTGAGAGGATGGTGATCTCACTGATGCTGGCTGAGATTTGTCTTTGAAAAAGGAAGAGGAGGAGAGAGAAAAGGAGAAAAGGGCTGTAGGAAGGAGTAAGAGCTGATTGGATTGGAGGGAGAGCAGAGGAGGTATGGGGATACAATGAGCTGAGAGAGAGAGAGAGAGAGAGAGAGAGAGAGAGAGAGAGAGAGAGAGAGAGAGAGAGAGAGAGAGAGAGAGAGAGAGAGAGAGAGAGAGAGAGAGAGAGAGCGCATATGAGGAAGGGAGGGGGGATTGGAGTAAATGCAGCTTGCACTGCTGTGCTTTGGAATTACAGCTATGAACATTGTCAGGGTCTTGTAAAAGAAATGAAAGCAAAGGAGAAAAGGACAGAGGGTGGAAGAGAAACATTGCAGAGCCTCTTGATGCTCGACGCTGAAGAGAGTGTGTGAGAAGACAGAAGGAAAAGAGGAGGCGCACCGAAGGAGCTTCACACGATCCTCTCTCATCTTCAGTTCCTGAGCAGATCGGCCTGTTGTCCCCCAGCACTGGGGTCGTCATTGGAACTGTGTCTCATTGAGGGTATGTGTGTGTGTGTGTGTGTGTGTGTGTGTGTGTGTGTGTGTGTGTGTGTGTGTGTGTGTGTGTGTGTGTGTCAGATCACTGCTTATTCCATTATGACTGTATTCACAGCTCATAAAGCTCAACTACAGTGTTGTGGTACCTTGCTTTTAAAACACTGAGTGAAAGAGTATATCATGCCGATGACTGACTGACTGTGTGTGTGTGTGTTGCCGGCGTGTGATTGGTATTCTGTAGACAGTGTGCAGTGCTCCAAACAGGCTCTGCTCAGAATGGCTCCACAGAGCAGGGATTGTGTTAGCCTGAGGAGGACCACTCTCACACAGGGGTGAGTTTTCAACAGCCTCTCATGATCTCTCTTTAGCTCTCTGGTTTTTCTCTAGATCTCTCTCTGAAGTCCTCTCTTTTTGCTTCATCTCCCTGTCAGAGATGTCCTCTGGCATCACTCTTGATGAATTTCTCATTTGCTGTTTCGTTAAATCTCTGTGCACCGTTCAGATCTTCTCCCCTCTTCCCCTGTTTCCTGATCTCCCTGTTTTTTATTCTTCTTCCATCCTCTAGTCTGAGTCAGAGAGAGCTGGCTGTCTTCTGTTGGCACATTTTGAGGAAATTTGGTAGTATTGGTTGCCTCTCTCCTCTTCTCTATACCATCGTGATTGTTCCTCATTCGTACACTGGAAATAATCATTTTCTTAATCAGTATTTTGCCTTGGATTCAAGGAAAATCATTCAAACAACCTTAAAACAAGATGAAAAATATATATGTTGAAGTAGGTTTCTTTACCCCATTGACATTTTGATGTTCTTGTTTTAAACATAAACTCCCAAGATTTATGCTTAAAGCAACAACAAATAAATGCCCAAAATAAAATATTTTAAACATAAATCATAAGTGTAATAAGTTCTTAATTTGTATTGTTGTTTTGTATTTCAGTAAATATCTAAACATTCTTAAATCATCAATAAACTTTATTTCAAATAAGTAATCATTTTTTTGAGGTAATAAAAGAGAAATGTTGTTTTCGGAGAATATGTCTTGAATTAAGTACATTTTGTTTCTTACCTCATTTTATTTTCTTGTTTTAAGCATAAACCTCATTAAATTGTTACATTTATTCTTAAAATATATATTTCATTCCCCCCCCCAAAATAAAAAGTATTTTTGTTTTGGGATTTTTTTTTCTCTAGTTTTATTTATGCTTACAACATGGGACCAATGGGGCAAGAAATATAAATTTAATTCAAGAAAGTTTTTTTTCTCAAGTCAACTGATCTTAAGGATCCTTAAAAAAGGATCCTTAAAAAAAGTTTTTTTTTTTTTTTTTGCTGAGATTTTCCATTCTTAGTTTATCTTCATGGAGAAGGCAGAAATCTTTCCTGTTGCACACATTGGCACTGCTGCTTGTGTGTCTTTCTGTTATATCTGTGTGGTGGACACTGTTGCTCACTGTTAACCGTCAGATCCAGCTCACTCACATGCGCTCTTTTTCACATTTTTTGCACTTCTGTGTGTGTGTGTGTGTGTGTGTGTGTGAAGAGAACATGGCAGCTCTTGTCTGGTGCCTCAGATGTGGATTTCTCACATTACATCGATCCAGATTTCTACCCTTTTGTCTCTGTGTCTTCTAACCTGAAACACTCACACACACTCCAGATCTCACCTCCTCACTCTCACACAAGTGACAGTGTGCTAACATGCTAAATGCTCCCATAGGATTATGTGTTTGTGGATGGTTGTGTATTGATCAGTAGCATTTTAGGGAGCTTTAAAAGGTTCAGGCCTGGTCATATTTTAGTGTCCATGGTCATATTTTAGTGTCCATCTTCCCCTGCATTTCACCCTTTCTAGCCTTATTAACTGTTTTACATGGTGTGTGAGTCAGCAGGCCTTCAGCCCTTTGCGTATAGGTGTGTGAGTATAAAGAAGGACTTGTCTGTGTTGGTAGAAGGAGTGAGAGAGCAGGGGCCTGAGGGGATGGATGGCCCAAGCAATAGGATGAAATGGAGAAGAAAAGAGGCATATTTGAGTAAGTCGCTCCTGAGAGTGACGTGTGATAAGCAAGAGTGACACCAATGTCAGGACTGAAACCTTTCACAGAGATGCCCTCTCTCTTCCCTTCACTCTTTCTGCCTCTCCACTTCTATTATTCTTTCATGAGTTTTTTGGTTTCATCTGTCAATTTAAATTTAAATTGTGTAATTTAATTCAGCGGAATTGTGTAATTTAAGCTAGAGCATCAATAAAATAAGAAGCAGAAAAAATAAGGTGCCAATAAATGGTCATTTAAAAACTAGATTTTACCAGTGAGTGAGGCACAGTGCACAGTCTGAATGTCAATTCTCTCTCTCTCTCTCTCTCTCTCTCTCTCTCTCTCTCTCTCTCTCTCTCTCTCTCTCTCACTTTCTCTCTCTCTCTTTCCTTTTCCCATTTCCTTCCCTTTCCCTATGCACCCCTCTTCCAATTCACTCCCTTATTCCTCTTCCTTTTCTGCCTCCGTCTTACCTTCCCCTCCCATTCAGTCCATCCTCTCTCTGTCTCCCAATCCTATGTGATTGCCAGGGTATTGCTTTGTTGCTAAAATGTTTTAAATGGGTGTTGGAATATTGCTCTGCTGCTTCCTAGCCAAATCAAATATCCCAACAATAAAGTTGTGGTCACATTTACTGTTGTTCAGTTGGTTTTCAATTGCAAAATCCAGTTTTCAATAGGAACCCACAAGAACGGGAAATTCATGTGAGGTTAAAAGATTTTTTGTTGATTTCGTCAAGTTGGTCACGTGGATTCGTCGCATTGACCAACAGAAATCTGCTAAGTGTGTAGTTGACTTCTGTGTGACATGCTTCATACTACATCACTACACTCTTGACAATAGACAATGGGCCCTTTTGCCCGCAAAGTTTCGCTAATGTGACAGCACCTTAAAACTCTATGGCCTGGTTTCACAGACAGGGCTTAGATTAAGCCAGGATTAGGCCTTCGTTAAATTAGGACATTAAGTAGCTTTTATAAATGTGCCTTAGAAAAAAAACATTATTTGTCTGCATCTTGAGACAAAACAATGGCACTGACATATTTTAAGCTTTATATATATATATATATATATATATATATATATATATATATATATATATATATATACAGGTCCTTCTAAAAAAATTAGCATTTTGTGATAAAGTTCATTATTTTCCATAATGTAATGATAAAAATTAAACTTTCATATATTTTAGATTCATTGCACACCAACTGAAATATTTCAGGTCTTTTATTGTTTTAATACTGATGATTTTGGCATACAGCTCATGAAAACCCCAAATTCCTGTCTCAAAAAATTAGCATATTTCATCTGACCAATAAAAGAAGTGTTTTTTAATACAAAAAAAAAGTCAACCTTCAAATAATTATGTTCAGTTATGCACTCAATAGTCAATACTTGGTCGAGAATCCTTTTGCAGAAATGACTGCTTCAATGCGGCGTGGCATGGAGGCAATCAGCCTGTGGCACTGCTGAGGTGTTATGGAGGCCCAGGATGCTTCGATAGCGGCCTTAAGCTCATCCAGAGTGTTGGGTCTTGCGTCTCTCAACTTTCTCTTCACAATATCCCACAGATTCTCTATGGGGTTCAGGTCAGGAGAGCTGGCAGGCCAATTGAGCACAGTAATACCATGGTCAGTAAACCATTTACCAGTGGTTTTGGCACTGTGAGCAGGTGCTAGGTCGTGCTGAAAAATGAAATCTTCATCTCCATAAAGCTTTTCAGCAGATGGAAGCATGAAGTGCTCCAAAATCTCCTGATAGCTAGCTGCATTGACCCTGCCCTTGATAAAACACAGTGCACCAACACCAGCAGCTGACATGGCACCCAAGACCATCACTGACTGTGGGTACTTGACACTGAACTTCAGGCATTTTGGCATTTCCTTCTCCCCAGTCTTCCTCCAGACTCTGGCACCTTGATTTCCGAAATGACATGCAAAACTGAGCAACAGTCCAGTGCTGCTTCTCTGTAGCCCAGGTCAGGTGCTTCTGCCGCTGTTTCTGGTTCAAAAGTGGCTTGACCTGGGGAATGCGGCACCTGTAGCCCATTTCCTGCACACGCCTGTGCACGGTGGCTCTGGATGTTTCTACTCCAGACTCAGTCCACTGTTTCCGCAGGTCCCCCAAGGTCTGGAATCGGTCCTTCTCCACAATCTTCCTCAGGGTCCGGTCACCTCTTCTCGTTGTGCAGCGTTTTTTGCCACACTTTTTCCTTCCCACAGACTTCCCACTGAGGTGCCTTGATACAGCACTCTGGGAACAGCCTATTTGTTCAGAAATTTCTTTCTGTCTTACCCTCTTGCTTGAGGGTGTCAATGATGGCCTTCTGGACAGCAGTCAGGTCGGCAGTCTTACCCATGATTGCGGTTTTGAGTAATGAAACAGGCTGGGAGTTTTTAAAAGCCTCAGGAATCTTTTGCAGGTGTTTAGAGTTAATTAGTTGATTCAGATGATTAGGTTAATAGCTCGTTTATAGACCCTTTTCATGATATGGTAATTTTTTGAGACAGGAATTTTGGGTTTTCATGAGCTGTATGCCAAAATCATCAGTATTAAAACAATAAAAGACCTGAAATATTTCAGTTGGTGTGCAATGAATCTAAAATATATGAAAGTTAAATTTTTATCATTACATTATGGAAAATAATGAACTTTATCACAATATGCAAATTTTTTGAGAAGGACCTGTATATATAGTTATATATAGTGAATAAAAATGTGAAATCACATTATTTGAGTCATAATGTTTAGAAAAATATCAGTTTTTTCTTTGTTCCTGCCCTTTAAGGGTTACAACTGTAATTGGTTTCTGAGGGTGTACTGCTCAAATATGAATTTTGCTGCAAGAGCTGCATAACTGACCTCCCCATTAGTTATTCTCTTATTCTGTCTCTATCCTTGTCTCACTGTCCCTCTGTCTCTGTCTGTCTCTTCCTCTTTGTCTCTACACCTCTCTGCGACCTCTCCTGTCCTCTTTTTTTCTCTCTAACTGAGCACATCTTTTTAATGCAGTCCTTTTTTAACGTCTCATTCTCACTCTGCCACCGTCCATGTCGCTTCCTCTCCCATCTCTCATCGCTCTTTTTTTTTCCCCCCCTCTCCCTTCACCCCTTTCCTCTCCCCCTCCTCCCCTTCATATCAGTCCAGCTGATGAGAGAGGCACCCTCATAATCAAAGCATGACATGGAAAATTGTATGGAAATAAGAATCTGGATAGAACAGCTCCACGCCTGGGATCCACCTTTAATTACCTGCTCTTTTCATATTTATAGAACAGTCCGTCTCACAAGAGAGTTTGCCGCTCTGATGAGGCTGTTATCTGACATGACCACCTGCAATTAGTCAGTCGGGGGACCCATGCCCAAGTCCCCTCAAATCTGATACAAATCCTTAGGCTTTTACATGTTTGTTTATTATTAACACATCTTATTATTAGTCTAAGTGAAAGCCCATTCACAACCCATTTTTAGTTTCTAATATTCATTTTCGAGTAAAACATGATACAAACAAGATTTTGGAATTAATTTTATCCAACAGCAAATGATTGGATAATGAACAGGGAGCCAGATGCTAGAATGGAGCCAAACCTGAGTTCTAGTTTGTTAAAACAATGCCCAAGTAGTTATTTGGCTATTGATTAACATATCTGATAGCCAACAGCAAAGAAAATGTGTTTGTTTTTAATTAAAGATTTACAAGTCAACTTATTACTTATTAAAGACTATTTCTTTGATTTGGAATAATGCGCACCAATGAATCGTTCACAACAAGAGCAGGAACATGCATTAAGGATGTAAATGGGGTTATGACTATCTATCCCTGACTTTATTAGTATAGCTAATGTCAGTTAAGTCATGATACACTACTTCACTGGTTGTATTGTGTGATAATAAGGCTGTGTTTTGATTGGATATTGATTGCAATGTAATGGTCTTGTCACATATGAGCACATCCATTCAATAACATTACATGAATTGTACTGACACTGGTATACTGTAATATAAATGTGTAGTGTAACTGAATTACTGTAAGTGTGATAATATAATGTGAGCCAGTAAGTACTATAATGAAATTGTAGTTTTAATTCAGAAAAATCGGTATGGTATTTCAAAACTCCCTCGTAGTAGTAGTCATATCAGCATTGAAGGTTGCCGTCTGTACTACAGCATAATGAATAATTGATCATGAACATTTCTCGCTGTTTTTCCTCAGGTCTTAAGCAACGCAAGGCCACAAGACTCTATGAGCTGAGGAGGAAATTGTCGTGGCGACAGATGTGACGCTCCTCCTCTCCCCAGCGTCAGCTGCGGCTCTAGTCTGTTTGCTTCCACGGACCTCGGAGCAGCCATAACTCGACCCGCCTCCGTCCTAGAGGTGCCATTCGCAGGAGAGAGAGGGAGTGTCTGGTGTGCCAAAGCTCATTCCTGAACTCCTGAAGGGAGGAGCCCTGGGAATTGGAGGGATAGCTGGATTGATGAGGGTGTGGGAGAACAGAGCGTGAGCCGCTCTCCAAATCTCCATCCGAGTGCTGGGCTCCTTAATCATTTCATCCTCTCAGAGACTTCAGCTTTACTTATTCTGGAGGATTTTTTGCTCTCAGACTTGATTTCTTTCACTATATGTTTCTTTGCTCAAGTCAATGCACCCTTCATCAAAATTGGCAGGTGGGCCAGAAGAACGATTCTCTGTGAAACTAAAAGCAATAACGTGTAAGTTAGAGTGAGGCTGCCCAGGAAAGCAGGGTAAAAGTGCTGACTGTTCTTGGAGTGTTTGAGTTCAAGTGTTTATGTGCGTGTATGTGAGACTCAGAAGGCCTGTGCGGCAATGGATGAGGGTTTGTGCGGAGAGCTGACAGGAAGAGGCAGCTAGACGTCGGAGAAGAACTGAAGCCGCTATGTGTGCGCAGGAGAGTGCGTTTGTGTGCGAATATGTGTGCGAGAGCGTGTGATTGTCTCTTGGAGTGCAGAATTCTGAGAATTGGCCATTATTGCCGCTCCCTCCTATTTTTGTGTCGGAGCTGGCAGGGTCAACATTAACAGCAGGAGAGAGAGGGACAGATACAGCAAAAACTAAATAAATAACAGTGACACTTCAGTTTTTTTGTCACCATATTTTTGATGCCCATTGGGGATGTTCCTTTTCTTCTGAGTGCTTGAGCTTTGTAAAAAACCTACTTTTGTCCCATCGAACTGGATTATTATAAGAATCTCTCAGATGGATCATTTTTAGCTGGAATACCTTCTCCGTTGAGACTCTCCACACTACTCCATTTCTGTGACTTTCAACCTGTCATCCTAGAAGACGTGTTGCGATTCCCCGGAGGACTGCGTTCACTTGTTACCACGGCAATCCATGGCACCCTGTTCCTGACAAGGTCTGCTTCATTCTGTGAGTATTTTTATTCTTGCTGTGTGAGTGTGTGCATGAGTGAGCATTTGGAATGAATCTGTAACAGTTGTTTAGGCTTAAAAGGCTTTAAGCTTGTTTGTTTTGCCGGTCATGTAATGGTACGCTTGAAGTGATCGTACATGTGTTTTTGCTTTGCAGACAGTATGAGCCTTTTATTGCTGTGACGCCCACCATACTCTGTCACTGCCCATTAGATAAAGTTCCACTCATTTGTTTTTGTTTTCTCTTGTGTAACCTTCATTGTGTGTGGATTCGTACGATCCGACTCCCTCCATCACCTGAAACCGAATAGGGATGTGCCCTTAAACAGCCCAGTGAACTATGAATAACATCACCACACACTCCCACCATATACACTTCCTACAGTGCTCTGCGGGCCTGTATATCCTCTTCTGAGTAAATGGAGTGCATTTATGGGTTTTTGTGGGCAGGCATGTAATAGGCCTATTTGAGCTTCTCGTTCACATTTGGGATACAGATTGGAATGCGAGAAAAGTGTTGCAGAATCTGAATTAAAGTTCACCCAAAAATGAAAATTATCCCATCATTTCTTACCCTCAAGCCATCCTAGGTGCACATGACCTTTTTTCTTTCAGCCAAACACAATCGGAATTATATTAAAATTATATTATAGCTCTTCTAAGCTTTATAATGGGAGTGAATACTATCCATCCATCCATCCATCATAAAAGTAATCCATATGGCTCCAGGGGGTTGATAAAGGCCTCCTTAAGTGAAGTGTTTTTGTAAGAAAAATATCCATATTTATGACTTTATAAACTAGAATCACTGGCTTCCTGTTACAACCGTTCGCGAGTCTAGTTCTGGCGTAAGAGTGACCTCTGACCCAACACATAATGAACACGGAGGATAGAGCAAAACAAAACACCGGTAAATGAATTAGAAGTCTAAAATGAGAATTTGAGCTTGAGTTTGTTGCCCAGCACTATTTGTTTGAGCCGTGAGAGGTGTCTAACCTCACCTAAGCTTACGCCTTTCCTACATCCTACGCATCATACGCCGGAACTCGACTCTCTCATGAACGCACAGACGGTCGTTACCGGAAGCTAGTGATTACATTTTGAGTTATAATTATGGATATTTTTCTTATATAAACGCATCGCTTTAGAAAGCCTTTATTACCCCCTGGAGCCGTATGGATTACTTTTATGATGGATGGATGTGCTTTTTTGGGCTTCAAAATCTTAGTTACTATTCACTCCCATTATAAAGCTGAGCCAGTATATTTTTTTATGTATAACTCCGATTGTGTTTGGCTGAAAAAAGAAAGTCAAGTACACCTAGGATGGCTTGAGGGTGAGAAAATTGAGGCGGAACTCAACCACTGCACTATATGGCAGAGCGTTGCTCGCACGTCCATGGCTCTCTTTTTTGATGCTTTTATTGTGCTTATGCATTATTTTTGATGCCTGAAACTTCACTGTAATTATGTGGAACCGAGCGACCAGTACACTATTCAAAATATCTTGAGAAGCGTTAACAGGATATTCTTCCACAAAAAAACCCCATCATATATGTTTGTGGGTGTGTACATAATGATAGAACTTTTGTTTTTGGGTGAAATATCCCTTTAGCATTATATTTGAAACTGAAAACTAGAGGTGTTTTGTAATCTCCTCAGTGTGTGACTGTTCTCCACAGGTTTAGCAAATCCTTTTTGACATAATGGATGTGTCTCTGCTCTAATATAATAGCATGTCCTTTTGTCCTGCTGTCTTACTTCTGCTTATTGAGAGCAAAAAACACTTTTGGCCAAACTCTATTCAACTTTACTTGAAGGTTTTTTTCTGGGGTGGCAGTGGCTCAGTGGTTCATGTAGGTTGTCTACAAACCGGAAGGTTGGTGGTTCAATCCCCGGTTCCACCTGGCCAAGTGTCGAGGTGTCCATGAGCAAGACACCTAACCCCCAGCCTTGCATGGCTGACACCGCCGTTGGTGTATGAATGAGTGAGTGAATGGGTGAATGTGAGGCAAAATGTTGGTGGCCATTGGGTCTGTGAAAGCGCTATATAAATGCATGTTTTATGGCTTTTTGAATATTTTGATGCTTAACTGACATTACTGTCACCTATCCAGAGTCTGAATGCACAAGGCAGCTGCTTCTTTGACATCACCCAGTGTTGCCATATCAGTGGATTATTGTTACTTCTGTCTGGGCTACAAGACAGGCACATGTGTCCAAAAGTATTACGAGAGTTTACACTGCACTAAAATGGAACGTTCAGCAATAAACCTTCGCAGATTTGTTAACAGTAAGAAGCAGCTCTGTAATATCCTCATTCATCTCCAGTAATAACCTGCCAATTCTTATTAGTTAGGTCGCATTACTTATACGTTCACACCATTGTGATACCACAGAAAGATCATGCTGGTCTCATCAGCTTCTAAGATTGAAAGATGAATACTGTAGCCTACTTGTAATAAACAACAAAGCGGGATTTCACAAATATGATGAGGCCCTGTCTGGACTGATACATGTCTATGTAATTTTGCCAAAACGAAAGTATCAGATTCTGTG
Source organism: Rhinichthys klamathensis goyatoka (assembly GCF_029890125.1). Lineage (NCBI taxonomy): Eukaryota > Metazoa > Chordata > Actinopteri > Cypriniformes > Leuciscidae > Rhinichthys > Rhinichthys klamathensis. The sequence goes on along the minus strand of NW_026607111.1, from coordinate 103,737 downwards.
AGAATTTCCCTCAATATAAGCCCCAGATTTATTTCTACTTGTTTGGAGAACCACCCACAAAGTAATATTCAGTGGAACTGGAAAGGCCAAGCAAGGAAATAAAACTATGATTGTTGCACAGTAAGACATGATGAGGGTTCGACAGCGAGGATGGAAAAAGCAGCTTTATTGTAATGTTAGAGATTTCTAGCAGAGCTGTATTTGGCAGCAGTGAAGAGAGGATCATTGGATCTTCACTGAATGGAGTTTAGCGTAGTTTGTTCTTCAAGCTCCTAAAGATTCATTTGAGTTATTTATTGTTCAGAATTGCACACAGTTCACAACACAACCCCCCCATAATGGCAAGAATGAAATGACCTCCCCTAAAAGTCAACATCACAAATATGACATCAGTTCCAGTTCAGTGGTCCACTGGCAGCAGGATCGATTGTATTGATCTGAATAAGAGCTTGTCAGGTGTATTTGTGCGTGCGTGTTTGGGTCCATGTGTGAAAGAGATAAAAAAAAACTCCTTGCTCAGGGATTTTTAAGGACACTGGGGAATGCATTTTAATGCCCTTCTTATATCCCAGTGTGTTCCTGAGTTGATAATCTGCCGTGCTGCACGTGAGTATGCAAAATGTGATAAATGGTGTTGCTTACAAATGGCATATTTATTAGTTCCTAGTGCATTGTTGTGCTATGCTGAGGCGCAATGTGCTGAGTAAAGCATAAAACAAATTCCTGGTTTGATTGATGAGAATACCAAGAATAACACTTGAAGTATATAAAGGGAAAAATGCAGACGGATGGTGCTCAAAATAAAAATAGTTGATAAATGACATGGTTTCAAACCAACAATAGACTCAAAATCAAAAACAATGCTTCTATTATATTCCAGAATGTCTGTAAGACTGTTTAAATGACGTTTTCGATTTTCTCCGAAAAGGGGTAGATGTCCGATTCGTAAGTGAAATGTCCAAGAATCTCTGTGTGTTCATGTGATTAGCTACCGGCACCCAATGTATTTTTCAAAGTACTTACTTTGCTCAAGTATTGTTAGACATTTATTGAGTCTCAACAACTGATCGGTTTCTGAGAGCAGTGTGATCTGATTCAGACAGTGCAATAAAACCTCAAGCTCTGTTGAGCCATGTGCACGAAAGCTTTCATCACAACCCATTTTGTCCAATACTCTCGATCATTTAGCCATTTAGCTTCTAATATTTACGTCTGAGTGTGCCTCAGTCAGAAGTCAAGGGTGCACTTTAAATAAAAGAAAAAGAAACCTGTTTGGTTCCATGTGCCGCCTCAGAGAGATTTAAAATAAATTGCTGATTTGAGAGCAAAAAATTTGACTGAAAAAAAAAAATGTTTGGAAGGGAAAAAGAAAATGACTGCAGATGTTATTTCAGACCTTTTTGAAGCTTTCTTCGTGACAGTAATGATATCCTTTTACCCCTTAAGAAAACGTAATGTTGAAGAGAAAAAAAATCCCTTTCTGAGTCATTGTAAGGCTTTTGAAGTGCTTTTGCTTTAGAGAAAATACATTGGTCACCCTCTGCTTTTCATTTCCATTTCTTTTTTTTCGGTTTCCTTCATTTTGAACTGGGCCAATCAGGTGGTGTCACAATTAAAATCAATCTTCCATTAAGGACAAGTGGCTGTGCCTGTCTGCAGCTCTTACCTATAGGCCCTCATTTCAGCCCTTCTCTGAAAAAGATCCATCTTTATTAGTCCTCCACACTGCAAAATCAATGGCAGCGCTCCTTCATAAGAAAAAGAGCCCGGGTGAACTCGGGTTCTCTCATCTTTGCAGTTTTAGGCTCACCCATCTCACCCTACTACAAAAGACAAGCCACTCAGAGAGACACTATAGAAGGTGCTGGAAATGGCTTGAGCAAATGAAACATAGTAATGGATCATACAGTAAAGCTTCTAGGATTTAGAAAGACTGAAGCTATTTTCCAAAACTTTCTGGCATCATAGATGCTCTTATGCAAAAACTGTTTCAAGAGATTTAATTATGATGCCGTTTAAGATACCTCTGTTTGGTCAAAGGGATCAATGACATTCATTTTGTTGTCCAGTTAGATTTTCTTCTTCTTCAAAAATACATTAAAAATGCAATTTATAAACAATCATTTGATAACAGCTTTTTCACGATGAGCATGTTTTGAATTTCTGAATTAAATTAAATTCTTTATATATTTTTTGTGGGGAATATATTTAGGAAAACTGCGCTAATATTATAATATTAAAATAATATAGGGGTGGTTTCCCAAACAGAGATTAAACCTAGTCCTATATGGGCCTTTAAACCAGATTAACAGAAATCTGCTTTCTCTGTCGTGGTTTTAAATAGTCCTAGACTTGGTCTAGTCCAGAGTTTAATAAGCTGATTTCCTGGAGGAAGACTATAGAGCTACTGCAGGACTAAATTGAGGCTTAAATTAAACCTACCAGGAGGCAGGTTTAACTTCAGATTAACGTTGTGTTTCAAAGAAGACACATGTACTACTTGGATACATAAAGTAGCCTTACATGTAAGTATAAGGGAACAATGTAAAGTTTGGGGAATAAAGGGGTAACAGCCAGGAAAATAAAAAAATATTTATACTGTAAGTATTATAGAACTAAGGGGTACTTATTCTACTATTATGATACAACAATCTTACATTTGAGAGCAATTTAGCAAGAACATACCTTTTTGTAATAATGGTGAACCAATACATACTGTATAGGCTTTTTATAGGGTAGCCTACATATCTATGCATTTATACAGTAATCTTTTTAACAAAAGTGCACTGAAACCTAAACCTATTGCAACTTTTGCTTAAATATTGGGGAAAGATACTCTTGTTTCATGTAGTGGTGCTTGTTACCCTCTTGTTCCATGTAGATTTACAACACTTTTTTTTTGTTTAAAACTGCTTTTTTTAATCAACAATTCATTTCAAATGCTTAAGTCTTGACAGAAAGTAGCACGTTTTGTCCCCCCTCCTTTCTCTTGCTTGGCTTCTTCCTTTTGTTTCTCTTCTTTTTCTTTCTTTCCACTGACGAATCTGAAGAACAATAAGTGATTGTAAGAAAAATTACGATATTTTAAACTTTTTAAACTGTAGACTATCGCTTCAGTTCAGACCAACTGTAATAAGTTGTTTTTCAAATAAAGGTTTCCGAGTCAGTGATATTAGATTGTATGTATTTGTATTGTACTTACCCAGTAACTACATGGAAGAAGAGGGTAACAAGCACCACTTTAATTTACAGCCCGCAATGTCACACTTACTCTGTAACTACATGAAACAAGAGGGTAACAAGCACCATTTATTTTAAAAAAATTGCAATCGTTTTAGCTTTACTTGCCTTGAAACATGAAAAAAAGTAAGATTGTTGTATCATAATAGTAGAATAAGTTCCCCTTAGTTCTATAATACTTACAGTATAAATATTTTTTTAATTCTCCTGGTTGTTTTCCCTTTATTCCCCAAACTTTACATATTGTTCCCTTATACTTACATGTAAGTACTTTATAGGTACACTTTAATTACCGAAAGTTATGTTGTAAATTCATCTTAATTACGCAGTGCTTTCCGGGCTGTAATCTAAAGCGTAACCAAATTTTTTAAAGTAAACCTGGCAAAAGAAACCATCTGGATAAATGAGACTATAAGGTCACTAATGAAACAGAGGGACCACACCCTTAAGTTATCAAGAATAAACTGGCAGATGACAGTAGTCCAAGAGCTCAAATATCTGAGAATAATAATAGATTCATGTCTTTCATTTAAAACGCAGGTGAAAAAGGTCATAAATAGAATCAAATTTAATTTTGCAAATTTCAGACACATTAGGAATAATTTAACTATAGAGGCCTCAAAGTGCTATGATCTTATCACACATGAATTACTGTCTTACCAGTTGGACACAGATAGGTCGGACCACATTACGAACAGTTGAAACACATTATAAACGGGCCTTGAAAACGTTGGATAAAAAGTCAAATTCATATCACCATTGTAAAATCTTAATTAAATATGATCTGTTAAATTGGGAAAACATGATTAAGTTTGCAGATAATCTTACTTGTATATAAAATCTTTCATGGTATGGCTCCCCCTCCGCTCAAATACATCCAACAAAATCTAAACTCATCCACCAGAGCATCTACAAGAGGGGATTGTAAAATACCATGTAGAAAAAGTAGTTTTGGACAGTCAGCTTTCTCTTTTCGAGCAGCTCATACATGGAATACCATACCCACAGAACTAAGGAACATCCCATCTATCAAATCATTCTCCAAATCCATAAAACATTAGTTATTGACAAATCAAATATGCTGCCATAATACAGACAGAATAATGTGTTTGTATTCATGGCTATAGTGGTGTTTCTGTGTGTGCTTATGTGTTGTTGATGCATTCTAATGTGTCTATACACTTTTACTTGTGTCAATTTTTATATGTATTTATTGTACTGTTGTAGTGTATTTATTGTTTTAATCATCAACCTGATGAAAATTAGCCTGTATGGCTAAATCTGGCACATTTACATGTTGGACTTTGTACTCATGTTGATTAATGTGCATTGTCCCTTTTAAATGAAGATATCACAAATAATCTGTATAAGTAAATGTGTATTAGAGAAAAAACATTTATTTTACACACATTTTCCATTTGTTTTATTTGTTGAAAGGTTAGATATTTGGTAAGGTCCATATTTTTTCACATTTGGTTTTAAATGAATCTTGTTTATTTTAGTTCAGGTCTCCATAGTCCAAGTGTTAATCTGTACTTAATCTAAGTTTCAGAAAGCCATTTTTTTAAACCACTATTAACTATATTCTAGATTAAGGCCTACTCCCGGTTTAATTTAAACCCTGTCCGGGAAACCGCCCAATAAAGTCTCATTAAAGAATAAAATTCTTGAAAAGAAAACCCTAAGTAGTTTGGCATAATATTTTATTTCTTTTTAAAAATATTTGACTACAATTTTAATACAACAATATAAATGTGTATCAATAAACCACCTAGTCAATATGAATTCAAATATCTGATCATTTGATCCTTGTAATGAAGAGGAAAGGTTGTAAAATGTAATGTGGCCAAAAATTGTAATGACATTTATGAATTTAATATAGAACTTTTAATAATATAGAACTTTTTTGGAAATTGATTAAGAAATGTACATTCCCATGTAAGGTTAAATGTTATTTTTTATGATGGTTTCATAATAACATTTATAGAGTCATAAAATTTCAACTTTGTAAAAAAAAAAAAAGGCATGTGCTTTAAACTTGATCGATTGATTTGAGTATATACAGTATATATAGCTTGCTTTTCTTTGTCATGAACATTCTTATCTCACCCTACATTCTAAGTCCACATCACATGTATTTTTGTGGAGAAGGCAATCCCATTTAAGATTTAGATGCTACCATAGAAAGGAGCTGCCTATGTGGGGAAACGCACTAGGTTTTGGAACGAAGCTTATAAATTCAACAGTGGAATCTAATGGCTAAATCATGATAACCTTGACTTTCTTGGTTGGACAGAGAGTCCAATGGTTGCTCACCTAGCTTCCATTTTTGACCCAATATTATTGATTATCCATCAATAGAAAAGCCTGAGACCGGAACAAACTCAACATCCCAGCACAGCCTCCACTGTACTTTTTCTTGCTGGAAATCAAATACTTTCACAATTTTGGGTGTCAGACTGAGGGAGCCTATTATTTTAGCCATCCACTTGAGTTGTAGCTAATCTTAATATGGCCTGTGACTGTTTTCACCTTGCACTTGTTTTAAGGCTCTACAGTAAACAACAAAAAGCTAATCTAACTGTCTTGGCAGGTGGTTTTGGACCTGGCAGGGGCACGAGTAATTTACAGGTTCTGTGAACATAGTCTCAGGGAGCTTCTGACTGGACAGTCCTTTGAAGTGCCTTGCATTGGCGTCTAATAAATAAACATGAGCCGTGTTTGCTTTCAAGTAAAGCAGCGGGAGAAATGGGCACATGCTCAGATGTGTTTGCTGCTGTCCCCGTGTTTGCTGGAATATGTTACATTAGATATCATGTCCACAGGTCGCAGTTTGCCTCCATTAAAGGAGTAGTTCACCTCAAAATGAAAAATCCCTTTAGTCATTGTAAACCCTTATATAACATTCTCGTGAGAGAATAGTGATGGATGATTCATGAATAAATCATTCTTTAGAGTCAGCTCTTTTGAATGAATCATTTTGATCCAGTTCAGAAGACCGGACTGAATGATTCGTTTACAAATCAGACTTATCTGGATCTTTAATTGACTGACTTAAAGGGATACTCCATCCCGAAATTAAAATCCTTTACTCACCCTCAGAGATTTATGTGACGTTCTGTATTCAGATGAACACAAAAGAAGGTTTTTAGAAAAAAATAATCTATCTCTGTGAGTCCATATAATGCCAGGCACCTAACCCCCAATCGCTCCCCGGACGCCACAGCAAAAATGGCTGCGCACTGCTCCGAGTGTCTGTCTACGGTTTGCAGTGTGTGTGTGTTCACTACTCACTAATGTGTGTGCATTAACTTGGTTAAATGCAGAGGACAAATTCCAAGTATGTCACTTTCACTTTTCACTTTCATGAGAGTTGTTAAGCGCTACCTCAAGCATGGAATGTAGTGTGACGTTGGTTGTGAAGCGATGGTTTAAAGTAAAAAAATATATATATCATTTTTTTCTTATGCACACCTATCGTTTTATATATCGTTTTGATTATTATCTGGTGGCAGAGGTTAATATAATTAAAATCTATATGAAAGTTGTGTGGACAAAGTTGTGTGGGGTTTTTTTTATGATTCTTTTTACATTTTTGACAGCACCAGTTCCCATTTATTGTAATTGCATGGAAAAAGATGATCAGCACATTATTCAGATTTTCTCATACAGTATCTATTGAACAGTGACCAGGATATCTTTCAAATTCACTTTTTTGTTCCATGAAAGAAAGTCAGAGGGTGAGTAAATGTTGACAGAATGATAATTTTGGGTGAACTATCCTGGTAATGTTCTTCCCATTCTTCCCCAGAGCGTGTGAAATCATTTTCATATGTGGCACTCTTTCGGTTTTTCTCAAGTAAATGTCACTGTATTCTAACAGCTTTTATAGAGCCTACAGCCTCATTGCAAGGTCAGGGTATGCCATCTTCTGATGAAGTCTCCTTGAAATCATATGAGCTCAAGTGTTGTTTTTTCCGGTGTCTGACGGCAGTGTTTTTACAGTGATGTTAATCCATTTCACAGTGTTGTTTCATCTTCTGTCTCGCTTTAAAGTACAGTCAACGCTCCACTGACAATCCTTTAACAGTACCCTGATCTTCCAGCACTGTTTATAAGCTTTAAAAAAAATGAGTGTGCGTGTGTCTAGCTGTCCATCAAATTACTCAAGCAGTTGACCGGTCTGGGCGTCTGTCACAAACGCTTGAGTCGACTCATCCTGAACACCATGTTCTGATGGTTTTCCCCTCAGGTTAATAAAGCAGGTTGTGGTTTTCACGGTATGCTGTTGTTTGATTGCAAACAGCTGGGCGCGTCGTGATCGCACCGGGACCTCCGTCATTGATTGACATTTGCCAACCTGTGAGGCCCAGACAGTCACGCCACGTTACGGACACGACCACAGGGTTCGACAATCCGAATTAAGTGGTGCAAATGTGTGAGGTGTCGACGTCTCACTGCCGGTCTGCTCTTTAATTAGCCTGCGCCATCAGCATGTGCCCATGCTGAATTATTTATCCTTGTGAGGCATTAGGCCGTAAGGTGGATTCATTTTAATGACACAGAGAGGCCTGTGACGGCTATCCTACTATAACTTCTATAATCTCTTATTCTCCCGCTTTATACACATCAAAAGTTTTATTTCAGATGTATAAGTGGAATCCATGTGAGGCTGGATGTATCCGTGTAAAATACTACAAAGAGAATGTGAGGTTTTGACAGATTTAGCAGTAGTAGGGTTCGTTTTGATGGTTTAATGTTCAAGTCAAGCTGGTGTAGGGGGTAAAGACTTAAAGACATCTTAGTTTAAGATATGGTGTTGGAGAATATACTTTGAAGCTGTAGCTTGCCAAGCTACTCATATTTTAAAGTATGAAACTACAGTCGTGCTACTCTTTTGACAGTTAACAGACCAAGCTTTAATGCAAATTCAATCAGCTGGCATTTTTGTCTTATTTCCACAGTTTTTTAAGCAAAAAGTGTTAACCTGCTGGGGGAAAAGCAATATTAGCTTATCAATATACATAATTCTAAATGTGCACATTCATGTTCAACTGTCCTGCCATTGTATTGTAGTGAATTTCATTGTAAAGTGAGCAGGAATGGACCAAAACATTTGAATACCCATCAGATTATATAAGGAATGGCGTTTAAAAAAGTTCAGATTGAGGCAGGCAGAATTTAATATTTCCAAGTGATCTCTCCACCTCATTAATTTGCAGCCCACACTTGTCTATTGTTCTCCCAACCTGTTTGCTTGTGTGAGTGATGGTTTTGTGTTAAGAGCGTGAGACAATATGAAAGAACCACAATCGATTTGAGTTATAAAAAAAATGGCAGGTAACTACTCTTAAAGGGGTCATATAATGCCATTTTTGTACAAGCTAATATGATTCTTTAGGGTCTAAATTAAAAGTTTGTAATATACTTTAATTAAAAATTCTCATTAGTATTGTAAGAAAACACTTATTTTACCTGGTCAAAAACAGCTCTGTTTTCAGCACGCCGTTTCAGTGCATATGACTTTAAATGATAATGAGCTTTGCTCACCCCGCCTCTCTGTTCTGCGCATACACCGTTTGTAACACAATAGCACAATAACCACGCGTTGTTCATTATAAACGTGGGATTATGAATTATATTGAGAACGTTGTACATAGAAAACATGCCGTAATGTACCCTGAGTGTAAACCGACGCATTCATCGTGAAGCGTGCAGCTGGCGATTTGCAAAGATTATATAAATATTAATATAAAGATTAATAAAACGTTACACTCACTTTAGTTCTTCTGAAGGTTCAGCAGGAAGACGAATAGGTTCCGATCCTTTATTCAGGTGCAGCTTCTCAGCAAAACCAGCTTTACACTGATCCTCGTTTATAAAGCAGTCCACTGAGAAATGATTCGGCAAACATGAGAGCATTGACGTTGCTCGTGGGGAATATTCCCTTCGAAAACAAACTCAGCCACTGCGTCTTCAGCGGTTCGGATTTAGGAACATTAAAATGACTGCTGTGTTCGTTATTGCACCCAAGAACAGAACACCACAATCGCTTAGACGCCATTCTGCTCATAGACAGTGCTCCAGCATATCAACAATGACCGCGCCGGTCCGCGCAGACTATGATTGACAGGACGAGCGAGGGCGGGTCTGTGTTGAATCACTGCTGTCAATCAACAATCGCGGGAGGGGCGTCCGTTTTATTGACGTCACAAAAACGAACGGCTCAATTTGAGGCAGGGGAAAACATATAAGGAGATTAAAACAAAAACACTGGATGGATTTTTATCATTATATGATGGTTGTGTACAGGCACTGCCAACACACATTTCAGTACAATCAACTTGTAAAAGTGCATGTACCATCATATGACCCCTTTAAAGTCATTAATGCTACTTTTATAAATTGTGCATATCAACACAAAAAGACACAAATATCACAGAAATCTTTGAGAAAAGTCACCACTGCAAAATTTGTGCTCAAGCGAAAACACTGAGACTAAATAAAAGTAACTAACTGCATTAAAGCTACTTACAATGTAGCTACTAAAATGTGTAAATATTGATAAAAAAAACCCACATGAAATAATTGAATAAGTCTTATTTGGCACAATTAGGGTTTATTCAACACTTTATATATATATATATATATATATATATATATATATATATATATATATATACTGTATATATATACACAAAATGCTGTGCGGAGACTCAGACCTGTGATAAGGTTTTTTATCCATTCACAAGAACTGTAAGAACAAATTAGTTTGAATTAAAAAGATGTGTGCGACTGTGCGTTATACAAATTGTTATACACGTTAGTATAACATTTTAGCATTTATCATTTGGTCATGCTACATCACTAATTATTGGTAGCTTTGCACTGAAAGTACTGTCACACTACTGAAAATTTTAGTTAGTATTGTAGATCTTTCAGTGTTTTCTGTCTCTTTATAAAGATGCAGTTCTGCACTAATACTGCACATCTATCTGTAATATAAGCACTGATTATAAACTCTTCCCTCACTTCCTCTTCGTGCTCTAATTTAAATCTTTAGCTCTACTGTTTCTTCCCCTCCAGCACTTTCTCTCTTCCCTCTGCTCGCACACATCTCCCCTCATCACATGCCTCAGCTACCATTGTTATCTTTATCTGTCTCCATTTCCTTCACCTTCCAAACACACAGTCAAACATTATATGTTTTATTCTGCTGAGAAACCCATTTTGTCTTTCAGCAAATTCAGGAGGGAAAACGTACGTACTTTCTAAACTAAATAATTCAGTTCAAGCATGAACTCCGATATTTGAAGGAAAATCTAAATGTTTTCTTTTGTATTGTCTGACTGTCATGTCATTTTTATATTCACACATTTTGTTAAGACATTTAACAACTTGTTGTTTTGTGATGTCTGGAGTTTATTCATGTGGGGTTCATCTCAAAATAATTTTCACCACTGACATGTTGACTGGCAAATGATGTGTGTGTGTGTGTGTGTGTGTGTGTGTGTGTGTGTGTGTGTGTGTGTGTGTGTGTGTGTGTGTGTGTGTGTGTGTGTGTGTGTGTGTGTGTGTGTGTGTGTGTGTGTGTGTGTGTGTGTGTGTGTGGCAGAAAAGCTATTGAACATCTTGCATTTCAAAATATTGCTTGTCTACCATTGAAAGTGACAAATATTCAGGTTTCTAATGTGTTTTTTTTAATAATGTGTGTAAATAATAATCACACACACACACACACACTCACACACACACATGTATATGGTTTACAGGGACTCTCCATATATTGCAAAATTATTTTTTTTACTGTACGAACTGTATATCCCCTTACACTAAACCTACACATCACAAAAAACTTTCTGCGTTCTGCATAAAAAAACCCATGTCATGATACTCATTTGTGTCCTCATAAACAATACAAGAACACACATACACAAACCGTATGCATTATACTTTTGTTATTTATTTAAAAAAAATATATTTTGTAAAAATTTAATTTTTTCGATCACACTTCAGCTCATCATAATCTACTGATTTGCTTTCTTCCTCTTAAAGTTCAGTGAATTTTTCTTATTTTTTAAGTGTACAGTATAACTTGTTTACTCAGCTTAAAGGGATAGTTCACCCCAAAATGAAAATTCTGTCAGTAATTACTTACCCTCATGTTGTTCCAACCCCGTAAGACTTTCGTTCATCTTCGGAACACAAATTAAGATATTTTTGATTAAATCTGAGAGCTGTCTCACTCCTCCATAGGCTTCTAAGGGATGGAAACTTGCAGGCCCAGAAAAGTTAAAGACATCGTTAAAATAGTCCGAGTGACTACAGTGGCTCTATCTTTAAGTTTATCAAGCGCCGAGAATACTTTTTGTTAGCAAAAAAACAAACAAAAATAACGACTTTATTCAACTATTAATTTCCTTCTCTGTTGGCCTCGAGATTTCACGTAGTGAAACCTAGAAGCTTTGCACAGTTCCACAACGTGAAATCTCAAGGCCAACAGAGAAGGAAATGAATGGTTGAATAAAGTCGTTATTTTTGTTTGTTTTTTGCACACAAAAAGTATTCTCGGCGCTTGATAAACTTAAAGATAGAGCCACTGTAGTCACTCGGACTATTTTAACAATGTCTTTAACTTTTCTGGGCCTGCAAGTTTCCATCCCTTTAGAAGCCTATGGAGGAGTGAGACAGCTCTCAGATTTAATAAAAAATATCTTAATTTGTGTTCCGAAGATGAACGAAAGTCTTACGGGGTTGGAACAACATGAGGGTGAGTAATTACTGACAGAATTTTCATTTTGGGGTGAACTATCCCTTTAACTGTCACTGGCCATAAAGAAACACGCACTCATTCATTACTCTGAGATTTTTGTAAAAATAAAGTCACAATTTCTTCTATTCGTCGTTCTACTCTATTCCCCACCTGCTCTTTCCTCCCTACTCATTTCAACATCCCATTTGCATGTTTGGTGAGAGGGTTTATTGAAGTGTAACCCTGTAAATGACCTCATCACGCCTCACCAGCACATATGTAACAGGCAGCCATGGGGCGACGCTGTACTCGCTGTGTGTTTTTACTCTTCCTTTACTCATCAAGGCTTCATTCCTTTCTCTTATCATGCTGTTTTGTCCCCTGATGTGCTCAGGGTTAATAAATAAATACATTTTCTTTGCTGCACAACATTTCTCACAAATGTCTGTCTCTCTCTCACCGGGCCTATCTTTCTCTCTTTCCTGACCCTATTTATTGAGATTTATAAGGCTGTTTTTGCCCCATGGCTCCAAAGTGTGGTGTAACAGAGAGAGAGGCAGTAAATCAAGATGAAGGGAAAACAGGACCCCCTTATTTAGTGTGCTCTCCTCTCCTGATTTGTCTGTCCTTCACCTCTGTCTAGCAGAGGACGGCGAGAGATGATTGGGGTGGGGGGTGGGGGGGTTGAGCTGTTGGGGTAAAATATTGAACAAAAGGAATTGAAGGAAATGTGTTAAAAAGAGACTGTTAAGAGCATTGTGAGAACAGCATGATGAAACCAGCTTGAATGAGATGTTTAAAGGGACAAAAAAATGTGAATGGCATTGCGTTGTGTGTGTGTGTGTGGTTCAGGTATACCCTATGTTACGTGGACAAAATGTCCCCACAAAGATGAAAATATCCTTGTCCTTGTGGGGACATTTTGTTGGTCCCCATGAGGAAAACGGCTAATAAATCATACTGAGTGATGTTTTTTGAAAATGTAAAATTACAGAGAGTTTTCTGTGATGGGTAGGTTTAAGGGGTAGAATATACAGATTGTACAGTATAAAAATCAATATGTCCATAGGAATGTCCCCATAAAATGTGAAAACCCAATGTGTGTATGTGGGAAATGTCCCCATAAGGATTGTAAAACCTGAAATCATCTGCGTTGTGGGAAGCAGTCAACAGTGTCCAGGAAGAAAATAGCTTTATAAACTTAATGAAACATTTTAAAATATTGTATGAGGGTTTGGTATATGGTTAAACCACTGAAATATCATTAGCTCAGTACAGAAACAGTAGAAGTCACTGGAAAGTCCATCAGAGGCTCAGATGTTTGAGGGAAGTGGATTTTGAATGCTGTTATAGGTAAATAAATAAGAAATGTTAGTTATATTTGTTCCTTCCAATAGAATAGAATATAATAATTAGTATATCATATATCATTTAATCTTTTTTTTTTTTTATTACTGACCCCAACATTTTACAAAAAAAGTTGAGTCTTTTTGAGATGAGTCTTTTGCTCGCCAAGGCTATTTATTTTTTCTAAAATACAGCAAAACATTCAAATGTAACAACTGTTTTATTTTTTATTATATAATAAAATGTTATTCATTCCTATTGGCAAAGCTGAATTTTCATCATCATTACTCCAGTCTTCAGTGTCACATGATCCTTCAGAAATCATTCTAATATGCTGATTTGCTGCTCAAGAAACATTTCTTATTATTATCAATGTTAAAAACAGCTGTGCTGCTTAATATTTTTGTGGAAACCATGATACATATTTTAATGATTTTTTTTTATGAAAGAAAAACATTATATTTTGTTACATTATAAATGTCTGTATGTCACTTTTTTCAGTTTAATGCCTCTTTGCCAAGTAAAAGTATTAGTTTCTTTTAAAAAAAAATCTTACTGACCCAAAACTTTTGAACCTCAAATTATAATAACTGTACATTACTCTAGTGTTTTGTTTTTTTTGGTGATGTTTTAGCTTGCCTAGGACACCAAGTAAGCCAGGACCCTCTCTAAAAAATTACAGGAAAACAAACTATGTGTGTTGCAGCAGCCTTGTTCCTTGTGTCCTTCTCTGACTCTGCCATTATGTGTGTGTGCGCGAGCGAGAGAGGGAGAGGGAGAGGGAGAGGTGAGTCTGTGGGGAGAATCTTTGTGTGAGTGTGTGTGTGTGTGTGAGTGAGTGAGGCTTGTTCTCTCGTCCTCTAACGGTGAGCAGAACTAAAGGCCTGCAGCAGCAGCAGTGACATGGGAATTTACATATGTTAACAATGAGGAAAAAGTGATTCAATTCACTAGGGCCAACAAAAAGAACAACCTTCCATATCCTGTAAAGACAATCACTTTCTCTCTCAGGCCCTCCATCTCTCTCCTGCTACACTGTGACTGATCTCTTCTTTTTAATGAGCCTCTACAACCCCCTAACATGAACAAATCTCTCTATCTCTATCCCTGTGTGTGTGTGCTGTGGTTTCTCAGTATTCAGTTTCGAGGTGCATTATTGGCGTGACAAATATTTGTACATTCTCATTGCCAAAGTGTTTACAGTTGAGCTGCACACAGATAAAACAGTGCAAAGCAGTAACAATGTACATGTATCTCATGCATCAGTACAATAAACAATGTATCTCTGTCTACATTGTAGTCGAGGGTCTGTCTCTCAGTCTTTGCACTATGGCCTCTCATCGCTTTGTTTCTCTCTGTCCTGTGGTTGATGGGCTCTCTGGTTGGCACGTTGCATGGCAGGTGCCAGCCTGAATCACAGTCATCACTGTTATTTTGTGCTGATTGCACGTGTTATTGTAGCTAATTAAAGACTGATGGGCATTAAATATTAAGGTTGCTGTATAATTAGCACACTGAAGACAGCCATACCAAAGGCTATGCCCACTCACATTCACAGATAGATCTAACAGAGACATGAAGACACGCTCTCGCTCATATTTTCTTCTTCACACTAACAATATTTTACAGCACTTTCCCTCTTATAGATAAAATGATCAGATCCCGGCGACACTTCTAGGTTCCTCTGTCATCCGAGAAAAGAGCTGATTTAGATTAGAGCTTCATTTAAATGGAACTGGAAATAACCAAAAGATGCTGCGTGGTTGAAATGCCATGTTTGGACATCATTGTTGGAGATTTGGACCCCAAATGAACTCAGATTTTTTATTTTTGGATTATCAGCCCCGCAGCATCACACAAACCCTGAAGTCACAATTTGATTTACCCTTTTGATTTGTCTTTTTACTTAAAATGCATTTGTGGTAAAATGTGAAAGAAATTAATACTTTTATTCAGCAAGAACGCATGAAATGAATTAGAATGGACAATTGAGAGAAACTACTTTTGCTGTTTTTTTGAACATCCTATTCATCATAGAATCCTGGAAAAAAAAATTATTTCTTGAGCACCAAATCAACATAGAATGATTTCTGAAAGATAATGTGACAATGAAGACTGGAATAATGGCTGCTGAAAAATTACATTTTAAAATATATTATTATAGAAAATAGTTATTTTATATTCTAATAATATTTCACAGTATTGCTGTTTTTACTGTATTTGTTTAAATAAAAATGCAGCCTTTCAATTACATTTAAAAATGTACAGACCCAAAACTTTCGGCTAGTGTATGTGTGTGAATGTGCATTCAACAACCTGTTACACATTTGACAAATACTGTATAGAATTTTGGCAGTTTTTCTTGGGGAAAAAATCTCCAGTGATGTCCAGTGACAGAACAGAATTAAATGGAAATGTTAATGATAATTATTACTTAACTGTTCATTTCATCTATACGCAAATGTCCTCACAATCGTTCTTACACACATAGGCTACTCTGATAGTCCTGATGTCTCTCGCCCACCCAAACAACTCTCGGTTGGTTCATTTAATCATGTATTTAAAAACATGACCCTGATTCCTGTATTTCACAAAGCACATACTCTCCACTGATCTCACAGCCCATTTCAAAGTGAAGTATTAGATACATTAAACCCTCGTGTTCATATCGAAGCAGCCGCAGTGAGATGTTTCTGTAGGAGTAACTGTTATGTGATTACATCTTTCACAGCTCGAGAACACGCTAACCTCAGACTCGCACAATGTTAACTTAAATCCTTCCCAGGCTATTTTTCACACTTCTGCTTGCTTCAGCCAAAGTAGAGGACTGCAGTGTAAATATTTGAGCAGTTTATGAATGAGCGTTTTAAAAATCATAGACAACTCAAAGCTATCTCTGAGGACTCGCGGATTATACATATTCAAAAACCTACACTACTGGAACATTTAGTTACACAGTACTTAAGCAAATCCTCTAACACACACACACACACACACACTACACATGATGTACAAGTGTTAATTTGGTAGCTGCCAGATACCTGTGTGGTTTTTCATTTAGTTTTCCATCATCTGAACCATAACCTTGGAGACTGTTGGAGAATTATTATTCTCATTAAGAAAACGGGAAGTGCTACATAATCACTTCAGTGTGTGAAAAATAGTCAGGTTGGTAGTAAGATGGAACGCAACAGACAGAAACTTGGTCGTAACTTCATACTTAAACACGCGTGCATAATGGCACATCCACAGATGCTGTTCTTTGTTCTGTTCCTCTGCAATCCGCTGTCAGTTCTGTCTGAGAGTTTGATGGAGTGTCAGCATACCTTATTCAAACAGAGCGGTGACTCCAGCCTTTCATGTGGCTCTCTTCTTCTGTCAGCATGCATTTCTCAAACAGACAAGTGTGCCTATACTTTCATGTGCTTCTCTCCACCTCTCCCGCTCTCTCGTTCCCCCACCTCAGGCTGAATCGCACCCACTAGAGTTTTATTTCTGCTCTTGTGGTTTTGACCCTCCTCAACTGATATTTCTCTCTATTTCTGTGTTCGTCGCTCTCCATCCCTTTCTTTCTTTCCACACGAAGAAGCTGAAGTGTACCTTGCACGTAATTACTTCTAGGGCCACCTGAAATCCATTTTTCGGTAACACTTTATTTGAAGGTGCTTGTAATAAGCAGTAATTAACAGTTAATAAGACCCTTATAAGACCTTATAAGATGCATATAAGATGCATATAAGCATAAACTACTTCATATAAGGGTTAATTAAAGGTCCAGGCCCTGAAGAGATCAGGGAAACTACTCCCTCTTGGGAAGGTCAATTTTTAAGTGACTGGGAGTTTGTGTTACCATTTATGTTTGTTCGGCTGTTCTAAAAGTGCAATGTATTGATACTTGAGAAATGTATTATTTAATTTAATTTATTTATTATCATTAGTTAATGCTTATATGCATCTTATATGCATCTTATAAGGTCTTATAAGTGTCTTATTAACTGTTAATTACTGCTTATTACAAGCACCTTAAAATAAAGTGTTACCCATTTTTCTGCTTTCCTTACATTCATTTTTTCTTTCTTTGTCATATTTCACCTTGTTTTTGCCGGAAATTACACAAATTTCATTGCAAGTGTTAAAGATGGATCACACATTTTTGCTTTAGTCAACCACCATCATAATACAGATTTTTATTTTATTTCTCATGATTAATGAAGCATTCTGGAAACAAGAGAAACTCACGCTGGGAGGCAGTAATGTTTTTGTGTCAGGGATGCGCCAATTAATCATAAAGATATGCCAGGATATATACAGATGCAGGGAAAAGTACCCGTTGGATGTACTTGGATTTCTGCATAAATTGGGCATACAATTGTATCTGATCTACGACAAATAGTCTGCTTAAAGGTCCAGCAAAAATGCTTCAATAAAAAAGAAACAATTTGGGCATCATTCACACTCAAGTCTTTCCAACTTGTATATGCTGTACTGATTTTTACGCTAATGTTTTTGTCTTCGTTGGTTTTGTAAGACTGGAAAAACTGGAAGAACTGGAAGAGAGGGCAACGCTCTGAGAAAACAAATGAAATTAACATTTGAACTCTCTCTTGTGAAGCTAGCATCACCATTTGAGACGCAAGTCTCACCTCAGAATACATCTCTTTCCCTCTTCCCCCACTCCTT
Source organism: Rhinichthys klamathensis goyatoka (assembly GCF_029890125.1). Lineage (NCBI taxonomy): Eukaryota > Metazoa > Chordata > Actinopteri > Cypriniformes > Leuciscidae > Rhinichthys > Rhinichthys klamathensis. The sequence goes on along the minus strand of NW_026607111.1, from coordinate 85,718 downwards.
CTCTCTCATGCTGAGATCACCAAAATTCACCCAAAAATCGATATGGTTTAATGTGAATAATTATCATACAGTATTATACATGTTTGGTGCGACTGGTACAAATGTCTCATTCCCAAAGAAGTAAACCACAAGTTAATAAAGTTCTTAAGAGTTTAGAGAAAACTTGCACACAGAGGAGGGTGTGTCTTTCAGGCAAATGGCATTCTGCTCCCAAAAGGTCTAAACTCTGAATGCAAATGTTTCCATGTGAAAGTAGATTCTGTCTATATAAAGATTGATTATGAAACTGATTATGAAATTGGCATGAATAATTTACCTGACATAATAAATTGTTACATTTGATTTTTATTCTGAATTACTCTGAAATTATTTTCTCAAGTAGATTAAGTGAAGTCGTATGTTTCCGCAAATCTGTGTCCAGGGTTTTAAGTACATACTAGATCCAAGTTTAGATGGAGTGTGAGGCACATCTGGTGGTATTCTAGATTCCTGACTAACTGCGTGATTTTAACTAAGTTGTTATGCAGTCGCAAATAGGGGCCTATATAAAAAATACTATTAAAGGGTTAGTTCACCCAAAAATGAAAATTCTGTCAGTAATTACTCACCCTCGTGTTTTTCCAACCCCGTAAGACTTTCATTCATCTTCGGAACACAAATTAAGATATTTTTGATTAAATCTGAGAGCTGTCTCACTCCTCCATAGGCCTCTATGTTATTGAAACTTCATTTTCTTCTCTGTGGGCCTCGAGTGAGTTCACGTAGTGTAACAGCGCAGCGCTTCTGTGTTGTACGTCACACGCATCACACACATGACCAGCGTCAGCCAATAGTGAGCCTACATTCTGACATACAACACAGAAGCGCTGCGCTGTTGAATAGTTGAATAAAGTTGTTATTTTGGGGGGGGGGGTTTGCACACAAAAAGTATTTCGTCGCTTGATAAACTTCTGGTTGAGCCACTGTAGTCACTTGGACTATTTTAACTATTTCAACTGTTCTGGGCTGGCAAGTTTCAATAACATAGAGGCCTATGGAGGAGTGAGAAGGCTTTCAGATTTAATCAAAAATATCTTAATTTGTGTTCCGAAGATGAACGAAAGTCTTACGGGGTTGGAAAAACATGAGGGTGAGTAATTACAGACAGAATTTTCATTTTTGGGTGAACTAACCCTTTAAGACGCTGTGGTGACATTACACGTCACATCAATGTCACGTGTCTTTATGGGATCTTTACGGGATGTGTGTGAACGCGCGCACAGATTCCGGAAAATCACTTGCAGTGTGAATGAACCAAAATCGAACGATCCCGGGACAAATTATCGCTGTATTTCCCGGAATCTCTGTGTGAAAAGGGCTTTAGTGACACCGTGGGTCATGCAATGTCAACATTGCAAAACACATCGAAGAGTCTTCGTCTCATGTGAGTGTACACCATTCAGATGACTCTTCTCATAAACATAATTTATTTCTTAATGTGTAAACCTTTGAAATTAGCACCAAACTATTGAATACATCTTTAATCGAATGACACACAAGTAGTGATAATTTGTTATGTCTTTATTGAACTTACTGTGCAAACATGAAGGTTACAAAAGTTTGTGAATCCATAACAGGAGTGAGGAGTCATCGAACCCGGAGTCCAATCAATGGGACGAGATTGATCAGAACTGCCCTTTCCTGTACAAATGCACAATTTTTCGCCACTTCACAGTAAGACGAGTTGTCTATAAATAGAGAGTAGTTCAGCACTGTTACTCCTCTCTCTAGGAGTGGGTGCCCTGGGATGATGACTGCAAGAGTACAGTGGAAGATGCTTTATGAGAAGAAGAATCCTGGACTTCTCTGTTGGCGTGTCTACAATTGGTACAATATGTACTTCCACTTTTTTGGAAGGCTTCAAAAAATAAAACATTGCTGCATGTCTGAGATTGTGGATATTCCTCAGCCTTGCTGATGTTTCTGTGGACAGATAAAACCAAATTTGCTTAGAGAAAACAGAAATGCTACAGTATGTGTAGTGCAAGAAGAGCAACACACAAATCAGGACCTCTCAATTGCAACGTTTAGAATTCTCAAGTTGGAATTCCACCAATGGAAGCTCTGCAGAAGGGGATGTAACAGGACAACTCAAAGGAGTAAATCAACACCAGCACGGCTTTAAAAGAAGAAAATAGGTCTTCTGAACTGCCTCATCCCGAATAAGATCCATTGGCATGACCTCAATGGAGCAATTCAGACTACAAATTGCAAAAATATTACTGAAAAGAAAGGTTTAGAATACCTTGTGATGTTTGTTGGAGGTTATTTTCAAAGAATCTTCAAGAAGTTACTACATAAAGAGTTTTCCACTCTGTACTGTCAATGTTTACACGGTATGTTCAGTGAAGACATGAAAACATTGGTTAGTTTCAGATTTTATGTCCAGTTTATGCAGATAAAACCAAGTAAATCCAACAAGTTCACATTTTTCACGTTTTCCTGCAACTGTGAATATACAGACTTAAACACAGACACGCTCCAGTAATAACACCTCAGTATCTGTAAGTAGGGTTGATTTGGAGAGCTTTTAGCAGTGTTGTGTTGAGAGAGGCTTTTTTGTAAGAGAAATGTTCTGCTGGACATCAGTACAGCGAGTCCTTTACCATATATGGCATGAGTCAGGGCATCTCCCTCTTTCTTTCTCTTTCATCCATTAGCGAAAAATAGGACACTTCTTTTTTTTATCTGCCATATTTGGATTTGATCAACCATTAGTATCCCTGCAGCCTAAAAGACAAAAGTAAGGACTTCACTCTAGATGTCTCTTTGGATCTCATTATCTCAATTTACTCATTGTTGCCTCCATCCATCCCTATTATGATTAAGTGTACTCTGGGTCCATGTCAAATTGAAATGACTCTAATAGGATGGATTGCTAACTTGGTCCACATGGCAAGAAAACATTCTTGTTGACAGCAGATCTTAGAGGAAAACAACCCATCCGTATCCAGTCCAGTCACTGGATATGTATGGCTACTGAATTGCCACCAGCTCTGAAACAGTCCAGTAAGCTCATGAACAATAGCACTGATGTGAAAGTATGCAGTGAATTAATCATGGTTAGCACAGCAAATGTTTGTTTAGAATAGCATTTTCTTGTCGAACTGATGTACAATTGCTCTTTTTTTTGTGCATATCCAGATCTTCCAGCAAATAGTTACATCACTGATCATTTTTATCTATTCATTTTCATGAATAGTTGAAAAATGTAGCAGGTCTTTTAAAAATATATATACAGATGCAGTTCACACAGGAGATAAAACTTGAAAACGTGTCTGTTTTATGTCTCTATTTACAGTGAAAAATATATGCAAAAAAGTTTTTTTAAAATAATGATTAAGATACGCTCTCAAAGCATAAAGAAAATTTGTTGTTATTTTTATTGGGTACACCACATGACATTGTAGAGTAATTAAATGAAACATTTCTTTAAAATGTAACAAATGTTTTTCAAAACCATATGAAACCACCATGAATACTAAAAAAGTACATTTCTAAGAGCTTGGCACATTGTGTAAAATGTATAGACTGAATGCATCTGCCAAAGTCATACAGTCTTTAACAGACTAAATAGTCTAAAACACCTGGGTTAGTTTGAGTCTCTCCTTTTTTTCTGTGGTTTTTGCATCCCCATCCCTTCATCCTCCATTTCTGAAGCCCATCAACACATCTCCCCTTCATAATGAGTCTAATCTGGCACATCATTGCTTCCCCTCTTTCTCTTTCCCAAAGATTAAAATGGCCGCTTCACCTGCAGGCTTCATTACTCTTGTGACGTTGTAATATCATGAGTGAACTCATTTGGTCAGAGATAAATGGTGTAATTTAGAGGTGTGGTTTTTCTTTAAATGAAAGTGATGTAGATCAAGAACAGGAAGCCATTGAGTTTATGGAGAGAGTTTAGCAGTTAATCATAGACTTATTAAGAACTCTGTTTCCAACGTATGATGGCATTGCTATACCTAGGTTCATTGGAAAAACATGCCTCCTATACATACAGCTAAAATGACCATTAGTGGCAATCAAACACCAACAACTTTTGTTGTTCACACAAATTGATTACAGGGGCAGATTGTCCGTTAATAATGAATTTTTTTGCACAGTTCCATGCACGATATTATGTTATGACCTCAAAACACTTTTACCATAGTACATAATGTGTACACATAGTGCTCGGTATAGCATTGGATTGGGTATGAATCCCGTGAAACACAAATAAAGATAAAGAGCTTAAAGACTTGTAGAAGCAATCTAAAATAGCAAGGTTGCTTCAGCAAATGTGTTTTTATCTCACATTTAATATTGTTAGGGAAAGGTTTAGGTTTAGTAGGTTTACTTTAGGTGGTAGAGCATTAAGCTTTTACCGCCTTTTCACCAGACGTTTCATTTCCGACCTGCTGATACGTACAACAACCAGTGTTTTAAAACATTGGCAGATTCATGTTAATCTTTTTCAGATAAAACTGAACGCTCCTAAATGTAAAAATGGAACGTAATATCATTTTGCAAATGTTGCCATCGGCATGTTTTCTCCAATGAGCCTGGGTTGGCATTGCTGCTGTTTGATGTAGCAGCTCAAGCTTGACATTTTAAGTCTAACTGCCCAGCACAACAGAGCTTTGATGACATCTGCTGATTGCCATCAGACATTTGACTGGCCTTTGAATGCAGAGTTCAGCAGTAAGTGGTGGTGCTGCTGGGGTACATGAAAACAGTTGAAGTATGTTTACTGCCTTCAAAATATTCATTGGTACTTGTCGTGTGGTATGGTATACAGTACACTCTCCTTTAATGCTTTTTTTGAAGCTTCTCAGATTCTGCAAAGAACCCTCTTATTAAGGACCATTTTAGCTGTAGGGGTCTTGAGTGGACTATATGGCTCTTTTGAGATTAACCTCTTTTGAGGTTTTCATGTTATACATGTAACCTGGCCCTAGCCAGATGAATTTCGCTCCGCCTAGCTTCACTCATCCATCTGGAACCGATCCATTGAAATGGCGTTTCAGAAGGCTGGGCCTTATCAAAAATCCTTGCATATGATTGGATAAGCCACTTGTCTGTCATCTTTATCGACGTGCTATTTCAACCACTCACACCGAAGCCAACCCGTGACGCTGAAGAATCCGGTCGGGAGAAGGCACTGATCTATATAACATCGTTTCCACCAACAAAAGCCTTAAGAGCCGTTCTCTGATGTTCTTTTAATGAAACAATATTAGGTAGATTGGACAACACGGATGAAATAGCAGCATCAATGTTAACGCTTGTTTCCTCGATGCGAGCCGCCATTGTTGTCTGAATCAAAAGAGTCTCACGGTCGCTTATCCACTACGTCACATCTATGAAACTCCCGCCCTGCGTCCTGATTGGCTAAACCATAAAGTTGGTTGGAGAAATCACTCTCAATGGAAGAGGTTCCAGATGGATGTGAGTGAAGCTAGGCGGAGCGAAATTCATCTGGCTAGGGCCAGGTTATTATACATGAGGTCCTTCGGATCCACCTATGATTTTCTGCATTAGTATATCATTTACCGTATACAGTATACCATACCGGGTTTCTAAAATCTACAGAACAAAAACTCAACTGGGGGTTTTCAAACTTTTTAACCTTAAATATGATGATGCCCTTAAAGGCTGCTGTTTATTTTCATGCATATTATTCTATATTGTGTGAGAAAAATGTTTATCATGATATTATGAAGACAACATTCTGATCGCTAAATTAAATAATTGTTTTTATATTGTCATTAAATTAAAGCTGTCACATGTATGTTCTGTTTTCATACAGTTTTCATTGTATTGTGTTTCTAGTTAGCTTCTAAGTTGTTTATTAGTCCTGTCATCCTCTGTTCCATATCAGTTTGTCACTATGGTTTCTAATTGATTGTGTTAGTTCAGTTCAGGTGTGTTTCATTAATTATCTCGTCAGCTCAGAAAAAAATGAGTAACTAACTAGAAGCAGGAAAAAGGGACAAAGGAAACAGAGCAAAAACCAACTCATAGTAAAACTCAAACACAGATAAAACAAGACATAACCCTGACAGTTATGTGGTAAATTATACACAGTGACCTTTTTGGAAATGAAGTGTACTTATTTTTCTTGTGCAATCTACTTAATTGCGTTTTCACTGTGCATGATTTAATGAGAATATTTGTGCAAACATGATCAAATAGGATAGACACAATTATATTTTAAGGAGGATTTTGTGTAAGGGTACTAAATGATACCATGCTGTTCGCAATTATGACAATAATTGTTTTTTGCCCTTGCAACGAAAAAACAGCGTCTCCTTGTCATAGCGAAATACTTAGCTAACTGTTATTTGACAGTGGGCTATTATGCAAATATGTAACATGGTGATGTAGCTAATCCTGCCTTCACATGTTATCGGAAATGTCCTACTTCCCACTTCTGAAGTCCTGATTACGAGCACTAATCTATTCCTGAATAGACACCTGGTTTATTCTTGCCTATTTCTTGGGGAAGTCTTATTAAAGCCAAAATGTATTGAAGATATTTAATTTCCGAGTTTCCCAATAGTAAATACGACTTGATAGGGTGTTCATGTCCAATTTCCGACTAGGAAACTTGTATTTACGAAAAATTCCAATAGCACATTGAGGCAGCATTAGTCACAGAAACAATGGCATGACTACAAATAAGGTGTTTCAGGCAGGTGTTTTCTGTTGGAAAGATGAACTCCTTTTGGCGTGCTTTGTAACTTTGAAGATCATTCTCAATAGACATTTCTCAAAATATCTTCTTTTATGTTCCATAGAACATATAGAAAGACATCATTTTTGGAACGAGATCAGTGCAAGTAAATTATGACAGAATTGATATTTTTGCCTGACCTATCCCTTTAACTAAACAGCGCTGCTATAGACACTATTTCTATTTGGTTTAATGTTATATTGGCATTCTTGAGTCTGTGGGCTTGAGTTCTCATAGGATTGAGGTGTAACACAGAAACAGAGCCAACTCGACGTTCCTCAGATTTCATAGCTGCATTCAGTATTACAATGTTTCCTGGAAGCATTCACTGCCTGCATTTGGATGTGTTTTATTCTCTGCTTTTTTCGAAGTATTGGCTACCTGGGTCTGCAGGCGTCTCAGGATAGCGGTCCTCAGCTGGGGCCTGAAGCGTGGAGTTCGCTCAGACACTGGTTGTTTATTGTTTATCGTCTCTCACCAGAGACTAACCAGCAAAGAAGCATCAGATCCTTTCCGTGACCCTTCCCTGCTGTTCCCACAGAGCATCACTACCCTGCTTTTATTCGCTTCCAGCTGATTTACACAGGATGAGTAAACACACAACCACACACCGTAACACACCTCGAGTGCACTATACACACACGCACACGCTTCCTGTAAGTTGAATCGGCTGCATATACTTATATAAATATTCTCCGGTGAGGGAGAGCGAGAGTTGAATCAGTCTGCTGGGGAAAGAAGGTTTGTTCTAGGCTTTTTGTGATGGGTAAAGGCTGATAGATTTTTCTGCACTATGAGGTCTGTGTTATTTTTGTTGCCGAGTTGGACGCGTGGCAAACAAAGAGATGTTTGCACGATGCTGTTCTTACTCCCTTTATAGTTATGTTGGCAAAGGCTTCGGAAGAGCCCTCTTGTGTGTTGGTTAGCACGTCGGTGAACGTTGCACGTATGTGTGTGCGCGAGAATTTAAAAAGTGCTTTTAATGTGCTGTTTAGTTGGTTACCATGGCTGTCCGAGTTAAGTAACCAAATACAACAGTACGATCTCTCACTTTTATTCCATAACCCTACAGTTATATATAGACTCCTCCATCTCCACCCACTCTTCCACCCTCCTGCTCTCTCTATCTCTCCACACTAACTCCCTCTTCACTCTTTCTATCACCCGTTCATCTCTAACAGCTTTCATTCGCATTCTCCCTGTTGGATGTGATTTACGCTCTCTTATTCCTGCCTGTCACTTAATTACTTGGTTAACCAGTGGCACAGCACCCATTTTGTCCTCCTGCTACTCTTTTCTGTCTCTCCTGAAGCTTTGCGAGCTCTCATTTTCCTCCCGCCATACGTAATCCTCTGCATTGTGTGTGCATGCGCTGTCAGGTGATGAGTATTGATTGTATACTTGGCTGTAAAGCCATGTGATTAAACCCAATGAATGGGTGGAGAGGGGCGCACGATAAATCACCTGTATGCCACCGTGTGTGTTTGATTAAAAGGGTCTGGAATCTGGCCCTGTCTACAGAGCTTTGTATCCAAGGGGTTATCAGATATTAAGATAAAATAAGCTGGATGTGCTATGAAACAAACTGTAAATTTAAGGACGCAAAAGTCCCTCCCCAGTCCATAAAGAGCATTTTATTTAGTTATTTATTGAAACAAAAAAGAAACTTGGTCTGCTTAGCAGTGCTTACTGACTAAGAGTGCTAACAAATCGAAAGTGTCAAACAAGTCGAAAGTGTTCCCATGTTTGCTCCCGTGATAGCATTTGGGAAATGTTTCTTTTTTTCTTGCAAAAAATTCATTTAATAAACTTTTATTTTAAAAAAAAAACTAAATTTATTTATTATATTATTGTTTTAACTACTTTTTAAAACATGAAATTGTACGGAGCCCCTAAAGGGACGTGGTGGTGGAAAAAAATTTAGGATGGGAGAATTTTTTTTTTCAAATCTTTTGCCTTCCCTCGCAAAACCTTTGCGTTCCCCCGAGAAACTTTGCGTTCCCCAGAGAAACTTTGCGTTCCCTCGCAAAACTTTTGCGTTCCCTCGCAAAGATATTTGCGTTCCCACGCAAAAGTTTTACGTTCCCTCGCAAAGATATTTGCGTTCCCACGCAAAAGTTTTACGTTCCCTCGCAAAGATATTTGCGTTCCCACGCAAAAGTTTTATGTTCCCTCGCAAAGATATTTGCGTTTCCACGCAAAAGTTTTACGTTCCCTCGCAAAGATATTTGCGTTCCCACGCAAAAGTTTTACGTTCCCTCGCAAAGATATTTGCGTTTCCACGCAAAAGTTTTACGTTCCCTCGCAAAGATATTTGCGTTCCCACGCAAAACCTGTTGGCAGCTCGGACAGACACTTCCTGTTTAATGTCCCGCTGCCAGTGTTTCAGAGCTCCGTACGTTAATGGAGCGTTTCATAGGGTTTGAACTTGGACTCAAATATAAAGAAATGCTGTCAATGCTTATGTTGCGTGGGAACGCAAATAACTTTGCGAGGGAACGCTAACATTTTGCGTGGGAATGCAAATATCTTTCCGAGGGAACACAAAAGTTTTGCGAGGGAACATTTCCATTACTGTTTATTTCACACTGACATAATGAGTTGTTCTGCAGTAATCTGTAGGCTACTAACCGATTCTGCGGGAGTGTGGGCAGGGCCCTGATACCACAGCTCCACTTCAAGCTCACAGACTCAGGCTTCAAGATGTCAGCACCATATTTGGACATTGGCGGCTTCACTTTTCTACAATGGTAGAGAGTAAAGGTGCGTTGTCCATCCTTTTTTACAGTCTATGGTGTTGCACCTAGAGCTCTGCAGATTCTTCTATAACTGTTTGGCCATGGGACCCATATTTTCCCATGGTCATTAAGCTGCGAGTCTGCGACCCAGAATTTTTTTAGGGATTTGAACTAATTCTAAATTAATAAATATACATAAAATATATATAAATACTGCTCCTGATGAATAGAATGAACATCATAACTGCATGCAAATCCTTCCCATATAACACACAAAGTACCAGTTACGTAATTTATTGGTACTTTTTGGAAATTTCATGACTTACTAAATGACAACATAACTCAATAGCATGCTTGTAATTTCTTTTGCGCTTTATTTATAATGAAGTGATATACAGCGCGTGCCGAGTGCACTCTATGACTACAGTATAACTGCTGACAAGCAAGGAAATTTCATTTTTCTGAGGTGAGAGACTTTTTATTTTGTAACAAGTTACGGAAATAACGTTAGACTAATGACACTGACAAACAGCCTGACAACATCTCACCTGACCACACTGAATCAGGACATTATGTTTTTTTCAGGCATTCTTTACTTAAACTGTGTCTGACAGAAGTGTCAACAGCTTTCACTCGCATCTTTCAAAATAAAAGTCTTGCATCAGAAAAAAATTGAATTATGTCTGTTGTCGTTTCTGTGACTGCACAGTCCGCAACCCACTCAAAACGGTCTTGCGACCCACCAGTTGAGAAACACTGTTCTAAAGGAACCCAAGATTAGAAATGAGCAGCTTTGAGTTTATTTTCAACAAGATCCTTTATCATTTCATTTTGACATTTTAAGCGGCGCATTTTTGCCAGTTTTCAGATTGTGAAAGGTTCACTTAACAATGTAATACAGGCTTTACACAGAGGCTGTTATTGATGGATGGGGCAGTCAGAAACTATATTTGACAACAGCAAACCTGCAAGCCAGTGTGTGAGGACTGGAGCACAGCAGCACTCAGTGCAGTTGCTCATTTCTCAAGTGAAGGGACGTTTCTTTAAGGTTTTTCATTCTAAGCGCCTTAGAGAGGGTGGAAAATGGTTGCAAAAAAACTAAAATATGACTGCTTTTGACACAAAGAAACTTTACTGACAGTATTTGTAGACCTCAAATAAAAATAAATAAAAAGCAATCAGATTTTGGGAAACCTAAAAAAAAAATCCAAGGGTCTCTCTGTGTACTTGAACACTATAAAATCTAAAATTGTGGAATTTGTATGTTAATAGTTTCTGCGATCATCCTCTGATCTGTTATGAATGATGGAATTTTTTTTGGGAAGGAAACACAGACACCCACACATACACACATGCATTATGCATGTGTTCAAACCCTTAGTCCCGACTCACTGAGCTATGAAACGAGGCCATGCTAATCTCGCATTTAATGTTTGTGCTTCCATAAATACCAAGTCTTTTCGCTTATTTGGTTTTTCCTCTTAGCATATGGCCTATTACCATAATGACACATCACTGGTGCCCTGATAAACATTTTAGCTGTAAAAATCTTGAGAGCTAGATCTGCGGAACTTTATTCAGGCTTTAATAAGTCCTCTCAAATTCTACCTGGGATTCTACTGGTTTAGTTAAGCTTAATTAGACCTCAGTGAGCTCGATAACTGGATTTCAACAGGCTTTCAGTTATTTAATGAGATTCCGTTGTGCTTCCTAACAGGTGTCCCACGCGTTTGCCCCCTGAACCTCCAGGAATACTCAGTGTATACTCAGAAATTAGCAAGAACCCTGCAGGCCCGATCCCGTCTGAGTTGTTTAAAAGGTGATGAGCTTGGTGTTGACTAATTCAGATGAGACCCCCAGGGGCTAACGCATCTCTGTCTGTGAGCATAGTAGAGAGAGATTCATATTCTCAGAGGTCAAAAGTTATTTAGAGGAATTAGTACATGCACTGTTGGTATTCACATTGTTTACTTTATTCGATAAACCTGAACTTATGAGGGTATATAATAGATAATTAAAAGAGAGGAGGAGGGAGGAGGGGGGAGGGGGGCACAATCTATCAATAAAACAAAGATATCGGCACAATCTAACAACTAAAATAATTATGCAAATCTGGGAACCGCACAAACATACCAACAAAAATGGTGCTGAACACAATTTGCAAGGTGCAAATCTGCAGGCTGTATTTGGATATATGCCAGGTTATAATGTTCTTCTCCATCATTTGATAATCATTTCATGGATAACTGCTGCTATGATCAATAGAAAATGTACACAAACATCACTCAGGCGATAATAGCGTGACGTTAATTGCAGCATGCAGGCAATTTTGTGGGCGCGATCTATAATGAGCCTAATTTACACCGAAAGAAGCCGCGTTTGGACTGAAAAGGATGACTTAATTTATATAGACAAGCCACAGTGCAATTTCATCAAATTCTGTGTCTGGTTAACTGGATTACTGGTGATTAGTAAATAATAGTAAAATGTAATAGTGATAGCCTGTAACTGTTTACACTCAATGTAAATAGCATCAGCCTTCTTTTACACTTGGAAATAGACGCTGCCTTAGTGAATTCGTAGTCTGTCAAGGGACTTTCGGTAGAGTAATGTGGAATAAGACAGCAACATCATATATCAATACGAGGCAGGAGCACAAACAATAATCTCAATGCTAAATAACCCTGTAATAATATTCAGTTTATGCCAAGTGGAAAGATCAAAATTCACTGTTCCAATTCCATTCTGATGAACTTCAAAGGTAAGAGACAAGATGAAAAACCTACATTAACTTCCTGAAATATCAGATGAACTCTCTCTCTCTCTCTCTCTCTCTCTCTCTCTCTCTCTCTCTCTCTCTCTCTCTCTCTCTCTCTTCCCATCTCACCCTGTTGCCACGGCAGCATAATCTGGCTATGAGAGAAAGGGACGGATAGTGCAAATGTCATCTGACTCATTTAATGTTGGTGTCAATATGTGTGTGAGCGTGTGCGTGATCGAGAGAGCAAGAGAGACAGAATGAATGTCACAACGTATCATAGAAAACCATCGGTTGAGCTGCGACTTTAATTCATCTTCAACAAGCAATAAGTGGCCTTTTCTGTAAAGCCTTAAGTCTAATAAAAAGTTCATAAAAATTAATATTACTGGTGTTTGTAAAGGTTGAGTGTAATCCATTGAAACACTGACAGTTACTGCTCTAACATACTGACAGGGATGTCATGCATCTATTTTTTTATATTTGTGATATATATATTTGAGGTGGCACCAGTGGCAGTTTTGGCTCACTTGGTGCCCCAGGCAAGATAAGACATAACCAATGAAAGTAGTTAACCTAAGGTTTTTTCAAAATTCAAATAAATTCAACAGGTAATGACATTCTATATAAACTTAAGACTATAAAAACTTAAGACTTCAAGATTTTTAAACTTTTTTTTTTAAACTTTAAGACAAAGCCATCATTCATTGCAATTATGTGAATATCAATTCATTTTAATCATTTCCTTAAATTCCCATTTGAATTCTGCATCTGTTTGGTACCTCAATTCAAATTAAATTCAATTTCAGAAATTAAAATTTAAAAACATTCTCAATTTAATGCCGAACATAGTGTTGTATGAAAAAAAAATGTGTAAGTTAAAAGTATCAAGCGACATGATGGTGTGTAGATTATGATGAGTCACAGCACTTTCAGTTTGAAGCTAATGAAGTGTGACTGATTTGACTGACCAAATTTAGACATGTGAATGGAAGATATACACTCACCGGCCACTTTATTAGGTACCCCATGCTAGTAACGGGTTGGACCCCCTTTTGCCTTCAGAACTGCCTCAATTCTTCGTGGCATAGATTCAACAAGGTGCTGGAAGCATTCCTCAGGGAGTTTGGTCCATATTGACATGATGGCATCACACAGTTGCCGCAGATTTGTCGGCTGCACATCCATGATGCGAATCTCCCGTTCCACCACATCCCAAAGATGCTCTATTGGGTTGAGATCTGGTGACTGTGGAGGCCATTTTAGTACAGTGAACTCATTGTCATGTTCAAGAAACCAATTTGAAATGATTAGAGCTTTGTGACATGGTGGAAGTAGCCATCAGAGGATGGGTACATGGTGGCCATAAAGGGATTGACATGGTCAGAAACAATGCTCAGGTAGGCCGTGGCATTTAAACGATGCCCAATTGGCACTAAGGGACCTAAAGTGTGCCAGGAAAACATCCCCCACACCATTACACCACCACCACCAGCCTGCACAGTGGTAACAAGGCATGATGGTTCCATGTTCTCATTCTGTTTACGCCAAATTCTGACTCTAACATCTGAATGTCTCAACAGAAATCGAGACTCATCAGACCAGGCAACATTTTTCCAGTCTTCAACTGTTCAATTTTGGTGAGCTCTTGCAAATTGTAGCCTCTTTTTCCTATTTGTAGTGGAGATGAGTGGTACCCGGTGGAGTCTTCTGCTGTTGTAGCCCATCCGCCTCAAGGTTGTGCGTGTTGTGGCTTCACAAATGCTTTGCTGCATACCTCGGTTGTAACGAGTGGTTATTTCAGTCACTGTTGCCCTTCTATCAGCTCGAACCAGTCTGGCCATTCTCCTCTGACCTCTGGCATCAACAAGGCATTTCCGCCCACAGAACTGCCGCTCACTGGATGTTTTTTCTTTTTCGGACCATTCTCTGTAAACCCTAGAGATGGTTGTGCGTGAAAATCCCAGTAGATTAGCAGTTTCTGAAATACTCAGACCAGCCCTTCTGGCACCAACAATCATGCCACGTTCAAAGTCACTCAAATCACCTTTCTTCCCCATACTGATGCTCGGTTTGAACTGCAGGAGATTGTCTTGACCATGTCTACATGCCTAAATGCACTGAGTTGCCGCCATGTGATTGGCTGCTTAGAAATTAAGTGTTAACGAGCAGTTGGACAGGTGTACCTAATAAAGTGGCCGTGAGTGTATGCCACAGTAGTTAGACAAACATTATTATTATTTTTTTCAATGTAAGACTGGAAAAACTGGTTGAAGAGATAGACCTGACCACTGGTCTATGAGACAAAGGACCTTGCTGGAAATTAACATTTGACTTCCCCCCTCTTCCCCTGAGACGAAAGTCCACCTTACCTACATTTCATTCTCTCTCTCAGGGACACCTAAAACTCACATAAGAATAGAGATGATTTGATGTGAATGATTATCATTGAGTATTATGTTTAGTATCATTTGAAATGTCTCGGTGCGACTGGTACGGGTGTCTAATTTCCAAATGGGTAAAACATAAGGTAATAAGGTTTTTAAGAATTTAGGGATAACTGGCACACAAATGTTGGTCTCTAGACAAACGGTCCTACCCCCAAAAGGTGTAAATTCCTGAATGCAAATTCCCACTGTTAGCAAATGGTCAACTTCTACCCCCAGTAAGTCTAGGACAGTGTTCAAGGTAAATTTCCACTGTGAACTCATGTTTACATATGAAATGAGGTCTGGCTATATAATGAAATGCAACTAGAAGATCGGGGCCTTTTCTGCACCTCAGATGAGCCCG
The DNA here is from genome assembly GCF_029890125.1 of Rhinichthys klamathensis goyatoka. NCBI lineage: Eukaryota > Metazoa > Chordata > Actinopteri > Cypriniformes > Leuciscidae > Rhinichthys > Rhinichthys klamathensis. The sequence goes on along the minus strand of NW_026607111.1, from coordinate 70,672 downwards.
TGAGGCTGGGAGTCGCGAGACTCTCAGCTTCACGTAGCCTATTTTTAAATGTCGGGTACATCTTCTTTTTTATTCCAGAACATTGGATATTTTGTATTGATTATCTTTGAACTGATGATAAATTTACCTGACATAATAAATTGTTACATTTGATGATTCTAACTGACTTTGATATTATTTCATTGGAGTTAAAAGGAATTAGTCAAACTTTCGCTTATATTTATTTAATGATGCACAGATATCATTAAAAACCTTTTCATTTTATGGAGTCAGATGAAATAACGAGTTAAAAACATATGAGAAAACTTATTGCATTTAACCCACAATACTTTGCCACGAGAAAAGACAGTAATACGCAGAGACCTTCACCCGCTGACCGGATGCCTCCATTGGACCGATCGAGCCGGGCCTTACACCAACAATAATAATGCTTAATTAAAAAAAAAATAATAATAATTGTTTTTGGAAGTTGCATTTGAAATCCACTTGGCTCTGCCAGGGCAAGTGTTCATTTGGTTTAAATTGGTATGTGCTCAGATCCCACAGTAGGCTATGTGTTTGTTTTGTAATGAGGTGTACATATTCATCACCAGATTTGCTAACAGTGTTTTGCAATCTGCAAATCAGCAGTCTCGGAAGTGCTTTTGTGTTTGTGTGTCCTTTATCATTATATGCTTTACTCTTGTTTACCGCGGTCTGCACCTTGCACGCCCATATAAACTCAGGAGTCAGAAAGTGCTGTGGCTCCTGAGAGCGTCTGCAGACGTCATGCATGAGGAATCATCATGTTTGTTTACTCTGCTAAAGGGAATGCTGAAAGAACCTGACAGCTGAAATGCTTTCATTTAAATCTGTTGGCACAGCAGGGTCGGTTAAATCATTCATCTGACACAAAGAACAAGATTTCACATTGGTATAAGCCTTTCATCTTCATATCTTATCACGTATTTACAATGTACCAGGCCGAAAGTGTTAAAACGGCATCAAATATTCAGCAGCAACCAACCACACCTGCATCCGAAAGCTTATCTTTCAAATCCTGCCAAAACACTGGTCTGTGACTGGTGCGGTCACGACTGTTGGATTCTTAATTGCATGGTGTTTATCAGTGAGTGGGCAGAGAGCGAATTGCTCTCGCTGTGAGGTAAGTCAGCATCCTATGTACAAAGTCCAAGGCCTGCGCCGATCACTCGTCCATCCGTTCATCCGTGTGCTCGTGTGTGTCTGTGATGAATCTGGATTTGACACAGATGTTTGTGCTGCACCTCAGGGCAGGCCTTGTCAATGTCGCAGAGCATATCTGTCAAAACATACATGGACTGGTGTTTATGTGTTATGTGTGAATAGCATCAGTGACCCATGTTGTCAAAAAGGACAGCTAGTGGAAACAGCCCACCAACCCCCCAAAAAGCATGGAAATGTTTGCGTGAAAGTGTGAGAGAGCTTGGTGGAAATGCAAAGAGACATGTAGGATCACAAGGAGGCAAGAAAAAGGAAGGATCTACTGTCAAGCTGGTGGATTTTCTTTTTGTAAAAGTGAGCGGGAGCATGTGTGTGTATGTTCCAGGGTGGCTTAAGGACAAAGTAAGAGGCTCAAAGCTCAGCACCGCTGAAAGACTGTCAGAGGAGACCGAAAGTACACTGAATCAACTGACAGAAGAAGAGATGGAGAGAATTAGGGAGAGACAAGCCGTTTCTGACGGATTTGCCCATTGAGAGAAGACTCAGTAAGTTACGCCACTTTCGAAAGTGGATATTCAGCGCAAAAACCCACATCTTATTTCCTAACCATCTGCCAGTTTAGTTCAACCAAGCTCTAAATGTGCTTAAATTGCACTGCACCATATTTATATTAAAGTGTCATGAAATGGAAAATCTTAATGTCTGATATTTACTCATATAAGACGGGCTGGGCAACTCTGGCCCTCGAGATCCACTTTCCTGAAGAGTGCCAGCTGTCTAGTAATCCTGAAGACCTTGTTTAGGTGTGTTGATTTAGGTTTAAAGCTAAACTCCACTGAAATGTGGATCTTGAGGGCGAGTTGCACACCCCATAAGAGGTTACTTTGCAATAAAAATATACTGCAAGTTTTATTCCTCAACGCTAACTCCTCAGTTAATTTTTGTTTTCCACCCTTCTGAAATGCCAGGATTTGAAATTGCCCAAGTCGTGATGTTATGAATGAATGTCCTCTACACATCCTCTACAGATATCATTTTATGATGCCTTTATGACCTTTTTTGATCTTCTAAGTTTTAATTTCAGGGGGGTGTGCTCTTAACAACTCAATCACAAGAGCGATACTGTGAGCAAGATGTCAGAATGTCTGATGTTGTTCTGTCCCTTGATGTAGACAAAATGCACCTCGAAAAACTGTTCATACCCTTTCAAAAAGTCTAATATGTCTATTAGAAACTATAAGAAATGCATGGATGAAGTTAAAAAAAAAAAAAAAACATGCCTGCGATTTACAAGAATTATTTAATGAGATTCTTTTCTTTATTATTCTCAACATGCTGCCATTTTTTCAGATATCAATTAATTATAGCAGTCTGACGAGTTATAATAATGTTTTTTTTTAAACGATACATGGCCTAGATAATAGATTTTAGCAAGTGAGGAATTATCATGCTGAAACAGACTTGCAAATTAAGGGTTAAATTGGTTTATTTTCTTCTGACTTGGGCTTAAACAAATATGCTTCTATAACAGCGCTAGCCATCTCAAACATCAAGACACATGTCACACATGCTGTGGAAGAGGACATACAGTGCAATGAAGTTCACCAATTACAGCAAGGGGCATTTTCTTGAGTTTCTGAGAGAGGTAATGCCCCTTCAAAGTGTTTTTGACGGAGTGAAAATGAGGGTGGCGATCATGACACGAGGATAATTGTTTTTTTTTTTAATTGCAAAAAAAAAAAAAAGTGATAATTTTTTAAGCTAACCACCAGGAACATGATATAAAGGTCTGAAAACGCATCTTATGACCTCTGTAATTGTAAATTGCAGAAAGCCAAAACCACGCCTCCTCCAAAACGCGCACAGCCAGAGCAGAGTGTGCAAAGCGTCATAAGAGTTAAATTACCTCATGTCTCAAAGCACATAACATTATAATGCTAATGAATGTAAACAACATAAAGAGTTCTGACTTGTACCACCTGACCACTGCAGATTAATTTCGGCATTGATAGTGTTTCCATAGAAAGGCATACATTTGGAGTTTAAGGACAGCTCCAAATAGAACGTCACGTTGCTATCTCTTAAAGGAATAGTTCACTTAAAAATGAAAAAAGAAGATATTTTGAAGAATGTCGTTAACCAGACAGCTGATGGACCCCATTGACTTCCATAGTAGGAAAATAAATACTGTCTGGTTACCGACATTCTTCAAAATATCTTCTTTTGTGTTCAGCAGAAGAAAGATATTCATACATGTTTGAAACAACTTAAGGGTGAGTTAATGATGACAGAATTGTCATTTTTACGTGAACTATTCCTTTAATTACGGTAGTTACGACATGGCATGAACTAAGCTTGTTGTTTTGGTTTAAGAAGAACTGTAAAAGGTGGCTGTTGTTTGTTTGCATTGCTTTGTGACTGTCTGTCTAAAACTCTGCATAGCCTCATGAAACGTGCTGATGATGTGTGATGTCTGCACAAGCGCGGAGGTAAACATAGGTTGACAGCCAGTAGGACATCCTAATGCATTTGGATCGAATGCAATGATTGGACAAACATTTTTGGGTCTGAGACAGCCACAGAAGATATATGCAATTTAAAAATATATATATTTAGACCACTTCTAACAACCAGTATAACAAAAAGTTTTTGTGAAAAATGGGGGGTGACGCGATATACCGGTATTTATGTCATGATAACCTTGATCTAAAAAAAAAGAAATATCGCTATTGTGTTAATTAGGGGTGTCGCAATATACCGGTAATATACCATGTACCGTATATATACCGTAATATTTTAAATGAATGGTACACGTATGATAATATAGCAGGTAAATTATCCAGCGCCAGTATCTGATTGACATCCCAGTGTGGCGGTATAGAGAGCAATATTTTTTTTCTATTTTTACCCAAAATAGGAGATGTGAGCGTTATGAAGCGCTAAACTTTTTCCAGTCATACTCAACGCGGAGGGCTTTCAAAAAGTACCCTTTCAAAAGTACACCTCTATACCTTATTTACACCTAAAGGATGCCTATTTAAAGGTACACATCCTAAAATGTTATATTACCTTTAACATACATTTAGTGTGACAGATTGTAGTAGTTTGCTGCATCCTCCACAACCAAGCACTCAGAACCGACCCACAAGAGGGCTGTGGGTCTGTTTGTGGTGTTCCCTGATTTGTATATTTACTTTAGTAAATGGGGCTCAGATAGCGTGTGCAAATAAATGGCATCTTCATTGAGTGCAATTCATTCTTAGTGAATTGCCCCTCAGCACGCCAGTGTGTGTTTGTGTTCGCTCATGATTTCAGAACCCTGATGAAGAGGGCTTTTGATGGTTTTATTAAGCCCTTGTGCTTTCGGCCCATGGAGTGCCAGGAGGGACACATTGCGGGTGTCTTTTCCTGCCTCCACTCTGGAATCTTTCCACAAGTGGAAAAGGCGAAGATAAGAAGGGAAAAGGCTTCCTCTTCGTCTCACAGAAGCCTGGTGACATCTTAATGTGTCTGTATCAACCGGCACTGGCAACGCTTGCATCCAGCACTCTCATTTCACAATCCAAATCAATTAAGGAGAATGAATCACTGTGCTATTATTAAAACTGTCAGATTCACTTCTTACTTACAAAGATGAAGAAGAAACAAATGAAGCGCCTGCTATCTACTCCTCCCTTTCCCCGAGGGCTCCCTCTTCAAGCATATTCTCTCCCAATGTCTCCTTTTTTTCTCTGTCTTTCATTCTCTTTTTTTCTTACTTTCGTTCTTTGTTCTCGTTTCGTTACCCTGCTTTTTATTTCAGTCCCCCTCTCTGCATTTCTGGTCGCTTCTTTCTTTTGCGCTCCCACCCTCTCCCCTAAATAATTTAGATTTTACAGTTTACTTGCTGACTGCCAAGTATCGCTTTATTCAGCCATGCACATATGCAAAACAGCGGGTGTGAACTTTAGAATTATATTTGCGACACTGGTCATTAGTATTTGCCTGCAATAATTATAGTACGGCAATAATGGGTTCCTCAACTGTGTATACACACACGCTGTTTCATTTCATTTCCTCTCTTTCTCACTTTTCGTGCCCTGCTGACACATCCAAAGTGACTGAGAGAAAGAAAGAAAGAGCAGGGAGGAGAGATGAACAAAGAAAGAGGGAGGAGAAGTACATCCATCATTTCTTCCCTGTGGTCAAATAAATCTTGTTAGGTCTGTAAAGGTCAGAGTTCACAGAGATTGCTTTGAGTTGTGTGTGTGTGTGAGAGATAGTATGAATCTGATACATCAGGTGTTAGTATGTCCCTGTGATTTCCCCGTGCTGCTGTTTGGGACGTGCGTGACACGGTCATGACCTGCGTCGGCAAACTGTCATAAGATTCCCTGATTCATGATGATGCTTTGCACAACACTGCCAACTCCATTTAATTCATAATTTTATTCAGCAAGAATAGAATGCACATTAAGATTTCTATTTCCAATAATTGCTGTTCTTTTGAACTTTCAAAAAAGGTTTTCAATATTGATGTTTCTTGAGCACCCAATCAGCATATTAGAATGATTTATGAAGGATCATGTTGACTGAAGACTGGAGTAATGATGCTGAAAATTCAGCTTTACCATCATAGGAATAAATTACATTTTAAAATAGAAAACAGTTATTTCAAATTTTAATAATGTATCACTATATTACTTTATTTTTACTTTACTGTTTTGATCCAATAAATGCAGCCATGGTGAGAATAAGAGACTTCTTTCAAAAACATATAAAAAAGTGACCGACTCTAAACTTTTAAACAGTAGTGTATACTGTATCTCCTAAAGAAGCGATGGTACAGGGCAGACCGGGGCAAGTTGTCACGGGAGGTTTTGAGTTAAAAGTCCTAAATTAAAGAAATGCGTGTTTACCTAACAGTTTTGAATGTTGGTTTAACAATTTTGTGAATTCTATTCTTCAAACTAAAATGTCAGTTTCATTATATCTTTACAATTTTGTAATATCTGTTGGATAAACAAGTGAACATAAAACCACTAGCATTATTCAGGCAAAGGTTGAACTGTGTTTTCAGGACAAGGAAATGTTTCATAAATGTCAGGTCGAAACAAAACCATGCCCAAAACAATGGTTTGATATTTTATGTTACTTTTTACATTTTTGTTGCCTGATGAATTGTTTTGTGTCTACCAGCTACTGGGGCAAGTTGTCACAAAAAGTAAATGAGTGTGCTGTGAACTGTATTTTAAGTGGAATTGATCAGTAGGGTTTTTTATTTTGTTTGTAAGTGCTCGTATATAACAAAGTTAATCTCAATTGTGTGTTGATCTAGGGGGTGCTATAGGCAGCAGAAGGCATCTCCATGAGGAGCGGTAGAAGATGCCGGAACTGCCAGCGCTCCTGCTGTCGATTTACTTCCGCTTCCTGTTAGTCACCGTGGTTACCATGCCGCCTTCTTCCCGGAGCCAGACCCCTGTTCTATCATCTGTACGGATGGGTAAGTCGCACACATTTAGACTTGTAATATGTGGTCGACGCGCCCAATATCTGACTGTGATTGTAAAGATCTCTAAACCAGTGGTTCTTAAATGGTTTTGCTTTAAGAACCAGATTTAATATTGGAAATTAAAGGAGCTGTATGTAAGAAATTTATTTCAATTAATCATAAAATGGCCCTGAAATGTCACTAGACATTTAGAAATCATGTGCATTTCAAATACTTATATCACTGACAACAGTAGTCTGGCCAGGATATTGTCATTTAAAAAGTGCAGTTGCAGCCCTCAACTGATGTTGATGTTGTCATGTTGTGTTTTGGTCTGATGCTCCACCCTCCACCTATCTACCAATCACGAAGTCAGTAGTGTTGCGGCATCCGGGTTGCCAGCTCTGCTCTAGTTACCACAGCTGCAGCTCGTCACGTTCCTGCTGGATCCTGCAGCCGATCTGGCAACCTCGAGTCAGGGAGGAGGGGGAGGGGATACACCACTCTACAGTAATTTGAAAGTGATTGCAGTACTAGTTTTGGCCACAATCTTACATACAGCTCCTTTAATTGGCATCAAAGTAACAATATTTTATTGCACTTAACCTAACTAAAATCTTTCAAATGTATTACTATGAACTGCATAAGTGGAACAAAATTATTAACACCAGTTGAATAGGAAAATTTACAATTTTTCTCTCGAAAATGTCCCTTAAATTTTAAGTTTTATTCATGGTTTTCAAGGATGAGGACCAAAATATTGTTATATACCTGTAGATAGAGTTGATTGGAAACATTTTCTCCCACCTTTTAAAAGTTTGCTGTTCTAACTATGCACAATTATTCAAAAGTTTAGGGTCAGTACAATTTTTTCATGTTTTTGAAATGAGTCTCTCATGCTCACCAAGGCCGCATTTATTTGATCAAAAATACAGTAAAAACAGTAATATTGTAAAATATTATTCCAGTTTGAAATCATTGTTTTCTTTTTTATATATATTTTAAAGTGTAATTTATTCCTTTGATGGCAAAGCCAATCTGAATTTTCAGCATCATTGCTCCGGACTTCACATGATCCTTCAGAAATCATTCTAATACGCTGATTTGGTGCTCAGGAAACATTTTTTTATTATTAATGTTTAAAACAGCTGTGCTGTTTTAAAAATATTTTTTTTTCAGGTTTCTTTGATGAATAAAGGTATTCCTTGCTGAATAAAAGTATTTTTATTTTTGTAAACAAATTGACCCCAAGCCTTTGAACAGTAGTGTACATGTTTAGTTTAATTTTATTATTTACATTGAATATTTTTTCCAGCTGACCTGTGACCTAATCAGAACAGTCCTGCAGCACATTTTGGAGTCGTGGCCCACCAGCTGAGAACCATTGATAATAACCAAAGTTATTACATTAGATATGCTATGAAATTCAGAATCATTATAAATAAACTGTATTATTGACTTTATTATTAATATTGGACATGGTTGATGGTTATTTTAAAGGAGTGATTTTAAATTAGAAAGGTTGTTATATATTACATTTATATAACTTTTACCCATTCTTGTCTTGATTTCTCTCTACTTTGTCTCTTGTCTCTCTTTCTTGTTCTCCTTCTCTCCACCTTTAGCGGCAATTTTGGATGACAGCTCTGTCTGTGGGCGTGGGGAGCGGTTAGCTTTAGCGTTAGCACGCGAGAACATCAACAGTGTGATGGAGGGCCCGGCTCGTGCGGAGGTCGACATATTTGAACTCCAGAAAGACTCTCAGTATGAGACTACAGATACTAGTGAGTCATACATAAAAAAAAGACACACACACACACATGCCTGCACACTTAACAAAAAATAACTTTAAAGTGAAGGAGTACAGCATACAGTGACTCAGAAAGGCAAACAGAGCGGATTTGAGGAATTAAAGGCCCACTGAAGTGCCTTGGAACGTCGTGTATGTATGCTTTGTATGATGCGTTGACGTAATTTCCATTGAAACAGGAAGCTAAGATGGGACATATTGAATGACTCCTCCCCCTTTGCAAATAGCCAATAGCGTTTTTTGACCTCACAGACTGCAAGTCGTGCTTGACAGCACTATGGAAGCGAATCCGAGTGCTGATGATACGTTGGATTCAATAGTAGAGGTGTGAATAAATACTAGCCATTTCATTTTTAACCAACATACAGTTGGAAAATGGAATAAAACTTGAGCGTTTGAGCAACCGAACACACATCTCCAACCCATATTGCTTCGTGACGTGTCAAAGGTCGTTTTGGCCAGGTGGTATTTATAGCAGAGGGGGGCAGGACACTTTATATTCTTGAGAGCATTTGATTGGACAAAAGATGTGATGAGAAGCTGAAGTCCGCGGTGATGTCATTAAAATCTGTGATCCATTTTAGCGGAAGTGAGAGACTGTAAGTTTTGAATGCCTATAACTCCTAAATAGGAATTTTGTCATTGTTTTGGAACACACCAGCTTATTCATACCACATATTCATACTAAAAGCTAAAAAACGTACATTTTGATTTCAGGGGGCCTTTAAATACTCTACATTTTTGTCGTAGTGTGCCAGATTCTGCCAAAGGGTGTGGTCTCTGTGATTGGCCCCGCCTCCAGTCCTGCCTCGGGCTCCATCGTCAGTCACATCTGTGGGGAAAAGGAGGTGAGCTTCATTTAAATATTCCACATTTATTTATTTCATGTTAATTCACTAACCATAATCTTTTTCCTTTTGTTCTTTAAACTGCTCTCTCTCAGATTCCCCATATCAAAATCGGTCCGGAAGAGACTCCGCGGCTTCCTTACCTGCGCTTTGCGTCTGTGACTCTGTATCCTAGCAACGAGGATCTGAGCCTTGCCATCGGAGCCATCCTACGCTCCTTCAGCTACCCATCGGCTAGTCTGGTCTGCGCTAAGGCCGAATGTGAGTCCAAAACCTCTGTTCTGCTCATCAGCTGGCCTGGTTTCCTTCGAGCTTGAATATGAAAAATTATTCCACATGGAGAGCAACACACACTTTAACGCACATGATACTTAAAATTAAGATTTAGAAGTCTTCAGAGAAAGGTTTTTTTCCCATTCATCCGAAAACAAAAAAGGCCACTGGCTTTAAAAAACCTGAACATTTTAATTGATTTCCATCTGCCCAATCAATCATCTTCTCTCAGCAAACGCTCAAGTTACAATATGTATTCCAGGCTGAGCAAGATAAAATTACAAAAGTTCTCAAGAAAAGACTCTGATAATGACACTGCAGTGCTTCCTTACTCCAAGCACTAACAATTACTTTGCTGTAATAGGTAGCTGTGCCAATAAAACATACTGCTGGGCAATTACGCAGCATGTCACTGGACAACATAACGTTAACGTTATCTGAGAATAAATCCCCACCCTGCTGCGTGTGTTAATGTGTGAGACACCGCCACTTACGCAGAGTGTGTGCATGTGTGTTTGTGCATTTAGACGTTCATGTGTTCAGAGAGGGCATCGCTACATAACGCTCAGCTCTGACCCAGTTGGCTGCACTATGGTTGCTATGGCAGCAGAGTAGGTGCAACTTGCCACTCATCAAGCTCATTTAAAATGGTGGCAAGAGATGGAGAGAGGCTCGCTGCTGCGCAACAGATTCTCGTTAAACAGATAGAAAGCCATTTCGCAAGCCTGTTTTGACACAAATGTTTTCATGTGTGTTATGCACAGGGATTTTGTAGTCAACCTCATTGCCTTAAATTTAGGAAACTGCCGTCTGATTCCGCACACTGTTTTTCTCAGGTGACCTCTTGTCAGACTGAAAAAGCATGAAAGGAATGACTAAACAAGTGCGTAAACACAGTCTAAGTCTTTATCAAAGCAGAATTTGACCATGATTTTCGTCTCCTGCACTCGTAAGCTCTCCAAAACTTAGCCAGCTGCCTTACTGTCTACGTTCTACATAAGTAACATGCTTTTGCATTAAATAAACCTGAGACACAGGGCAGTGGAATGAAAAATGCAAGGTATAGAGAGGCGTTTTTTTAAAGTTTAACTACTTTTAACTCTGCGTCATGCGAGAGATGCTGCAAAAGACGCAAGTCACAAGCGCAACGGTTAAACATGTCAGTTCACATGTTCACATCGAAAAACAATTGAAAAGTAGTGAAGTGTAATGCAAAAACAGAGACTGTGTGAAAGGCCTCTAAGTGTGATGGAACAGGTCTGCTAACACTTAATTTTGATGGTCCCCCAACAAGTAGTTGGAAAGTTACTTATAGTTAGTAGAATGTCTAAAGTGGACTATCAAAATATAGTGTAACCCAATCTTTCACCCTCACTTGGTTTAAAAATGGCTTCTGTGACACGAGCAATGCTTGATGCATCACTACACTTGACTATGGCTCTTTTTGCCTGTGAAATATCACAGAAATTTTGCCATTAGCTATATTTCCATCCAAAGTTGCAAATTTAACTTCAAATATCACTAAGAAAAATGCAAGTTTCTGCAGAAGCCACTGTATATAATATAATGTATATTTTATAAAAACTACTTGCGCCTCAGAGCGTGCAGACAAAACGCAATAAAGTTATCTTGCTTTCTGAAGCGGATGTCTGCTGTTTGGGAACGCAGACGTGTAAGACGTGCAGGAAACTATACTGAACCACTTTGACGACAGACTTTGCTCAGGCATTTCAGAATGATCAAAACAGCATTTCACATCTCTTTTTTTGATGCGTACTGAGGAATTTATTCGGTAATGTGTTTTAGCGGATACAAAATTTATCCAACTCAATTGAGCGCATATGTTTTATGCACATTTTTAGAATTGATGCGCATTTTGGCTTTTCCATCCAGCATTTTTTTTATGCGATATCTCAAAATGTGCATACAAATAGGTGGATGGAAACGCCAAAATACGCTTAAATTTGTACAATAAAAAACATAAAAAACGTATGCGCTCAATTGAGTTGGATACAGCTATTGTGATCACATCTTAGTAAGCAAAGAGATAAATAGTACACACAAATATTACATTAAAATAATCAATGTTTACTAAAACAGAACTATTTTCATTAACACTTTCAGTAAGTTTGTGTATAATCAACTATCTTGCATTGTCCACCATCGTGGATTGATTTATTCACTAAAGCACACTAATGGGTAACACTTTACAATAAGGTTCATTAGTTAACATTAGTTATTGTATTAACTAACATGCACTAACATTGAGGAATACATTTGTTACTGTATTTATTAATCTTTGTTAATGTTAGTTCACAGTGCATTAACTAATGTTAACAAATACAACCTTTGATTTAAATAACGTATTAGTAAAGGCTGAAATTAATATTAACTAATGAATAAATGCTGTATATGTGCAGTTCATTATTAGTTCATGCTAACTAAGGTAGTTAAATAATGTTAACTAATGAACCTTATTGTAAAGTGTTACCCATTAATGAAACTTTAGGCACATTAATGAAACCTCTATTTTGGATGTATTTCTTCACTGTGCTCAGTACAATTGTGGGATTTCCTTTTTTGTTTCCATAGAATTTAGGCATCTCATAGTTAAATGGCTACCGTTTAGAACAGGTTTTGCATTGGGAAAATGCCTATGATGTCCTACAATTCTGGCAGCTCGCTAGGTTTTGGAACTGAGCTCTAGTCACTGTCACACATGAGTCATTAAGCACAAGGCTGGTCTGGGTCTGATAATGTTTGTTTCAGTGTCACAGCACTGGTCTCTGGTGGAAAACAGAAGATCTGAGAAAGACAGTGAAATATCGAGAAAGAGCCAAATTTAGTGAAATGAAGTGAACAGAAAGGGCGAAAATCAGAATGATCGAGAGAAATCAGTGAAGGAAAGACAGAAGAAGGGTAGAGAACGAGAGTGTGGAGAGCATTGATTTCTCTCCTCCCTCAAGCTAATTAAAGTTTGGCACTGGCTTTACTGGCTCTTTCTGTGCATGCAGGCTCCCTTGAGAGCGCAGCCAGTTATTTACATTTTCACTGGGCTTTGTGTTGCCACCGACTTCACAGCAGCGTTGCAAACGGACAGATGCATGCTGTTAACAAACAACCTCAGACACAAACCATACATGGAGCCGGATTTGGCCCTTAATTCCAGTGGGGTGTTTGTGTGTCTAAATGCTTCCGGCCAACAGCTCGCTTTCTTCCCCGCAGGTCTGTTGAGACTGGAGGAGCTGATAAGGCGTTTTCTGATCTCTCGAGAGACGCTGTCAATCAGGATGCTGGATGACAACCTTGACCCCACGCCTTTACTGAAGGAGATTCGTGATGACAAAATAGCCACAATAATTATTGATGCTAACGCATCTATTTCTTACCTTATACTGAAAAAGGTAAGCGTACAGTTACATTATCTAAATGATGTTGCTTTGGCTCATTTCACATTCATTCATTCTCTTGTCTTCGCCCACCTCAATCGCTCACCTTGCAATTCAGCTTTGTTCAATATACCTGCATTTTAATGTATAGATAGACACTATAAATATCATAATTCTGCTCAAGGACTATTCCTTAATGAGCACAAAAAATGTTCTGCTTTTTACATACTGACATTTGTTTAATTGTCTCTTTCCTCTTGCCTGTCTTTTTAGGCATCAGAGTTGGGAATGACATCTGCGTTTTACAAGTACATCCTCACGACTATGGTAAGATAGAGGAGGAGTTCTTGGCCTATTTTCCTGTAGATATATTCATGCCTGGAGCCCTATCTTTTGTATTAACAATTCATCTTTATTACGCAAACCCGCTCACACTTCTCAAGCCAGCCCCCTCACAGCTTGAACTGCATTGCATACATTTCTACTGTATAACCTACAAACACAACTCACACCTATTCTACACTACTAAAACATATAGTACTAGTCTAACCTACCGATATTCAGCTTAAGGCTGGAATCCACTACACAAATCGCAACACATTTTAAAACACTAGGGATCAGACACTTGCTGATTTTGTTAATGTTTACAGAAAAAAAACTGGACATTATACATTTAACGACTGAGGATCACAAACTACCAGACTTTTAAGTCGTTCTGAACACACGCAGATGCATGTGCCTTGTTGCTTGGAGACAAATGAAAATGTTTTTAAATTGGCTCAAAATAGGTCTGAGTCTGTGCTTATCATACACTGTGATTTTCTGTGAAATCCGTCAACTCAGTAAATCATGTCATCTTCACCTTATGCACTCTACTGAAAACTCTAGTTACTAGTCTAATCGAACACTTCACTGAACCATACATACGCTACTAAAACCTCTAGTCAGTAGTCTAACGTATCACTCAAATCTAAAGGCCACACTAAACTGACATCAAAGAACTAGCATAGATGAAAGCCTACTGTGGTGCCGCCTCATGTCAGCTGTGTCTGGGTCAAAAACTTGCGCTTGAACGCATTGTAAAGACTACAGCCAATGAGCACAAACGTTCTGTCTTCATTAGAGGAAATAACTCTTCATACCAAAAGGTTGAAGTATTCTGTATTCATCATTCAAAAAGGGAAGGAGCTAGGACTGCAGATATACAAACCGTATATCGTTTGCTTGATTTCATTAGTTCTGTTTTTCTCCTCGAGCACTGGTTCACAAAGCTGAAAAGCCAACCAGAGTGGTTTCTCTCATCGAAGGGCTCCGCCGCAAATTCAACATGCTCAATCATCCAAAAAGATGCCAACGGGGGTCCAACTAGTGCCAGCGGTGCAGAACACACTGCAAATACTTTTTCCACTATTGAACAATATTATGATAGTCTACTAGTCTACCCAAACAAACGTTACTCAAACCTTGCAGGCATTTCTGAAACCTTTAGGATACGTTCAGACTGTCAGTCCAAATACGATTTTTGTGCATATCAGATTTAGCTAGTGTAAACGGACAGAAATCACATGAAATCCGATTTTTTAAAATCCGTTTCGAGCTACATTCATGTTTTTTGAAATCCTATTCAAATCCCATTTCTGGAAATCCGCTTCAGCTTGACTGCTCAGATCATATTTCACGTGGCTTATGTGACTTTCTCACGACATGTAAAACGTAAACATCAGAAGTTTATAAATTAGTAAACACTGTTACTTTGGTTCCCTGTTCGTCATATTTTAAAATAGGAGGCTATTGTAAATCCACCTCTTCACCATACTGATCCACTCAAATACCAATTATCCAGTACTATTCACTACGCTGATCTGAGCTCTATGTCTATATATATATATATATAAAATAAACCTAATTGTTCTTTAAAATGTCTAATACACACACACTAATGTTCCCGCTTGTCATTCCTGTGTGTGTGCAGGACTTTCCGTTGCTGTGGTTGGATGATATAGTAGATGAGCAGTCAAACATCGTGGGCTTCTCAATGTTTAACACCACTCACCCGTTTTACCTGGAGTTTATCAGGAGCCTAAATCTGTCCTGGAGAGAGGGCTGTGACATTAACCCGTACCCCGGACCAGCGGTAAGACGCACAAACACAAAAAACTATCAATGTATAACACACAGAGTGCTCACCCTAAACTCTCTGTGTGTGTGTGTGTGTTCAGCTGTCGTCGGCCCTGCTGTTTGATGCGGTCCATGTGGTGGTGAGTGCAGTGCAGGAACTCAACCGGAGTCAGGAGATTGGCATCAAGCCTCTTAGCTGCACCTCCCCTCAGATCTGGCAACACGGAACCAGCCTCATGAACTACCTGCGTATGGTCAGTGTGTGTGTGTGTGTGGGAGTGTTTGTGTGTGTGTGTGTGTGTGTGTGTGTGTGTATGGGTAAATTCAATTCTACTTGAAAGTCCTCCAGGAATGTTTTCTGCTTAGAGAGCACCCATTGTGTTATTAAAAGTAACAGCTGTTTCTATTCTCTTTCTCTCTCTCTCTCTCTTTAATGTTTTGATCAGGTGGAGTATGATGGCTTGACAGGTCGAGTTGAGTTCAACAGTAAAGGCCAGAGGACCAATTACACCCTCCATATCCTGGAGAAGCACAGGGGAGGCCACAAAGAGGTTAAAGGCACATACATACACATTTACTTAGATATCTAATTGGGGACATTCCATAGACTTCCACTGTTTTTATATACAGTAACCCTAAGGCCCGGGTCTACTTAATTTTCTGTGTTCCACTCCGTCTTCCGCACAGTTGAACGTGCAAGCCTTTCAAAGTATTCTCCTTTGGCCGTGAGCGTGGAATCACTCAAGTCACTCGCACATGCGCTGTTGTACATGCAACGTCCGTGTGGTCACAAAAAATAGACTGCACACGGACGGGGTGTGTGGACATCCGCGGACCCCCCTGATGATGAAAATTACGTCACGCGGATGGTACGCGGACGTCCAAAGTATACTTTGGCCTTAATCCTGACAATAAAATTTCTACATTTTCACAATTTGTAAAAAAAAAAACAATAAACACACAGGACACACACACACATATTTCGAATAGTGCCACCATCGTTGTTTTGTTTCTGTGTCTCTGTGTTAGATTGGGATCTGGTACTCTAATAACACTCTGCTGATGAACTCCACCAGTCTGGACATCAACGTCTCTGAGACTCTGGCTAACAAGAGCCTCATCATCACCACCATACTGGTGAGAACCAACTGCACCACAGCAGGCCCAAATAGCCCACTCATGTTCACAGGAAGCTTACCACATCTACATCAGTAATTCCTGTCCTAAAACTTAAGCTCTTAATTATTTACACAATAAAAAGACAGTTTACAGCATGTCTATCATGATAGAAAGAACAGTCATTACTAAGTGAGGAATTCACAGATCATTAAAGCTTAAATTATCATTTCATTTTAACAAAATTATTCAAAAGATATTTCAAAATATAGACATCAATTCATGTAATTTTATCTAACATGATGGTGTGTTTTAGAGTGTGAGACAAACAAACTAACATGACAAAACATCACAGAATAAATCAAATCCCTCACTAAAATTTGCTTATATTTGTGCTGTTGTGTTCCCATCAGAAATAATCTCACTTCTTGTCACTTCCAGTCATTAAAGGACTGGCTTTTGTTAGTTAGTTTGTTAGTTATTTTTGTTAAAGGGGTATTAAAAATTATTTAACAATAAAAAAAAGTGAAAAACCTATATACAGAGGAAAATCCTTTATATTGATTACCAATTAAAACAATATTCCCAAGATTTTTTTTTTTTTTTTTTGGCTGAAACATATTGATTAGAGAAGGGACAAAAATGAGGTACTGGAATATTTCTTAATAATGTTTTTCATGTTAGAAGTTAGTGTGTCACCTGAAGACATGGTAAAGGTAAAGCAACATCTGCTCCATCCAAAGTAGTGAAATTTACTGCTGTTTTCTTAATTGTGATATTGTGATAAACAAAAAAAAAAAAAAACATGTACAATTTTGAGTGTAATATTTTAATCCAATACAGTAAGATGAAAGTGATGGGGCCATGAACTGCAAACAGAAATGTGTGTGTTTGTGTGTGCAGGAGAACCCATACATGATGAGAAAGGTGAATTACCAAGAGTTTGAGGGGAACGAGCAGTATGAGGGTTTTTGTGTGGACATGTTGAGAGAGCTGGCTGGTATCCTCAAGTTCAACTTCCGCATCAAACTGGTGGACGATGGCCTGTATGGGGCACCTGAACCCAACGGCTCGTGGACGGGCATGGTGGGAGAGCTGATCAACAGGGTATGTAGTCGCACTCATCAACTTGTTCTCTACTGAAATAACAAGTATTTTCACACGGTTCCATTCAATTCAATTCCATGTCATTTTCCTTACTGTGTCTTGATGACTTTTCTAAGAATTTCTGTTGTGCTTCTACAATGTTTTATTGCTCTCTTTCTTTTTTTTCTTTGGAACAGAAAGCTGATATGGCTGTAGCTTCTTTTACCATCACATCTGAGAGAGAGAAGGTCATTGACTTCTCAAAACCCTTTATGACCCTGGGCATCAGTATTCTCTACAGGGTCCATATAGTAAGTCACAAATACACACACACACACACACAGAGAGAGAGAGAGAGAGAGAGAGAGAGAGAGAGAGAGAGAGAGAGAGAGAGAGAGAGAGAGAGAGAGAGAGAGAGAGAGAGAGAGAGAGAGAGAATCAACACAGTGGCATCAGTTTACGTATTCTAGCAACAAAACAATACAAAAACATAATTTTTTTTAAGTTTAAACTTAAGGGGGGGGGGGGGGGTTTGTGACTAAATCAATCACAAATTTCTAAATCAAATTTGTGATTGATTTAGATTAATTTGAATAATGAATTGGCACATAAAGTTGTAATTAATTTTCATTAGGAATTTAACTCATAATTGTTGACTGATTTCAGGTTTTAATACCCTTAGAGAGACCAATTGTTTTATAAGCAAAACCTGACCCACACTCACTCAAACGGATAACTGGTTAGTGAAATATTGGCTATATATCTTTAGGTAAACACTAAACCGTTCTGCTTTCGATGGAAGAGTATTAAAAATCAATTTCTGGTGACTCTGCTTTGCCGTTTTGATCAATAGCGCCATCTTGCGTCCGGAGTAAAACATGCAAGATTAAACCATTTGAATGAACTGAGAGGATGAGATGATACACATTGGTGCAAATAGCTTGAAATTTGATGGGAAATTCTCCTGTTTGTCCTGTCCTGAATGACAACAGCCAGTATACAGAGTGTATAATCTGGATAACTAAGGGTGATAGATAGATAGATAGATAGATAGATAGATAGATAGATAGATAGATAGATAGATAGATAGATAATGTGTCTACATGCCTAAATATGTAATTTACTTTATTTACTCCATTTACTTAATTTATGTAATTAATAGATTGAATATTTATAGTGTACCTAATCCCTTTTGGCTTTTATTGCTGCCACTTTCCTTCCTTCAGTTGCATTAATTTACCTCTCTTTCTCTTCCACTGTCTCTCAGGGCAGGAAGCCAGGTTATTTCTCCTTCCTGGATCCCTTCTCACCGGCTGTTTGGCTCTTCATGCTGCTGGCTTACCTCGCTGTCAGCTGTGTGCTTTTTCTTTCTGCTAGGTACACACACAAACACACACCAACACTCTCTAAAACTTCTAAAAATGATGGTCTTAATCAGTGTGTTTGTCTTGTTTTCCAGTAAAAATATCTTACCCTTTATAGTATAGTGAAGAAATAAATATTTAATGCTCCATGCTAGATTTCTCTCTCCCTGTGTGTGTGTGTGTACTTGTGTCAGGTTGAGTCCGTATGAATGGTATAACCCTCACCCGTGTCTGCGTGAGCGCAAAGACCTGCTGGAAAATCAGTACACGCTCGGAAACAGCCTGTGGTTTCCTGTCGGGGGCTTCATGCAGCAGGGGTCAGAGATCATGCCCCGAGCCCTATCCACACGCTGTGTTAGTGGGGTCTGGTGAGTTTGAGCGTGTGCTGGGGCTCCATATGTGTTGATGTTCATTTTAACAGAGTCAATGGACACATTACACAGCACAGCTATGGGCTTTTTGCACTCTGCTTCCATCATTTATGTCCTCTCTCTCTCTCTCTCTCTCTCTCTCTCTCTCTCTCTCTCTCTCTCTCTCTCTCTCTCTCTCTCTCTCTCTCTCTCTCTCTCTCTTTTAGGTGGGCATTCACTCTTATAATAATCTCCTCATACACAGCGAATCTGGCTGCTTTTCTGACAGTGCAGAGAATGGAAGTGCCAATTGAATCGCCCGATGACCTGGCTGATCAAACCAATATACAATACGGCACCATTCATGGAGGAAGCACCATGACCTTTTTTATGGTACAAATCATAATATTTAAGTGTCTATAGGGACAGAAATATGAACACATGCTGGCTTGCACATGTAAATGTTCATTCACATGTGAATCATACACAAGTGTAAACAAACCTCACAATCATCATGTTTTCAGGCCATTACACGTTTGATTTTGAAGTGACATAAAGCGATGATATCTAAGTGGCTGAGATGTTGCTTACTTTTTAATTAGTCCTCCCATTAATGCCATAATTTTGTTCCTTCAGACTGATTCATGAATCTGCTCGAAAACAAGTGGCAGGATTTATCGCACGAACCAATCATATCCAATCATAGTGCGATGGAGGCATTGCCTCCTCTCACGTGACTTTGCCACTTTCATTCTTAATTAAAAAATAAAATTGACAATGTTTATCAAATTAAAAAAAATATATGTAAAAATTGACTAGTCCATAAGGTTGCAAAATTAGCCTAAATTAAGCCATCTTCAGTTTTCTCCAAAATATTTTGTGTGGGATACAAGTTTATCTAATAGGTATCAGCAAAAAAACTTGAGATTTGTGCCTCTAATGCTTTATACATCTCCTTTCACTGAACATTTGTTGAAAAGGGAAAAAACGTGTTTAAATATTTTTAGGCACAATTTTGTACCATATTCTTGGAATTGCCAGCAGGCATATATTTGCATATGTGTATGGATGGGTTTTGTGTCTCTTGTTTATTTTCTTGTTGGTTTTTCGTGTAGATTACCCTTGGCGTAATGACTGTGTATTTTCTTATCAGGTTTTTGTTTGCTCAAGTGTTTTTACCATCTATGTGTGTGTCACTGTTTTCTTTCTGTTTGTTATTGTGCATGTCAAATAGAGTTTAAATGTTTATTTATGATGTGTACACTGAGGAAACATCCTCTCCTCCCCTCTCTCAGAACTCCCGTTATCAAACGTATCAGCGGATGTGGAACTACATGTATTCTAAGCAGCCCAGTGTCTTTGTGAAGAGCACAGAGGAGGGCATTGCACGAGTCTTGAACTCGAAATATGCCTTCCTCCTTGAGAGCACCATGAACGAGTACCACCGCAGCCTCAACTGCAACCTCACCCAGATCGGAGGCCTGCTGGACACCAAGGGTTATGGCATTGGCATGCCTCTAGGTAAGAGAGAGGATCCCTCAATTAATAAAATTGAAAGATAAAAGTACACATTTACGATAGAAGCCTCACAGGCAATGTAGCAGCACTGTGATTCATGTGGTTTTGAAACCATAACACCATAATAACACTTAAAAAACTTTGACAAAATATAAATCTGCTCACTTTCACTTTGCATACATACAGTTGCAATCAAAATTATGCAATCAGGTTTATTGGCAAAATGTACAGACTTTCAGGCTGTTTGCAATGAACATTCAAACAAAAGTTATTGAAATAGCTCAACACAACAAATGTTTCAAGTGGTTTCCCCAAATTCAACTGAAAATGCTACTTTTTATGACTTCTGCAGTCGCAAAACTATTCAACCCCTTTATGGCAAGCATCTTTAGTAAACCTGCTGCTAACGAGATGTATAACCAGACACCAGCTTCTGGCAGCGTTTCTGAGGAATCTTCGCCACATGAGCAATGGCCTCCAGCTCCAGTTCAGTAATATTCTTGGGTTTGCGTGCTGCAACCAGTAGAATCTTCCAGGACTTCTTCTGCAACCAAGCCTTGGTGGAATTTGAGGTATGCTTGGGATCATTGTCCTGTTGGAAGGTCCAATGATGCCCAAGCTTCAGCTTCCTCACTGATGGCAAGACGTTTTCTCCAAAGATTTGCTGATACTTCAATGAATCAATCTTGCCTTCCACACGCTGCAGGTTTCCAGTGCCAGATGCAAGATTTCGGATGCAAAACAGCCCCAGAGCATCAATGAGCCACCACCATGTACAAAAATGGCATTATATGACCCCTTTAAGCAAGTTAATATGAATGTTTAGGGTATAAATGAAGACTTTGTAATATACTTTTATTAAAAATTCTCATTAGTATTTTAAGAAAACACTCATTTTACCTGGTCAAAAACAGCTCTGTTTTCAGCACGCCGTTTCAGTGCATATGCCTTTAAATGATAATGAGCTTCGCTCACCCCGCCCCTCTGTTCTGCTGGCGTTTTGATATAACGCTCGTGGTGTGTTGCCTTGACAACAGTTGAGGGTATATTTTGGAGAAAGAATGGCAGCGGGAGTCCCTGAGGACACATCTGTGCAACCGTATCAGTTTGAACCGGAGTCGGACACGGAACAAGATGACGGCCGCAAAGAAGTTCGACAATTAAGGCTCGAACAGGACGTTTCTGAAATGGTTGGTTAACGTAATGTCACTTTGATCTATTTTTGTATGCACTGGCAGGGTAGAGTAGTGAGATATGAACGCCATGTGTTTACTGATGTATACGTTAGTTCATTGACAGATTGACGTTACAACTAATGGTCATGAAAAACTTTTGTTCGCGATTTGCAAAGATTAATATAAAGGTTAATAAAATTTTACACTCACTTCTTATGGAGGTGCAGAGGGAACATAAATAGTTGCTACCGATTCTTTTTTCAGGAGCAGCTTCTTAACAAAACCAGCTCATACTGACCCTCGTTTATAAAGCAGTCTGGTGAGAAATTATTCGCGCAAATATGAACGCATTGACGTTGCTCGTGGGGAATATTCCCTTTGAAAACAAAACTCAGCCACTGCGTCTTCAGCGGTTTGGATTTAGGAACATCAAAATGACTCTGTGTTCGTTATTACACCCAAGAACAGAACACCACAATCACTTAGACGCCATTCTGCTCCAGCGTATCAACAATGACGGACTATGATGATCGCTCGCTCAGTGCGGGTCTGTGTTCAAACGCTGCTGTCAATCAACAATCGTGGGAGGGGCGTTCGACCGTGTGACGTCACACGGTCGAACGGCTCGATTTGAGGCAAAGGAAAAACATGTAAGGAGATTAAAACAAAAACACTGGATGGATTTTTATCATTATATGATGGTTGTGTGCAGGCACTGCCAACACACATTTCAGTACAATCAACTTGTAAAAGTGCATGTACCATTATATGACCCCTTTAACTGTAGACAGTGTTCTTTTCAGCATATGCTTCATTCTTCCTCTTCTTCCTCCAGACACTTTTTCTGCCCCGTCCAGGTAGTATAACCACTGTTCCTTTAACTTTTAACTTGTGATAAATGCTTCCAACGGTGTCTCTAGGAACATTTAATGCCATCACTATCTTTTTGTATCATGTTCCTTGTTTGTGAAGGAAACATCTTCTCTTAACTTTTTGGACCATTCTTTTGACTCAGCCATATTTCTAACATGCAGTCAAACTTGACAAACCTAGTCAGTTTAGATATTTCATGTGTTCTAGCTCAAGCAAACCTGGTGCAACTAATGATGCCCTTGATTAGTTGCATCAGGTGTGCATGAGACCAACACCTGTTTTGCAGATTTGTACTGTTTTGAGGGATTCTATTCAGGGGATTGAATAATTTTGAGACTGCTGAAGTCATTAAAAGTTGCATTGCAAACAGCTAAAAGTCTGTAAATTTTGCCATTAAACCTGATTTGCAATGGTGGTTGAATAATTTCGATACTGCTCTGTATTTATCCATATACGTCTACATATTTCTGTCATGACAACTCTCGGAGAGATAGGCATGGTAATGGATATGGCAATGTTAATGTATTTGGTCGTGGCGGAATAGATCTGCTTCGCTGCTGCTGCTGCAGAGCAAATACCGAGACTTGCTACTGCCAATACATTTACAGACATTGCTGTGAGCATGTAAGACATTCTGCTCTGCTGCTGCACATGTAGCATACATGACATTTTAGATGTGTCATGATGTGAATAGCTTATTGGGACTTCCTCATGCTAGACATCTGCATTATTCTGTCTCCCAGGTTCTCCTTTCAGAGATGAGATCAGTCTGGCAGTGCTGCAGTTGCAGGAGAATAACAGGCTGGAGATCCTGAAGAGAAGATGGTGGGAGGGAGGGCAGTGTCCCAAAGAGGAAGACCACCGTGCCAAAGGCATGAACCTCTTCTCCACCTCAAAGCAATAATTTCCCCCCAGTCTCATCCCTGCTGAGATATCCATTTGGAACCAGTAGTTGTGTTCAGAACATGTTAAATGGTCAAAAAGCTACATTGTCACAAAAAAAAAAAACAGCTGGTAGTTCCAAAAACCAGCAGGGAGCTAGTTTGTTTCTGGTCCAATATGAGCTTGAACCAGCTCATAACCAGCTAGAAACCAGCTACCATGTTCGAAAACACAGGGGGCAGGGTTTCACACACCCACTGTAGCTGTCAAATGCAAGCAGTTTTGTGTGTGTTTAAAGTCGCGATGAAATGGAAGTATAGACAGTTCTTTTCTTCCATAATTTGACGTACATCCAAGTGAAACGGGTTGAAAAAATGTAGGACAGGCACTTGATTGACTGCTGATTAGATTGAGGCAGAGCTGAATGTGAGCTTAAAGTCAACTGTGTGAAAGAGGCGGGGTTTAAACAGACTAAATGTTTGGAGAAGTCTGGGATATGTCACCAGAGAGAGGTCTGTCATTTTCAGAATATCAAGTGACATTTTAATAAAAAATGATTGGGTAAAAACTAAATTTAAAACCAATTAAATGCATAGATTAATCGTTCACAATAAATAAATGCATCTCGAAAATAGGGTGAATTTCCACTCAGTGCCGACTTAAAGAATGTAAATGTAAGATTTCTGTCTGTGATGAAAGATTGTCATAGTGAATTAAACACTTTTAAACAATCTGCATCTGTTGCAGGTCTTGGGATGGAGAACATTGGCGGTATATTTGTGGTGTTAATCTGTGGCCTGATTATTGCTGTGTTTGTGGCTGTGATGGAGTTTGTGTGGTCCACACGCCGATCAGCTGAAACAGACGAGGTACGGCCTCTCTCCTGCGACCGCCAATATCACAGTCACACTACAGTAGGTTACCAAAGCAACCCGCCGACTCCTCGCGTTAGTGTGTGTTGTAGTGAAGTCGAAGTCAGTGGTTGTCACGGTGTGTGCATGTCTACTTGTGTAATATATAGTTCTGTGATATTCACGTATATGCACTGCCAGCCAAAAATGTTGAATTAAGAAATTTTTATGTTTTTGAAAGTAGTCTCTTATGCTTAACAAGGCTTGTTTTTTTTATCAAAATGCACTATCAACAGTAATAATGTTAAATATTATTAAAATTTTAAATAATTGTTTTCTTTTCTTTTTTAAATATTTTTTGTCATGTGATGACAATGCTGGATTTTCATAAACATTTCTTATCAGTTTTTGCTGATAAATATTTAGTGAAAACTATGATACATTTCCTCAGGATTCTTTAATGAGTAGAAAGTTCAAAAGAATAAAAAACTTTTTTTTTTAAATAGTAGTGTATCATGGTTTCCACAAAAAACATTAACAGGCACAACTGTTTTCAACATTGATAAGTAATAAGAATCGTTTTTTGTGGATCATATGACAATGAATGATCATGTGATACTGAAGACAAATGACAAAGTAATGATGCTGAAAATCCAGCCTTTTACATTTGAATTACATTTGAAAATATATTAAAATAGAAAACAGCTATTTTTAATTGTAATAATATTTCACAACTTTACTGTATTTTTGATCAAATAAATTCCACCAGGGTGAGTATAAGAGTGCTATTTCAAAAACATTAAAAATCTTTATTATTCCAAACTTTTAACCAGTAGAGTATATATGTACATATATATCTGTGATATATACTTCTGTGATATTAATCTTCTTTTGTTCAAGCCTTTAATATATATTTTTATCATTCAGGTGTCCGTATGTCAGGAGATGTTGACAGAATTCCGTAACGCTGTTTCCTGCAAGAAAAGTTCTCGCCTTCGCCGCCGCCGCCCCCTGTCCAGCTCTCTGGCCCTTCGGCACCCCACCCGCATCACTTTAGGCGCCCCGCGACCCCTGCGACTTGTCAGAGAGATGCGCCTTAGCAACGGAAAGCTCTATAGCGGTACGGGAGCCCTGACAGGAAGCTCAGGGCCAGGAGGAGGGCCCTCAGACATGGGCCCCGGGCCCCAGCGACTCCTGGAGGACCCATTAGGTGCCAACAGCACCCCCTCAGTGGCCCTGGGACCGCCCGCAGTGACAGTGCCTCTGCCGCGGGGCTGCACTCATGTGCGCATATGCCAGGAGTGCCGGCGTATCCAGAGTCTCCGCACAACCTCTTGTACACGAATCCCTCCCTCCTCGGCCCCTCTGCCTCGCCTGGCTCCGCCCCCTCCTCACTCATCCTCCAATACAGACAGTGAAGGTGGAGGTGGGCCGAGCCCATGCCGGATAGGACACTCCCCACCGGCGAAAGGCTGCACTTTACCGCCACCTCAGTCTAGCAACAACACAGACCTAATGGGAGAGCAGAAATGAGGAAAAAAGACACTGTCAAAAGGGGAGACAAAAGTATGACACATTTTTGCAATATTTGCCCCCTTGTTCAAAATCATAGACATATGCGCTTTCCATCTTTTCCTTGGTACGACAGAATTATCCTTTTCTTTTGGATAGCCATGTGTCATATCAAGTATTCTTTTGTACTATTGAACGATGTACTACAGTATAACAGTGACCATGTCTGAAGTAACCTTGAGATTTAAGATTGTCCGCCTCAGTCTGAGGATTTAGAAGTTAATAAACTTCCCCCGGCGGTTCTGATCTTCAGGCAGCACACAGACGTCTGCTTGCAATCGAGGCAGACTGTGGCACAGACTCTCCTTCCCTTCCCTGACTGAATTCTCTCTGTTACGATAGAGGTCACACACAGGAAGTAGCACAGAGTAGTCTCGTCTGAACGTCATTCTCTCAATGACACTGTACAGATCAGAGCCAGACCGCGACAGAATGAGAGCACACACGTTAATGGAGAACAATGACGCCAAGTTGTTAATTAAAGATATTCTAAACAGATATTCATACTTTTCTGTACTATACTTATTTTTAAATTCACTGTCTGTGTAATTTAATTCTGGGGTTGTGTTGTCTGAATTGGAAATTAAAAAATAGAGATACTTTATTGATACAGAGGAGATCAACTCTGAATGAATATGTATGTTACTGGAAATGAGGAGCTGTTTATTCATTAAAACATGGACTTTGATCTGTCTGTAGACAAGTGTGAGTCCGTAACCAGTGCTGGAGATCACACCACATGCCTCAACCCAAATTTGCAAACGCTGCATTTACCACAGATCAGTGTTTTTAGAAACAGAAAGTCAGACATCTGTTGTTGTGGTTCAACTTACACTTGTATATATTTTCCCACACACATCACATGCACTGAAAAATGACTGATGAAAGAAGGAAGGAAATAGCAGAATCACAGATGTTCTAAAAGGTCACCGAAACTCTTTTTTATTTTAAACCATTTCTATACAAATGTGAATTGCATTATAAAATTATGCTTATTTACATTAATATTAGATCAGAGAATATTTTAAGTGAATGCATTAAGGTCAAGGGGTCAGTTTTAGGAGTTGAGGGGGCTTCCACATGTTAAAACTATAGATCGACAAAGAAACTCATTTGGAATAAAAAATATATGAATTTGTCTTTTAACAACATGCATTTTTCAACAACAAAAAAACTACTCTCAACCCTTATGCTGTGTACAGACTGGATTGTGTTTTTCTGCTTTCTGCAGACAATTTTGTTCTTCTAAATTGAAATCAAAGCCAACAAAGGGATAAAATGTGTTATGTAATCAGCACATTTCTTTCGTCTTGAGAAGATTTTTGACTTTTGCATAGACCACACCGAACCATGTCTAAAGAGAACAGACACTCTTTTTATCAAAAAACACCGTAAGTGTCAGTTTTTGAGCCATTTTGGCAGAATAACAATTAAGGCCTGTTTACACTAAGAACAATAACTATATTAGTGCCACACCAATGGACGATACAGTTCTGTTTATTTTAGTTGCATGCTGCAGTTATGCCGTCCGCCGCTTTAAATGCTCAAGGTGGCTGGATTCTGATCGGCTGTGTAAGAAAAAATTATGTGGACGTCACGTCGAAGATCTCAAAACGTCTCGGTTACGGATGTAACCCTCGTTCCCTGAGTAGGGAACGGAGACGTTCCGTCGGATGACGACGAATGGGGGTTTCGCTTAGAAGCCAATCAACTTCAAATACTTCAAAACGAGCCAATGGCAAAGAAATGCCATGGGTCTGCGGAATTTGCATAGCGTAACTCCGCCTCACCTCGTGAGTATATAAGGAGAACGCTGGCAGCAAACCGGCATGTTTCTTCGCTGAGGAGCCAACCTGAGTTCAGGCGATCCCCGCGGTACAGCGGAAGTGGCAGGAAGACGGAATGTCTCCGTTCCCTACTCAGGGAACGAGGGTTACATCCGTAACCGAGACGTTCCCTTTCGTTGTCACTCCGAGTTCCGTCGGATGACGACGAATGGGGATACCAGTCTAATCACGCCATTTCTCAGCTGTCTTCCAGTGCCCTGCGTAAATCTGAGATCCCTGTCGTGAGACTAGCACGGACGAAGGACTCCTATTTAACACAGGAATACCAAGGTACACTGGGGAGCATATCCCAGATCTTAGGGAAGTATGCAATTACTGCCAACCCAGAGGGGGGGACTTAAGAATACACATATGACCCGAGGGATGCATATGGGGAATCACTGGGGTGTCCAGCCGCAGGTGGAATATTTCAACCCCAGGGGTGGCAAGGTGGCTTGCCAAGGGAAAGACACATGCTCAGAGAGGCTTACAGTGGGAATACACATGTGGGGGTAGCTCCGGGAGGTACCATGCACACGGGAGGCACCTAGCCGACGCGCAGGCAAGAGACACTGGCGCCGACGTCAGGAGTGCTGGAGGAACTCAGGGCTTTCGGAGAAGCTCACCTGAGGAGAATATCGCACGTATCCAGTCCGTGGAGTGGAGTGGCGAGCAAGCGAAGACACCTGAGCGGGTCCGGTACTAGCTGGTTGAAGCGAGTACATGAGAGGACACTGGCTCCACTCGGAGATTGTAGAATCTGGCGAATGTGTTAGGTGTCGCCCAGCCTGCAGCTCTGCAGATGTCTGTTAGCGAGGCGCCATGCGCTAGAGCCCAAGAGGATGCCACACTCCGGGTGGAGTGGGCAGTCACACCAAGGGGGCACGGTCGACCTTGCTGCTGGTATGCCAAAGCAATGGCGTCCACTATCCAGTGAGACAACCTTTGCTTGGAGAGAGCCTTTCCCTTCAGCTTCCCACCATAACAGACAAAGAGCTGGTCTGAGGTCCTGAAACACTGCGTTCTGTCTACATAGATGCGAAGAGCACGTACTGGACAGAGCAGTGCCAAGGCTGGGTCTGCCTCCTCCGGGGGCAGCGCTTGTAGGTTCACCACCTGGTCCCGGAAGGGAGTGGTAGGAACCTTGGGCACATATCCAAGCCGGGGTCTCAGGATCACGTGAGAATAGCCCGGCCCGAATTCTAGGCACGCTTCGTCAACGGAGAATGCGTGCAGGTCCCCCACCCTCTTAACGGAGGCCAATGCAGTCAGAAGCGCTGTCTTCATAGATAGGAAGTTAAGCTCGACTGACTGCAAAGGCTCAAAGGGAGCACTACGCAGGGCAGTTAGGACCACTGCGAGGTCCCAAGAGGGTACGAGAGGAGGGCGAGGAGGATTCAGTCTCCTCGCTCCTCTCAGGAACCTGACGATCAGGTCATGCTTCCCCACCGACTTACCTTCTATAAGATCATGCTGTGCGGCAATAGCGGCGACATAGACCTTGAGGGTGGAGGGAGACAGCCTTCGCTCCAACCCCTCTTGAAGGAAGGAAAGCACGACGTTGATCGAACATCTCCGGGGGTCTTCTCGGTGAGAAGAGCACCAGTTGACGAAGAGGTTCCACTTCAACGCATAGAGGTGTCTCGTGGACGACGCTCTAGCGGAAGTGATGGTAGCCGCCACCGCTGGTGGCAGGGTACTCAAACCTGCCTCGTCCCGTCCAGGAGCCACACGTGGAGGTTCCAAAGATCGGGACGAGGGTGCCATAGGGTGCCCCGTCCCTGAGAAAGTAGGTCCTTCCTCAGAGGTATGGGCCAAGGAGGTGCTGTCGCGAGGAGTACAAGTTCGGAGAACCAGGTCCGGGTGGGCCAGTACGGCGCGACCAGAGTGACCTGCTCCTCGTCCTCCCTGACCTTGCGCAGGAGTTGCGCAAGAAGGCTCACTGGGGGAAACGCATATTTGCGGCCCCGCGGCCAGCTGTGCGCCAGAGCATCCGTGCCGAGCGTGCCCTCGGTCAGGGAATAATACTGGGCGCAATGGGTCGAGTCGTGAGAGGCAAACAGATCTATCTGTGCGTCCCCGAACTGGTCCCAAATCAGCTGAACCGTCTGGGGATGGAGTCGCCAATCTCCGGGGAGGGGCTGAAGCCGTGACAGCTCGTCGGCTGCACAGTTCAGGGCTCCAGGGATGAAAATGGCTCGAAGCGACCTCAGATGCTTCTGACTCCATAAGAGGAGGTGGCGGGCGAGTTGCGACATACGGCGGGAGCGCAGACCACCTTGACGGTTGATGTACGCTACGGTCGCGGTATTGTCTGATCGGACTAGTACATGCTGGCCCGAGAGCACGGCTCGGAAGCGGCGCAGGGCGAGCTGTACAGCCAGCAACTCGAGGCAATTGATGTGCCATAAGCGGTGGGGTCCTGTCCAGGAGCCCGCGGCAGCACGTCCATTGCACATGGCACCCCAGCCCGTGGTGGAGGCATCTGTCGTTACAACAACATGCCGGGAAGCTCGTTCCAGAGGCACTCCTGCCCGTAGAAAACTGAGGTTCCCCCACGGGGTGAAGGTCTGACGGCAGGTCGGAGTAACTGGTACTCGGAGCGTGCCGTGTTGCCATGCCCACCTCGGGACTCGGTCGCGAAGCCAAAGCTGAAGCGGTCTCATATGAAGCAATCCGAGCGGCGTTGCCGCGGCTGCAGATGCCATATGCCCCAGGAGCCTCTGAAAAAGTTTCAGTGGAACCGCACTCTTGCCCTCGAACTGTCTCAGGCAAGTCAGCAGTGACTGCGCGCGCTCGCTCGTAAGCTGCGCGGACATGGCGACCGAGTCGATCTCCATACCGAGAAAAGAGATCCTCTGCGCGGGGCAAAGTTTGCTCTTCTCCCAGTTGACCCGAAGGCCCAAACGGGCTACATGGCGGAGTACCAAATCCCTGTGTTCGCAAAGCTGATCTCGAGAGTGAGCTAGAATCAGCCAGTCGTCGAGATAGTTCAGAATGCGAACCCCGTGTTCCCGGAGGGGAACAAGGGCTGCCTCGACGACCTTCGTAAAGACGCGAGGGGACAGGGCTAGCCCGAATGGGAGAACTGCGTACTGATATGCCTGACCCTCGAAAGCAAACCGAAGGAACGGTCTGTGTCGAGGGAGAATGGAGACATGAAAGTAGGCGTCCTTCAGGTCGATCGCTGCAAACCAATCCTGGTGCCGCACACATTCGAAAACGCGTTTGGCGGTGAGCATCTTGAACGGCAGCCTGTGAAGGGAGCGGTTCAGAACGCGCAGGTCCAGGATTGGCCGTAACCCACCGGTTTTCTTCGGGACAATGAAATACGGGCTGTAGAAGCCGGTCTTCATTTCGGCTGGAGGGACAGTCTCGATCGCACCCTTCGCCAGCAGGGTAGCAACCTCCGCTCTCATGATAGGGGCATTGCCACCGACCAAAGTGGAGCGGACTCCCCTGAAGCGGGGAGGAGACCGCGCGAACTGAATCGCGTAGCCGAGCCTGATCGTTCGTGCGACCCAGCGGGACAGGTTGGGAAGCTCTAGCCAGGCTCCCAGGGACTGAACCAGCGGGGTCATGCGAACCACAGACTTCCCGTCGGTGGGGCAGCGAGGCGGTATGACTGACCCAGACGTGGACGGCATAGCGGCCCGATGTGGGGGTGCAGTCATGAACCGCGCCCTGACAGAGGAGACCAGGGAAGGACGAACGTTCCACGGGGGTCTGCTCTGCCAGGGGTCTGGCGACAGAGGGGGATGAGAGTGGTGCGGTCCGGGGACGGCACGCACTGTCATCCGACTCTGGGACAGAGGAGGACGAGGGGTGCACGGCCCGGGGGCGGCGCACCGTGTCGTCCAAGAACTCTGTGTGCTCAGGGATGAACGTGTTATTTCTTTCTTTAACCACATTAGGGTACTGCCCACCCGTGGGTGAGCAGCGGGGAGTGGAGAACAAAAGATTCTCCCCCGGCCCTCCACCGGGGGAAGGAGTGGTCCTGCAACCACCTCCTGAGAAAAACACGTCATCCCTGAGCAGCCCGTCTCAGGAGCGCCGCTTGGCCCGGCATTTAGCGGGGGGCGGGGCTGGAGAGGGCTGGGGCGCCTTCTTGCGACTTCCTCCGCGACCGGGCCCGGGTGGAGGCTGCTGCTTGGGCCGGGCGGGAGGGGCGGGAGTCGCAGGAGGGCGCCCTCGGCGGCGAACAGACTGAGTACTCTGCCCGGTCGGCTGGGTGGAGGCAGCAGCGGGCCGTCGGGGCAGAATATGCTTGATAGCCTCAGTCTGTTTCTGCGCAGTCGAGAACTGTTGGGCAAAGTCCTCGACTGCACCGCCGAAAAGGCCATCTTGCGATATGGGGGTGTCGAGCAGCCGGGACCGCTCGGCATCCTTCATATCGGCAAGATTGAGCCATAGATGTCTCTCCTGGACCACGGCTGTGGACATCACCAAACCCAGGGAGCGTGCGGTCACCTTCGTCGCTCGGAGAGCAAGGTCGGTGGCGGCGCGCAGCTCATTGAAGAGCCCTGGGTCTGTCCTACCCTCGTGCATGTCCCTGAGCATCTGGGCCTGGTAGACCTGCAGAATGGCCATGGCATGCAAAGAGGTGGCTGCCTGTCCCGCAGCTCTGTAGGACTTCGCCACTAACGTAGACGAGTACCTACAGGCTTTGGATGGGTGCTTTGGCTCACCACGAGACGAAGCGCTCTGAGGACACAGTTGCATCGCAACAGAGCGTTCGACCGGGGGAAGCCCAGTGTACCCACGGGCAGCGGCCTCATCGAGGGGAGGAAAGGCGGATGAAATCATCGAGCGGTCGCGGGAAGACATGGGAGTCTTCCAGGACTTCGAGATTTCATCATGCACGTCCGGGAAGAAAGGTATCGGGGCCTGACGGGGACGGGGATCCGCAGCCTGACCCAAATACCAATCATCCAGCCGCGAGCGCTCGGGGCAGGGCGGAGGGTTCCACTCTAACCCGATGCTCGCGGCGGCTCGAGACAGCATGGCCGTCATCTCTGGATCTGACTCTGGCACAACTGTAGTCACACCCGAAGGCGGCAGCTGTGATGAGTCTTCACTTCCAGCAGACTCAGACCCACCTTGTGATGCTGCAATAGACATGGCATCTTCCTCTGGAGCGCCAAAGGAAACCCGCGGGACACCCGAAGATGATCTCGCCGGAATCCCCTGAACACTCACGGGTTGCAGCATTGGAGAGGGTGCGGCTGGGCACGGACTGATAGTCGGCGCTTGGTTCCAAACCGTCACCCTCAGATCACCCTGGCCACCAGCCGAAGTACTAGCTCTATTTCTAGAGTCAGTAGATCGGGGTGTGGATGAGGGGACCCTCACTCTTGCGAGATCACCGAGTCTTGACCGTAATGCTGCGATGGTCATGTTCCCACAGAGAGAACATGAGTCATCCACGAGTGCTGCTCTAGCGTGATCAATGCCCAAACACACTATGCAGCACCCGTGCCCATCAGAGTCGTCAACCAGCCTACCGCAACCAGAAGTGCACGGGCGAGGCATCTTTAAAAAGACGTGCCACGTGCAAGCTCTTTTGTGAGAAAAAGAAACCTGATTGTGTTGAAGCGCTCGGGGAGAAACACACTCGCTGTCGAACCACAGACAGATAAGCAGGAAGTGCGCGCTCGCCGAAGATCGCCGTCACACCAACACCAGAGAATCTTGCTCGTTTGAAGAACTGACAATTTCAGGAATGGCTTGTGGAACGAAGGATTAACTTGGCTCCAAAGCGAAAACATGCCGGTTTGCTGCCAGCGTTCTCCTTATATACTCACGAGGTGAGGCGGAGTTACGCTATGCAAATTCCGCAGACCCATGGCATTTCTTTGCCATTGGCTCGTTTTGAAGTATTTGAAGTTGATTGGCTTCTAAGCGAAACCCCCATTCGTCGTCATCCGACGGAACTCGGAGTGACAACGAAAGGGAAATGAAGTTTATTACAGCATAGCAGTGGCAAGATACACGAAGCAACTTGGGTTCACCGGCATCAGAATGAACCCAGAACATCCCAATCTTAAACCTTTTATCCTGATACAGTTTACCACTATGAAGTTAAATGAAGTTGCTCTTGTTGTACCTGTGTTCTGTATGTCAATGAAGTTGAGACACCCCATTGTCTGAGAAGGTTCTCGGTGTCCCACACCCATTCCCATTCTACAATTTGTTCAGGATGTGATCAACCCAAATGGTGAAGAAACAATATAACTTTACTTCTTTCATCTCTATGATAATTAAGCCATTTTGGGGATGAGCTCATTCTAAAATATTTTGGAGTGGAATCTGGGTCGAGGCAGACTACAATTTCTTACAGCTGTCAATGATTTTTATCATTTATCAGCTGAATTTTTTTTTTATTAAAGTGATTCCAGTGATATCGTTCCTCTGTCTGTAGTTATCGTTATAGCTCATGGTGTGGTTATGTGGAGTTGCTTATTGTTAGAATTAGAATGATCATTAACTTTATAGTTACAGTTATCGTCATTGGTCTGATCAGCCCTTTATTGTCTCTACTGTTCAAACACCTAATTCTTTAATAGAAACCTGCGGTGGATGTGACGTTTGTACTCTTTTATTCACCTGTGCATACACAGTATCCTGCTCTTCTGTGTGGACACCTAAAGCCATCTGATTGGCTGAGGCTCGCAGTGATGTTAAGCGACCACTGAAGTAAACCGCAGCGTATTCAATGTCCCCTGATGGTGAGATGCTTCTGTTGACTTTGCCTGTTTTCAGTATCGTCGGATCAGCATATGTGACATCCTAATACATGGGTGAAGAGAAGTTTAGTCATTTACAGAAGCTCGTGGCCTATTTGGCACTTGTGAAATACCATATGACTTGAGATTCAAGATTAATTACGTCTCTCACTAGATATGTTTTTCTTAACACCAGGTTTCTTAACAGCAGGTATTCTCACCTGTTGTAGGTCATCAGGGCTCCGAGGTGTATCTAGTAAAGAGGTAAAACACTGGTCAAATAGCAGAATGATTTCAAAGTAGAGGAATGGAGTAAAAAGTCTAAAGGTGTGACTTGAAGTGCAAAAGCGATTGGGAAAGTATAGTACCCCCGTTGGGCCCCGGGAAATGTTTTTGTTGTTTTTATCTGAAAATCTGTCCCCAATCTCTACTTTTAGTTTAAAATCTGTACTCACCAGTGTTTTAGGCCATGCTTTGCAACTTTGCAAGTTGCAAACTGCACCATTTGTATGGTTAATTCATTAATTTTAAAATCGGCTCCTATTTACATTTAATCATTTAGAAGACACTTTTCCAGCATCTTACAAATAAGAAACATCACAAGCAATTAATCATGAAAGAATCAGCAATATGTGCAGTTTCACACTGAGCATTTCCTTTAAAAAGAGAGATTTTAAACAACCCATGCTTGAAGTTTATACTTACAATTTGCGGAAGTGCTGCCGGCTCTTCTGCCATGTGTAGCAAAATATAAAAAGAGAAATGTTAAAGGTCTTTTAAAATCTAAGCTCATTGACTTCCGTTTAATATCAGTATGTACTTTTTGAGTTCCGGGTTTGGTAAAGATAAACACGATGATGGACATAATGCTGGCACAATTTCTTGGTTTTACCTGTAGATTGCATACAGATGCATAGATACAAATTTGAATAAATATTTAATATATATAAAATAATTTTATGAAAAATTGGGGAACTTTAGAAAACAGATTTGTTTATTTCAACACTGTGTAGTAAAAGCTCTGTGGTTTTTGCTCTGCTAGTTGGCTGTTGGCATGAATCTGTCATAATTCGATGCAGATCCATGACATTACAAATTTAGAAATTGCTAAATGTTTTCTAGTCACATACCGTCTGCTGATCAGGACAGCAGCTGTGATCACAGTGATGAACACAACAGCAGTCACAATCCCTACAGCCTCAGCGATGGACAGAACAGGAGGACTGCCTGTGGTCAGATAATCAGGAGGGAGCTCGTAATCAACCAGCAATTTAGAAACAGCATTCATGATTGTAATGCACACTTTCTATTTTTCATTCTCATTTTGTGATTTCATTCATTTTATTGAGTGGTATAAGTAGACGTATCACTGCTTATACTTATGGTCAGGGGTTTGTTCTAAAGCACTCTCTTAAAGTATTAAACTTATGCTGAGTTATACCACACCATTTGTAATGATGATACATATAATTGTGCCACTTTTTAAAGGGAGGTGCACAATTACTTGTCACAGAAACCAGACTTATTTTTGCAATGAAAAAGATTATCAAATTCCATAGATTTGACATAAACCCGAACTCTGTCTATATCTCAGAGGCTGTGATTGGCTACACCCTAACAACAGGATAGCAATGCGGACAATACCGTGGCATTAGGAACTATTACAGGAGAGGCAAACTCTAATTTCTCAGAAAACGTAAAAAAGTTAAAAGGTCATTGTTTTTTTCATTGTTTACACATTTAGCCAAAGACCTTAATGTTTCAATTAAGATGTAATTAAGGCAAGACACCATCCATAATACACATTTAGGGTTTTATTTAAAAGGCACTTTATGTTTGCTTCTGTAGATTTCAATTTCAACATATCTTAGAGGCATTTTTTTCTGGCTGTTGACAGACTTGTCTGATTTATGGAGTGATAAAAAGACATATTTATATCCCCTTTGTAAAAACCCTTAGGTCTTAAATGTCAACAAAATAACACAATAATTTTGAACCTGGTGTAATCCAATGTTCAAACTGGTGTTATAAAAATGTATGAAGATTAGTGTATATTTACTTAGACAATGCTTTATTTGAATGTTTAAACATTTCAGAAAACTTTTAATGTAAACAGTTTTGCCATTTTTAATGTAAATAATCAAGGGTGATATGATATCTTTTTTTTAAATTCAGGTGCCTTGCCTTAAGTAACATCACATAAACCATCAGGATCACAACAATTAATTAAACAAGAAGTTAATAGTTACATTTCAAAAACAATATTCCCAGTAACTTTGTCTATTTTTACTCCACCAAAAAAAAAGGCACATTTGAGCAACACGTAGTGGCACTACTGAATTAATTGGTGTTGAATGAATTGAAGTTAACGATTCAGTGACTCACTCATAAAGACAGGTTACACCTACTAGCGTAACTATGTAATCTGCAGAAAGAATCACTACAAATCACCATCACTCTGTCTGGAATACACAAAAACAGACAACCGGAGTGATTCAAACAGTGAAATGTCCCAGAGCAGAATCAAATTTGAGAACAAATTTGGTGCTGAAATTTGATCCCCACCAGATTACAGTATTTCAGTCCTCAATCCCCAGAATGGTTAGGTTTAGTTGTAGAGGTGGGTGTAGAGAAAACAGAGTTTTGACAGAAGTAAAAAATGACAATACTTATACTAACAGGCTAATGTAAAAGACCTTCGTAAAAATAAATTGTTTAGATTCATTGGTAATTTCAATGAACCGTTACATACCTTCTATGACTGTAAGAGTGGTTTGTCCTTTATAACTCCCGCTAGGGAAGGTTGTGTAGTCACAGCTGTAAACTCCCTGATCACTCATCCTCACGTCTCTGATGATGATGGAGGCGTCATAGATGAGAGGTAAGTTTGTACTGAAGCTGACTCGGTCTTTCAGAAATGTGTCATGCAGAAAAAGGCCATGGTTCATATTAAAGATCATGATTTCATATGTATTGGACTGATTGTACCATGTCCACAGTACTTGTGTTATGTTGTCCTTTGTGTTTCCATAGATGTATTGGCACAACAGTGTGACATCATGACCCTGGTACTCATTAACCTCAAGATGGGTGAAAACTTTCTGTCCATGCAGTACTGGTGAAGAGAGAGAGAGAGAGAGAGAGAGAGAGAGAGAGAGAGAGAGAGAGAGAGAGAGAGAGAGAGAGAGAGAGAGAATCTTTTAATTTAAATACACCTTTATTTAAAACAATAAGGTGTTCACAATAATATTACAAACTCACAAAACAAGAACAAATATAATATATACTATTCATGTTAAAATGAGAAACATTTTGAAAAGCAAGCATTAAATCATCATCATCATCATCATCTACTGTAGAAAGGACCTCATTTATCCCCCAAATGTACATGAAAGATTCTACACAATTTACCATTTTATAATAGGCATGCTCTATTCTAAGCCGAGCCGCCACCAAGCCTTTGAAGATCATCAACACATCCAGAGAACCCTGTCCTAACAACTTATTCTTTCTGGATTCCCATACAGCAAGTTTTGCTGTACCAGACAAAAAATTGAGTAAAATCAACTGACTTCTCCATTTTTCTGTATACCTTGGACCATATATAAACATTTCGTAAGAGAAAGCTTCACCAATTTCAATGAACCATTGAGATAAAAATGAAAACAAATCGTTTAGCCGAGCACACTGTACAAATAGATGAAAAAAACATTTCAACCTCTTTACAGAAGGGACAGCCCACCCCTACCGAAGGATCAATGTGCACCACGTATCGGTTTGTGGCTATCGCCCCATGAACGATCCTCCACTGAAGGTCTCCCGTTCTTTTGTCAATGGGGCGTTTGTATAAGGACCGCCAGCAGCCTCTAGGGGAGGAAAGAATTCCAAAAAAATCAGTCCATTTATTTAAAGCAAATCCATGCAAGCGACCAGCATTGGATGCCTTCACACAGGAGATATAGAGGGCATTTTTCCCCACTTCCTCAAAAACTCCAAGCTGAGGGGTTTCAAAAGACAAATCTCATCATCTTGCCATTCTCTCACAGCAATAGTCACATTCAGAGAAGGAAAAACATAAGGAACCCCCTTTCTCCATTTATCAGTTGCTATATAGTCATTTGTAAAAAATCTTATGGTCCGCATGCAAAGACTTTAAAATTCCAGTTGTAGCTTGTTTCAGCAGCCTAAGAGATCTCACTCCAGTCCTTTCACTCAATTCCTCTAAGCTCTTGGTCAAAATATGTCCCAGCTTTGTGCATCCCGCAGCAGTGAAACATGCACGCAAACTGGGTCCAGACACAAGTATTGATGGTAAAAAGTCATTAAGAAAAAGTGGCTCTTCAAAAAGCCGTAATCCAGCATGTGTATTTGGTGTACAACTGTACGTGAAATGGTAAACACCTTCCATGCCTCCAGAACTGACTTATAGAAAACAGTCCAATTCACACGGTCCTCATTCTGGAGCTCCATTAAGAACAGATGTTTGTCCAATCCCATACCTCTGACCCTCCTGAGAAGAGCAGAAGCTGTCTTTTGCCATGAAGCATCCGTGTGATACAACAGTCTCTGAGCTGCTTGCAAACGGAAAGCCATGATTCTGGATCTGATATCGATCAATCCTTGACCTCCCTCTTGAACCGGAAGGTATAAAGCAGCAGCATGAATCCAGTGTTGTCCAGACCAAAAAAAATCCACAAGTTGCCTTTGAATCTCCTCAATAAGTCCAACAGGTGGCTGTAGCACAGTTATTTTATGCCACAGGGTAGAAGCAACCAAATTATTGGTCACTCCCCCTATAGGACAACCGCGGCAGCAACCATTTTCCATTTAGACAACTTGCTGCACACTTTCTCCACTAGCCCCTCCCAATTTTTCTTTTGATAATCATTTGACCCCCAAAAAAACTCGCAATAATTGAAGTCCCTCTCTGCCCCACTTTAGGTCTCCGGGTAACTTTGGGAGACTCTCAAACTCCCCTTTACCA
This sequence comes from Rhinichthys klamathensis goyatoka, assembly GCF_029890125.1. Classification (NCBI taxonomy): domain Eukaryota; kingdom Metazoa; phylum Chordata; class Actinopteri; order Cypriniformes; family Leuciscidae; genus Rhinichthys; species Rhinichthys klamathensis. The sequence continues at coordinate 31,260 of NW_026607111.1, read as the reverse complement.
GCCCAAAAAGCTTCACTTTTTGCCCAGTTCACTTTAGCTGATGAAGCTTTCTCATAAAGACTGAGTACCTCAGATAGACAGTTAATATCTCCAGCATTGTTTGCAAAAACTGTAATATCATCAGCATAGGCAGAGAGATACATTCTTGAGTCTAAAGAAAGACCAGGCACATTAAAACCCGACAGTCTATCTCGAAGTCTAAAAAGCAGCGGCTCAATTGCTAAACATTGACCAGACAATGGACAGCCTTGCCTAATACCCCTTAAAATAGGAATTGGCCGACTCAAAGCGCCCCCTATCTTAATGATGCACCATTATATAATAACTGTATCAAATTTAAAAATGTTTCGCCAAAACCAAAAACCTTCAATACATTAAAAAGATAATTGTGGTCCACGCGATCAAACGCCTTTTCTTGATCCAAGGCAATTAACCCAACATTCACATTGAAACCATTACAAATATCCACAATGTCTCGCACTAAAAACAAATTATCCATAATGGACCGTTTTGGAATGCAATATGACTGATCCTTGTGTACAACCAAACTCAAAAAATGTTTTAATCTATTTGCCAGACATTTTGAGAATATTTTATATTCTGTTGTAAGAAGGGCAACAGGACGCCAGTTCTTTAAAAGGGCTAAATCACCCTTCTTTGGTAACAGTGATAAGACAGCATACTGACAGGAAGTTGGTAAAACACCTTCTCTTATAGATTCACATAAAACATCAAAATAATCGTGCCCAATGCAGTTACAAAAACTTTTAGAAAAGTCTGCTGCCTGGCAGTCCATCTATTCCAGGGGATCGTCCTGAATTAAGTTGTCCCACAGCAGGAGTAACTTATTTAAATGTTATACCAGCATCCAAGACAGTTTTAGAACCAGAGTCCAACTGAGGAAGACCCTGAAGAAGCTGTGTCACTATTTTCACAGTTCCCTTTCAGTCGAGAACGTCAGACGTAGTCGACGTCCGACTGAATGGGGATCACGCTAGGGAGCCAATCCTCTTCGAGTACTATTGAACGAGCCAATGAAATTGACGTGCGTGATGACATCACACACTCCGCCCCCCGCGGCGCGGGTATAAATACGGAAGTGGATGCACGCACCAGCTGCCTTTTGCTTCGGAGCCGATCGTGACTGATGTCTCTGAAGAGTGCTGTTGTAATTCAACGAGCGAGTGTGTCGGTGTTCTTTTGGAAGACTCTCCTGGTGCTGGTGGTTCTACAGCGCGAGTGCAGCGGTGATCGCGAGCTTGGAGCTCTCAACTGCTGTTTTAACAGCAAGCAAATTTCTGTGTTTGTGTGTGTGTTGACGGCTGGTTGAGGGCAGAAAAGTGAGTGCTTCACTGTTTTCAGTTTGAATTCAGTGTTGCCGCGGTCATTCCCTGTGTGCTCCGGCACTGGTGACGGGTCCCATTTCTAAAAGAGCAACTCGGGTGAGTTTTGTGTCTTTTTCAAGATGCCATTCCATCCGTGTGTTTCTGGGTGCGGTAGGGCTCTGTCCCCCTCTGACGGTCACAAGAGTTGTATCACGTGTTTGGGCTTAGAGCACGCTGAAGCAGCTTTTGTGGATGAGTCATGTTCTCATTGCGGGAACATGACCGTCTCGGTGCTAAGGTCGAGACTCGCCTTCGTCCGCGAAGGTGGAGTCCCCACCCCCAGGCCCCGCTCTTCCGTTTCTTCTGGGTTACCTTCCCAGAAGAGACCTGGAGCGCCGTCTGGGCTGGGTGACCTGAGGATTACGGTGAGGGGTAATCCGCCCGGCAAAGCCCCGTGGATCCCTCACTCCTCGTTTGCACCGCAGCCGGTGGAGCTCCCCGACGAGACTGCTGGTCCCTCTGTAGTGGACCGACCGGCTGTCTCGTTCGGGGCCCCTCCAGAGGACAGGATGTCCATCGCAGCATCGGACGGGGAGCTGGGCTCTGGAGGTGATGACTCGGCTGTGCTGCCTCCCCCTGGGAGACCAGCACTGCCCGAGCCGGATCCAGAGATGGCAGCTATGCTCAAGAAGGCCGCCGAGGCGGTAGGGCTCGAGTGGAACCCTCCACCGTGTCCCGAACCGTCTCGGTTGGATGATTGGTTTATCGGAGCGGGCCGGTCTGGTTCTCAGCCCGCCGCTCCGGTACCCTTCTTTCCTGAAGTGCATGAGGAGTTGACGAGGGCATGGATGGCACCTTTCTCTGCCAGAAACCGCCTGAGCAGCTCCTCCCCCCTCACTACCCTTGATGGGGGAGCGGCGAAGGGTTATGTGGCTATCCCTCCAGTGGAGCGGTCTGTTGCGATGCAGCTGTGTCCGGCGACCGCTACCTCTTGGAAGGGGGATCCTCGTCTCCCCTCTAAGGCCTGTAAGTTCTCGTCCGTTCTCACGGGCAAGGCTTATAGAGCCTGTGGGCAAGCCGCTTCCTCTCTGCATGCCATGGCGTTGCTTCAGGTCCACCAGGCCCAGGCACTCATGAACATGCACGAGGGTAGTTCAGACCGTGAGCTCACGGATGAGCTCCGCACTGCAACCGACCTCGCCCTCCGGGGCACGAAGGTTGCAGCTCGCGCGATCGGTCTGGCGATGTCCACCCTGGTGGTCCAGGAGCGCCATCTCTGGCTCAACCTGGCTGATATGAGAGAAGCGGACAAGGTTCGATTCCTGGACTCTCCCATTTCTCAGGTCGGGCTGTTCGGCGACGCGGTTGAGAACTTTGCCCAGCAGTTCTCGGCCGCCCAGAAGCAGACGGAGGCCATCCGGCACATCCTACCCCGACGACCTGCTGCTGCCTCCACCCAGTCGTCCGGGGCAGATCCTCCGCCTGCTCGTCGCCGAAGGCGCCCGTCTGCAGCCGCCTCTGCTCCCGCTGGACCATCGCAGCAGCCTCCACCTAGGTCTCAGCGTGGAGCCGGCCGCAGAAGGGGCGCCCCGCCCGCTTCAGGCGCTGCCAAGCCAGGTGGCAAGCGACAGCGAAAGCGTTAAACCTGAGGCGGGCCACCCAGGGATGGACGTACTGCTTTTGGAGATGGTCACCGGCCGCTCCCTTCACTCGTAAGAGGACCGAGTGAAGTTTTTTGTTTTTGTGTGTGTTGTTCCGCCGCTGGTTCTCATAAAAGCTGAACCAGCGGTACCCACATTTTCAAAGAAAGAGCAGTTTCTCCCTTCCTGGGCCCCAAGAGGGCTAGTTGGCGGTGTGTGACCCTGCAAAGCCTTGCACCCTTCAGCTCCCTTTTGTTCGCCAGCCAGCACCTGGATGCGGTTCGAGGACCCGGACATCCGCCTTCTCACGCATCCTCTGCTGCTTTTGGAGTCAGGTAAGTGCTGCACTGCACACTCAGACCCTCCTTCGGGCCGCCTATGGGCCTCTCGATTGGGTCCCTGTTCTCCACTTCGCTGCCTCACCTCGGGTACGTCTGTGGTCTCTGAGGCCCTGGTGTGGTGTGTGTAAGCTTAAAGTGCTTCCTACCGCTCCTTGGCCCTGAGCTACCAGCAGACTCGGCTTGCGATTCATTTCGCTTGGCTTCCGCCCTGGCTCAGTGATATTTTGCACACCTAGGTGTTGAGCTAAGGCTCCTAGAAGTAGTGAATTATCACACCTACGTGTTGAGCACTGCTCCTGACCTGTGTGCGCACGTCGCTGTCCTACTGGCGAAGGACGCAATGTAGCCTCTCCTCAGCCGATATGAAGACTGGTTTCTTTAACCTGTTCTTTATTGTACCCTAGATAGATGGTGTGTCATGGCCACCTTGGACCTGTGTCAATTGGAACGGGCCCTTTTTCGAAAGCCTCCGTTCAGTTACTAACACAGAGATGCATTTTCGAATGCTCCGTCCCCAAGGTTGGCCTGCAGCGTTCGACCTGGAGGACAGTACTTCAGATCTCTGTCCTTCCGTTCCACAGACCATTCTCTGTCCGGGCGTCGAGGGTACGAAGTATCAGTACAGGTCCTACCCTTCAAGTGCTCCATAGCCAGTTGGGTCTTCAGGTCAACTGGGAGAGAGTATCTCGTCCACGGGCTGAGTATCTCTCTTTTCAGTTCAGGAGAAGGACTCGGTCCAACACGTCTCTTCAAGAAGAGTGTGTTAGGCTAGTGCTAGAAGTGAGAAAGGGTTCCACTGAAAGAATTTTCAGAGGCTCCTGGGGCATATGAGGCTTGGCTTCCTACATATGATGACCGCTTCAACACTAGTTTTATGATCGAGTCCCGAGGTGACCGTGGCAGAGCGGCATGCCCTGTGTGATTAAAAGGTCACCCCGGCCTGCCGCCAAACTCTCAACCCGTGTGTAGACCTTCAGGTCCACTAACACTGACCGAGGGGCCATGTATAAAGGGCATGCTTTAACGGAGGCCTGGGCGACCTCCGACTGCATTGGTATTCGTTACCTCGAGTTGGCAGTTCACCTCGCTTTGGGCCACCGCTGCTCAGCGAGCTGGTACTGGTCTAAAAAGACAACATTGCGACCGTTGCGCTAGCTTCCCTCGCATGTCACAACTCGCCTGTCACCTCCTCCTTAGAGTCAGAAGCTTCTGAGGTTGCTTCATTCCACTATAAAATTCTTCCGGCCTGCTCAATCGTGCCGCCTACGAGCCTCACGACAGCTATGGCCAGGGAGAGTGGAGACTCCAATCCCCTGGCGGTCTAGCTGAGCAGGGACCTCTTCGGACTCGTCCCTCTGCCAGTTGTGTTTTTGTCTGAGCGGACATCCCTTGGACAGACACTAGCTCTCAGCTGACCCCGGGGCCCCGCAGAAATGCGTTCCCCAGTGAGCCTTCTAAAGCGCTGCTCAAATTCAGTGATTTTCATCACACTCAGGTGTTGAGCAGAGATGCTCCTGAAGCTCAGTGAATTTCTTCACACTCAGGTGTTGAGCAGAAATGCTCCTGAAGCTCAGTGATTTTCATCACACTCAGGTGTTGAGCAGAAGTGCTCCTGAAGCTCAGTGATTTTCATCACACTCAGGTGTTGAGCAGAGATGCTCCTGAAGCTCAGTGAATTCTTCACACTCAGGTGTTGAGCAGAAATGCTCCTGAAGCTCAGTGATTTTCATCACACTCAGGTGTTGAGCAGAAATGCTCCTGAAGCTCAGTGAATTTCTTCACACTCAGGTGTTGAGCAGAAATGCTCCTGAAGCTCAGTGAATTATCACACTTAGGTGTTGAGCAGAGATGCTCCTAAAGCTGTGCTAAGTCAGGAGTGAAACAGATCTTGATAGTTGCCCCTTATTGGCCCAACCAGATCTAGTTCCCTCGTCAGCCTTCCTGACTTCCCCTGAATACTTCAGGGATGGGGCATGATGGCACCCGCGTTCAAAGAACTGGATGGGGAGGTTCAGGTGGTTACCACAAGGTTATGTGGTAGCGACCATCACTTCTGCAAGCACCCCCTTAAGTAAGGCAGTTGTGCTGCGCTAATTTAGAAGTGGAACCTATTCGTTGAATGAGTCTTCTCTCCTGAGGAGATCCTGAGAGCGTTCGGTCATTTCAGTGCTCTCTTTCCTGTAGTTGGGTTAGGTAGGCTGTCCTTACCCTCAATATGATACAAACATCATATGCAGAAGCTTGGGAAGCACGTCCTGATCGTCAGGTTTCTGAGGGAGCAAGGGTCATCCCTGCATCCCTCTTTATCCTCTTGGGCCTATCTCTGGTGCTTCTGCACTGCAGAGACCGCCCCTGAGCCATTGCAGGCAGTGAGTTAAAAGGATCTGTTTTTACAGTTCTCCTGCTCGCATGGTCTCTTCTAGAGGGTAGGAACTTGCTCGCTTCAGTCAACGATTGTGCCTGGATTTCGGGCCGGCTAACTCTCATTGCTGAGACCCCGGCCTGGATATGTGCCCAAGGTTCCTACCTCTCCCTTAAACTGGGACCAGGTGGTGAGCCTGCAAGCACTGCCCCGGAGGAGGCAGACCCAGCCCTGGCTTTCTCTGTCCGTCCGCTTCATCGCGGTTATACGTGTACAGAACGCAAGCCATAGGACCTCAGACCAGCTCTTATCTGTTAAGGAAGTCAGCAGAGAGGGAAGGCTGTTTCCAAGCGAGGTTGGCCCACTGAATGTGGTTGCCTTATCTTGGTGAAAATCCCGAGATACTCATGTCCACTTACGTGGTGAGCTCCTCTTTTATGAGTGTTGCTCCCACCTAGGCGTTGACAGAGTGCTTCGCTGACAGATGTTCTAGAGTTGGGGGCTGGGCGACACCTAAGTCGAACCGCGGCTTCCCGTGGGCTCCCTTCATATGAAGCCAGTTTCACCTTGAGCCCGGTTCGAAGTGTCGGCTTGCTGCGCCATTCCCCTCCTATGGACTGGATACGTGCGCCATATTGCTCCAGTAGAGTTCCCTTATCCGAACCCTGTTGAGTTCCTCCGCACCCCTCCGACATCAGACGTGGCGGAACGCCCGGTGTTAGGCCTACCACTCGTAAGCAGTGTGGAACCTGTGTTAGGCTGGGTCCATATGTTGTGATCCCTACGGTGATCCCATATGTGTATTCTTCCACGGTACGGCTCCCTACGGTGAGCCCGTGTCTCCCCTCGGCAGAGCCTGCTCTGCAGTCATTGGCTGGTTGTCTCCCCCCTGTCTTAGGCTGGAGCCACCCCAGTGACCTTCCATATGTTATACTGCCCGGTCTCCGCCCAGTTCATATGTGTATTCCACCTTCCCCCCCCTTTGGGCAGGATGTGGGTTCCGCAGCGTCCCTTCCTTCCTTGTACAGGGAACGCTTTCCCAGTGGTCCTGTAGGAACAGCAGTGACTTCCCTGGCCTAAGCCCTGTCCCTTCCCGCCTTAGATTGCGGGGGATCTGGAGGCTTTTGTCTAGGCACTGGAAGGTGGCAGCTTTAGTGGCGTGTTCAATGGTTATCCCCATTCAGTCGGACGTCGACTACGTCTGACGTTCTCGACTGAAAGGGAACGTCCTGGTTGCGTATGCAACCCACCGTTCCCTGAAGGAGGGAACGGAGGACGTAGTCCCCTTGCCACTAACGCTGGACCACCGCTGACTGGGCTACTCTCGGCTCCTCAGCGAAAAGCAGCTGGTGCGTGCATCCACTTCCGTATTTATACCCGCGCCGCGGGGGGCGGAGTGTGTGATGTCATCACGCACGCCAATTTCATTGGCTCGTTCAATAGTACTCGAAGACGATTGGCTCCCTAGCGTGATCCCCATTCAGTCGGACGTCGACTACGTCCTCCGTTCCCTCCTTCAGGGAACGGTGGGTTGCATACGCAACCAGGACGTTCTCTGCAGCATAAAGGCTTGAATAGAACTCCACAGCATGGTTTCTCATTTCTACAGTCTTAGACGTTATCCTCCCATCAGGGAGTTTAAGACATGGCATTTGTTTTTGTTGAGCCGCCTTATATTCCAGGTTAAAGAATAAAGAAGTTGGGGCAACCATTTCTGCTAATGACATGAAACGAGACCTTATCAAGGCTTCTTTAACCTTCTCATTTAAGACTAGACCAAGCTCTCTCTTTTTTATTTGCAAATCATTGTACAATGTAGAATTGTGTGCATCAACCAACTGCAATTCCATTAAATTAATTTGTTTTTCAAGTGTTTCAATCACATTCTTTTTTTCTACTACTAGTTGGCTGTATACTGCTGACAGAAATGTTTTATTTGAACATTTATTTGAACCCACCACTGTTTCAAGTTTTCAAAATAACTCTTTTCCAATCATCCAAGAAAACAAAATTTTCACAAAACATAGCATCCTGCAGAAATATTACATTAAAATGCCAGTAAACAGATTTTCTAGGTGTATTTGACATGTTCATTGTCATAATAATTAAATGATGATCAGAAAAACAAATGCAACACTAAATTACTCTACTGTTATAAAGATTTTGACACATAGAATCTATCTAGTCGGGCAGCACTAACTCGATTATTAAAAGCCTTAATCCATGTATACTGCCTATCATTTGGGTGTTTAATTCTCCACATATATCCAAGAGCTGGAAATCTTTAATGAGTTTTGACAATGCACTTGAGGACTGCATGAGTTTCCTCAGTATTATGATCTATAGCAAAATTAATAGTGCAATTCCAATCTCCACAAATAACAACACATCCTTCACTAAGTAGGCCTATATCTAAAAAATGTAGGCGCTCCTGTCCCACAGTTGGTGCATAAATACTTATCAGAAAAACAAGCATCTCTTGAACTTGAGCTTTAACAATCGACCCTTCACTGGTTCCTCTATACTTATAATATCCGCCCTTATTTTTGAAGAAAAAAAATGCCCACACCTCTACTTAAATTTGTACCATGACTGAGTATTTTATGTCCTTTCCACCACAAATTCCACTCAACTTCATTAATCAAATCACTATGAGTTTCTTGGAGAAAGACGATATCAAGCTTTTTTTGCTCAATTATTTCATAGACTGTAGCACGCTTTACACTATCCCTCCCACCATTAATATTTAAAGAGCATATCCTCAAAGCCTCCCATATACAAAATTAAGATGGGAAATAAAGAACAAAGCATGATAGAAAAGCAAATAAAAGACACCGTGTAATACATAGTTTACAATTTTTTTGATTTACTCTTTCTCTTACTCATTGCTTTACTTTTTCTGATAGTGGAACTTTTTTCAAACAAAAACGCTTCTTCTCACAAAGTTCATCAACTCCAACAGTCGTCTGATAAAAAGTAACAGAGTGAACAAACTTGTCTACATCAGAGAAGAAATAATTTATGTTGATTTGTTTACCATAAGTTTCATCCAAAAAATTGTTAATTTCTTCCAGACTATACAACGAATCTTTATTGAAAACTCTCTAAAAAACTGTCTGAGATGCATTAAATACACTTCCCTGTGAACTACCATCATTTTCACACATATAAACTTGTGACTCAGTATCATCAGACTGCTCCTCCTCCATCATTATTCAAGATGCTTGAAAACGATTCAATTCCATCATTTGCACTTTCCCCCGTTTTAGTACCACTGGTATACTAGCTACTTCTTTGTTAACATCAGAAACTAGATCAGTTATGCTAATCTCTGGGGCTACAAAAGCTACAACATCCTCCTTTCCAGTGTCAACAGCCGGTAACACAGCATCTGCATTCACATCACTCACCTCAACTAGTGGAACAACCTCGTCTTGGGCCGCATCAACGCTATTGTTTTCACCCTCGTTTTCTGCACCTGTTTTCTTATGTGGACAGACTGGACATATCAGGCGCTTGTGTCCGATGTCTCCACACTCGAAACATCTTATGCTGCCAGTAGTTATGATGCCAAGATGCACAAAAGCATCTTTAACAGTAAGGCCATTTACTATCAAACGATTCACTAAACTTTGTTCCTTCAAAAAAATTACGACAGCCTGATTCATCCGTGATGCAGATACAATGTTCTCGTGACAAATTTGATCGCCAACTGGCACTGCAATTAACACATCTTCCACTGGGGTATTATCCAACACACCTAAAACCATTGCGGAGTGATAATGACGGCGTCTCATCAAGAGACGCCATCCTGCCACACAACCACCACTATTTACAATTCGTTTCCTAAACCATGTATTTTCTGGAAGGAAAAAGAAAATGTAAATAAAAAAAACAAGAAAGTTCTCACCCTCACACAAGAGCTCTCACCACCACCACTATCCCCAACTCTCCCAGCATGCAAGAGAGAGAGAGAGAGAGAGAGAGAGAGCGTTAGCTTATCATTTGGTCTAATAACCAAAATAAAGACGACTCAGAAACCCCTCTTCTCTTTTTAAATAAGCTCCACACTCTAAAGATCCCTTTATAAAAGGGTGTCAGTCCATTCAATTGAATCTTGTTAGAGTCCATTAGAAACAAAGTCCAATCCCAAACCTCCAACTTGTCTTAAAATAGAATTAGCAACATTTCTCCAGACCAGATCTTCAGGACCTGTTAAAAGTTTTTGAATAAACTGTAAGCTAAAAGTTGCTCCTCTGCTGGCCAGGTGTATTTTCTATAGGAAGATAGAGTACACTCTGTGGTACGCAATGAAGCTTAGTCCAAAAAAAGTCTACTATGACAGCCTGCAGTTTTGCAAGAAGTCCACTTGGCGGCTCACTACATGCCAAGCAATGTCAGAATGTTGAAGCCACCAAATTATTAATGATCTCACATGTCCTTTGAAAGACATTTTTGGCCACAACCATCTCCATTTTTCTAGACATACTTTTGTTTTTTCCAAAACCCCTTCCCAGTTTTTTGCAACATTGAGTCGTCCCCAAGATATACAGCTAAATATTTAAAACCATTTTTCTTCCAAGTCCAGCAGGTAGTTTAGGAAGGCATCTACCTTCCCACTTTCCACCTACTATAGCTTCACTCTTAATCCAGTTTACCTTAGCTGAAGATATTTTACTAAACTCTATTATTACTTGCAGAGTGTCTAGTTCTTCTTGATTTTTTATCATGACAACAATATCATCAGCATAAGCTGATAACTTAATCTTACATTCAGATTGCTGTATACTCCACCCAAAAATGTTTGCTCTAATTCTTGATAACAGAGGTTCAATGGCTAAAGCATACAACATGCCAAATAGTGCACACCCTTGTCTTATACATCTTGTGATCTTAAAAGGAGCACTCAACCCGTCATTAATTGTAAGTACACTCTCAATGTTTACATACAACACCCCAATCATTTTCATGAAACCCGGGCTGAAACCAAACTCTCTTAGCGTCTGCCAGAGGTATTTATGCTCAACCCGGTCAAAAGCTTTTTCCTGGTCTAAGGAAATAAGACCAAAATCTAGACCCAATGATCCAGAGATGGCCAAAATGCAGGGCCGTGCACAAACCTTTTGAGGGGCATGTGCTGAAACTGACAAAAGGGCACCCCCTCCCTTTTTTCCCCCACCATGTAATCAGAATTCATATAAGTACAAAAAATATTTTTTATAAATGTTATAGTTCTAAAAAATCTATATATATATAATATACACTCACCGGCCACTTTATTAGGTACACCTGTCCAACTGCTCGTTAACACTTAATTTCTAAGCAGCCAATCACATGGTGGCAACTCAGTGCATTTAGGCATGTAGACATGGTCAAGACAATCTCCTGCAGTTCAAACCGAGCATCAGTATGGGGAAGAAAGGTGATTTGAGTGACTTTGAACGTGGCATGATTGTTGGTGCCAGAAGGGCTGGTCTGAGTATTTCAGAAACTGCTAATCTACTGGGATTTTCACGCACAACCATCTCTAGGGTTTACAGAGAATGGTCCGAAAAAGAAAAAAACATCCAGTGAGCGGCAGTTCTGTGGGCGGAAATGCCTTGTTGATGCCAGAGGTCAGAGGAGAATGGCCAGACTGGTTCGAGCTGATAGAAGGGCAACAGTGACTGAAATAACCACTCGTTACAACCGAGGTATGCAGCAAAGCATTTGTGAAGCCACAACACGCACAACCTTGAGGCGGATGGGCTACAACAGCAGAAGACTCCACCGGGTACCACTCATCTCCACTACAAATAGGAAAAAGAGGCTACAATTTGCAAGAGCTCACCAAAATTGAACAGTTGAAGACTGGAAAAATGTTGCCTGGTCTGATGAGTCTCGATTTCTGTTGAGACATTCAGATGTTAGAGTCAGAATTTGGCGTAAACAGAATGAGAACATGGAACCATCATGCCTTGTTACCACTGTGCAGGCTGGTGGTGGTGGTGTAATGGTGTGGGGGATGTTTTCCTGGCACACTTTAGGCCCCTTAGTGCCAATTGGGCATCGTTTAAATGCCACGGCCTACCTGAGCATTGTTTCTGGCCATGTCCATCCCTTTATGGCCACCATGTACCCATCCTCTGATGGCTACTTCCACCATGTCACAAAGCTCTAATCATTTCAAATTGGTTTCTTGAACATGACAATGAGTTCACTGTACTAAAATGGCCTCCACAGTCACCAGATCTCAACCCAATAGAGCATCTTTGGGATGTGGTGGAACGGGAGATTCGCATCATGGATGTGCAGTTGACAAATCTGCGGCAACTGTGTGATGCCATCATGTCAATATGGACCAAACTCCCTGAGGAATGCTTCCAGCACCTTGTTGAATCTATGCCACGAAGAATTGAGGCAGTTCTGAAGGCAAAAGGGGGTCCAACCCGTTACTAGCATGGGGTACCTAATAAAGTGGCCGGTGAGTGTATATATAATATATATGTGTTCTTTGCACACAAAAAGTTCAATAAAATATTTTTTTTTTTTTAGCTATTCTGTTTGGTTTCATAAGCTAATTTGTATTATTTGGTTAACATTGCTCTACCTTCCCCTCTTCTCAATGTCACACATAAACATGAGTCAAGTATTTTTGAGAAACTATTTTGAAATATAATTTAAATAATTATGTCCAACTCAATTCCAGATTATAAGAAACTACAGCCATACAATGGTAGCCATACAACTATAGCATATCCAACATGTATCTGCCTACTTGATACTGTGGAGGACCAGGAATGTTGGTCTCTTGAAGGTCCCTTGTTCACTACACTTTCCCTAAAATAAGCCAGCAATGAAAATAAATAAATAAAATAGTGTGAAAAGTACAGTTGCAGTGAAAAGCATTTTCGAAGGATCACGTGACACTGAGTAATGATGCTGAAAATTCAGCTTTGATCACAGATATAAATTACTTTTTAAAATATTTAAATATGAGAACAGTTATTTTAGATTGTAAAAATATTTCACAATATTACTGTTTTTGTTGTATTTTGGATCAAATAAATTAAGCATTGGAATGAATTAAATCATGAATTACATTCTGCATGATAAAATATAAAGATTTCACAGTGATCTTCTGTAATGTTTTTTTTAGTTACTACTACAACATTACTGTAGTAAAACCATGTTTTACTACATTTATACATGTGAGGACGAGCGGAGAGTATAGAATACCATAGATTAAAAAAATATAGCGAATACGTGCATATCAACAGCCTTGAATTAACCATAATTTAATATTATTACCATAACAAGATGAAATGTTAATAAATTAAGTGTATCAGCAATCATAAATCAAAGAAGAAAATTTCTTAAAAATATATTCCTAGGTGACGACGAGGATCACTCAGTTGCTTTGTGTAGTTTCAGTACGAAACAGCGCGGGGGCGCACCTGTGCTTATGATTTTCCGATGGTAAAAACAAGTTATACGTTGTATTACCTATGAATATATTGTTAACATTTTACAAAAGTCAAACTCAAATACAGTTACGGGGTTTTTGACCAGCGAATGTGTGCAAATGTGCATTTTGTCAATCATTAAACGGCGCCGGCGGCATCACATTACATTTTCATCAACGGGTTAAGTGGGTTGTAGCTAGGCCTATATAGGCGCTCAGTTTTTCCTGTTGTAAAATACATTTGGCCAAAATCGCATTTTATAAAAGATGAAATGCTACTGTATGCACAGGCTATTTAAGTGTATGCTATGTATTGGCTATGACTAGATGGCAAATTCTAGCCTAGACCTCTCTCTCAGGTGACAGGTCCCACATGTCTCAGTCAGACATCAAATAAATAAAATATATGCTTTTATAGACAAAGTGTTTAGTACTTATTCAAACAACAAGATCTTTATTTACCCTTGCAAAACTCCGTTCAGCTGCTGTCTGCTGTGCGGCCGCTGAGATGCTTCAGTTCATGCAACACGATAGAGGGGGCGGAGTTATCAGGTTTACTGACAGTTTGAGGATCGAACAAGATTCACACAAGCTCTTTTTAAGAACTTTTATTGGCTAAATATTTTTTAAAACAGACAGACAGACGTAAAGGGTGACCAATAGCATTGATTTATAAAAAAAAAAAAAAAAAAACACCACCACCAAAAAAAGGGCACTTCGAGTGTAAGAGCAAAAAGGGCATGTGCTCTGCACAGGTTGAGCCCTACCTGTGCACGTGCCTGCCAAAATGTCTCTAATTAAATGGATATTGTCAGAAATAGACCTATTGGAAACACAGTCTGGTCTACATGGATGACCCCACTAATCACTTCTCTCAATTTAATCGCTAAGGCTTTGGATAAGATCTTCATATGAGAGCATAAGAGTGACACAGGTCGCCAGTTCAGAGTTCTGAGGTCTCCTTTATTCTTCAGTAGAAGGGTGATCACTGCTCTCCGATATCAAAGGATGCATATTTCTATTTTGGCCATTTTTCTTTTCAAGTCCAAAATTTTTTTTTGGTTGGGCCATCGATCTGCACTACACTTTGAAAGCGTGAGCGCACCAGAGCACCCTGTGCTTTAACACCCAACAAATCATCCAAAACTTTCTTTTTATCTTTGAGAACTTTAACACATTCTCTGTGTCTAATGGATTCCATTACATTTTGAATTTTAATTATTTCGCTCTCTAGATCTTCCAGAGATCGGGAAATGTCTCTAGAAGCATTGAAAGTATACGGCACAGTTGCTGTATCTCTATTTTTGCATTATCCCACCATTGCTGCATAAAATCAAACAATGACTTCCTATTCTTAAATTGTTTCCAAAAATAACCAAACACCTCACAAACATTTTTTTATCCTGCAATAAAACAGTATTAAAGTGCCAATAAGCACTTCTTGGCTTTACATTATAAAGACATTACAGTTGACTAAACCATGATCTGAAAAGCCTGCAGGTGAAATTGCACAATGTTTAATAATATTAAAGTGATATTTAACAATACCACTTGTCTAGCCATTATCACATAATCTCTCACTTGTGTCCATGTATACTGTCTCTGTTTTATTCAACACCCTCCAAATGTCATATAATTCATGTTCTTTCATGATTTGTCTTAAAGCACGCTGTGAAGCCATATGTGGTTCTTTGTGGTTCCTACCAATGTTATCTTCTGTGCAATTAAAATCGCATGCTATAAATAAATACATTTCAGATTTACAACTTTTTACTATGTCTCTAACTTTGTTTAAAAACAAGACTCTTTCACCTCCCAATACTGGGGCATACAGATTTATAAATACAACAGTAAAATGTTCAAACTTGAGCCGTAGTTTCAACAACTGTCCCCCAACTATATGTTCTACTTTACATGCAGGATTGATATTATTCCTTAGTAAAATTGCTACACCTCCAGTATTAGTTTTATGGCTCATTATCACTTTTCCCTCCCATTCCATCATCCATTTATTTTCATATTTCATGTCACTATGTGTTTCTTTGAAATCTTTTTTTGCCTTTTTAATTAAAAAAGCATGGCTCTTCTTCTATAATCCCTTGCACCATGTTCAGGCTGCCCAGTCTTATATTACTCATAAATAAGTGAATAAAAAAAGAGCAAAACAAAAAACTAACAAAGAAAAAAGAAAAATTAAAACACTTTTTTTTCATCATTTCGCATATTGGATCTCAACTTTTCAACAATTTTCTTTAACCTGTACACTTCCTGTTCTGTGAGACCCACCAGCCCCATTTCTTTCATTGACATTCTTGCTGACTTAAACAATTCACATCAGGAAAAAACTCTTGTACTTGAACTCCCTTCATTCCTTTTGTATTCTGCAAAAAGTTCTTAATTTTATCAAGGGTAAGCACTCCTCCCAGATCAAGTCAACTGAGCTCACTGATTCACTCTCAATTCCTGTTACAGAATCATCTGAATTACTATAGTCAGATAGTGAACCATACTTTCGTCTGTTTTTCTTGAACCTGTTCTTTCTTAGCTTTTTTTCCCTCTACTCTTTCCACTAGTTTTTCTCTTCTTCAGTCATGTCAATGTCTGTTGGGATTTCTACATCCACAACAGGGCCAGCACCTTCGTTTGTTTTTTCAATTATATCTTCTCCTATTCTTTCCTCATTACTCTTATTCACAGTTTCTTTTTGATTAGCTCTTCCATCATTCTCAAACGAGTCTTTTTCCTGGTGATTTTCATTTCCTCCTTATCTTTTTGTCCCTCTCTTTCAATATCACTTCGTGCTGCTGTTCTACGTTCTCTCTCTTCCACGAATTCCTTGTCCACATTTAAAACAATTCATTGTTCCCGATGTAGCGTAAAACACGTAATCAAACTAATCAATCCTAATATTTAACTCCGCTCTCTCATTGTTTAAAGGAGCTGTATGTAAGAAATTTATTTCAATTAATCATAAAATGGCCCTGGTGTGTCTCTAGACATTAAGAAATCATGTTCATTTCAAATACTTATATCACTGACAACAGTAGTACGGCCACGATATTGTCATTTAAAAAGTGAAGTTGCAGCCCTCAACTGATGTTGATGTTGTCATCTTGTGTTTTGACCTGAAGCCCCACCCTCCACCTATCTACCAATCACGAAGTCAGTAGTGTTTCGGCTTCCGGGTTGCCAGCTCTGCTCTAGTTGAAAGCTCCTTGTAGCAGCCTATGTTCCTGCTGGATCCTGCAGCCTATCTGGCAACCTCGAGTCAGGGGGGAGGGGGAGGGGATACACAGCTCTACAGTAATTTGAAAGTGATTGCAGTACCAGTTTTGGCCACAATCTTACATACAGCTCCTTTAAAATCATGTAGGCTACTTGTCTTCGGAAAGAAGCAACATCCTGCGCCGAATCTGCCGATTTACAGTTTAAGGCAATCTTTTTAAACTGTGAAACAACTTTTCCATGTCTGACCATCTCTGAATCACTTCATCTATTATAAAAGGTGGAACATTTGGCAACAAGATCCTTTTCGCCGGTTGCATCAAAGGCATTAGGCTACCGGTGTGTAAGAATCATTTATCACGATTCCATTCGCGACTATCTCATTTACTTTCTCATTCATTCACATCATCTAAGAACAAAACAACTGCACTGTTCATCCTTGATGCTGACAAAATACTTTTGTAATCCACAAATTGCGCGACTGCTATGCTGCCTGCATTCCTCTGATCAGCGTTCTGCGCAGGCCCGGTTCTACGGTGGTGCTTGAGGGCAGGGCCGTGCACAGGGGGGTGGCCCGGTGGCTAGAGCCACTGCCCTTCTGCCCTCATCAGCTGAGGTGCCCCTCTCGCCCCTCCCTAACCCTCCAGAGGATTTCCATAAAAACGTTATGTTATCGCTCCAGAATTTTCGCACGTTAAAAAAATAAATACGACCTCACCTTATGTCAATCACACTTGCACACTGCCTCCGAAACTTTCGTCCGTCATAAAAAAATCTAATCGGGTAAAAATCTAATCGAACCGTAGCCAGCAGTTTGAATGGTGTTTTGACAATTCAGAGCCAACGAATCACGAATACGAAAAAACGCAGTGTGCAATGGCCCTTATTCTGTTTTTTTTTTTTCTGTGCGTGCACACACACACACACACACAACCCGACGCGTGCAGCCCTGCACATGAGCAGCGCGCAAGGACTGAACTGAGCTCTCTTTCGCGTCTGAATGGACAAATACACACATCATTATGTCTAAATGTCCGTTTTGGAGATTATTCACTTAAACGCAGTCAGTTATGTCTTTACAGAACGTACAGTTGTGAGAACATCGGATGTGCATCAGTGCAATTGGATCTGCACACTCGGTCTTAAAGTGACAGTGCGTAATAAACCTAATGCCGTCTGTGCACTTAATATTAATCAAACAACAAAATAAAAAGAGAAAAGCATTCACTGCTCTTTAATAGCTTTAATAACGATTAATTAGATTTAATTCAGACAAATAAATATCTCTGCTTGAAAGAATAAAGAATGATGTATGTAAGACTTTAATTTTAAGATATTATTTTATGTCACAGTGCTAAATATGTGTCTGTATTGCATGTTCAAACTTTAAAAATTATTAATATTATCAGGTTAATAGATGTTTTCTACTGGAATATATAATGGGTTTGGACATTTTAGAGAAATTCTAAATTAATGCATTACAATTTAACACTGAACCCATTAAATTTTAGTCGACTAAATCTACTGTAGATTTAGTCGACTAAAACCTTATTGTATTTCGTTGACTAAAACTAAAACAATTCAGATGACTAAAATATGACTAAAACTAAATGGTCATTTTAGTCAAAAGACTAAGACTAAATCAAAATTTGTTGTCAAAATTAACACTGATCTAAATGAATAGTACCTTAGTATATTAGCAAGGTTACAATGGGGCTAAAGGAACACCCTAACATTTGCTTTTCACATATGATTGCAGAAAAATATATGTTTGAAAATTGATGGAGCAACAGATTTTGTGTGAAAATAAATCATGAAGGTGGTTTGTTAGTTTAAAAATCGTATTAATGTATGAGGTGGCAAGGAGGTAGCCTACACACGGGGTAAAACCAGCACAAAAGACACATAGTATTGATACAAATACTTTAGCTAAATTAATATACTTTTAATAATCCCTAAATTGATAGTTTATAGGTCAAACTCAAATTGGGGGAGGGGAGGGGGGTTGGGTCACCATCTTGCATGTTGTCAGTCAAACTCCTTATAGTGCCCCCTTTTTTGGTTTAAGCCACTGCCTTTCAAAATGTCTGTGCAAAGCACCCTCAAACAAAGGTGAAAGCACCCTCAGATTAAATTTTTATTAGCACACATGTAAACGAGATTTTACCGACAAAAGAAACACAGGATTTCACACTCATACATGTAATACACAAAATAAATTTCAATAAGATAAATTTGATAAATTTTCAAATCAGAAATTATTTCATTATGCTTTCATGTTTAATGCATTGGATTGGTTGTGTCCTTTCGCGATCGTGATTCGCATATCTCTTTAATTGCCCACTTTGCTTGCGTGTGTGCGTCTCAGGAAATTCGTTAGCTGACTTTCTGAGACGGGGCTGCCTTTAGGTAGCCTAAAAATATTAATCGTCCATTTTTAATCATGGACATATGAAATTGGCTCAAGAAAGCTCAAACCTCTACATCACAACAAGACGAAATGACACCGCCTGCCGATGACAGCAGCGAACCCCGCCCTACAACCTCACTCTCACCGCATGACACCCATTCAAACACGGCGATAAATCCTAGCAAGTGCCGCGGCCGATGGCGCCGACGCCGCCGAGTGACCTAGCATTTGACTGTCTTAACGAGTGAGTAATTTAATCTTTAAATCAGCTGTTTCGTTTAAAAGGACTGATTCGTTGTCGTCAGAAACTAAATGTCAATTATGTAAGTTACTTATATTAACTTCTTTTCAACTGCAGAATAAAATCAGTTTCAATACTTCACACATTTGCAATAGGCTACTGCTGATATTTGGGGAAAAGCACTCTGTGTGTAACATTTCTTAACTATATCATATGATATAAATGTAAAGCACAAAAACTCGTACAGGAACATAGGCTACTCGATCATGTAGATCGCATATCGTTTAAAGGGATAGTTCACCCAAAAATGAAACTTCTGTCATAAATTACTCACTCTCATGTTATTCCAAACCTGTATGAATTTCTTTCTTCTGCTGAACACAAAAGAAGATATTTTGAGGAATATGGGTAACCAGACAGGCCCAAGCACCCATTGACTCCCATAGTAGGAAAAAGAAAATACTATGGAAAAATCAATGGGGCCCATCAACTGTTTGGTTACAGACATTCTTCAAAATATAATCTTTTGTGTTTAACAGAAAAAATAAATTCATACAGGTTTGAAACAACTTGAGGGTGAGTAAATTATGACAGAATTTTCATTTTTGGGTGAACAATCCCTTTAACATAACAGCAATTACAATATTGTCGTAGACAATAGGTATCGCTCGGCCCTATTTTGAGCACCCTCACTATTTGGTTCTAGAACCGGGCCTGGTTCTGCGGCGACGTTTTCGGATGCTGCCATTTCAAACAGCACACGCTGAACAGCGCTTTACTTTCCCTAACTCAAGCAAACCCCCCAAAACAAACCAACAACTTTCCCAAAGAAAAAAAGAAAAGATAGAACTCACTCAGCCCGCAGGCAAACGCTCAGACGCTCACACGCATGCGCAGAGAGAGAGAGAGAGAGACAGACAGAGAGAGAGAGAGAGAGAGAGAGAGAGAGAGAGAGAGAGAGAGAGAGAGAGAGAGAAGCTTTTTATGAAATATTGTAACATTTTTGAAGAATCTATTTATTATAATGTATGTTTGGTCATTTTAAGCAATTGATTTATCCGCTTAGTCTGTCTCAGGAAAGACAGCATGACAGGGAGTGCTTATCAAAAAAGAAAAAAGGCACAAGGAAGAGTTTAGCATCAGTTTTCCTTATTTACTGTACATATATCTAATATGCTTTTATCATCAACAACAAAAAAACTAAAAAAGTGTTTAACAAACATTCTTAGTGAGTTATTGTGAAATGTAAAAAAAAGTCATAAAACTTCCCAAATCATCCAAGTTTATTGATTCTTATATAAATATGTTAAGAGATCTTTACAAATTCAGTTAAAATGAAGAGTTTCATATCAATGGGAGGAGAGATATTCAGAGTAAATAAAGAGGGAAAAAGAAAAAAAGAATGATTATTGATTGGAAAGAGTATCTGTAAATATTAGTTTATATAAATTCTGTATGACAACTCTGTTAGTGCGAAAAAGATTTAGTACAAAGATCATTCCACAAAGGATTTTCTCCATATAGTTATTAATTTAAGTTACTATTATTAACACTGCATTTGTATCCGAGAAAAAAGAAAATGATGCATTAAACACTGCATCATTTCTCTCTTGCATGTTTAAGAGCAAAATGTAATGAACAAAAACAACAACAAACATTTTCAGCATATCACATAATTCTATTTCTATAAAATTCTAAACAAAAAACAAATCAGTAAATACAGTATTGACTTACCAAACACAGTGGTACAAGACAGCAGTAAAGGAAGAAATACATTATGTAAGTCCATCATAAACTTTTATTTCTAAAGGGATGGGCACCTCATGTTAACACCACTCCATCTAAAAAAAACTGTCAAACTGTTCAAAGACATAAAGGGAAGTTAAAACAGCGATCTACTGCCCTGACCATGTGTAGATAAAGACCTTTTAAAACAGCTGCAGAAAAAAGCAGAAATGTTATGCACAGGCATATTTCCTAGTAGCTGCATTTTTACACTCGTGGAGAAAAAAAACATTCTGTGGTTTATCATTAACTGAAAACCAATGTAAATAGTTCAGATGATTTGAGCTGCTGCTCTTGACGGATGAGAGCTCGATCATGATGGTTTGTTATCGTTTATACTGGACGCTGTGGATGTTGTCTGGTTTTGGTGAGACTTTTTTTTAGAAATTAAATTATGATGTGTGTTAAATTTCTGTGTAAAATACCCAGTTAGTCCTATTTTATTTAAATTCAGGAAAATCTGTGTCTGCCAATTACTGAAGCTGTTCTAAAATAACTACAATAGTTGGATTAGTGAAAGTAGTTATGTAATTTAATTGCAAAATGTAAAAAAAAAAACATTTAAAATATGATTTTTCTTTTTTTCTTAGGACAATATTTCGGTCAAGATCTGCAGTTTCCTGGTCCGGCTAATGGAGCAGTGGGAGAAAGCGTGAAGCTCGCCCCTGATAACCCACCCCCCTCCACATCCATTCTTATAACTCAATGGTATTTTACTTCAACTCTTATAATTACAGTAGTATCTGGTGTAACTACAGTAACCCCCGCATATGAAGGCAGAGCCCGTGTGGACATCAACACTCTCGCTCTGGAGCTGCAGAATCTGACACTGGATGATTCTGGAATATACAGACTGACTGTAACACCTACTGCTGGACCTCCATTTACAGGAGAAACTTCACTACAAGTGTTCGGTGAGTGTGTTACTAAAACCTGGTTCAGTATTTACTGTAAAATAATATCCTGTAAATCATTTACATTAAATTAACAGAAAACTACTGAAAACCTGTCAACCCCTGCTGTCAGATATTTTATTGTTAATTTACAGGTCTCTGTCTGTAATCTATACACTTAGTATTGGAATAATACCATGAAAGTAAACACATTTCATTTGAGGAAACCGATTTGAACTATTTAAAATTAAAAACTAATATACAGTATTAGTCCTGTGAAATTATTTCATTTGAGTCCACTAAAAAACATTTCTAAATCATTTCTAAAAACATTTAATTTCTTTACGCCACACTACAGGCAAGCAGAATATACCATAGGCTATTATCCGGCAAAATGCAGATTTGTCACGTTACAACTTCTTATGCAAATGAGATTAGGGGAGGCATTATAAATTGATTAGATTTATTGATTTATTTTCAATATAACAATTTTAAATGTATTAAAATAACTACATTATATGCATATTTACTTCTGAGCTGAAAATATTATTAATTCAAAAACAATTTTAGTAAAATCTTTCAGTCGATAGTTTTTTTTTTTTTTTTTTGGAGTTTCTCGAAGCAGTGCACGGTCTGACTTTGGGGGGAATTTGCTGGGACATCCACTCCTGGGAAAATTGGCAACTGTCTTGAATATTTTCCACACTATAGAATGATGGAATTCAGATTTTTTTGGAAATGGCCTTGTAATCCTTTCTTGATTGATGGACAGCAACAATTGCTTCTCTAAGATCATTGCTGATGTCTTTCCTCCTTGGTATTGTGTTAACACACACACACACGTGAATGCTCTAGATCAGCAAACTGCCAAAACTTCTGCTTTTTTAGAGTTGGTCATGATGGCTGATGATCAGTTAAAGGCATTTGATTAGCACTGCTACATAGGCTCTTAATTCCTATGGAAGCAGTGAGGGTGCACTTGCATGACTTCTCCATTTTGGTCTAGTTTTTGTTAAATATACCATGACACATTGTAATATGTCATGTGTTGTTGTTCTTCTGAGGTTGTATTTACATAATTTTAAGACCTGCCAAGGACCAGATGATTTTTTTATTATATGTCCTGATACGTACAACAATACAATTCAAAAGGGTGTCCTTTCTTTTTCACTTGACTGTAAAACAATAGTGGATTTAACATCAAAATTTAACGTCTAATGATAAAATTTATGTTTTAAATGTAACATTCTCCCTTTAAATACTTTGGTCAACGTTCAAGAATAATTTTGCAATTTTATATTATTTAATTTTAAAGAATTAAAAGAGCAGTGTCATGTCTGTCCTTATTGTTCAACTGGTCGAGTTTGATATTGGATTTAGAAAGTAATTAGTAATAAGTAATGCAATATTTTTTAGAGAGAGTAATTAGTACAGTAAACTAACTACACTGATAATTAGTAATTAGTTGCTAGTAATTACTTTTTTAGAGTAACTTACCCAACACTGCCCTTTAGTACTAAACTGCAAATTGTCTTGGAAAAGTTTTACCAATATAATAAACTTTTACAACAATCTTTTATGCTATGGATTTTTATTGTTTTCCTCTTGTCCCAGGCCCTGACATTCAGTCTTTTCTATGAAAATCCATTAAACATAAATTGTATACATTACAAACTGCGGCGATATAAATAGACACTGAAATAGACAATCTCGATATTGGGAATTGATTTATACATTTTACACAAATTGCTGCTTTCATTCAGTTGGTGTCAAAACAAACAGGTTTACCTCTATTAAAAGGGTTTATCAATGTGGTGCAATTATTCAAATATATAAATAAACATGTCTATGACTTCTGTACAGCCCTGGACATGCAGATTTGAGATGTAGGGCCTCCCTGGCCCCTAAAGTCAGAGACCCCATTGGCCTCGTCCATAATATATTTACCCGAGAAACATGTTTTAAAAATAAATAATAATTTGCTAGCCAGTTGTTAAATAAGGGCTATAATGGTTGTTAGATTCATCAGACTTGTACTCACATCTTTGTGGTTGTTGTAGTCTTAATTTGGCAACTTTCTGCCTGCAAAAGCACAAGCGTTTTTGCTGTTATTACAAAGGATTTCAGTCCTAAATGTGAAAGACTAATTTTAGATCCAGTGTGTGGATTTGTTCTTTCTCTCTTGTTTACACAGAAAAAATATCTAATGTCAGTCTTATTGGTCCAGAAGAATTATTAATAGAGGGAAACTCATCTGCTAACATCACCTCTGAGGGAACTGGCAACATCACCTCTGTGCAGTGGATGAAAGATAACAGTCCTCTGTATCCTAGCAACCGCATCATCTTCTCACCTGATAACAGATCAGTGTCCATCAGTCCAGTGCAGAGATCAGACAGTGGGGAATATCAGTGTACTTATAGAAACCCTGTCAGCTCTGGGACGGCAAAACTCCCCCTGATCATCAACTGTGAGTGTTAAACATTTAAACATCAAGATGATTTGAGCTCAAACCTGATGAAATATAGACATACTTCAGTGCTCAGTTTGTCCCTCTGACAGTGAGTCTCTTGTGTTTGTTCTAGATGGAACAGAAGATGTTTCTATTAAGGGTCTGGATGTGGTGGATTTAGGGGTCAGTGTGTCTCTGTCTTGCTCTGCAAATTCTGTACCTTCTGCCTCCTTCAGCTGGAGGTTTAATGGAACAGACACCAGTGTGACCACAGACACTTTCACCATAGAGAAGACTGACCACACACACAGTGGAGATTACGAATGCACTGCCTGGAATAACGTAACAAAGAGAAGTGCTTCACAAAGACATGCTTTACTAGTTAAAGGTAAGTGTTACAACTAACACTAAATGTTTTTTCAACTTTTGACCTTAATTTAACATTTGTTCATTGGAGCTTTCTGTTGTCATACCTACTGTTTTGTAAATCTCTATTGTGCGTAATTGTAATTTTTAATTACCTTTTTAACTAAGGTTTGATATTGTGTATTTAAAGTGTATTACAATTATTATTGTGTGCAGTATATGGCCTTGGTTCGCTGTTGTTTATTGTATCTTTTCTATAGTCGGTGGAGCAGGAGGAGGAGGACTGACAACAGGAGCGATAGTTGGGATTGTCATTGGAGTTTTAGTGGCAGTTTCAGGCATTTGTGGTCTTATTGTCTATTTAATAAAAAACAAGAAAATGTGAGTAATCTGGCACATCCTGGAGTAATTTGTAATCACAGCTTTAATTTGACATATATTATATACATTGCTACCATTAATAATGTGTGTACAAATCACAACTTGTATCAGCTTCCAACAGGTCTAGATCCACATATAACCTTTGAAGATCTCCATGATTAAAAAATATAGTTCACGTGAAATATCAAACTCAGAGTGTATGAATTATCCAATTACAGTAAATTTCCCTAACATTCTTTTTTTTGTTGCTGTATTTTATACATAATAAAATTAAACTGTTATATACTGCATTTTTGTGTGACATAAATGTGGTAAAGGTTTTAAAGAATTTATTTGTCTTAACTCTACAGCCCAATTTTAAACAAAGAACAAAAAGGAAAATCAAGTGGAGGTATGTTTCTTCGTAATACCAACATGAGTATTGTTTGATTGAAACAACACTGATACTGATCATCCCATAATAGATTTCAGATGATCTATTCATATTACAGATGATTCAGTACACATTTCTCTCAGTATGAAACTTATTGAATGTATCTTTCTTTAAGCAGCAGCAGCACAAAGCAGACAAGAGCCTGTGAGTGACTTTCAGTTTTTTCTTCTCATCACAGCCATACTTTTCATTATAGGACCCAATTTTAAAACTGTAAATCTGATGTCAAATGACACATTACAAACACTTACAGGAAAGGTGTTTTTAGTAACTGATATTCAGTTGTTCTGCCTCTTCTGTCTCTTAAATCTTTTAACTCAGAGGTAATTAAAGAGTTTATGGCTTTTATCGCATGCAGGAAAGATGTGTGTATTGTATTTTTACTGTCAGCTCAAATGGACTTTAATCTTTCACATATTACTGCACAAAAACATGCTGAGGATTGCAATTAAACTATGGATGTTATTAACAAAAATTCAATCATGATAAGCATTACCGCTGATTAATAGTGGGCTTTCAGTTTCATGATTTAAATGTCAGCAACACTCACTTTTTACCACAATTTTACCTCAAGAGACATCATCATTGTGTCTGATGTTGTGATTACAATTTAAGAAAAACAAATAACTATTTGTAGGAATCAAACTATGAAGAAATCATTGATATCCAGAAGACAAGAAGAGATGGAGCAGTTCCTGTGAGGAGGAGTGAATCTACTATATATGAGAATTTCAGTTATGAAGAAAATGAGTATGAAAATGTAAAGCATTGAGTTTCAAACAGGCCAAGGGCTCCTTCACTTCAGGTGAGCAGGTTAATAATATTTAAGTCCAGTATGTCCTGTTGTGCAGCATTATACTGTATGTGTGCTTTGGCTGCATCATAAAACAAGTGCTATTTTTTCTGTCTTCCTGCAGTAAAAATAAGGAAATCATTTGGTTGGATTATTTTATGCTTGTGTAACCTCTCTATTCGGGTATCAAACCCTCCTGTGCACAGGTGACAAAATGAAGACTGAAACATCTATCTATTCTTTCTTTCTTTCTTTCTTTCTTTCTTTCTTTCTTTCTTTCTTTCTTTCTTTCTTTCTTTCTTTCTTTCTTTCTTTCTTTCTTTCTTTCTTTCAAAATGCGGGCCTACATTAAATCTATGCTAACAGAATTGTCCTTTACATAGTCCGACATGTTTCCCATCTTGTCTGTTTATTTATTAAATATTTTGGCTAGATTTTAAATATAAATTATATTTATTTATAATTAATAAATTACTCTGGCTGATCACATTCACTGAACAGTTTATCAGAAATCATCAGATACATCCTCATTCTTTCTTTCTTGGACTGGGAAAATACCAGAACTGTGATAGTGGGTATTAAAAACAGAGGCTTCATTGTTGAGTATTCACCTTTAGACCCGAGCACAAAGTCATACAGGGGAAAGAAATGAGGAAGCGACATGGTCGTAAATAAGGGGTTTGGCTAAAGAAATGTATTGTTCAATATCTTTTTCAAAGAATGCAATATAAATACTGTCCTGTTATTTTAATTATCTTTGCTCAAAATAAAGAGTTTGTCTTGTTCATTCCACCTTCTGGTTATGGTTTTCAGCTCTTTTGAATATTTATAAGGCCACATACAGTACTGTATATTTTTTTCCTCATGATGCAAATGATAAGAATTTATAAAGGCAGATATAATGAGTTAAACTTTAACTAGTTGAGTTTTTTTTTCCCACTTTTACCACTTCAACAATGTGTGTGTTTAAAACAATTTAATGCATTTGTTGAATTTATATAAATAAGTACTGCATGCATGAAGTTTTCCACTTCAAATATAATATAAGGCTAAGATAATAGCAATACAGGATTAAAGTCATAATATTATGAGAATAAATGTGAAATTACAATAATGAATTCATAGCATGACAATATGAAAATAAAATTGTAATTTTTAAGAATAAAGTCAAAAGGATGTGGTGTACCAGAAACTGTGTTGTTTACTATCACGATCACCAGCTGGAGTGCCCTTGATAGCCACCAGAGGGCACTCCACACCAGATTATTGACATTCCCTCACAAACTACATTTCCCAGAACTCACTGCCCAGTCTTATCATCCCTGACTGTATTCAGCCATGTTTTATTATCTCATTACACACTGGGTGCTTCTCAATATCCCTCCTCGTCTCCTCGCTCCTCCGTCCTTCATCCTATGACCCGGAAACCGATCGAGCTCAGCCATCTTTGAGAAGGACATCTCAATTCTCTAATTGCACCGCGAGGATCGAGGAGTGAGGAGGCTTCAGGGGATTTATGAGTGAGGATACACGGATGTATCCTTTGCGGAAGTGTTTTATTGACTAAACGTGACGCACATATAAATTCTCCTCCCCCTTCACATCGGTCACAATCATTTTAATTTATACTTTACCTTTGCAGTTTTTATAAACCACACATCACACATATTTCAACAGGGTATCTTGCTTTATTATTATTTATTACTAATTTCTTAAATAACCAAACTTCTAGAACATAAGGGCAGATCCTTTGAGCGCTGCTGATGACGCTATGAAGTGACGCTCGAGTGATCAAGTATTCCAATGTATAAAAAAGCTTTCATTCGATGCCTCCATCCTCATTTTCTTTCCTTCCAGCCTTCCCTCGCATCCTACAGGGGGTGGAGCTGAGACGCGAGGAAAGGAAACGAGGAAAGGAAACGAGGATGCACAAATAAGAATTGAGAAGCATCCCTTGTTAACTCTGTCTATGGCCCTGTCCCAAATGGCACACTCCGGACTTGTGGGGTTCCTCAGAGTCCACACTTCGGTGACGTCATGTAGTGCAGACCTATAGGGCCCTTAGCGCGAGTCCGCGAGGGCGCATTGAGAGGTATTTTTGGGACAGACTCGATCGTCACGCCGGAAACAGGAAGACGGTCTGATTGTTGTTATGGACAGGAGCTACAGGCTCGGGGAAATATGCTCACTATTGTTGTTGTGTGTTATGACTCAGTAAAGCCCTGACATTCTGTTCTATTTATTTAATGAATCATAATGCGATCGTATTATTCAGCTCGCTATTATTAGCCTATGTTTGAGACATCAACCACTGGTCGATGATCATAATGTTTGTATAAACTTGTCATAAAAACCGTAATGATAATTACACTTAAATATTTTCTTCTCAGCCATGTTAACAATTGTCCATGAGCGAAATCTCCTCCCATCCGTTGTCTGATTGGCCTTTCGCAAGGATTCCTGGGTAGTTAAAGTGCGTGGAGCCTGCATCTATGCGGGCTTCGTGGAAGACCGCTTCAAGGGTACAAAGGGGGCGCTGCTGAGCACACTTCAGAGCGTTAAAATGCTAAATGGGACGGCCTACGGACTCGTAGACTCGGCGAGCACCCGCAATTTACGTCCACGAGACCGAAAGTCCGCATGAAGTGCGCCATTTGGGACAGGGCCTATATAAATCCGGAATACCCAGTCACTCTTTGTGAAGTCTTGTAAGTGTCAGCACTGCATTTCTGAGTGTTCTCTCTTTGGTTTCTCATGTTCATGGATTTTGAGGCCTCTGCCCTGACCTCTGTTATGGTTTGGACTGTTTGCCTGTGTTTTGACCTTTGCCTGTTTTTTGCATTACCCTTTAAAGGATGCCATAACAAACCATCCACTGATCATGATGGAATAGATATAAAAATTATACAAAAAGTAATTTTTAAAAGGGGATCGCCAAACCACTAACGAATATCTGCAATTTATCATTTCTAACCGGTCAATTTCAAACAAAAATGAAAATAGCAAAAGTCATTCCTCTAACTGGAAATAAACACTACTTCACAAATTACAGGCCTGACTCTACTGCCACAATTTTCAAAAAAATGTAGAAAAACTATTTAACAACAGATTAGAGATATTCATCGATAAAAATAAACTACTCACTGACAGCCAATATGGATTTAGAAAAAATAGTTCAACATCACTAGCACTAACAGAACTCATTGAAGAAATCACAAACTCCACAGACAAAAAGAAATATACAGTTGGGGTATTTATTGATCTAAAAAAAGCATTTCACACAATAAATCATGAAATATTAATTAGTAAATTGAAACGAATCGTGATCAGGGGGTTAGTTCTAAACTGGGTAAGTAGTTATCTGAGAGACAGACAACAATTTGTGAAGATGGGAGATTATTCGTCTGAATGTCTGGGCATGCCTTCTGGTGTCCCCCAGGGGTCAGTGTTGGGACCAAAGTTATTTTTATTATATATCAATGATATTTGTAAAGTATCTGACGTATTGAATTTTGTATTATTTGCAGATGATACAAACATATTTGGTTCAGGGGACAGCATACAGCAAATCTTGGAATTAATCACCTCAGAATTCAAGAAAATAAAACAATAGTTGGACATAAATAGGTTATCAATAAATTTGAGTAAAACTATACATTCATGGTATTCGGAAACTGTAAGTCAAATCATCAAGCACAGATACAGATAGAGGGTTTTAACATAGAAAGAGTACATGAAAATAAATTCCTTGGAGTGATCATAGATGAAAAGATTTGCTGGAAGCCTCACATAAAATACATCAAAACCAAATTGTCCAGAAGTATTGCAGTCCTAGCAAGAGCTAAGCACACACTGGAACTTAAATCACTTCTCATCCTGTACTGTTCACTATCGTTACCTTATTTGAATTACAAGAGGTTTGGGGAAGCACTTATCTACATTCACTACTGCCAGTCATAATGCAAAAAAGAGCGATGAGAATCATTCACAACGTTGGATTTCGGGAGCACACAAATTAATTATTTTTGCAGTCTAAATTGCTAAAATATCACGATTTAATCGAATATGAAATTGCAGTATTCATGTTCAAAGCAAGAAATAGCCTATTGCCTGGGATTATACAAAAGATGTTCTCTGAGAGGGAGGGAGGGTAGGGGAAGGGGAAATTTTAAGACTAATAGATTTAGAACAACAAGGAAAAGATTACGTTTATCAATTTGCGGAGTTAAATTGTGGAATAAACTAAATGAGAAACTAAAGCAATGCCCAAACATATACCTATTTAAAAAAAATGTACAAAGAAATTATTTTCAAGAGGTATCAAGAAGCACTGTAGGAGTGCTCCCTTGTTTATGTTTTATTTTTATTTATTGTTTGTTTTGTTTTATTATTTTTGGTTGTATTTTCTGCTGCTTGAATAAGTACATAATCGAGGTTAGATAAATAAATACTTGTCAGTGGTCACTTTGATATGTATGTATGTATGTATATGTATATAAATACTGTATGTATGTGTGTATATATGTATGTATATGTGTCTATGTGTGTATGTATATATGTATGTATATTACAACATAATAATAATAATAATAATATAAAAATTGTTAATTGAAGGAACGTAATAATTAAAGGGGTAGGAGTACTTAAGTTTTACTTCTTCCTACTTTTCGTACATAATAGAAGTATGTTAACACAGTAAAGAAGGGTACTTTGTTTGCTGCTCATCTGTTGTTTTTCTCCTATGTTTTTAAACATTGTGTTATTTGTTTTATATACTTTCTCTTCCATGTTCGAAATAAAGATTTCAATTCAATTCAATTTTGTAATCCCTTTGTTAATGCTCTATCTTAATAGCCTATTTAAGTTGTCTATTGATTCGTTTAAATGGACAGTTTTTATCATACAACAATTTAAATACCCCTAAGAATATATCATATGCTTTATCAATGTTTTCTTCAATATATACCCTTTCCCAATTTTGATTTAATAATTCATTTGTTGCCACTTCTGTCCGTACTCGTCTGTACTCATTTTAATCTCCTGCTTTTCCTTCTTATAGTCATTATCAAAAACTGTAAACTGGTAGATGGTCGCTGATATCATTGATCAGTAATCCACTTATTGTATTTTTTTTTCTGTACTATTCGTAAATATGTGGTCAATCAAAGT